>NC_136072.1:557844493-559044493 GCF_964261635.1 Lissotriton helveticus | reverse complement strand
GTTGGAACGAGGAACGATTAGACTGCCAAAAAACCATGCAGATGATATTTTTGTTTAGGATTGTTTTGATATGCAGTTCATTGGTTCTCTGTTTGCATTTTCATCTGTGTATATGCCTGTGTCTAGAGAACAAGGTATAGGCAGGTACAAGATGTACTCACTTATCCAGGAGTATTACAAATTTTAAATGCACAAAGACAGAGATACACTCTGACGAACATACATAGATAGAAGCAGACATATACAGACTTCCACGGTACTCTACGTATTACTGCATCATGTTCTATATATGCCATTTCGAAGGGTAATGGTATACTCATTACTAACGTTGCTGTGGCTTATACGTGTCACCTATAAATCTAATAGTCTATGTAGCATCATGTGCCCTCATCACCTTCTATTCTTTGCATGTATGTTTCTGTTTCAAATTGTGTCTCTGCCTTTGTGTTTCTTCTTTTGAAGCTGCTTCTCTGTGTCTAGGTACATCCTATACATAAAGGAACAGCCACAAAATAAAAAAAACACAAATGCAGGCACACATTTTAAGCTAAGACTCATAGAAAGAAGCAAACAAATATACACAGACAGGTTACTAAAAGTTCAGTCAGCTATGCCACAAACATGCAACCAATAAACCTTAAGCTATAGTTGCTATCATTCTTGCTACGACCTCTACAGGCTTCTTCTAAGTATTATAGTATACTAGCCACCACCTCTGCTATATACCATAAATGCCACCTTCAAGGGTACTGGTAGATTCCTTAACACCTTTGATATGCCCCGTGCATTCCACCTGTAAATCTAATAGTCTATGTAGCATCATATCCCCTCATCACCTTATATTATTTGCGTGTATGTTTCTGTTTCAAATTGGGTGTCTCTTGGTTTGAAGCTGCTTCTCTGTGTCTAGGTACATCCTATACATAAAGGAGAAGCCACAAAATAAAAAAAACACAAATACCGACACACATTTTAAGCTAACACTCATAGAAAGAAGCAAACAAATATACACAGACAGGTTACTAAAAGTGCAGCCAGCTATGCCACAAACATGCAACCTATAAACCTTAAGGTATTGTTGCTATCATTGCTGGTATGGCCTTTACATGCTTCTTTTAAGTGTAATAGTATACTAGCCACCACCCCTGCTATATACCATAAATATTACCTTCAAGGGTAATAGTATATTCCTTAACATCTTTGGTATTCCATATGCATGCCAGCTGTAAATCTAATAGTCTATGTAGCATCATGTGCCCTCATCACCTTCTATTCTTTGCATGTATGTTTCTGTTTCAAATTGTGTCTCTGCCTTTGTGTTTCTTCTTTTGAAGCTGCTTCTCTGTGTCTAGGTACATCCTATACATAAAGGAGCAGCCACAAAATAAAAAAACACAAATACAGACACACATGTTAAATTAAGACTCATAGAAAGAAGCAAACAAATATACACAGACAGGTTACTAAAAGTGCAGCCAGCTATGCCACAAACATGCCATCTATAAACCTTAAGTTATAGTTGCAATCATTGCTGGTATGGCCTTTACATGATACTTCTAAGTATAATAGTATACAAGCCACCACCCTGCTATATACCATAAATGCCACCTCCAAGGGTACTGGTATATTCCTTAACACCTTTGATATGCCCCGTGCATCCTACCTGTAAATCTAATTGTGTATGTAGCATTATGTGCCCTCATCACCTTCAATTCTTAGCATGTATCTTTCTGTTTCAAATTGTGTCTCTGCCTTTGTGTTTCCTCTTTCTTTTGAAGCTGCTTCTTTGTGTCTAGGTACATCCTATACATAAAGGAGCAGCCACAAAATAAAAAAAACAGAAATGCAGACACACATTTTAAGCTAAGACTCATAGAAAGAAGCAAACAAATATACACAGACAGGTTACTAAAAGTTCAGCCAGCTATGCCACAAACATGCAACCTATAAACCTTGAGCTATAGTTGCTATCAGTCTTGCTATGGCCTTTACATGCTTCTTCTAAGTATAATAGTATAGTAGCCACCACCCCTGCTATATACCATAAATGCCACCTTCAAAGGTACTGGTATATTCCTTAACACCTTTGATATGCCCTGTGCATTCCAACTGTAAATCTAATAGTCTATGTAGCATCATGTGCCCTCATCACCTTCTATTCTTTGCATGTATGTTTCTGTTTCAAATTGTGTCTCTGCCTTTGTGTTTCTTCTTTTGAAGCTGCTTCTCTGTGTCTAGGTACATCCTATACATAAAGGAGCAGCCACAAAATAAAAAAAACACACATGCAGACACACATTTTAAACTAAGACTCATAGAAAGAAGCAAACAAATATACACAGACCGGTTACTAAAAGTGCAGCCAGCTATGCCACAAACATTCCACCTGTATACCTTAAGCTATAGTTCCTATCATTGCTGCTATGGCCTTTACATGCTACTTCTAAGTATAATAGTATTCTAGCTACAATCCCTGCTATGTACCATAAATGCTACCTTTAAGAGTAATGGTACATTCCTTAACACCTTTAGTATGCCCTATGCATGCCATCTGTAAATCTAATAGTCTTTGTAGCATCATGAGCCCTCATCACCTTATATTCTTTGCATGTATGTTTCTGTTTCAAATTGGGTGTGTCTTGGTTTGAAGCTGCTTCTCTGTGTCTAGGTACATCCTATACATAAAGGAGCAGCCACAAAATAAAAGAAACACAAATACAGACACACATTTTAAGCTAAGACTCATAGAAAGAAGCAAACAAATATACACAGACAGGTTACTAAAAGTTCAGCCAGCTATGCCACAAACGTTATGTTATGTTATGTTAATGGGTAACTTATATAGCGCACGGCTACTCCAAGGAGTGTCCCGGCGCTTTCTGACCCATTACTGAAAAAGAAGAAGGATAACAGACATAACAGTATTATTGATTAAAAAGCCACGTTTTCAGGGCCTTTCTAAAGGAGAACAAATTGGAAATGTGGCGGAGACCAACGGGAAGAGAGTTCCATAGTCTGGGGGCATGATGTTTAAAGGAACGTCCACCAATTCTGGCTTTCTTAATGGGAGGCACCATTGCCAAGCCAAGATTTTCTGACCGGAGAGATCTGGTGGGCTTGTAAAAGGAAAGCCGTTTCCTAATGTAAGAAGCCCCGACCAGATGGAGTGCCTTGTGGGCCAGTGTAAGAGCTTTGAATATGATTCGTTTTTTAATCGGAAGCCAGTGCAGGGAGACTAGCAACTCAGAGGCTCTGGCTTGCCGGGGTAGGCCGAAGATGGCTCTAGCCGCAGAGTTTTGCACAACCTGGAGTTTGTGCAAAAGATAATCCGGCAAGCCCAGGTAGAGGATGTTAGAATAGTCAAGCCTGGAACAAATCAGAGCTTGTACTGTCAACTTCCTATGGGCAGCGGGGAGCATAGGAAGGAATTTACGAATCATTTTTAGCAGACCAAAACAGGTACCTGTGAGGCCTGTGATCTGCGTTTTCAAAGCAAGGGCGTTATCAATTTTAACCCCCAGGTTTTTTGCCACCGAAGAAGAGGAGGAAGGGGGGGACATGCTCACTGGCCACCATTCCTGCCAGGGCGGCTCTGCCGGACATCCGAAGAAGAGCACCTCAGATTTATCAGGGTTGCATTTGAGGCTGCTTCGCTGAAACCAGTTGAAGACAGCCCCAAGGCAACCACGGATGCTCTCCCCGTCAAACTCCGTGCCCTTCTTGCAGGTGAAGAGTAGCTGGGTGTCGTCAGCGTATGATATGATCTGGGCACCCATTGACTCCGCCAGCGCCGCCAATGGAGTCATGAAGATGTTAAAAAGGGTCGGGCTCAACACCGACCCTTGCGGGACTCCGACATCCATGGGCGGAACTTCAGCAGAGTACGGGGGGGCCCAGACCACTTGACGGCGACCCGCTAGGAAAGATCTCAGCCAGCTCAACACCGTCCCTCTGAGACCGATCTCGTGAAGTCTTCTCAAGAGGGCCTCATGCGGGACGGTGTCGAAGGCCGCCGACAAGTCCAACATCACCAGCATTGCTCTTCCGCCTGCGTCGAGGACTTCCTTGATGGCTTCGCTAACTTCCAAAAGAGCGGTCTCAGTACTCAGATTGGAGCGGAAGCCAGATTGGGTGGAGTGGAGTAACCCATGATCTTCAAGGAAGGAAGACAGCACAAGGTGAACGTGCTTCTCGACGATCTTAACCAGGGTGGGTAGGAGAGATATGGGCCTATAGTTGGCATGTATCTCTGGATCGAGGCCTGTTTTTTTTAGAAGGGGAACAACCATAGCCTTCTTCCAGGCTGGTGGAACAGTGCCGCTGGACAGAGAAAGGTTGAGAATGGGGGAGATTATGGGATTCAGGGTCAAGGCATTCCTAGCTAGAAAGCTCGCCGGACAAGGATCAAGCGGGGAGCCAGATTTGATTTTGAGTAAAAGATCCAAAGAATTGGATTCCAGTAAGGGGGGAAACTCCGATAGAGTGGGGCAGGGGTCAGGGGATGAAGACATCAAATTAGATTCATACATTAAAGCAATTGGAACAGCAGGTGGAAAGGATTCTTGAATCAATTTGATTTTAGTGTTAAAGAAAATGGCCATCTCCCTAACCCAGGGTTCAGAGAACTTGTGCTGGACTATGCTCGATTTAGGAGAGGTAAATTCTTTGACAATGGAAAAAATTTCTTTACTGGAGTTTGCCGCAGACTCAATTCTATCTGAAAAATAGTTTTTTTTGGCCTCGAGAATGTCAGAATGGTAGGATTTAATAGCTAGTTTATAAGCAAACTTAGTTTCTAGATCATAATGCTTCCGCCAGAGTCTTTCGGCTACCTTACAATTACGGCGTGCTAGAGCAAGTGATTTAGAAAACCAAGGGGCCGAACTACGCTTGACGGATGAAGAAGGGGTGGAAAGAGGCGCGAGAACATCAAGCCTATCCGTTAACCATTCATGGAAGGTTTCAAGGTCCCTCTCCAGATGGCCGGATTGGATACAGGGATAATCCTGGAGCGTTTGAGCCAGATTCTCAGGAGTAATTTTATGTAGGGGTCTTCTGGGATGTCTGTGGTGGTCTGAGTTAGTATAAGTAGTTTTACTTCTGCCCTGGATCAAAAAACTGATCAATGTGTGGTCAGACCAGAGAACAGGGGTGGGCTGGGACATAACAAGGGGAAAGGTGGAAAACACTTGATCAAGCGTGTGACCCTTGTTATGCGTTGCACTTGAGATGTGAGGAATTAGACCCAGAGGAGCAGTAATGTCCATGATTTTAATCGCTTCACTGTCAGACTCGACGTCCATATGGATGTTAAAATCCCCTAACATTATGCAGTTTTCCACCTTCAAGCAGAGAGAAGTGATAACCGATTGAAGGTCCTCAAAGAAGGAACCCCGCAGACCAGGAGGTCTATAAACAAGAAGCCCAGTAAAAGATTGATGCGGGGAGAGTACAATGGAGAAGGCGAGGGATTCGCAGCCAGGAATGGACAGAGATGGAATTATTGAGCAGGCAAAAGATTTTAGGACTGCAAGTGCAACACCACCACCTTTTCCCACTGTCCTATCCTGTCTGTAAACAATATATTCTGGCGGGAAGGCTACCGCGATGTCTGGATTGGACGAATCGCAGAGCCATGTTTCTGTGAGCATGAGACAGAGTGCAACATGCACCTATGCAACCTATAAACCTTAAGCTATAGTTGCTATCATTCTTGCTATGGCCTTTACATGCTTCTTCTAAGTATAATAGTATACTAGCCACCACCCCTGCTATATACCATAAATGCCACCTTCAAGGGTACTGGTATATTCCTTAACACCTGTGATATGCCCCGTGCATTCCACCTGTAAATCTAATAGTCTATGTAGCATCATGTGCCCTCATCACCTTATATTGTTTGCATGTATCTTTCTGTTTCAAATTGGGTGTCTCTTGGTTTGAAGCTGCTTCTCTGTGTCTAGGTACATCCTATACATAAAGGAGCAGCCACAGAATAAAAAAAACACAAATACAGACACACATTTTAAGCTAAGACTCATAGAAAGAAGCAAACAAATATACCCAGACAGGTTACTAAAAGTGCAGCCAGCTATGCCACAAACATGCAACCTATAAACCTTAAGTTATAGTTCCTATCATTGCTGGTATGGCCTTTACATGCTTCTTTTAAGTGTAATAGTATACTAGCCACCACCCCTGCTATATACCATAAATACTACCTTCAAGGGTAATGGTATATTCCTTAACATCTTTGGTATTCCCTATGCATGCCACCTGTAAATCTAATAGTCTATGTAGCATCATGTGCCCTCATCATCTTCTATTCTTTTCATGTATGTGTCTGTTTCAAATTGTGTCTCTGCCTTTGTGTTTCTTCTTTTGAAGCTGCTTCTCTGTGTCTAGGTACATCCTATACATAAAGGAGCAGCCACCAAATAAAAAACACAAATACAGACACACATTTTAAACTAAGACTCATAGAAAGAAGCAAACAAATATACGCAGACAGGTTACTAAAAGTGCAGCCAGCTATGCCACAAACATCCGACCTGTAAACCTTAAGTTATAGTTGCTATCATTGCTGGTATGGCCTTTACATGCTTCTTTTAAGTGTAATAGTATACTAGCCACCACCCCTGCTATATACCATAAATACTATCTTCAAGGGTAATGGTATATTCCTTAACATCTTTGGTATTCCCTATGCATGCCACGTGTAAATCTAATAGTCTATGTAGCATCATGTGCCTTCATCGCCTTCTATTATTTGCATGTATGTTTCTGTTTCAAATTGTGTCTCTGCCTTTGTGTTTCTTCTTTTGAAGCTGCTTCTCTGTGTCTAGGTACATCCTATACATAAAGGAGCAGCCACAAAATAAAAAAACACAAATACAGACACACATTTTAAACTTAGACTCATAGAAAGAAGCAAACAAATATACACAGACAGGTTACTAAAAGTTCAGCCAGCTATGCCACAAACATGCCATCTATAAACCTTAAGTTATAGTTGCAATCATTGCTGGTATGGCCTTTACATGCTCCTTCTAAGTATAATAGTATACTAGCCACCACCCCTGCTATATACCATAAATGCCACCTCCAAGGGTACTGGTATATTCCTTAACACCTTTGATATGCCCCGTGCATCCTACCTGTAAATCTAATAGTGTATGTAGCATTATGTGCCCTCATCACCTTCAATTCTTAGCATGTATCTTTCTGTTTCAAATTGTGTCTCTGCCTTTGTGTTTCTTCTTTCTTTTGAAGCTGCTTCTCTGTGTCTAGGTACATCCTATACATAAAGGAGCAGCCACAAAATTAAAAAAAACACAAATTCAGACACACATTTTAAGCTAAGACTCATAGAAAGAAGCAAATAAATCTACACAGACAGGTTACTAAAAGTTCAGCCAGCTATGCCACAAACATGCAACCTATAAACGTTGAGCTATAGTTGCTATCAGTCTTGCTATGGCCTTTACATGCTTCTTCTAAGTATAATAGTATAGTAGCAACCCCCCTGCCATAAACCATAAATGCCACCTTCAAAGGTACTGGTATATTCCTTAACACCTCTGATATGCCCTGTGCATTCCACCTGTAAATCTAATAGTCTATGTAGAATCATGTGCCCTCATCACCTTATATTCGTTGCATGTATGTTTCTGTTTCAAATTGTGTCTCTGCCTTTGTGTTTCTTCTTTGGAAGCTGCTTCTCTGTGTCTAGGTACATCCTATACATAAAGGAGCAGCCACAAAATAAAAAAAAACACACATGCAGACACACATTTTAAACTAAGACTCATAGAAAGAAGCAAACAAATATACACAGACAGGTTACTAAAAGTGCAGCCAGCTATGCCACAAACATTCCACCTGTATACCTTAAGCTATAGTTCCTATCATTGCTGCTATGGGCTTTACATGCTACTTCTAAGTATAATAGTATTCTAGCTACAATCCCTGCTATGTTCCATAAATGCTACCTTTAAGGGTAATGGTATATTCCTTAACACCTTTAGTATGCCCTATGCATGCCATCTGTAAATCTAATAGTCTATGTAGCATCATGTGCCCTCATCACCTTAAATTCTTTGCATGTATGCTTTTGTTTCAAATTGGGTGTGTCTTGGTTTGAAGCTGCTTCTCTGTGTCTAGGTACATCCTATACATAAAGGAGCAGCCACAGAATAAAAGAAACACAAATACAGACACACATTTTAAGCTAAGACTCATAGAAAGAAGCAAACAAATGTACACAGACAGGTTACTAACAGTTCAGCCAGCTATGCCACAAACATGCAACCTATAAACCTTAAGCTATAGTTGCTATCATTCTTGCTATGGCCTTTACATGCTTCTTCTAAGTATAATAGTATACTAGCCACCACCCCTGCTATATACCATAAATGCCACCTTCAAGGGTACTGGTATATTCCTTAACACCTTTGATATGCCCCGTGCATTCCGCCTGTAAATCTAATAGTCTATGTAGCATCATGTGCCCTCATCACCTTATATTCTTTGCATGTATGTTTCTGTTTCAAATTGGGTGTCTCTTGGTTTGAAGCTGCTTCTCTGTGTCTAGGTACATCCATTACATAAAGGAGAAGCCACAGAATAAAAAAAACACAAATACAGACACACATTTTAAGCTACGACTCATAGAAAGAAGCAAACAAATATACCCAGACAGGTTACTAAAAGTGCAGCCAGCTATGCCACAAACATGCAACCTATAAACCTTAAGTTATAGTTCCTATCATTGCTGGTATGGCCTTTACATGCTTCTTTTAAGTGTAATAGTATACTAGCCACCACCCCTGCTATATACCATAAATACTACCTTCAAGGGTAATGGTATATTCCTTAACATCTTTGGTATTCCCTATGCATGCCACCTGTAAATCTAATAGTCTATGTAGCATCATGTGCCCTCATCATCTTCTATTCTTTGCATGTATGTTTCTGTTTCAAATTGTGTCTCTGCCTTTGTGTTTCTTCTTTTGAAGCTGCTTCTCTGTGTCTAGGTACATCCTATACATAAAGGAGCAGCCACAAAATAAAAAAACACAAATACAGACACACATTTTAAACTGAGACTCATAGAAAGAAGCAAACAATTATACACAGACAGGTTACTAAAAGTGATGCCAGCGATGCCAGAAACATGCAATCTATAAACCTTAAGTTATAGTTGCTATCATTGCTGGTATGGCCTTTACATGCTTCTTTTAAGTGTAATAGTATACTAGCCACCACCCCTGCTATATACCATAAATACTTCATTCAAGGGTAATGGTATATTCCTTAACATCTTTGGTATTCCCTATGCATGCCATCTGTAAATCTAATAGTCTATGTAGCATCATGTGCCCTCATCAGCTTATATTCTTTGCATGTATGTTTCTGTTTCAAATTGGGTGTGACTTGGTTTGAAGCTGCTTCTCTGTGTCTAGGTACATCCTATACATAAAGGAGCAGCACCAAAATAAAAAAACACAAATACAGACACACATTTTAAGCTAAGACCCATAGAAAGAAGCAAACAAATATACACAGATAGGTTACTAAAAGTGCAGCCAGCTATGCCACAAACATGCAACCTATAAACCTTAAGCTATATTTACTATCATTTTTGCTATGGCCTTTACATGCTTCTTCTAAGTATAATAGTATACTAGCCACTACCCCTGCTATATACCATAAATGCCACCTCCAAGGGTATTGGTATATTCCTTAACACCTTTGATATGCCCCGTGCATCCCACCTGTATATCTAATAGTGTATGTAGCATTATGTGCCCTCATCACATTCAATTCTTTGCATATATGTTTCTGTTTCAAATTGTGTTTCTGCCTTTGTGTTTCTTATTTTGAAGCTGCTTCTCTGTGTCTAGGTACATCCGATATATAAAGGAGCAGCCACAAAATAAAAAAAAACACAAATGCAGACACACATTTTAAGCTAAGACTCATAGAAAGAAGCAAACAAATATACACAGACAGGTTACTAAAAGTTCAGCCAGCTATGCCACAAACATGCAACCTATAAACCTTAAGCTATAGTTGCTATCATTCTTGCTATGGCCTTTACATGCTTCTTCTAAGTAAAATAGTATACTAGCCACCACCCCTGCTATATACCATAAATGCCACCTTCAAGGGTACTGGTATATTCCTTAACACCTTTGATATGTCCTGTGCATTCCACCTGTAAATCTAATAGTCTATGTAGCATCATGTGCCCTCATCACCTTATATTCTTTGCATGTATGTTTCTGTTTCAAATTGTGTCTCTGCCATTGTGTTTCTTCTTTTGAAGCTGCTTCTGTGTGTCTAGGTACATCCTATACATAAAGGAGCAGCCACAAAATAAAAAAACACAAATGCAGACACACATTTTAAACTAAGACTTGTAGAAAGAAGCACACAAATATACACAGACAGGTTACTAAAAGTGCAGCCAGCTATGCCGCAAACACACAACCTGTAAACCTTAAGTTATAGTTGCTATCATTGCTGGTATGGCCTTTACATGCTTCTTTTAAGTATAATTGTATACTAGCCACCACCCCTGCTATATACCATAAATACTACCTTCAAGGGTAATGGTATATTCCTTAACATCTTTGCTATTCCCTATGCATGCCACCTGTAAATCTAATAGTCTATGTAGCATCATGTGCCCTCATCACCTTCTATTCTTTGCATGTATGTTTCTGTTTCAAATTGTGTCTCTGCCATTGTGTTTCTTCTTTTGAAGCTGCTTCTGTGTGTCTAGGTACATCCTATACATAAAGGAGCAGCCACAAAATAAAAAAACACAAATGCAGACACACATTTTAAACTAAGACTCATAGAAAGAAGCACACAAATATACACAGACAGGTTACTAAAAGTGCAGCCAGCTATGCCGCAAACATGCAACCTGTAAACCTTAAGTTATAGTTGCTATCATTGCTGATATGGCCTTTACATGCTTCTTTTAAGTGTAATAGTATACTAGCCACCACCCCTGCTATATAATATAAATACTACCTTCAAGGGTAATGGTATATTCCTTAACATCTTTGGAATTCCATATGCATGCCACCTGTAAATCTAATAGTCTATGTAGCATCATGTGCCCTCATTGCCTTCTATTATTTGCATGTATGTTTCTGTTTCAAACTGTGTCTCTGCCTTTGTGTTTCTTCTTTTGAAGCTGCTTCTCTGTGTCTAGGTACATCCTATACATAAAGGAGCAGCCACACAATCAAGAAACACAAATACAGACACACATGTTAAAGTAAGACTCATAGAAAGAAGCAAACAAATATACACAGACAGGTTACTAAAAGTGCAGCCAGCTATGCCACAAACATGCCATCTATAAACCTTAAGTTATAGTTGCAATCATTGCTGGTATGGCCTTTACATGCTACTTCTAAGTATAATAGTATTCTAGCTACAATCCCTGCTATGTACCATACATGCTACCTTTAAGGGTAATGGTATATTCCTTGGCACCTTTAGTATGCCCTATGCATGCCATCTGTAAATCTAATAGTCTATGTAGCATCATGAGCCCTCATCACCTTATATTCTTTGCATGTATGTTTCTGTTTCAAATTGGGTGTGTCTTGGTTTGAAGCTGCTTCTCTGTGTCTAGGTACATTTTATACATAAAGGAGCAGCCACAAAATAAAAGAAACACAAATACAGACACACATTTTAAGCTAAGACTCATAGAAAGAAGCAAACAAATATACACAGACAGGTTACTAAAAGTTCTGCCAGCTATGCCACAAACATGCAACCTATAAACCTTAAGCTATAGTTTCTATCATTCTTGCTATGGCCTTTACATGCTTCTTCTAAGTATAATAGTATACTAGCCACCACCCCTGCTATATACCATAAATGCCACCTTCACGGGTACTGGTATATTCCTTAACACCTTTGATATGCCCCGTGCATTCCACCTGTAAATCTAATAGTCTATGTAGCATCATGTGCCCTCATCACCTTATATTCTTGCATGTATGTTTCTGTTTCAAATTGGGTGTCTCTTGGTTTGAAGCTGCTTCTCTGTGTCTAGGTACATCCATTACATAAAGGAGCAGCCACAGAATAAAAAAAACACAAATACAGACACACATTTTAAGCTAAGACTCATAGAAAGAAGCAAACAAATATACCCAGACAGGTTACTAAAAGTGCAGCCAGCTATGCCACAAACATGCAACCTATAAACCTTAAGTTATAGTTCCTATCATTGCTGGTATGGCCTTTACATGCTTCTTTTAAGTGTAATAGTATACTAGCCACCACCCCTGCTATATACCATAAATACTACCTTCAAGGGTAATGGTATATTCCTTAACATCTTTGGTATTCCCTATGCATGCCACCTGTAAATCTAATAGTCTATGTAGCATCATGTGCCCTCATCATCTTCTATTCTTTGCATGTATGTTTCTGTTTGAAATTGTGTCTCTGCCTTTGTGTTTCTTCTTTTGAAGCGGCTTCTCTTTGTCTAGGTACATCCTATACATAAAAAATACATTAAAATAAAAAAACACAAATACAGACACACATTTTAAACTAAGACTCATAGAAAGAAGCAAACAAATATACACAGACAGGTTACTAAAAGTGCAGCCAGCTATGCCACAAACATGCGACCTGTAAACCTTAAGTTATAGTTGCTATCATTGCTGGTATGGCCTTTACATGCTTCTTTGAAGTGTAATAGTAGACTAGCCACCACCCCTGCTATATACCATAAATACTATCTTCAAGGGTAATGATATATTCCTTAACATCTTTGGAATTCCCTATGCATGCCACGTGTAAATCTAATAGTCTAGGGGAGGAGCCAAGCTCGCGAGCGTAATGGTTGCCTTGTAGCTCGGCTCCGTCAGCCCTCTGGCCTGACTCGCATATCCTGTTGTATATCCTGTCCAGAGACGACACAATTCCGAAGAAATAGCAATGCAACGTTTCGCTCTTACTCACCGTTTGGCCTGGAGACTCCGGCCTGCTGCGGTTCCGAAGTTGTGCCCCCCGAAGGGACCTGGGCCTTCGTGGTGTTGAGACCGGGGCCTCGCCTATCGGATCCGGCCTGGCGTTGTGGTGACCGTCGGCCCCGGCCGAGAGACTGCGCCACTGGTGAGAGCCGTTGTGAGAACATCCCGGTGACCCTGATCCGGGCCCGCCTTGACGGCCGTGAGGCTGGTGCGGGGCGCGGTGCCCCGTGGATTGATCATGTGAAGGGGTCCCCCCGCCGCTGCTCCGTCCATCGACCCTGGACCCTCGTCCTCGGACTCTGAGAGGAGCGCCAGCGATATTGCAGACGGCCCCCCGCCTTGGGCGAATCTCCTTTTTTCACCGAGGCTGCCATTGCTGGGACCCCCGGAAATCTGTAAAGGCCCGCATTTGTGAACTGTTCCGAGAATTGCGGAGGGTGGTGAGGAGGCTGAATTCATAAAATGGCTGCCGACGACCTGTGCTGTGGGTCTCCTCGTGATGACGGACTTGGGTTGCTAGACTGCACGGGGGCCTGGACGTGTGTGCGTGAGCCTACGATTGGAGACGTTCTTGATGCCTTACGATCCTTACGCGCGGCCCTGGCCCCCGGTGCTCCGGGAGACTCGATTCGTTCCACCGCCATCTTGGGTGAACGCTCCTACATGGTCCCCTCTTGTCTCCGTGATGCCACCGCCTCGCCTCCCCCGGTCGCTACGAGGGTTACTGTTGCTATCCCTCGCCGGGTTTGCTGGCCGGTGGATTTGGAACCTCCTGCTATTCGATGTTTGGAGTTTGAGGACTTGGATGTCGTGCGGGGACCCGATCCTCCCCGGGTGCCTGAGAACAATGAAGGACCGCTGCCTGTTTTTGCCTTGATGAGGTCGTGTTTCTATTTTGCAGGGAAACCCCCGCTTTTCCTAACGGCGAGACTGAACTCCTGTCTATTATTGCCCTTGTTGCTATTGCTGAGACATTTGAACTGCCTATTTGAACTTTTGCCCACTTGCTTATTGATTGCCCTCCCTGGCCTACGTTTTGCTCGTATTCTCTTTCAATTGTGTGCTTGCCTCGCATCGTGTTGCTTACTTCACATTGTCCTGTGGTGGGTGGTAACTGTGGTTAGGAAGGGACTGGGATGAGATGCACGGCTCCCGGTGGTTTATTGATGTACAGATCTGTGGCGAAGTTGCTCATATTTTTAGTGCTGTGGGAGACCCCCCTGTACGTTTTTTTTTTGCGCTCGAGATTGTGTTGTTCTGGTTCACATGTAATATGATCGTATGGTTGGGTGGAGGGCTGTGGCCGACTGTATTTGTTTCCGTCCTTTTGCTCCTCCCTCCCATTTATTTCTTTTGTTTTGATGTCCTTTTTTGTCTCTATATTCTTCTATTCTCTTGTCTCTACTACATTTCGGGTTCTGGTTTAGGGCGACAGGCGCGCTGTTTGGAGGGTAGGCCATAGCCTTCTGCAGGGGTGCTGGGTGGGATGGGTGGGTTGGGTCGTATTTGATGTTTTATTTTCCTCAGTTCTATGGCCCTTTTGTATCTCTTTACTGGAGTGCCGCGTCTGTCCTTGCCTTCCGTGGTATGATTGGGGTGGGGTCTGTAATGTCGCTGTTCTTCTTTTTGTAGTTCTGCTGCTTTCCATTGCGACTCCCATGCCCTCCTCGTTGTTGATATTACCGCTCTTTTATGTGTTCCTTGCTACGGGGCGCTTGTTTAGGCGCGGCATTCTTCTCTTTCAGTCTGTGTTTTCCTTTCCCTCTTTTCTTTCCTCCTTTCCCCCCCCCCCTCCCTCCCTTTTTCCTTCTCTCCCAAGGTTAGTATGACGGGTTAGTTTTGGTGTTGTCGCTATTCCGGCCCCTTTGTTCTGTTTCCGATGTGCTATTGGGTGGTGGGAATGCAAAGTTGTTCCTAATTATATACTGACTTGTGTTCACGGCCCTGTTTTTATACTGATGTATACAGTGCTGACATTCCTGCATGGCTGCCCTTTAGCTTTTCTGTTGCCAATGGTTTGATTTGGGAATCGGGATTCTTCTATATTGTCGCCGAGCCTGTCATGCTCCTTATCGCCCTATTATAAAAAGTAACCTTCTTTGCTCCTGTTTGTTGGCCGTTTGGATCCTCTCTCCTCCCCCCCTTTTTAAGATTGTATTGCTTACGTTCCTCTATGATTGATTTTGTAACTTCATTCCGGACTTCTTGACTGCTTTCATGTACTATGGCCGGCCAGTTTGGTTGTAGGTCCAGATTTGTATATCCTGTCTATACCAATAAAGGTTTACAAAAAAAAATCAAAAAAAAAAATCTAATAGTCTATGTAGCATCATGTGCCCTCATCGCCTTCTATTATTTGCATGTATGTTTCTGTTTCAAATTGTGTCTCTGCCTTTGTGTTTCTTCTTTTGAAGCTGCTTCTCTGTGTCTAGGTACATCCTATACATGAAGGAGCAGCCACAAAATAAAAAAACACAAATACAGACACACATTTTAAACTGAGACTCATAGAAAGAAGCAAACAAATATACACAGACAGGTTACTAAAAGTGAAGCCAGATATGCCACAAACATGCCATCTATAAACCTTAAGTTATAGTTGCAATCATTGCGGGTATGGCCTTTACATGCTACTTCTAAGTATAATAGTATACTAGCCACCACCCCTGCTATATACCATAAATGACACCTCCAAGGGTACTGGTATATTCCTTAACACCTTTGATATGCCCCGTGCATCCTACCTGTAAATCTAATAGTGTATGTAGCATTATGTGCCCTCATCACCTTCAGCTCTTAGCATGTATCTTTCTGTTTCAAATTGTGTCTCTGCCTTTGTGTTTCTTCTTTCTTTTGAAGCTGCTTCTCTGTGTCTAGGTACATCCTATACATAAAGGAGCAGCCACAAAATAAAAAAAAACACAAATGCAGACACACATTTTAAGCTAAGACTCATAGAAAGAAGCAAACCAATATTCACTGACAGGTTACTAAAAGTTCAGCCAGCTATGCCACAAACATGCAACCTATAAACCTTGAGCTATAGTTGCTATCAGTCTTGCTATGGCCTTTACATGCTTCTTCTAAGTATAATAGTATAGTAGCCACCACCCCTGCTATATACCATAAATGCCACCTTCAAAGGTACTGGTATATTCCTTAACACCTTTGATATGCCCTGTGCATTCCACCTGTAAATCTAATAGTCTATGTAGCAGCATGTGCCCTCATCACCTTCTATTCTTTGCATGTATGTTTCTGTTTCAATTTGTGTCTCTGCCTTTGTGTTTCTTCTTTTGAAGCTGCTTCTGTGTGTCTAGGTACATCCTATACATAAAGGAGCAGCCACAAAATGAAAAAACACACATGCAGACACACATTTTAAACTAAGACTCATAGAAAGAAGCAAACAAATATACACAGACCGGTTACTAAAAGTGCAGCCAGCTATGCCACAAACATTCCACCTGTATACCTTAAGCTATAGTTCCTATCATTGCTGCTATGGCCTTTACATGCTACTTCTAAGTATAATAGTATTCTAGCTACAATCCCTGCTATGTACCATAAATGCTATCTTTAAGGGTAATGGTATATTCCTTAACACCTTTAGTATGCCCTATGCATGCCATCGGTAAATCTAATAGTCTATGTAGCATCATGAGCCCTCATCACCTTATATTCTTTGCATGTATGTTTCTGTTTCAAATTGGGTGTGTCTTGGTTTGAAGCTGCTTCTCTGTGTCTCAGTACATCCTATACATAAAGGAGCAGCCACAAAATAAAAGAAACACAAATACAGACACACATTTTAAGCTAAGACTCATAGAAAGAAGCAAACAAATATACACAGACAGGTTACTAAAAGTTCAGCCAGCTATGCCACAAACATGCCACCTATAAACCTTAAGGTATTGTTGCTATCATTGCTGGTATGGCCTTTACATGCTTCTTCTAAGTATAATAGTATACTAGCCACCACCCCTGCTATATACCATAAATACTACCTTCAATGGTAATGGTATATTCCTTAACATCTTTGGTATTCCCTATGCATGCCACCTGTAAATCTAATAGTCTATGTAGCATCATGTGCCCTCATCATCTTCTATTCTTTGCATGTATGTTTCTGTTTCAAATTGTGTCTCTGCCTTTCTGTTTCTTCTTTTGCAGCTGCTTCCCTGTGTCTAGGTACATCCTATACATAAAGGAGCAGCCACAAAATAAAAAACACAAATACAGACACACATTTTAAACTAAGACTCATAGAAAGAAGCAAACAAATATACACAGACAGGTTACTAAAAGTGCAGCCAGCTATGCCACAAACATGCAACCTATAAACCTTAAGCTATATTTACTATCATTCTTGCTATGGCCTTTACATGCTTCTTCTAAGTATAATAGTATACTAGCCACTACCTCTGCTATATACCATAAATGCCACCTTCAAGGGTACTGGTATATTCCTTAACACCTTTGATATGCCCCGTGCATCCCACCTGTATATCTAATAGTGTATGTAGCATTATGTGCCCTCATCACATTCAATTCTTTGCATGTATGTTTCTGTTTCAAATTGTGTTTCTGCCTTTGTGTTTCTTCTTTTGAAGCTGCTTCTCTGTGTCTAGGTACATCCTATATGTAAAGGAGCAGCCACAAAATAAAAAAAACACAAATGCAGACACACATTTTAAGCTAAGACTCATAGAAAGAAGCAAACAAATATACACAGACAGGTTACAAAAAGTTCAGCCAGCTATGCCACCACCCCTGCTATATACCATAAATGCCACCTTTAAGGGTACTGGTATATTCCTTAACACCTTTGATATGTCCTGTGCATTCTACCTGTAAATCTAATAGTCTATGTAGCATCATGTGCCCTCATCACCTTATATTCTTTGCATGTATGTTTCTGTTTCAAATTGGGTGTCTCTTGGTTTGAAGCTGCTTCTCTGTGTCTAGGTACATCCTATACATAAAGGAGAAGCCACAAAATAAAAAAAACACAAATACAGACACACATTTTAAGCTAAGGATCATAGAAAGAAGCAAACAAATATACACAGACAGGTTACTAAAAGTGCAGCCAGCTATGCCACAAACATGCAACCTATAAACCTTAAGTTATAGTTCCTATCATTGCTGGTATGGCCTTTACATGCTTCTTTTAAGTATAATTGTATACTAGCCACCACCCCTGCTATATACCATAAATACTACATTCAAGGGTTATGGTATATTCCTTAAGATCTTTGGTATTCCCTATGCATGCCACCTGTAAATCTAATAGTCTATGTAGCATCATGTGCCCTCATCAGCTTATATTCTTTGCATGTATGTTTCTGTTTCAAATTGGGAGTGACTTGGTTTGAAGCTGCTTCTCTGTGTCTAGGTACATCCTATACATAAAGGAGCAGCAACAAAATAAAAAAACACAAATACAGACACACATTTTAAGCTAAGACTCATAGAAAGAAGCAAACAAATATACACAGACAGGTTACTAAAAGTTCAGCCAGCTATGCCACAAACATGCAACCTATAAGCCTTAAGATATAGTTGCTATCATTCTTGCTATGGCCTTTACATGCTTCTTCTAAGTATAATAGTATACTAGCCACCACCCCTGCTATATACCATAAATGCCACCTTCAAGGGTAATGGTATATTCCTTAACACCTTTGATATGCCCCGTGCATTCCACCTGTAAATCTAATAGTCTATGTAGCATCATGTGCCCTCATCACCTTATATTCTTTGCATGTATGTTTCTGTTTCAAATTGGGTGTCTGTTGGTTAGAAGCTGCTTCTCTGTGTCTAGGTACATCCTATACATAAAGGAGCAGCCACAGAATGAAAAAAACACAAATACAGACACACATTTTAAGCTAAGACTCATAGAAAGAAGCAAGCAAATATACACAGACAGGTTACTAAAAGTGCAGCCAGCTATGCCACAAACATTCCACCTGTATACCTTAAGCTATAGTTCCTATCATTGCTGCTATGGCCTTTACATGCTACTTCTAAGTACAATAGTATACTAGCCACTACCCCTGCTATATACCATAAATGCCACCTCCAAGGGTACTGGTATATTCCTTAACACCTTTGATATGCCCCGTGCATCCCACCTGTATATCTAATAGTGTATGTAGCATTATGTGCCCTCATCACCTTCTATTCTTTGCATGTATGTTTCTGTTTCAAATTGTGTCTCTGCCTTTGTGTTTCTTCTCTTGAAGCTGCTTCTCTGTGTCTAGGTACATCCTATACATAAAGGAGCAGCCACAAAATAAAAAAACACACATGCAGACACACATTTTAAACTAAGACTCATAGAAAGAAGCAAACAAATATACACAGACCGGTTACTAAAAGTGCAGCCAGCTATGCCACAAACATTCCACCTGTATACCTTAAGCTATAGTTCCTATCATTGCTGCTATGGCCTTTACATGCTACTTCTAAGTATAATAGTATTCTAGCTACAATCCCTGCTATGTACCGTAAATGCTATCTTTAAGGGTAATGGTATATTCCTTAACACCTTTAGTATGCCCTATGCATGCCATCTGTAAATCTAATAGTCTATGTAGCATCATGAGCCCTCATCACCTTATATTCTTTGCATGTATGTTTCTGTTTCAAATTGGGTGTGTCTTGGTTTGAAGCTGCTTCTCTGTGTCTAGGTACATCCTATACATAAAGGAGCAGCCACAAAATAAAAGAAACACAAATACAGACACACATTTTAAGCTAAGACTCATAGAAAGAAGCAAACAAATATACACAGACAGGTTACTAAAAGTTCAGCCAGCTATGCCACAAACATGCCACCTATAAACCTTAAGCTATAGTTGCTATCATTCTTGCTATGGCCTTTACATGCTTCTTCTAAGTATAATAGTATACTAGCCACCACCCCTGCTATATACCATAAATGCCACCTTCAAGGGTACTGGTATATTCCTTAACACCTTTGATATGCCCCATGCATTCCACCTGTAAATCTAATAGTCTATGTAGCATCATGTGCCCTCATCACCTTAAATTCTTTGCATGTATGTTTCTGTTTCAAATTGGGTGTCTCTTGGTTTGAAGCTGCTTCTCTGTGTCTAGGTACATCCTATACATAAAGGAGCAGCCACAGAATAAAAAAACACAAATACAGACACACATTTTAAGCTAAGACTCATAGAAAGAAGCAAACAAATATACCCAGACAGGTTACTAAAAGTGCAGCCAGCTATGCCACAAACATGCAACCTATAAGCCTTAAGATATAGTTGCTATCATTCTTGCTATGGCCTTTACATGCTTCTTCTAAGTATAATAGTATACTAGCCACCACCCCTGCTATATACCATAAATGCCACCTTCAAGGGTAATGGTATATTCCTTAACACCTTTGATATGCCCCGTGCATTCCACCTGTAAATCTAATAGTCTATGTAGCATCATGTGCCCTCATCAGCTTATATTCTTTGCATGTATGTTTCTGTTTCAAATTGGGAGTGACTTGGTTTGAAGCTGCTTCTCTGTGTCTAGGTACATCCTATACATAAAGGAGCAGCCACAGAATAAAAAAACACAAATACAGACACACATTTTAAGCTAAGACTCATAGAAAGAAGCAAACAAATATACACAGACAGGTTACTAAAAGTTCAGCCAGCTATGCCACAAACATGCAACCTATAAACCTTAAGCTATATTTACTATCATTCTTGCTATGGCCTTTACATGCTTCTTCTAAGTACAATAGTATACTAGCCACTACCCCTGCTATATACCATAAATGCCACCTCCAAGGGTACTGGTATATTCCTTAACACCTTTGATATGCCCCGTGCATCCCACCTGTATATCTAATAGTGTATGTAGCATTATGTGCCCTCATCACCTTCTATTCTTTGCATGTATGTTTCTGTTTCAAATTGTGTCTCTGCCTTTGTGTTTCTTCTTTTGAAGCTGCTTCTCTGTGTCTAGGTACATCCTATACATAAAGGAGCAGCCACAAAATAAAAAAACACACATGCAGACACACATTTTAAACTAAGACTCATAGAAAGAAGCAAACAAATATACACAGACCGGTTACTAAAAGTGCAGCCAGCTATGCCACAAACATTCCACCTGTATACCTTAAGCTATAGTTCCTATCATTGCTGCTATGGCCTTTACATGCTACTTCTAAGTATAATAGTATTCTAGCTACAATCCCTGCTATGTACCGTAAATGCTATCTTTAAGGGTAATGGTATATTCCTTAACACCTTTAGTATGCCCTATGCATGCCATCTGTAAATCTAATAGTCTATGTAGCATCATGAGCCCTCATCACCTTATATTCTTTGCATGTATGTTTCTGTTTCAAATTGGGTGTGTCTTGGTTTGAAGCTGCTTCTCTGTGTCTAGGTACATCCTATACATAAAGGAGCAGCCACAAAATAAAAGAAACACAAATACAGACACACATTTTAAGCTAAGACTCATAGAAAGAAGCAAACAAATATACACAGACAGGTTACTAAAAGTTCAGCCAGCTATGCCACAAACATGCCACCTATAAACCTTAAGCTATAGTTGCTATCCTTCTTGCTATGGCCTTTACATGCTTCTTCTAAGTATAATAGTATACTAGCCACCACCCCTGCTATATACCATAAATGCCACCTTCAAGGGTACTGGTATATTCCTTAACACCTTTGATATGCCCCATGCATTCCACCTGTAAATCTAATAGTTAATGTAGCATCATGTGCCCTCATCACCTTAAATTCTTTGCATGTATGTTTCTGTTTCAAATTGGGTGTCTCTTGGTTTGAAGCTGCTTCTCTGTGTCTAGGTACATCCTATACATAAAGGAGCAGCCACAGAATAAAAAAACACAAATACAGACACACATTTTAAGCAAAGACTCATAGAAAGAAGCAAACAAATATACCCAGACAGGTTACTAAAAGTGCAGCCAGCTATGCCACAAACATGCAACCTATAAACCTTAAGTTATAGTTCCTATCATTGCTGGTATGGCCTTTACATGCTTCTTTTAAGTGTAATAGTATACTAGCCACCACCCCTGCTATATACCATAAATACTACCTTCAAGGGTAATGGTATATTCCTTAACATCTTTGGTATTCCCTATGCATGCCACCTGTAAATCTAATAGTCTATGTAGCATCATGTGCCCTCATCATCTTCTATTCTTTGCATGTATGTTTCTGTTTGAAATTGTGTCTCTGCCTTTGTGTTTCTTCTTTTGAAGCGGCTTCTCTTTGTCTAGGTACATCCTATACATAAAAAATACATTAAAATAAAAAAACACAAATACAGACACACATTTTAAACTAAGACTCATAGAAAGAAGCAAACAAATATACACAGACAGGTTACTAAAAGTGCAGCCAGCTATGCCACAAACATGCGACCTGTAAACCTTAAGTTATAGTTGCTATCATTGCTGGTATGGCCTTTACATGCTTCTTTGAAGTGTAATAGTAGACTAGCCACCACCCCTGCTATATACCATAAATACTATCTTCAAGGGTAATGATATATTCCTTAACATCTTTGGAATTCCCTATGCATGCCACGTGTAAATCTAATAGTCTAGGGGAGGAGCCAAGCTCGCGAGCGTAATGGTTGCCTTGTAGCTCGGCTCCGTCAGCCCTCTGGCCTGACTCGCATATCCTGTTGTATATCCTGTCCAGAGACGACACAATTCCGAAGAAATAGCAATGCAACGTTTCGCTCTTACTCACCGTTTGGCCTGGAGACTCCGGCCTGCTGCGGTTCCGAAGTTGTGCCCCCCGAAGGGACCTGGGCCTTCGTGGTGTTGAGACCGGGGCCTCGCCTATCGGATCCGGCCTGGCGTTGTGGTGACCGTCGGCCCCGGCCGAGAGACTGCGCCACTGGTGAGAGCCGTTGTGAGAACATCCCGGTGACCCTGATCCGGGCCCGCCTTGACGGCCGTGAGGCTGGTGCGGGGCGCGGTGCCCCGTGGATTGATCATGTGAAGGGGTCCCCCCGCCGCTGCTCCGTCCATCGACCCTGGACCCTCGTCCTCGGACTCTGAGAGGAGCGCCAGCGATATTGCAGACGGCCCCCCGCCTTGGGCGAATCTCCTTTTTTCACCGAGGCTGCCATTGCTGGGACCCCCGGAAATCTGTAAAGGCCCGCATTTGTGAACTGTTCCGAGAATTGCGGAGGGTGGTGAGGAGGCTGAATTCATAAAATGGCTGCCGACGACCTGTGCTGTGGGTCTCCTCGTGATGACGGACTTGGGTTGCTAGACTGCACGGGGGCCTGGACGTGTGTGCGTGAGCCTACGATTGGAGACGTTCTTGATGCCTTACGATCCTTACGCGCGGCCCTGGCCCCCGGTGCTCCGGGAGACTCGATTCGTTCCACCGCCATCTTGGGTGAACGCTCCTACATGGTCCCCTCTTGTCTCCGTGATGCCACCGCCTCGCCTCCCCCGGTCGCTACGAGGGTTACTGTTGCTATCCCTCGCCGGGTTTGCTGGCCGGTGGATTTGGAACCTCCTGCTATTCGATGTTTGGAGTTTGAGGACTTGGATGTCGTGCGGGGACCCGATCCTCCCCGGGTGCCTGAGAACAATGAAGGACCGCTGCCTGTTTTTGCCTTGATGAGGTCGTGTTTCTATTTTGCAGGGAAACCCCCGCTTTTCCTAACGGCGAGACTGAACTCCTGTCTATTATTGCCCTTGTTGCTATTGCTGAGACATTTGAACTGCCTATTTGAACTTTTGCCCACTTGCTTATTGATTGCCCTCCCTGGCCTACGTTTTGCTCGTATTCTCTTTCAATTGTGTGCTTGCCTCGCATCGTGTTGCTTACTTCACATTGTCCTGTGGTGGGTGGTAACTGTGGTTAGGAAGGGACTGGGATGAGATGCACGGCTCCCGGTGGTTTATTGATGTACAGATCTGTGGCGAAGTTGCTCATATTTTTAGTGCTGTGGGAGACCCCCCTGTACGTTTTTTTTTTGCGCTCGAGATTGTGTTGTTCTGGTTCACATGTAATATGATCGTATGGTTGGGTGGAGGGCTGTGGCCGACTGTATTTGTTTCCGTCCTTTTGCTCCTCCCTCCCATTTATTTCTTTTGTTTTGATGTCCTTTTTTGTCTCTATATTCTTCTATTCTCTTGTCTCTACTACATTTCGGGTTCTGGTTTAGGGCGACAGGCGCGCTGTTTGGAGGGTAGGCCATAGCCTTCTGCAGGGGTGCTGGGTGGGATGGGTGGGTTGGGTCGTATTTGATGTTTTATTTTCCTCAGTTCTATGGCCCTTTTGTATCTCTTTACTGGAGTGCCGCGTCTGTCCTTGCCTTCCGTGGTATGATTGGGGTGGGGTCTGTAATGTCGCTGTTCTTCTTTTTGTAGTTCTGCTGCTTTCCATTGCGACTCCCATGCCCTCCTCGTTGTTGATATTACCGCTCTTTTATGTGTTCCTTGCTACGGGGCGCTTGTTTAGGCGCGGCATTCTTCTCTTTCAGTCTGTGTTTTCCTTTCCCTCTTTTCTTTCCTCCTTTCCCCCCCCCCCTCCCTCCCTTTTTCCTTCTCTCCCAAGGTTAGTATGACGGGTTAGTTTTGGTGTTGTCGCTATTCCGGCCCCTTTGTTCTGTTTCCGATGTGCTATTGGGTGGTGGGAATGCAAAGTTGTTCCTAATTATATACTGACTTGTGTTCACGGCCCTGTTTTTATACTGATGTATACAGTGCTGACATTCCTGCATGGCTGCCCTTTAGCTTTTCTGTTGCCAATGGTTTGATTTGGGAATCGGGATTCTTCTATATTGTCGCCGAGCCTGTCATGCTCCTTATCGCCCTATTATAAAAAGTAACCTTCTTTGCTCCTGTTTGTTGGCCGTTTGGATCCTCTCTCCTCCCCCCCTTTTTAAGATTGTATTGCTTACGTTCCTCTATGATTGATTTTGTAACTTCATTCCGGACTTCTTGACTGCTTTCATGTACTATGGCCGGCCAGTTTGGTTGTAGGTCCAGATTTGTATATCCTGTCTATACCAATAAAGGTTTACAAAAAAAAATCAAAAAAAAAAATCTAATAGTCTATGTAGCATCATGTGCCCTCATCGCCTTCTATTATTTGCATGTATGTTTCTGTTTCAAATTGTGTCTCTGCCTTTGTGTTTCTTCTTTTGAAGCTGCTTCTCTGTGTCTAGGTACATCCTATACATGAAGGAGCAGCCACAAAATAAAAAAACACAAATACAGACACACATTTTAAACTGAGACTCATAGAAAGAAGCAAACAAATATACACAGACAGGTTACTAAAAGTGAAGCCAGATATGCCACAAACATGCCATCTATAAACCTTAAGTTATAGTTGCAATCATTGCGGGTATGGCCTTTACATGCTACTTCTAAGTATAATAGTATACTAGCCACCACCCCTGCTATATACCATAAATGACACCTCCAAGGGTACTGGTATATTCCTTAACACCTTTGATATGCCCCGTGCATCCTACCTGTAAATCTAATAGTGTATGTAGCATTATGTGCCCTCATCACCTTCAGCTCTTAGCATGTATCTTTCTGTTTCAAATTGTGTCTCTGCCTTTGTGTTTCTTCTTTCTTTTGAAGCTGCTTCTCTGTGTCTAGGTACATCCTATACATAAAGGAGCAGCCACAAAATAAAAAAAAACACAAATGCAGACACACATTTTAAGCTAAGACTCATAGAAAGAAGCAAACCAATATTCACTGACAGGTTACTAAAAGTTCAGCCAGCTATGCCACAAACATGCAACCTATAAACCTTGAGCTATAGTTGCTATCAGTCTTGCTATGGCCTTTACATGCTTCTTCTAAGTATAATAGTATAGTAGCCACCACCCCTGCTATATACCATAAATGCCACCTTCAAAGGTACTGGTATATTCCTTAACACCTTTGATATGCCCTGTGCATTCCACCTGTAAATCTAATAGTCTATGTAGCAGCATGTGCCCTCATCACCTTCTATTCTTTGCATGTATGTTTCTGTTTCAATTTGTGTCTCTGCCTTTGTGTTTCTTCTTTTGAAGCTGCTTCTGTGTGTCTAGGTACATCCTATACATAAAGGAGCAGCCACAAAATGAAAAAACACACATGCAGACACACATTTTAAACTAAGACTCATAGAAAGAAGCAAACAAATATACACAGACCGGTTACTAAAAGTGCAGCCAGCTATGCCACAAACATTCCACCTGTATACCTTAAGCTATAGTTCCTATCATTGCTGCTATGGCCTTTACATGCTACTTCTAAGTATAATAGTATTCTAGCTACAATCCCTGCTATGTACCATAAATGCTATCTTTAAGGGTAATGGTATATTCCTTAACACCTTTAGTATGCCCTATGCATGCCATCGGTAAATCTAATAGTCTATGTAGCATCATGAGCCCTCATCACCTTATATTCTTTGCATGTATGTTTCTGTTTCAAATTGGGTGTGTCTTGGTTTGAAGCTGCTTCTCTGTGTCTCAGTACATCCTATACATAAAGGAGCAGCCACAAAATAAAAGAAACACAAATACAGACACACATTTTAAGCTAAGACTCATAGAAAGAAGCAAACAAATATACACAGACAGGTTACTAAAAGTTCAGCCAGCTATGCCACAAACATGCCACCTATAAACCTTAAGGTATTGTTGCTATCATTGCTGGTATGGCCTTTACATGCTTCTTCTAAGTATAATAGTATACTAGCCACCACCCCTGCTATATACCATAAATACTACCTTCAATGGTAATGGTATATTCCTTAACATCTTTGGTATTCCCTATGCATGCCACCTGTAAATCTAATAGTCTATGTAGCATCATGTGCCCTCATCATCTTCTATTCTTTGCATGTATGTTTCTGTTTCAAATTGTGTCTCTGCCTTTCTGTTTCTTCTTTTGCAGCTGCTTCCCTGTGTCTAGGTACATCCTATACATAAAGGAGCAGCCACAAAATAAAAAACACAAATACAGACACACATTTTAAACTAAGACTCATAGAAAGAAGCAAACAAATATACACAGACAGGTTACTAAAAGTGCAGCCAGCTATGCCACAAACATGCAACCTATAAACCTTAAGCTATATTTACTATCATTCTTGCTATGGCCTTTACATGCTTCTTCTAAGTATAATAGTATACTAGCCACTACCTCTGCTATATACCATAAATGCCACCTTCAAGGGTACTGGTATATTCCTTAACACCTTTGATATGCCCCGTGCATCCCACCTGTATATCTAATAGTGTATGTAGCATTATGTGCCCTCATCACATTCAATTCTTTGCATGTATGTTTCTGTTTCAAATTGTGTTTCTGCCTTTGTGTTTCTTCTTTTGAAGCTGCTTCTCTGTGTCTAGGTACATCCTATATGTAAAGGAGCAGCCACAAAATAAAAAAAACACAAATGCAGACACACATTTTAAGCTAAGACTCATAGAAAGAAGCAAACAAATATACACAGACAGGTTACAAAAAGTTCAGCCAGCTATGCCACCACCCCTGCTATATACCATAAATGCCACCTTTAAGGGTACTGGTATATTCCTTAACACCTTTGATATGTCCTGTGCATTCTACCTGTAAATCTAATAGTCTATGTAGCATCATGTGCCCTCATCACCTTATATTCTTTGCATGTATGTTTCTGTTTCAAATTGGGTGTCTCTTGGTTTGAAGCTGCTTCTCTGTGTCTAGGTACATCCTATACATAAAGGAGAAGCCACAAAATAAAAAAAACACAAATACAGACACACATTTTAAGCTAAGGATCATAGAAAGAAGCAAACAAATATACACAGACAGGTTACTAAAAGTGCAGCCAGCTATGCCACAAACATGCAACCTATAAACCTTAAGTTATAGTTCCTATCATTGCTGGTATGGCCTTTACATGCTTCTTTTAAGTATAATTGTATACTAGCCACCACCCCTGCTATATACCATAAATACTACATTCAAGGGTTATGGTATATTCCTTAAGATCTTTGGTATTCCCTATGCATGCCACCTGTAAATCTAATAGTCTATGTAGCATCATGTGCCCTCATCAGCTTATATTCTTTGCATGTATGTTTCTGTTTCAAATTGGGAGTGACTTGGTTTGAAGCTGCTTCTCTGTGTCTAGGTACATCCTATACATAAAGGAGCAGCAACAAAATAAAAAAACACAAATACAGACACACATTTTAAGCTAAGACTCATAGAAAGAAGCAAACAAATATACACAGACAGGTTACTAAAAGTTCAGCCAGCTATGCCACAAACATGCAACCTATAAGCCTTAAGATATAGTTGCTATCATTCTTGCTATGGCCTTTACATGCTTCTTCTAAGTATAATAGTATACTAGCCACCACCCCTGCTATATACCATAAATGCCACCTTCAAGGGTAATGGTATATTCCTTAACACCTTTGATATGCCCCGTGCATTCCACCTGTAAATCTAATAGTCTATGTAGCATCATGTGCCCTCATCACCTTATATTCTTTGCATGTATGTTTCTGTTTCAAATTGGGTGTCTGTTGGTTAGAAGCTGCTTCTCTGTGTCTAGGTACATCCTATACATAAAGGAGCAGCCACAGAATAAAAAAAACACAAATACAGACACACATTTTAAGCTAAGACTCATAGAAAGAAGCAAGCAAATATACACAGACAGGTTACTAAAAGTGCAGCCAGCTATGCCACAAACATTCCACCTGTATACCTTAAGCTATAGTTCCTATCATTGCTGCTATGGCCTTTACATGCTACTTCTAAGTACAATAGTATACTAGCCACTACCCCTGCTATATACCATAAATGCCACCTCCAAGGGTACTGGTATATTCCTTAACACCTTTGATATGCCCCGTGCATCCCACCTGTATATCTAATAGTGTATGTAGCATTATGTGCCCTCATCACCTTCTATTCTTTGCATGTATGTTTCTGTTTCAAATTGTGTCTCTGCCTTTGTGTTTCTTCTCTTGAAGCTGCTTCTCTGTGTCTAGGTACATCCTATACATAAAGGAGCAGCCACAAAATAAAAAAACACACATGCAGACACACATTTTAAACTAAGACTCATAGAAAGAAGCAAACAAATATACACAGACCGGTTACTAAAAGTGCAGCCAGCTATGCCACAAACATTCCACCTGTATACCTTAAGCTATAGTTCCTATCATTGCTGCTATGGCCTTTACATGCTACTTCTAAGTATAATAGTATTCTAGCTACAATCCCTGCTATGTACCGTAAATGCTATCTTTAAGGGTAATGGTATATTCCTTAACACCTTTAGTATGCCCTATGCATGCCATCTGTAAATCTAATAGTCTATGTAGCATCATGAGCCCTCATCACCTTATATTCTTTGCATGTATGTTTCTGTTTCAAATTGGGTGTGTCTTGGTTTGAAGCTGCTTCTCTGTGTCTAGGTACATCCTATACATAAAGGAGCAGCCACAAAATAAAAGAAACACAAATACAGACACACATTTTAAGCTAAGACTCATAGAAAGAAGCAAACAAATATACACAGACAGGTTACTAAAAGTTCAGCCAGCTATGCCACAAACATGCCACCTATAAACCTTAAGCTATAGTTGCTATCATTCTTGCTATGGCCTTTACATGCTTCTTCTAAGTATAATAGTATACTAGCCACCACCCCTGCTATATACCATAAATGCCACCTTCAAGGGTACTGGTATATTCCTTAACACCTTTGATATGCCCCATGCATTCCACCTGTAAATCTAATAGTCTATGTAGCATCATGTGCCCTCATCACCTTAAATTCTTTGCATGTATGTTTCTGTTTCAAATTGGGTGTCTCTTGGTTTGAAGCTGCTTCTCTGTGTCTAGGTACATCCTATACATAAAGGAGCAGCCACAGAATAAAAAAACACAAATACAGACACACATTTTAAGCTAAGACTCATAGAAAGAAGCAAACAAATATACCCAGACAGGTTACTAAAAGTGCAGCCAGCTATGCCACAAACATGCAACCTATAAGCCTTAAGATATAGTTGCTATCATTCTTGCTATGGCCTTTACATGCTTCTTCTAAGTATAATAGTATACTAGCCACCACCCCTGCTATATACCATAAATGCCACCTTCAAGGGTAATGGTATATTCCTTAACACCTTTGATATGCCCCGTGCATTCCACCTGTAAATCTAATAGTCTATGTAGCATCATGTGCCCTCATCAGCTTATATTCTTTGCATGTATGTTTCTGTTTCAAATTGGGAGTGACTTGGTTTGAAGCTGCTTCTCTGTGTCTAGGTACATCCTATACATAAAGGAGCAGCCACAGAATAAAAAAACACAAATACAGACACACATTTTAAGCTAAGACTCATAGAAAGAAGCAAACAAATATACACAGACAGGTTACTAAAAGTTCAGCCAGCTATGCCACAAACATGCAACCTATAAACCTTAAGCTATATTTACTATCATTCTTGCTATGGCCTTTACATGCTTCTTCTAAGTACAATAGTATACTAGCCACTACCCCTGCTATATACCATAAATGCCACCTCCAAGGGTACTGGTATATTCCTTAACACCTTTGATATGCCCCGTGCATCCCACCTGTATATCTAATAGTGTATGTAGCATTATGTGCCCTCATCACCTTCTATTCTTTGCATGTATGTTTCTGTTTCAAATTGTGTCTCTGCCTTTGTGTTTCTTCTTTTGAAGCTGCTTCTCTGTGTCTAGGTACATCCTATACATAAAGGAGCAGCCACAAAATAAAAAAACACACATGCAGACACACATTTTAAACTAAGACTCATAGAAAGAAGCAAACAAATATACACAGACCGGTTACTAAAAGTGCAGCCAGCTATGCCACAAACATTCCACCTGTATACCTTAAGCTATAGTTCCTATCATTGCTGCTATGGCCTTTACATGCTACTTCTAAGTATAATAGTATTCTAGCTACAATCCCTGCTATGTACCGTAAATGCTATCTTTAAGGGTAATGGTATATTCCTTAACACCTTTAGTATGCCCTATGCATGCCATCTGTAAATCTAATAGTCTATGTAGCATCATGAGCCCTCATCACCTTATATTCTTTGCATGTATGTTTCTGTTTCAAATTGGGTGTGTCTTGGTTTGAAGCTGCTTCTCTGTGTCTAGGTACATCCTATACATAAAGGAGCAGCCACAAAATAAAAGAAACACAAATACAGACACACATTTTAAGCTAAGACTCATAGAAAGAAGCAAACAAATATACACAGACAGGTTACTAAAAGTTCAGCCAGCTATGCCACAAACATGCCACCTATAAACCTTAAGCTATAGTTGCTATCCTTCTTGCTATGGCCTTTACATGCTTCTTCTAAGTATAATAGTATACTAGCCACCACCCCTGCTATATACCATAAATGCCACCTTCAAGGGTACTGGTATATTCCTTAACACCTTTGATATGCCCCATGCATTCCACCTGTAAATCTAATAGTTAATGTAGCATCATGTGCCCTCATCACCTTAAATTCTTTGCATGTATGTTTCTGTTTCAAATTGGGTGTCTCTTGGTTTGAAGCTGCTTCTCTGTGTCTAGGTACATCCTATACATAAAGGAGCAGCCACAGAATAAAAAAACACAAATACAGACACACATTTTAAGCAAAGACTCATAGAAAGAAGCAAACAAATATACCCAGACAGGTTACTAAAAGTGCAGCCAGCTATGCCACAAACATGCAACCTATAAACCTTAAGTTATAGTTCCTATCATTGCTGGTATGGCCTTTACATGCTTCTTTTAAGTGTAATAGTATACTAGCCACTACCCCTGCTATATACCATAAATACTACCTTCAATGGTAATGGTATATTCCTTAACATCTTTGGTATTCCCTATGCATGCCACCTGTAAATCTAATAGTCTATGTAGCATCATGTGCCCTCATTGCCTTCTATTATTTGCATGTATGTTTCTGTTTCAAATTGTGTCTCTGCCTTTGTGTTTCTTCTTTTGAAGCTGCTTCTCTCTGTCTAGGTACATCCTATACATAAAGGAGCAGCCACAAAATAAAAAAACACGAATACAGACACACATTTTAAACTGAGACTCATAGTAAGAAGCAAACAAATATACACAGACAGGTTACTAAAAGTGGAGCCAGCTATGCCACAAACATGCAATCTATAAACCTTAAGTTATAGTTGCTATCATTGCTGGTATGGCCTTTACATGCTTCTTTTAAGTATAATAGTATACTAGCCACCACCCCTGCTATATACCATAAATACTACATTCAAGGGTAATGGTATATGCCTTAACATCTTTGGTATTCCCTATGCATGCCATCTGTAAATCTAATAGTCTATGTAGCATCATGTGCCCTCATCAGCTTATATTCTTTGCATGTATGTTTCTGTTTCAAATTGGGTGTGACTTGGTTTGAAGCTGCTTCTCTGTGTCTAGGTACATCCTATACATAAAGGAGCAGCAACAAAATAAAAAAACACAAATACAGACACACGTTTTAAGCTAAGACTCATAGAAAGAAGCACACAAATATACACAGACAGGTTACTAAAAGTGCAGCCAGCTATGCCACAAACATGCAACCTATAAACCTTAAGCTATATTTACTATCATTCTTGCTATGGCCTTTACATGCTTCTTCTAAGTATAATAGTATACTAGCCATTACCTCTGCTATATACCATAAATGCCACCTTCAAGGGTACTGGTATATTCCTTAACACCTTTGATATGCCCCGTGCATCCCACCTGTATATCTAATAGTGTATGTAGCATTATGTGCCCTCATCACATTCAATTCTTTGCATATATGTTTCTGTTTCAAATTGTGTTTCTGCCTTTGTGTTTCTTCTTTTGAAGCTGCTTCTCTGTGTCTAGGTACATCCTATATGTAAAGGAGCAGCCACAAAATAAAAAAAACACAAATGCAGACACACATTTTAAGCTAAGACTCATAGAAAGAGGCAAACAAATATACACAGACAGGTTACAAAAAGTTCAGCCAGCTATGCCACAAACATGCAACCTATAAACCTTAAGCTATAGTTGCTATCATTCTTGCTATGGCCTTTACATGCTTCTTCTAAGTATAATAGTATACTAGCCACCACCCCTGCTATATACCATAAATGCCACCTTTAAGGGTACTGGTATATTTCTTAACACCTTTGATATGTCCTGTGCATTCTACCTGTAAATCTAATAGTCTATGTAGCATCATGTGCCCTCATCACCTTATATTCTTTGCATGTATGTTTCTGTTTCAAATTGGGTGTCTGTTGGTTAGAAGCTGCTTCTCTGTGTCTAGGTACATCCTATACATAAAGGAGCAGCCACAGAATAAAAAAAACACAAATACAGACACACATTTTAAGCTAAGACTCATAGAAAGAAGCAAGCAAATATACACAGACAGGTTACTAAAAGTGCAGCCAGCTATGCCACAAACATTCCACCTGTATACCTTAAGCTATAGTTCCTATCATTGCTGCTATGGCCTTTACATGCTACTTCTAAGTACAATAGTATACTAGCCACTACCCCTGCTATATACCATAAATGCCACCTCCAAGGGTACTGGTATATTCCTTAACACCTTTGATATGCCCCGTGCATCCCACCTGTATATCTAATAGTGTATGTAGCATTATGTGCCCTCATCACCTTCTATTCTTTGCATGTATGTTTCTGTTTCAAATTGTGTCTCTGCCTTTGTGTTTCTTCTCTTGAAGCTGCTTCTCTGTGTCTAGGTACATCCTATACATAAAGGAGCAGCCACAAAATAAAAAAACACACATGCAGACACACATTTTAAACTAAGACTCATAGAAAGAAGCAAACAAATATACACAGACCGGTTACTAAAAGTGCAGCCAGCTATGCCACAAACATTCCACCTGTATACCTTAAGCTATAGTTCCTATCATTGCTGCTATGGCCTTTACATGCTACTTCTAAGTATAATAGTATTCTAGCTACAATCCCTGCTATGTACCGTAAATGCTATCTTTAAGGGTAATGGTATATTCCTTAACACCTTTAGTATGCCCTATGCATGCCATCTGTAAATCTAATAGTCTATGTAGCATCATGAGCCCTCATCACCTTATATTCTTTGCATGTATGTTTCTGTTTCAAATTGGGTGTGTCTTGGTTTGAAGCTGCTTCTCTGTGTCTAGGTACATCCTATACATAAAGGAGCAGCCACAAAATAAAAGAAACACAAATACAGACACACATTTTAAGCTAAGACTCATAGAAAGAAGCAAACAAATATACACAGACAGGTTACTAAAAGTTCAGCCAGCTATGCCACAAACATGCCACCTATAAACCTTAAGCTATAGTTGCTATCATTCTTGCTATGGCCTTTACATGCTTCTTCTAAGTATAATAGTATACTAGCCACCACCCCTGCTATATACCATAAATGCCACCTTCAAGGGTACTGGTATATTCCTTAACACCTTTGATATGCCCCATGCATTCCACCTGTAAATCTAATAGTCTATGTAGCATCATGTGCCCTCATCACCTTAAATTCTTTGCATGTATGTTTCTGTTTCAAATTGGGTGTCTCTTGGTTTGAAGCTGCTTCTCTGTGTCTAGGTACATCCTATACATAAAGGAGCAGCCACAGAATAAAAAAACACAAATACAGACACACATTTTAAGCTAAGACTCATAGAAAGAAGCAAACAAATATACCCAGACAGGTTACTAAAAGTGCAGCCAGCTATGCCACAAACATGCAACCTATAAGCCTTAAGATATAGTTGCTATCATTCTTGCTATGGCCTTTACATGCTTCTTCTAAGTATAATAGTATACTAGCCACCACCCCTGCTATATACCATAAATGCCACCTTCAAGGGTAATGGTATATTCCTTAACACCTTTGATATGCCCCGTGCATTCCACCTGTAAATCTAATAGTCTATGTAGCATCATGTGCCCTCATCAGCTTATATTCTTTGCATGTATGTTTCTGTTTCAAATTGGGAGTGACTTGGTTTGAAGCTGCTTCTCTGTGTCTAGGTACATCCTATACATAAAGGAGCAGCAACAAAATAAAAAAACACAAATACAGACACACATTTTAAGCTAAGACTCATAGAAAGAAGCAAACAAATATACACAGACAGGTTACTAAAAGTTCAGCCAGCTATGCCACAAACATGCAACCTATAAGCCTTAAGATATAGTTGCTATCATTCTTGCTATGGCCTTTACATGCTTCTTTTAAGTATAATAGTATACTAGCCACCACCCCTGCTATATACCATAAATGCCACCTTCAAGGGTAATGGTATATTCCTTAACACCTTTGATATGCCCCGTGCATTCCACCTGTAAATCTAATAGTCTATGTAGCATCATGTGCCCTCATCACCTTATATTCTTTGCATGTATGTTTCTGTTTCAAATTGGGTGTCTGTTGGTTAGAAGCTGCTTCTCTGTGTCTAGGTACATCCTATACATAAAGGAGCAGCCACAGAATAAAAAAAACACAAATACAGACACACATTTTAAGCTAAGACTCATAGAAAGAAGCAAACAAATATACACAGACAGGTTACTAAAAGTGCAGCCAGCTATGCCACAAACATGCAACCTATAAACCTTAAGTTATAGTTCCTATCATTGCTGGTATGGCCTTTACATGCTTCTTTTAAGTGTAATAGTATACTAGCCACTACCCCTGCTATATACCATAAATACTACCTTCAATGGTAATGGTATATTCCTTAACATCTTTGGTATTCCCTATGCATGCCACCTGTAAATCTAATAGTCTATGTAGCATCATGTGCCCTCATTGCCTTCTATTATTTGCATGTATGTTTCTGTTTCAAATTGTGTCTCTGCCTTTGTGTTTCTTCTTTTGAAGCTGCTTCTCTCTGTCTAGGTACATCCTATACATAAAGGAGCAGCCACAAAATAAAAAAACACGAATACAGACACACATTTTAAACTGAGACTCATAGTAAGAAGCAAACAAATATACACAGACAGGTTACTAAAAGTGAAGCCAGCTATGCCACAAACATGCAATCTATAAACCTTAAGTTATAGTTGCTATCATTGCTGGTATGGCCTTTACATGCTTCTTTTAAGTATAATAGTATACTAGCCACCACCCCTGCTATATACCATAAATACTACATTCAAGGGTAATGGTATATGCCTTAACATCTTTGGTATTCCCTATGCATGCCATCTGTAAATCTAATAGTCTATGTAGCATCATGTGCCCTCATCAGCTTATATTCTTTGCATGTATGTTTCTGTTTCAAATTGGGTGTGACTTGGTTTGAAGCTGCTTCTCTGTGTCTAGGTACATCCTATACATAAAGGAGCAGCAACAAAATAAAAAAACACAAATACAGACACACGTTTTAAGCTAAGACTCATAGAAAGAAGCACACAAATATACACAGACAGGTTACTAAAAGTGCAGCCAGCTATGCCACAAACATGCAACCTATAAACCTTAAGCTATATTTACTATCATTCTTGCTATGGCCTTTACATGCTTCTTCTAAGTATAATAGTATACTAGCCACTACCTCTGCTATATACCATAAATGCCACCTTCAAGGGTACTGGTATATTCCTTAACACCTTTGATATGCCCCGTGCATCCCACCTGTATATCTAATAGTGTATGTAGCATTATGTGCCCTCATCACATTCAATTCTTTGCATGTATGTTTCTGTTTCAAATTGTGTTTCTGCCTTTGTGTTTCTTCTTTTGAAGCTGCTTCTCTGTGTCTAGGTACATCCTATATGTAAAGGAGCAGCCACAAAATAAAAAAAACACAAATGCAGACACACATTTTAAGCTAAGACTCATAGAAAGAGGCAAACAAATATACACAGACAGGTTACAAAAAGTTCAGCCAGCTATGCCACAAACATGCAACCTATAAACCTTAAGCTATAGTTGCTATCATTCTTGCTATGGCCTTTACATGCTTCTTCTAAGTATAATAGTATACTAGCCACCACCCCTGCTATATACCATAAATGCCACCTTTAAGGGTACTGGTATATTTCTTAACACCTTTGATATGTCCTGTGCATTCTACCTGTAAATCTAATAGTCTATGTAGCATCATGTGCCCTCATCACCTTATATTCTTTGCATGTATGTTTCTGTTTCAAATTGGGTGTCTCTTGGTTTGAAGCTGCTTCTCTGTGTCTAGGTACATCCTATACATAAAGGAGAAGCCACAAAATAAAAAAAACACAAATACAGACACACATTTTAAGCTAAGGATCATAGAAAGAAGCAAACAAATATACACAGACAGGTTACTAAAAGTGCAGCCAGCTATGCCACAAACATGCCACCTATAAACCTTAAGTTATAGTTGCTATCATTGCTGGTATGGCCTTTACATGCTTCTTTTAAGTATAATTGTATACTAGCCACCACCCCTGCTATATACCATAAATACTACCTTCAAGGGTAATGGTATATTCCTTAACATCTTTGGTATTCCCTATGCATGCCACCTGTAAATCTAATAGTCTATGTAGCATCATGTGCCCTCATCACCTTCTATTCTTTGCATGTATGTTTCTGTTTCAAATTGTGTCTCTGCCATTGTGTTTCTTCTTTTGAAGCTGCTTCAGTGTGTCTAGGTATATCCTATACATAAAGGAGCAGCCACAAAATAAAAAACACAAATACAGACACACATTTTAAAGTAAGACTCGTAGAAAGAAGCAAACAAATATACACAGACAGGTTACTATAAGTGAAGCCAGCTATGCCACAAACATGCAATCTATAAACCTTAAGTTATAGTTGCTATCATTGCTGGTATGGCCTTTACATGCTTCTTTTAAGTATAATAGTATACTAGCCACCACCCCTGCTACATACCATAAATACTACATTCAAGGGTAATGGTATATTCCTTAACATCTTTGGTATTCCCTATGCATGCCATCTGTAAATCTAATAGTCTATGTAGCATCATGTGCCCTCATCAGCTTATATTCTTTGCATGTATTTTTCTGTTTCAAATTGGGTGTGACTTGGTTTGAAGCTGCTTCTCTGTGTCTAGGTACATCCTATACATAAAGGAGCAGCAACAAAATAAAAACACCACAAATACAGACACACATTTTAAGCTAAGACTCATAGAAAGAAGCAAACAAATATACACAGACAGGTTACTAAAAGTGCAGCCAGCTATGCCACAAACATGCAACCTATAAACCTTAAGCTATATTTACTATCATTCTTGCTATGGCCTTTACATTCTTCTTCTAAGTATAATAGTATACTAGCCACTACCCCTGCTATATACCATAAATGCCACCTCCAAGGGTACTGGTATATTCCTTAAAGCCTTTGATATGCCCCGTGCATCCCACCTGTATATCTTATAGTGTATATAGCATTATGTGCCCTCATCACATTCAATTCTTTGCATGTATGTTTCTGATTCAAATTGTGTTTCGGCCTTTGTGTTTCTTCTTTTGAAGCTGCTTCTCTGTGTCTAGGTACATCCTATACATAAAGGAGCAGCCACAAAATAAAAACACCACAAATACAGACACACATTTTAAGCTAAGACTCATAGAAAGAAGCAAACAAATATACACAGACAGGTTACTAAAAGTGCAGCCAGCTATGCCACAAACATGCAACCTATAAACCTTAAGCTATATTTACTATCATTCTTGCTATGGCCTTTACATGCTTCTTCTAAGTATAATAGTATACTAGCCACCACCCCCGCTATATACCATAAATGCCACCTTCAAGGGTACTGGTATATTCCTTAACACCTTTGATATGCCCTGTGCATTCCACCTGTAAATCTAATAGTCTATGTAGCATCATGTGCCCTCATCACCTTATATTCTTTGCATGTATGTTTCTGTTTCAAATTGGGTGTCTCTTGGTTTGAAGCTGCTTCTCTGTGTCTAGGTACATCCTATACATAAAGGAGCAGCCACAGAATAAAAAAAAACACAAATACAGACACACATTTTAAGCTAAGGATCATAGAAAGAAGCAAACAAATATACACATACAGGTTACTAAAAGTGCAGCCAGCTATGCCACAAACATGCCACCTATAAACCTTAAGTTATAGTTGCTATCATTGCTGGTATGGCCTTTACATGCTTCTTTTAAGTATAATTGTATACTAGCCACCACCCCTGCTATATACCATAAATACTACCTTCAAGGGTAATGGTATATTCCTTAACATCTTTGGTATTCCCTATGCATGCCACCTGTAAATCTAATAGTCTATGTAGCATCATGTGCCCTCATCACCTTCTATTCTTTGCATGTATGTTTCTGTTTCAAATTGTGTCTCTGCCATTGTGTTTCTTCTTTTGAAGCTGCTTCAGTGTGTCTAGGTATATCCTATACATAAAGGAGCAGCCACAAAATAAAAAACACAAATACAGACACACATTTTAAACTAAGACTCGTAGAAAGAAGCAAACAAATATACACAGACAGGTTACTATAAGTGAAGCCAGCTATGCCACAAACATGCAATCTATAAACCTTAAGTTATAGTTGCTATCATTGCTGGTATGGCCTTTACATGCTTCTTTTAAGTATAATAGTATACTAGCCACCACCCCTGCTACATACCATAAATACTACATTCAAGGGTAATGGTATATTCCTTAACATCTTTGGTATTCCCTATGCATGCCATCTGTAAATCTAATAGTCTATGTAGCATCATGTGCCCTCATCAGCTTATATTCTTTGCATGTATGTTTCTGTTTCAAATTGGGTGTGACTTGGTTTGAAGCTGCTTCTCTGTGTCTAGGTACATCCTATACATAAAGGAGCAGCAACAAAATAAAAACACCACAAATACAGACACACATTTTAAGCTAAGACTCATAGAAAGAAGCAAACAAATATACACAGACAGGTTACTAAAAGTGCAGCCAGCTATGCCACAAACATGCAACCTATAAACCTTAAGCTATATTTACTATCATTCTTGCTATGGCCTTTACATTCTTCTTCTAAGTATAATAGTATACTAGCCACTACCCCTGCTATATACCATAAATGCCACCTCCAAGGGTACTGGTATATTTCTTAAAGCCTTTGATATGCCCCGTGCATCCCACCTGTATATCTTATAGTGTATATAGCATTATGTGCCCTCATCACATTCAATTCTTTGCATGTATGTTTCTGATTCAAATTGTGTTTCGGCCTTTGTGTTTCTTCTTTTGAAGCTGCTTCTCTGTGTCTAGGTACATCCTATACATAAAGGAGCAGCCACAAAATAAAAACACCACAAATACAGACACACATTTTAAGCTAAGACTCATAGAAAGAAGCAAACAAATATACACAGACAGGTTACTAAAAGTGCAGCCAGCTATGCCACAAACATGCAACCTATAAACCTTAAGCTATATTTACTATCATTCTTGCTATGGCCTTTACATGCTTCTTCTAAGTATAATAGTATACTAGCCACCACCCCCGCTATATACCATAAATGCCACCTTCAAGGGTACTGGTATATTCCTTAACACCTTTGATATGCCCTGTGCATTCCACCTGTAAATCTAATAGTCTATGTAGCATCATGTGCCCTCATCACCTTATATTCTTTGCATGTATGTTTCTGTTTCAAATTGGGTGTCTCTTGGTTTGAAGCTGCTTCTCTGTGTCTAGGTACATCCTATACATAAAGGAGCAGCCACAGAATAAAAAAAAACACAAATACAGACACACATTTTAAGCTAAGACTCATAGAAAGAAGCAAACAAATATACACATACAGGTTACTAAAAGTGCAGCCAGCTATGCCACAAACATGCAACCTATAAACCTTAAGTTATAGTTGCTATCATTTCTGGTATGGCCTTTACATGCTTCTTTTAAGTATAATTGTATACTAGCCACCACCCCTGCTATATACCATAAATACTACCTTCAAGGGTAATGGTATATTCCTTAACATCTTTGGTATTACCTATGCATGCCACCTGTAAATCTAATAGTCTATGTAGCATCATGTGCCCTCATCACCTTCTATTCTTTGCATGTATGTTTCTGTTTCAAATTGTGTCTCTGCCATTGTGTTTCTTCTTTTGAAGCTGCTTCTGTGTGTCTAGGTACATCCTATACATAAAGGAGCTGCCACAAAATAAAAAAACACCAATGCAGACACACATTTTAAACTAAGACTCATAGAAAGAAGCAAACAAATATACACAGACCGGTTACTAAAAGTGCAGCCAGCTATGCCACAAACATTCCACCTGTAAACCTTAAGCTAAAGTTGCTATCATTGCTGCTATGGCCTTTACATGCTACTTCTAACTATAATAATATTCTAGCTACCATCCCTGCTATATACCATAAATGCTACCTTTAAGGGTAATGGTATATTTCTTAACACCTTTAGTATTCCCCATGCATGCCATCGTTAAATCTAATAGTCTATGTAGCATCATGTGCCCTCATCACCTTATATTCTTTGCATGTATGTTTCGGTTTCAAATTGTGTCTCTGCCATTGTATCTCTTGTTTGAAGCTGCTTCTCTGTGTCTAGGTACACCCTATATATAAAGGAGCAGCTACAAAATAAAAAAAGACAACTACAGACACACATTTTAAACACAAGAAACATAAAAGAAGCAAATACACACAGACAAGTTACTAAAAGGCCAGACAGGTATGCCACAAACATGCCACCAGTAAAGGTTATGTTATAATTTCTATCATTGCTATTATGGTCTTTATATGCTACTTCTAAGTGTAATACGATTCATTAAATGTATGTATATGTTTACTTACTTGTCTCTCTGCCTAATATGAACATTACTATCTTCCAACTTTACTGTTTCTCATTTATACATCAGTACTTATCACATAATACCATCACCAATTGCTACTATTAATAAAGTATATTTTTAACACATTCTCACTATATTATAAAATAGCACTTTACTAATTATGTTAAAAGTAAAAAACTATAGTGTATTAATTAAAACTTCTAGTTAAATAGCATTGCATATCTCAAAAACACACACTCCTATACATAACAAATTATTAACCATATAAATAATAATCTCTTTTCACATGTAGCAATTCTTATACATATGAACACGTATTTCATGAGCAGTAAAATATTTTGCAATATAGAAACATACTTTATAACTGCATATGTTACTTTGTACAAACCAAACAAGTATAGGTATTACCCTTAGAAAACCAAAATATAACGGTGATATCCATATTCACAGGAATAAACTAAAATGTTATTACTATGAAAGCAAACTCCATACTAAATACCTCTTTTAAGATGCATACACATTGTACTTATCCTAACAACAACTGGTCTCTGCATAACCTTGTGCTACAGAACAGCCGCGGCCGGTAGTGGGAGTACCGGCCGGGCGGTGACGTGGGGAGGGGAGGGGCAGGGTGGGGGGTAGTAATTTATGGAATATGGACCTTAACAGGTAAGTAAACATAAAAATAAATACATTGAATTTCGTTGCGCGCACTGCATGCAGTGTGCTCAACGAAATTTGTTTTATTTATTTTTATGTTTACTTACCTGTTAAGGTCCATATTCCATACATTACTACCCCCAACCCTGCCCCTCCCCCTCCCCACATCACCGCCCGGCCGGTACTCCCACTACCGGCCGCGGCTGCTACAGAATATAATACCAAACCAAAACAAATATAGTTTACTACATAAATTTTATAAAACTATTGCACTCTTTCTTCAATCCAAAACTTGTTATCACTTCTACTGATGACATTATACAATTAGCTTCAATTACATTCAACCTTTAATTATTCATTAATTCATGCCAGTCCCTTAAACAACCCCTATACCTAACTCCCTTTGATGTAAAAAAAACACCACATTGCAAATATCAGCTATACTCACAGTAGTAATTAACCATAACATCAAACAACAATACCTTTATACCAAAATACTCTAATACTCCACAATCTCATAAACAATCCTATGTCTCCTTCTTATAAATACATCTCCATTAAAATGTCCATACAGTACAACTAAAGTAGTACATTGCATTATCTATTATTTACCATAAAAATACTCTTTACATTTTTTTTCAAACCCTTCAATTTCATATATACAATTAAGTGTCATAAGAATATCTCATTATTTCTGTAAAATACAATTGTTATGCTTTTAATAACTATTTATAATAATACATGCTTTGAAATGACAATTCATATTTTACATACAAAATACATATAGGTCAATATACAATACTTACATAAGATATACAAACATTCTTAAAATTATATTATACAAAAACACCTCATTTATATTTTACAGAAAATTTAATAACTAAACAATATATAAAATACTTAAATAGAAAATATCCTACCTTACTCTTCATACACTGTTTCTTCTGTTATTTCTTTAATACACTGAGCAGACCTCAAAATGTAATACTGTAAATAATTAAAATTGCATTATTAATTGTTCTAAAACAAAACAATTACAGCTATTCTTAAAAACAATGCTAAGCAGAACAAATATCTTCAAAATAAAATTACCTTACTTGTAATAATAGCTTCCTCCTTTTCTCTTCTAAACATCTTGTAAAATCTTCATAGCACTGTAAATTAATTGTTACAATAATATATTACAATCACATTCACATAAAAGTACTTGAATTTCTGTTAAAAAATAATATATTACACAACAGTTACTTACCTTTCTATTAGCTTGCTGCTCCATGTTTTAAAGTCCATTCAATGAAGAAAAACATCCAAAGAAAAAACAATATTTCGCTGGTACCTAAATTGCAAGTAGTTACTACCAAAAAATACAACAGATGTATAAAGCACAAAAAAATGCAAAATAGCTAAAATAATAACACATAATACTGTTTTGTCCTGAAAATATATAAAATACAGTAAAAGTAATACATCAAGCAGTATTAACATTATATATAAAATCATACCTTCTTTCTTTCATTTTATACTTTCTTTATAACTGTAAAAAACAAATAAATATATACAAAACAAAAACATGAACTACATCAATTTAAGACAACATTAATATCAAAGCATACTTTCATGATTGCATTGATTGTCTGGTGTGACTTCTGTGCCGAAAACAAGACATATACAATATAAATTTATCAAATCCATAAATTAAAATCAATATTAAAGTGTACCTTTATGGTTGCATGCTCTTCATTCTCAAGAACTACAATAAACAAATTACATATATACAAAACAAAAAGATAAAATAGTAAATATATGAAAGTGAACACCTAAAGTTAAGGCAACATTTAAAAAACACAATTTACCTTCTTATAGTTTTCTTGCAATGTCAATTCTACACCTGTTACGGATATAACCATCCCAAAAACATAATCAATATTGTTACTTGAGATGTCATCCTATTTCTGCAATAATACATAATGATACACAGGTCCCAAAACTGCAAGCAGTTAGGAACAAACAATGCAAAACAGATAGCAAGCATGATAAAGTAGACAATAACTAAAAATAATAGCAAATAATATTTTTTGCAGTACAAATATATATAATACATTGTAATTAACACATCAAGTATAGATAAGATTATATATCAAACCATAACTTTCTGCTTGAATTTTATAAATTCTTCCTAACCGTAAAAAACATGAACACATATACAAAACTAAACATATAGTACATAAATTCTAGGCAACATTCTATATCCAAGCATACCTTTATTGTTGCAGGCTGTAGTCTGTCATTTAACTACGAAAGATTGGACATGTACAATAGAAGTGATGTGATCCATAAAGTAAAATCAATATAAAAGCATACCTTTAGGGTAACACAATGCACATTTACAAAAGAAAAATGTAAAATAGTAAATACACTACAGGAAACACAAATTGAATCCAATATTTAAAAACCAAATTTACCTTCAAATTCTTGTCTTGCTACATCTTTTCTGCACCTGTTAGTGATATAAGCATCAGAAAAACATAATCAATATTGTTACTTGAAATGTCATTCTATATGTGCAATAATAAATTATTATACTCAGGTGCCTAAATTGCAAGCACTTAGAAACAAACAATACAAAAGAGATAGCAAGCATGATAAAATAGACAATAAGTAAAAATAATAGCAAATATTTTCTATAGTACAAATATATATAATACAGTAAGATTAACACAAAAAAGTACAGATATGATTATATATCAAACAATACCTTTCTGCTTGCATCTTATCTTTTGTTCCTAACTGTAAAGAAACAAGAACACATATACAAAACAGAAGATATAGTACAATAAATTCTAGGCAACATTCTATATCCAATCATACCTTTATTATTACATGCTGTAGTCTGTTGTCATTTAAGTATGAAATATTGGACATGTACAATAGAATATGATGTGACCTATCAAATAAAATCAATATAAAAGCATACGTTTAGGGGTGCATATTGTCCATTCTTCTCTATTGTATAAAAGAAAATGCACATACACAAAAGAGTAATTGAAAATACTAAATAATTTATAATAAATGCACGAAGTCAAGGCAACATATAATAACAAAATGTATCTTCTGATAATTTGTTGCTATATCTTTTGTACACTGGTTAGTGATATAACAATTATAAATACATTATCAATATTCTTAGTTATAATTGTAATTAAATGTTCCATATACATTAAGAAGAATTTATCTTTTATTTAACTCACCATTACATATTCTGCATTTAACAATATTTAGTAGCTTATAAATGAAATGGTGTATACATGAAAATGTACCATAAATAAAATATACATATTAATAAACAATACACAAACTTTCAAAATGCACCAATATATGCAAAAAATAACGACTGGATGCAATAGATTTGATACACCATAACAACTGTAACTTAAACATTCAATAAAAACTGGAAATAGCACAAATACATTATTATTGGTAACATACCAAATACATAAATGAAGTCAACATAAAAAACAAGAAGTTACTTCTCTCTTTTACCTGGTTACTCTTCTGTTCTGCTCTACTCATTCAAGTTAAGCATCCTAATATTAAAACCACAATTGACATTTACAGCAAATAACATGAATGTATCATCAAACATCATACATCAGATGTTCAAGAAAAATATGTCACATTCATAAATATTAAAATCAGTATGTGTCGTCTAAAAATAACATTCGGTACACTAAAATATTTAACACACAAGGGTGTCGATTCCGATCCGGTAAAATCCCCGTCCGTACGAATCGTATCCGGAGCCGTTTCTGTACGACTCGTACGGACGCCGTACGACCGGACGATTCCGATCCCGATCGGCCGACCCGGACGCGATTCGTACGGTACACGTCGATTCGTACGGAAAAGCGCACGATCACCTACACACCGTACGGCGCGTACCCCCCATGATCGCAGGGGTACGCACCGTACCCCTGTGATCATGCGGGGTACGTGCCGTACACCCAGCGTACATGGGGTACGTGCCGTACACCCACCGTACATGGGGTACGGTGCATACCCCATGTACGCTGGGTATACGGCACATACCCCGCATGATCACAGGGGTACGGCGCGTACCCCTGCGATCATGGGGGGTATGTGCCGTACCCGGGGGGGCGTTCTGTACCTGTTTCGGCGCGAACTCTGCGTTTACGACTGTTTTCGGCTCCCGTAGGAAAAGGGTCGTACGGTGTGTACCCGACACGAATCGTACTTACTGGGTCGTAAAAACCAGCCGCGAACAGTAGTGATGTCGTGTACAGCGGGTTCCGAGTGAGACTCGTACGGAGATTTGAGTCGTACGGAGTCCTGTACGACTCATACGGAGTTCGGCTCCTGGTACGGATCGTACTTCGTCGTACGTACGGGACGTTTACGGGTACGATTCGTACGGGGAAAAAACGCTCCGTACGACGATTCGGAGCGCATTTTACCGGATCGGAATCGACCCCCAAGTTGTAACAACCAAACAATTCTAATCTTACCTTTTGCATTGGTTTTAGTACTTTCTTTCTTCCCAGTAATTACATAGGCGTATCATCAGAAAATTCGAATAAACATTGCAAATTTCAGTACACTACACTTGCGCATAGCATTAATAGTAAAAATCCCACTACAGTACACGGCTGCATAGCATTAACATTCGAAATACCCCTACAGTACACGTACGCATAGCATTAACATTGCAAATCCCTTAACAGTACACGTGCGCATAGCATTAACATTGGAAATCCCGTGCAATGAAACATAGCTTAGATTCTCATTAGCACTTTCGACAACTTAAACAAACATTAAAAAAACAAAGAGCATTACATTTTAAGATTTCAAATAGGGAATCATAACACATATTTAATATATTAAATTAAGGATACTATTTATTTAGTAAAAATACGTTAACACATAAACAATTTTAAAAGTATAAAAATAGTTTATATACAAATCAGCAAAATAGTAAAAACATAAATATCTATAAGACTAAAACGTTCCTTTACCTTCCGTCATGCTCTTTCATCCTTCGACTCCTTACTCTTCCGGTCCACTGGATACGCTCGAACAAAACAAAAAAAATTCTCATCATCACTTTCAACAAATAAACCGAAAGCAGTTTTCCAGTGCATTCCATTAGCTCGACCAAAAGTAGAAAAAATTCACATCAGCACTTTCAACAAATAAACCGAACGCAGTTTTCCAGTCTACTCGATAAGCTCCACCAAAAGTAGAAAAAAATCACATCAGCACTTTCAACAAATAAAACGAGCATTAAATTCTAAACCTTTCAAATCCACAATATTAACAAATATTATACATAACGTCACAATTTTTTTTTTTTTAGTAATGACAAGCTAACACATCAAATATTACAAAAAAACATATCAATAGATTTTATATACCGACAATCAAAATAGAATAAAAATTAATATCTATAACAATAAACCTTACCTTTACCTTCCGTTATACTTCTTCGTTCTCCATCTCTTCACTCTTCCAGTCCAATCTATAGGCTTCAACAAAAGAAAGTAAGGGGCGTGGTTTGAGCGCCGACTGGGATGGCGGCGTGAGCCCGGAGCTCCGTCCCGGATCCCGTATTTATCCTGGCAAACCCTGCTACGGAGCCGACGAAACGTCCGGAGCTTTCGCCCTCCGCACCGGACTCACGAGGGCGGGCGTTGTGGGGCCGGTGAACGTCCCGCAGCGGTGTGGTGAGCCAGCGCGGAGCTCCTGTAGGATTACGCCCCAGGACCTAAGATGGCGGCGGCAACGGCCCGGGCTGGAGAGACGGAGGTCGGAGGCGCTGCCCGGCAGCAGTGAGCTGGGCACGGCTGCCGCGGGTGCACGGCGGGACAGCGGCCCGACAGCACAGAAGGGGCCGGCGATACCTGCGCTGAGGTGAGCGCTCGGCTGCTCGGCGGCTGGCGGGCTGTTGGCCCCTCCCCCACCGCTGCTCTTGGCGGATCCGAGAAGCGGGCTGCCCTGTGACGAAGGGGCCATCACTGGAACACACTGTGGGGCGGAGGAGGCGGACACTCCTGAGGATACAGGGTGCCCACATTGTGCAGCGGGCCCCGGAGCTGAGGTGGATCGGCTGCTCGGTGGGGGGTCCCAAGAACCACCCTGACGTTAGAGGAGCCTGCAGAGACAGCGGAGGAGCGGAGTGCAGGCCATTGGGGTGCATAGAGTGGAGCGGCGCTGCCCAGGAATAACGCCATCACCCGCGTTCGGGGTGCACTGCCCAGAGGGACGTCGGCGGCCATAGCGACGCGCGGCTGGAGGTCCCTGCAGGGCCTGAAGCGGGAGACTGAATTGGGGGACCCGCGGAGGGGGTGGAACTGCGGGCTCATTTTTTCCCCCTTTGGGCTTCCGGCGTCGGCCTACAACGGAGCACCGAGTGGCAGGGAGTCATCCACATGCACGAGGTCATGCTGGGGTCCGGGCCCGTGCTGGCGCGTCGCTGGGGCCTTCCGTCTACACGGAGATGATTTGATCCCGGGGACGCACGTGGCCTTTGTTCACTTTAATAACTAGTGTGCTCTCCCTCACGCCGGGCGACCCACAGTTGGGAGGGGAGCGCCCGTATCTGGCGAATGTGCAGTGCTGGCATAGAGGGATAGCCCTGCCCGGGTATTTGGGACTAAGGCTGGACAGTTCACCCCCGAGTGCTGTGGCGAACATTCGTGTGTTATTCCAGATGGCTGACGTAGGTGGCGACATGGCGGCGGGACAGACACAGAGTTTGACGGCTGGGCCGGAAATGGCTAGCGCTCTCCAGGAATGCCCGGATGCGTCAGCGCAGGAACGCAGACTGAATGCACGCCTTGATAATATACTGGAGGCGATTACAGCGACCAAAGAGTCATTGCACCAGGACATAGGGCAGGTGGCTACGGGGTTGGGCCTCCTGAGGGCGGACCACGCCAAACTCTCCGATAGGGTGAAAGACAACGAATTACTTCTCCAGGAGCTCAAACCTGCGGTGGTCACTGCGGAACATAAACTGTCCGATATCCTGACCCGACTGGCAACGCTGGAGAGACGAGCGGAGGATTCCGAAAGTCGCAACCGCCGGAACAACGTAAGGGTGGTGGGCCTGCCGGAAAAAATAGAAGGGGACGATGCAGTGACGTACATGGAGAACTGGTTCCGATCCACCGTTGCTCCTGAGGGCTTATCTCCGTTCTTTTCCATAGAAAGGGCGCATAGGGTCCCGTCTCGACCGCCCATGCAGGGTCGTCCCCATAGACCGATGGTGGCCAGGCTTCTGCATTTCAAGGACCGTGACTTGTTGATACAACGGGCGAGATCGGCGGGACCCTTCCAGGTGGACAATAGCCAAGTCACAATCTTCCCGGACTACACCCAGGAGGTTCAGAGGAACAGAGCAACGTTCCTTGCGGTCAAGAAAGAGCTCAGGGAGGAAGGTATTCAATACTCGCTACTCTTCCCAGCCCGGCTGAGAGTGATCTTGGACGGTACAACCCACTTTTTCCAAACCCCTGATGAGGCCTGGTCGTGGCTAGAATCGTACAGGGCGGGAACTGACCGACAGCACAAGGGTGGGAAGGAAAAGAAAAGACCGGTCCAGATCCGGAAATCTCAGCGGATCCGCAAACGCGACAGGCTCAAGCAGGCGATGAGAGAAGACCTATTGGCGGCAGAACGGAGGGGAGCGCTGGCTGCCATGGCGACTATCACGGGTTCGCAGCGAGGGGAGTTGGAGGAGGACTCGGAATCGGAAAGCGGAGGGCGCAAATCGAGTGGAGAACTTTCTGAAGCTGATAGCTCTGCAGGACCGACGGTCACGCCACAAACGGCGGATGGACTGTTTAATGAATAATATGGGAGTATGAGGATGGTTCTTCATTGGTGTACACTTATCCTGTTGGTCGGCGTCTAGCAGGTACTCTGTTGCAATTTTCACATGGGATCGTGGGCTTGGGGTGAGGGTTGGCCCGCCGCGGGTTGGTATCAAGGTACCCCCCTATCGCCCGTAAGGCCCCCTGTGGTGACTGCACGGATTAGTAGAATGTGTGTGATGTTATGGGTTTGGATGGGGGCTAAAGCAGTGCTGTTAGGTCCTGTCCTGGGGAGTGGGGTTGGGGAAGTTTGTTGGGGTGTTTGGGGGGGAGGGTATGGCTGCAACGATGTGGTGGGTTGGTTAAAACAGGTGGGGTAGAGGAGAAACGGCAGCGATGGGGTCATTACCTGATGTAAAGTGCCTCACATGGAATGTTCGGGGTCTCAGAACAATGTCAAAAAGGTACAAGGTGCATGCCTATCTGGTGAGAAGAGGGGTTCAAATTGCCATGTTGCAGGAAACTCACTTGACCAAACTAGAATGTGATGCATTGCAGAAAAGGTGGCGTGGCCAAGTGTTTGGAACCTCTTATTCGGCGTTTGCGAGGGGAGTGCTGATATGGGTCAGAGCGGGGGTCCCATTCCAGGTCACGGATCAGATGGTGGACCCTGGAGGTCGGTTTGTGGTGGTGGGGGGGGGGCTGCATGGTTCTGAGGTGGTCTAATGTAGTGTTTATGCCCCTAATGTTGATCAGGCCCGATATTTTGATGTTCTCTCGGGCTCCCTGGCCCACTTTCTGGCGGGCCCCATTATCCTAGGGGGAGACTTTAATTCAATCACGGATGTAGTGTGGGATAGGTCCCATCCGCCGTTGGCTGACTCCCCGGTACATAAGCTGTCGGAACGCAGGAGGGACTGGCAGGACCGATGGGGTCTGCTGGATGTGTGGAGGACACAACATCCTACTGTTAGGGATTACTCCTTCCACTCGACACTGCACACTCTACATGTCAGAATAGATTCCATACTGTGTAGCGCCCCCATAGCAGCCATGGTAACACACACTGAATACCTTGCTAGGACCATTTCGGACCATAATCCCTTGATGATGGCGGTCAGATGGCAGAGGGCGAGATCTGAGATCCCGACCTGGAGGCTGCGGCCGGACACTCTAGAGGACTTGGTGTTTGGGGACAGGGTTAGGCAGGGTATTACGCTTTATTTCGATGAGAACGAGGTCTCGACCGCCACGAGATTGCTGGAGTGGGACGCAATGAAGGTGGTGGTGCGAGGTGTGTGCATGGGTAGCTTCTCGAATGTACGGACGACCCTCCTGGCGGATTTGGAAAAAGCGGAATGTGTGCTGAGAGAGATTGAGCAGAGTAGGCCTGAACGTCCGGATTTGCAGGGACGACTGTTGGAAGCGAAGGAAGTGGTGGCAAGGGACACGGAGAGACTGAGATGTTATGATTATAAGCTATACCTCACAAACGTCCATGCGGAGAGGGATAAGGTGGGCACTTTGCTGGCGAGGCTTGCTGACCCGACACCGAAGAGTGGCCCGATTATGTGCATCAGAACCGACACAGGGGAGGAGGTCCACTCTCAATCGGCCATTTTGAAGCGTTTTCAGTCATATTATACGGGCCTTTATGATACTCAGCTGGAGGCGGGCCCTTCGAACATAAGTGATTATTTACGCACGGTACAGCTCCCGGTACTGGACGAGGAGCCAGCAAAGGACTTGGGCAGCCCGATCTCTTTAATGGAGATCCGAGGAGCTATTAAGCAGATGGCCAGGAACAAGACGCCGGGGGTGGATGGCCTGCCAATTGAGTTTTATGCGAAGTACGTGGATGTACTGGCGCCCAGATTGCTGGCAGTGTACTCGGAGGCGATGACGGTGGGGCGCCTTCCCGCTTCCATGAGAGAGGCGCTGGTGGTCCCGCTACTGAAACCGGGTAGGGATGCGCTGGAGGTGACGTCGTACAGACCCCTCTCTATGCTGACGGTGGACTACAAAATCTTGAGCCGCATTTTGGCCACCAGACTGCTCCCTCATATGACCATGTTGGTGCACGATGACCAAGCGGGGTTCATCCCTACTAGGAACACGGCCATTAACACACGCAGACTGATCCGTATACTGAAGGGTGCCATGGGCTCGGACGGCACGTCGGCTGTTTTGTCGGTGGATATTGAGAAGGCTTTTGACAGCCTTGAGTGGTGTTACCTGGATGGGGTGTTGGAGAGGTTCGGACTCGGTGAGGGGTTTGCGCGCTGGATGAAAGTTCTATATTCATCGGCCACAGCTAGAGTGCGAGTGGGGTCACTCATATCGTCCGCTTATCTGGTACGCAGAGGAACTAGGCAGGGTTATTCGCTCTCTCCCCTTCTGTTCGCTCTCGCGATGGAACCGCTAGCGGCACAGGCCAGGGCGGGGGACTCCGTTATGGGAGTCCGCTGCGGCGAGAGTACTCATTACATTTCATTGTATGCCGACGACCTGTTGCTGTATTTGGAGGACACGGAGGTGGCTTTAAGTGGGGCCATAGGGCTGCTTTCCTCCTTCGGCGAATTGTCGGGACTTAAGGTGAACTGGGATAAGACCTGTGTTTTCCCGCTGCGAGCGGATGTTCAGCACCCTCCTCTCGCGGTGAACGTGCTATGGGCGGACAGGTGCTTTACGTACCTGGGAGTCCGGATCTACCATGATGCGGCGAGCCTACTGGAGGGAAATATAGGGCGGTGTATCAGGGGATTGCGTGGCTGCATGTCCTTCTGGGCTTCTCTCCCTTTGTCGGTGCAGGGACGAGTGTCATTGTTAAAAATGGTGGCACTCCCTCGACTGCTGTATTATTTCAGAACCCTGCCTATTTGGATCCCGCAGCGGATCTTTCAGGACCTGCGGTCGATGATTATAGAGTTCCTTTGGGGGCATGGCAGGCGCAGGGTGGCGTTGCACACCATGATTCGACCCAAACTTGAGGGGGGGATGGCAGTGCCGGATTTTGAACTATATTACCTGGCAGCCCAGCTCCAGATTCTGACACAGAACGTGGCCAGGGAGTTTAGAGGTCCTGATCGGTTCCGAGGAATGGGTATCCAGAGACACGTCCTCTCCTATATTGTTATGCAGCAGAGATTGGCATTGAGGGACTCACCTTAGAAGAAAAAACCCTCCGGCTATGCTGGAATAGGAGCCTGAGGCGGGCACGGGCAGTACGAGCGTATGCCCCGGAGATCCCTATAGGGATGCTGACGGCGCTGCCGCATGGGGGAGATTGGTCTCCGCTGGCGGAATGGGAAGAATTGGGACTACATGTTGTGGGTGATCTGTTTGTGGAGGGAGTGATGGCCCCGTTTGCGGTGCTTCAGGAGCAATTTGGCCTCCCGGATGGGGATTATCTCCTGCATGCGGCACTATCTGCTGCAATGCAGAAACACTGGAAGGTGGGACTGACGGAGCCGGATACGACCATGGCCTGTCAGTACGTGATGATGGCCGCGGGTACATTTAAGGCGGTGACTTGTCTCCAATCGCGGATGTTGAACGACGGGCTGGAACCGCTCACGGCACTGAAAGCCAGATGGGAGGACAGTATAGGCAGGCCTATTCCTGATGCAGAGTGGGGCCACATTCTGACACGGACATGGAAGGGTAGCAGGAATGCTAGGTTCCAACAAGTACATTTCTTCCTTTTGCACAGGGCATATCTGACCCCGGGGAAGTTACGCCGGCACTTTCAAGTGCATGACGCGGCATGCCCGAGGTGCTTGGCACGGGAGGTTGAACTGGACCACATGATGTGGGGTTGCCCGAAGCTGGGTACGTATTGGCCCGAGGTGGGCGCCCTTCTGAACGCGGTCACGGACAGGGAAGTGGAATTTGACATGACGGCGTGCCTATTACTATGGTTTCCCCACACAGCGAAAACGAAAGTCACGAGCAAGTTCATTGATTTGGGGCTTATGTTGGCACAGAGGGAGATCACGTGGCACTGGAAAACCAAGGAAGGCCCTGTGGTGGGGAGATGGACGAATGAGTTGTTGAAGTGGTCGAGATGCGAGAGTGTACTGAGGATGCGGCAGGCCACCAAATTGGGGTATGAGAGGGGTATAGAGGCAGCTAGGGCTTGGGAGACGATTGTGCAGGCCTTGTGTGATTATTTGACGGACGATATAGAGGAGAGTTTTTCGGAGACTGAGTTCCAGGAGACTAGAAGCACGAATAATTAATCATTATTGATGACGCGCCATTCTGTCAACACACATCATCACCACCCACATCAGCAGCAGTTAGGGGGAGGGGGGGAATAGAGGAGTTCATAGACTGCCCCGTTAGAGCTGGAACGCAGATGGCGAAGAGTAAGAACCGGGTGGGTCGTCACGCTGCTGTACAGGCGGGATCACGCTCTGTAGACCCAGTGAGCTCGAGTGTTGTTTGTATGGTAGGCATGACTCCTCCAGGGGGTATCTAGGGGGGGGGAGTTGTTGTTGAGGGGACGTAAAATGCGGAAACAGGATTATATTGTTGGCCAGACACCCCTATGTCACATACTAGGAGACCTTGTTGGACATTGAACTTACGCCGCCCAGCCTCCGGGATGTGGGCTGATGGGCTGTGTACAACCCAGGAAACATGTGGTACCTTGTATGGGGACGGGGCTGCTGGTTGCTTTTCCTGATGTTTTGTCCGTAATTCTGCAATAAAAATATAATTTCAAAAAAAACAAAAGAAAGTAAAATTCTGATCAGCACTTTCAATAAATTAAACGTACGTTGAAAAAAAAATAGAATTAGGTTTAACATATTCACATAGCGATAATATTAATCAATCTATAAGACATCCCATTAATTACACCATTAAATACATATTATATAACAACAAACAAAATAGCCATAAAATACATATATTATAAGAATAAAACTTACCTTTACATTCCATCCTGCGCCCTCTCCTTGGTGTTCTAGTCGAATCGGTAGGCTCGAACAAAACAAACTAAAATTCTCATCAGCACTTGCAGTCAATTCAACGTTGGTTGAAAAAAAAAAGCATTAGGTTTAACATATTCAAATAGAGATAATTTTAAACAATCTATAACACATTGAATTAATTACACCATTATATACATCATATATATAACAGCAAACAAAAAATACAACAAATACATATATTACAAGAAGAGAACTTACTTTTACTTTCCATCATGCTCCCTCTCCTCACTGTTCGGGTCCACTCCATACTCGCAAACAAAACAAACATAAAATATATAAATTAAACATATGTTGAAAGAAAATAGCACTAGGTTTAACAAAGTTAAATAGGGATAATATTAATCAATCTATAACACATCAAATTATTTACACCTTTAAATACATATATATAACAGCAAACAAAAAGCACAAGAAATACATATAGTGTACACAATTTAATTAATAAAACGAAATTCGTAGCGCGCACTGCATGGCAAAAAGCAATGCTGTGCGCGCTACGGATTTCGTTTTATTAATTAAATTGTGTACTTACCTGCAATGATCCATATGCCTGATTTTCGCACCCTCCACCCCGCCCCTCCCCCTCCCCGCCTCCCTGCCCCACCATAACTCCCTCCACGGCCCGCGGCTGCTCCTCACTGTTCCGGTCCACTCCGTACTCGCAAACAAAACAAACAAAAAAATCTAATCAGCAGTTTCACTAAATTAAACGTATGTTGAAAAAAATTAGCATTATATTTAACACATTTAAATCAAATTAACTACAACATTAAATACATTATATATAACAGCAAACAAAATAGGCAGAAAATACATATATTACAATAACAAAACTTACCTTTACCTTCCGTTGTGCTACCTCTACTCACTGTTCCGGTCCACTCCGTACTCGCAAACAAAACAAACAAAAAATCTAATCAGCAGTTTCAATAAATTAAACATGTGTTGAAAAAAAAATAGCATTAGGTTTAACAAAGTTAAATAGGGATAATATTAATCAATCTATAACACATCAAATTATTTACACCTTTATATACATATATATAACAGCAAACAAAAAACACAAGAACTACAGATAATGCAAGAATAAAACGTACCTTTACCTTCCGTCGTGCTCCCTCTCCTCGCTGTTCCGGTCCACTCCGTACTCGCAAACAAAATACAAAAAAAAAATCTAATCAGCAGTTTCAATAAATTAAGTGTATGAAAATAGCATTATATTTAACACATTTAAATACACATAATATTAATCAATCCATAACATATCAAATTAACTACAACATTAAATACATTATATATAACAGCAAACAAAATAGGCAGAAAATACTTATATTACAATAACAAAACTTACCTTTACCTTCCGTCGTGCTCCCTCTCCTCACTGTTCAGATCCACTCCGTACTCTCAAATAAAACAAACAAATAATCTAATCAGCAGTTTCAATAAATTGAACATATGTTTAAAAAACAAATTGGAAGCGGATTTATAGAATTGGAATTGGAAGCGGATTTATAGAGCGCATAGCTACCCTTGGGCATCCCAGCGCTAAGAGGACCTAGTTTATTCCAAAGGAGTCAGTACAGGAGGAAAGTATTTAAGGAAAGAGCCAAGTTTTTAATTTTTTACGGAAGGATAGTAGGTTATGATCATTCCTCAAGACTAGTGGGAGGGAGTTCCAGAGCTTAGGGGCGTTGTAGGCGAACCTGCGGCCGCCAGATCTTGCCTTTTTTATCCTAGGGACGGAGGCCAGGGCAAGTGAATCCGATCTAAGGTGTTTGTTAGATTGGTGAGGTTTAATCAGGGATCTGAGTATTGGGGGGCCTTTGTCATGCAGGATTTTGTGCGCTGTGCAGAGCGTCTTGAAAGTGATGCGCTCCTTCACTGGGAGCCAGTGTAGGCTTTTGAGGGCAGGTTTAGCCGAGCTCCGTGCTTTGGTTCCCATGAGGAGTCTAGCTGCGGCATTTTGGGCCACCTGAAGTTTTTGAATGACTGATGCAGGGGCTCCCAGGTACAAGATGTTGCCATAATCTAGTCTTGAGTTGACCAGTCCCTGCATCAGTAGCTTTCTGGAATGGAAAGGGATCAGGTGGAGGATCTTACGGGCCGTCCGGATTAGGTCGAAGCAGGTCCCTGATGTTTTCCTGGCTTGGGTTTTAAAGTTAAGGTCCTGGTCGAGCCAGATACCTAGACCTTTAACCTCGGTTTTAGGAGTGGGGTAGATACCCATACATGGTGGCCAGGAAAGGTTTGAAGGTAATTTGTTTTGGTTGCCCAGAAAGAGGATCTCGGATTTATCGCCGTTGAGCTTAAGTCTAGAATCCGACATCCATTTTGAGATCCCTTCAAGGCAGCTGGCCAAGTTTACTAGGCTACTGTTTGAGTGGTTGATGGACACCACCAACTGGGTGTCATCAGCGTACATCACTGTCTTGACCCCAAAGGGAGTGATAATGTCTTCGAGAGGAGACATATAAACATTAAAAAGTGTGGGGCTGAGGGAGGAGCCCTGAGGGACCCCACACTGCATGGCCAGGGATTTGGACGTGGAAAAGCCGTCCGACACCTGAAAAGATCTTCCATCGAGGAAGGATTTAATCCATGCGAGGGCTGAGTCAGAGATACCCACTTGACTCAGCCGGTGGGTCAGGATGGCGTGGTCCACCGTGTCGAAGGCGGCACTTAGATCAAGGAGGATCACTGCCACTGATCCTCCTGCGTCTATGATGGCTCTAGCCTCTTCGACAACTGCTAGCAAGGCGGTGTCGGTGCCTTGCCCCGGTCTGAAGCCGGTCTGGGAGTCTCGCAGTAAGTGATTTGACTCCAGAAAGGTGGATAGCTGCTGGTTAGCTATTCGTTCAGCCACTTTGCTGATCCCTGGTAGGAGTGAAATTGGCCTGAAGTTGGAGGGGTCCGATGGGTCCAGGTGAGGTTTTTTTAAGAGGGCTTTGACCGTGGCCTTTTTCCAATTAGCTGGAACGACGCCCTTTCTAAAGGAGGCGTTTATGAGATTGGTAAAGGGTTGAGCTACAATGGGGGCGACCAGTTTCAGCTTGCTGATGGGAGCGGGATCCGCGGGTGAGCCACTTTTTACAGTTTGCAGGGTGTCTAAGAATGTCTCCGTGGAGATCTGGTCAAAGGCTCGCAAGTACGGAGCCTCCGGGTGAAGGGGGGAGAGCAAGGAGTGGAGAGACGCGGAGGGTACGGGGAGTGAGGTAAGTATTTTATCAATTTTTGCGGAGAAGAAGTTAGCCATTTGATTGCATCTCACGCCTTCGGGGTCTGGGGGGGAGGGTCCTGGATTTTGGTAAGGAGCCGTACTATCCGGTATGTTTCCTTCGCGGAGTTAGTCGCTGCGGCAATCTTTCCTTCGAAGAAGGTGGCCTGGGTAGATTTAATTGCATTTTTATAGCGCTTGATAGCGGCTTTATATTCGTTTTTGTGGGCTGTGGACCAGGTTTTTCTCCAGGTGCGTTCTAGTTTTTTACAGCTTTTTTTTAGGGTGCGGAGTTCCTGGGTAAACCAAGGAGATTTGGGCGTTTTGTGCATGCTCGGGAGTTGTTTGAGTGGCAAAGTGGTTTCTAGGGATTGATGAATCCAATCCTGTAGCTGAGTATCTGCAATTGAAGGGTCATCGTCCAGGGAGGGGGAGGTGGAGGATAAGGCCTGGGCCCAGGCGATGTTATCCAGTTTTTTCCATGGGCGATCGGGGGGTTGGGGGGGAGGTTTACCAAGAGACTTGGTGGATAGCTGTAGCTCGAAGGGGACCAAGAAGTGGTCTGACCATGGAAGGGGGATGGGGGGCTTAGCTGTAAGACGGGGGAGGATGGAAAATACGGGATCCAAAAGATGCCCTTTGAGGTGAGTGGGAAGGTTGTTAAGCAGTTCGAGACTGAGTGAGCCCAGGTCAGCTTTGAGGTCCATCGCCGGTTTGCTGGAGGTGTCGTCGAGATGGAGATTTAAATCTCCCAGAATCGTGAAATTCGGTGTTATACACGCTAGGGACGAAACCGAGTCAATGAGTGACTCGCTGAAGTGACGAATGGGTCCAGGGGGACGATATACTAATAGTCCCGAGAGTGTAAGCGACGGAGGACGACTCACGGAGAAGAGAATATTTTCGCAGTCCAGTATCGGACTGTCTCTGAATTGACATGAGAGGTGGTCACTATATATGATGGCGATTCCTCCGCCTATGCCTTCGGGTCTGTTGTGGAACTTAATTAGGTATTCCGGGGGGAGTGACTGAACGATGTCTGGCTCTGAACCTATTGTGAGCCATGTCTCCGTGAGGAATAAGATTTCAATATCGGAGTCTTTCAGGAGCAGATTAATTTCCGTTTGGTGCTTTGGGAGGGATCTGCAGTTTAGCAGGGCCATATTAAGGGTGATTGGTTTCAGCGTTGGCTCTGGGGTCAGACTGTATGAGCATGAGTGGCAGCGGAAGTTCCCTTCGGCAAGTGAGATCGCGTTGCTGCAGGGGGGGTTTAAGGGAATTCGAAGTCCAAGCAAAGTGTCACTGGTGTAGGTGAGGAGTTGGGTAGGGCGAACCGAGGGTCCGGGCTCTGGGCGCGGTCTGGCGCGGACGGGCGCAGACGGGCTTGCCTTAGGCGCGCCTTCGGCGCGCAAACGGCGCTCCCGCTGCGCTCGTCCGCTGCGCTTCCGGAGTAGACACATTTTAGTAGTGAGGGGGGGCGTGGCCTCGAAGTGGGCGTGGCCTCGCACCTCGCCGGCAATGGCGATCTAGAGATTTTAGCGCTCTGAGGTCCGCTGACAGCGATGGGATCCGCTGTGCGGTGCGCTGGGCGTGCAGCAATGAAGATTTTAGAGAAGCCAGGTAACAGCGTGCAAGTTTAAAAACAGATTATTTGTGACACAGCAATGTATAAAAAATGATCGTGAAGCTCCCGGCTTTCCGCCTCAGGAGGTAGCTAGGTTCTAAGAGAAACACTCGTTATAAGTGTATTTGTACCGGTGAGGGCGGGGGCGTGGCCTCGAAGTGGGCGTGGCCTCGCACCTCGCCGGCAATGGCGATCTAGAGATTTTAGCGCTCTGAGGTCCGCTGACAGCGATGGGATCCGCTGTGCGGTGCGCTGGGCGTGCAGCAATGAAGATTTTAGAGAAGCCAGGTAACAGCGTGCAAGTTTAAAAACAGATTATTTGTGACACAGCAATGTATAAAAAATGATCGTGAAGCTCCCGGCTTTCCACCTCAGGAGGTAGCTAGGTTCTAAGAGAAACACTCGTTATCAGTGTATTTGTACCGGTGAGGGCGGGGGGCGTGGCCTCGAAGTAGGCGTGGCCTCGCACCTCGCGGCAATGGCGATCTAGAGATTTTAGCGCTCTGAGGTCCGCTGACAGCGATGGGATCCGCTGTGCGGTGCGCTGGGCGTGCAGCAATGAAGATTTTAGAGAAGCCAGGTAACAGCGTGCAAGTTTAAAAACAGATTATTTGTGACACAGCAATGTATAAAAAATGATCGTGAAGCTCCCGGCTTTCCGCCTCAGGAGGTAGCTAGGTTCTAAGAGAAACACTCGTTATCAGTGTATTTGTACCGGTGAGGGCGGGGGGCATGGCCTCGAAGTGGGCGTGGCCTCGCACCTCGCCGGCAATGGCGATCTAGAGATTTTAGCGCTCTGAGGTCCGCTGACAGCGATGGGATCCGCTGTGCGGTGCGCTGGGCGTGCAGCAATGAAGATTTTAGAGAAGCCAGGTAACAGCGTGCAAGTTTAAAAACAGATTATTTGTGACACAGCAATGTATAAAAAATGATCGTGAAGCTCCTGGCTTTCCGCCTCAGGAGGTAGCTAGGTTCTAAGAGAAACACTCGTTATCAGTGTATTTGTACCGGTGAGGGCGGGGGGCGTGGCCTCGAAGTGGCCGTGGCCTCGCACCTCGCCGGCAATGGCGATCTAGAGATTTTAGCGCTCTGAGGTCTGCTGACAGCGATGGGATCCGCTGTGCGGTGCGCTGGGCGTGCAGCAATGAAGATTTTAGAGAAGCCAGGTAACAGCGTGCAAGTTTAAAAACAGATTATTTGTGACACAGCAATGTATGAAAAATGATCGTGAAGCTCCCGGCTTTCCACCTCAGGAGGTAGCTAGGTTCTAAGAGAAACACTCGTTATAAGTGTATTTGTACCGGTGAGGGCGGGGGGCGTGGCCTCGAAGTGGGCGTGGCCTCGCACCTCGCCGGCAATGGCGATCTAGAGATTTTAGCGCTCTGAGGTCCGCTGACAGCGATGGGATCCGCTGTGCGGTGCGCTGGGCGTGCAGCAATGAAGATTTTAGAGAAGCCAGGTAACAGCGTGCAAGTTTAAAAACAGATTATTTGTGACACAGCAATGTATAAAAAATGATCGTGAAGCTCCCGGCTTTCCACCTCAGGAGGTAGCTAGGTTCTAAGAGAAACACTCGTTATCAGTGTATTTGTACCGGTGAGGGCGGGGGGCGTGGCCTCGAAGTAGGCGTGGCCTCGCACCTCGCCGGCAATGGCGATCTAGAGATTTTAGCGCTCTGAGGTCCGCTGACAGCGATGGGATCCGCTGTGCGGTGCGCTGGGCGTGCAGCAATGAAGATTTTAGAGAAGCCAGGTAACAGCGTGCAAGTTTAAAAACAGATTATTTGTGACACAGCAATGTATAAAAAATGATCGTGAAGCTCCCGGCTTTCCGCCTCAGGAGGTAGCTAGGTTCTAAGAGAAACACTCGTTATCAGTGTATTTGTACCGGTGAGGGCGGGGGGCGTGGCCTCGAAGTGGGCGTGGCCTCGCACCTCGCCGGCAATGGCGATCTAGAGATTTTAGCGCTCTGAGGTCCGCTGACAGCGATGGGATCCGCTGTGCGGTGCGCTGGGCGTGCAGCAATGAAGATTTTAGAGAAGCCAGGTAACAGCGTGCAAGTTTAAAAACAGATTATTTGTGACACAGCAATGTATAAAAAATGATCGTGAAGCTCCCGGCTTTCCGCCTCAGGAGGTAGCTAGGTTCTAAGAGAAACAATCGTTATCAGTGTATTTGTACCGGTGAGGGCGGGGGGCGTGGCCTCGAAGTGGGCGTGGCCTCGCACCTCGCCGGCAATGGCGATCTAGAGATTTTAGCGCTCTGAGGTCTGCTGACAGCAATGGGATCCGCTGTGCGGTGCGCTGGGCGTGCAGCAATGAAGATTTTAGAGAAGCCAGGTAACAGCGTGCAAGTTTAAAAACAGATTATTTGTGACACAGCAATGTATAAAAAATGATCGTGAAGCTCCCGGCTTTCCACCTCAGGAGGTAGCTAGGTTCAGCGTTAGGTTTAACAAAGTTAAATAGGGATAATATTAATCAATCTATAACACATCAAATTATTTACACCTTTAAATATATATATATAACAGCAAACAAAAAATACAGGAAATACATATAATGCAAGAATAAAACTTACCATTACCTTCCGTCGTGCTCCATCTCCTCACTGTTCCAGTCCATTCAATAGTCTAGAACAAAATAAAATTCTGATCAGGACTTTCAATAATTTAAACATACATTAAAAAAAATTATCATCAGGTTCAACACATTTAAAATGGGGCAATATTAAAAAATCTATCACACATTAAATTAATTACACCATTAAATGCATTTTACATACCAACAAATAAAATGGCCAGAAAATACATATATTACAAGAATAAAACTTACCTTTACATTCAATCATACTCCATATCATCACTCTTCCAGTCCACTAGGTAGACTCGAACAAAACAAAAAAAATTCTGATTAGCACTTCCAACAACTTAAATACACATTAAAAAAACCCATTGCATTACATTTAAAACAATTAAAATAGTTTTAATAAATATATTAGACATTTAATTAAATATACAATTAATTTACTTTTAACAAACTACTACACATAAAGAAAAATTACTTTTTCTTTTTTACAACTTACCTGTACTTCCTCACTTTGTTCCATTTTCTTTATTCTGTGAACAACAACTTACATTAAAAACAATCTTACAATAACAATGCCATTTTATATAACGAAAGAAAGAAAATAGCCCCAAATTAAACATCTTATAAGAAAAAAAATTATCTTTCCCTTCCATCAATGCTCCTTGATGTTGCATCATATGTTAAGTACAGTGAGGAATATGAGACAGATAAAAACATAAAAGTGTTGTTTACAGCTTGAACAACGTACATGCATACATTAAAAACAAATAGCATTACATTTCAATACATTTATATAGTTATACTTGCCATAAAATATTACCATAGTACCTCACATAAAGTCAAATATACTTTGTTTACAAACGTACCAGTTTTTCACTTGCTTACTATTGCATATTCTTCAATGTATATAGTGATTCCGAAAAAAGTTTAATACATATCATTAAAAAAAATGCACATATATCTTTAATGCAACATACGATTTTAAAATTGAAACATACAAGCATATTACATAACTTAAGTTAAAAAATAGTATGTAATTACTGAAAAAAATTGGTTACTTTATAAGAAAATCAATAGTATGCTCTCTCCCATATCTCTCCCATATCTGCTTTCCACTGTTATTATTTACTTACCCTTTATAGACATAAATTGTCAATGGTTTCAAATTAATTCACTCTTGCATTTACCTTACCACTACATATATACATACTAGCATCTAATAAATATAAAACATTTCTAAACCTTCAATTTACAGGGCCAAATACATTTCATTACTAATTATGTAATCCACTTGTATCTATTATTCAAGTTAACATCTAAAACACTATAAATATGCAAAAATATTATGCCAATTTATCCACTCTTACTTATTTGTTATTATTTCTTATAAGGCAATTTATTAGATATATTATATATTTCTTATACTATTACCATCGACATTTTACTTGTTCAGACTATATTTTAAACTAAATAGATAACATTTACTATTTTCTAAGAATATTAACACAGTGCTTAATTTTTATATATAAAAGTAAACTCTTGAAATATACCAATAATTACCAACTTAAACATTTTAAAAATATTTATACTATTTATTGCCATTAAAAATGTTTTTAACATATATGCATGGTTAATACTATTCTGAAATCTAATGATCTGATTGTATAGGATACAGGATTTCACATCTCTCAAATAAATTTACAACACTACCCTGTATGTCTATTTTACTCTCTGTAACACATACATTTATCTCTATAGTCATTGTACCTTCAATTATTATAAATCGATCATCTATTGTTTAGTATATCATATCGTATTGCATGTATACATTCAAAATCTTTCCTAATGCCTAAAAAGTTGGCATGCAATATAACAAATGCCCATATTAATGCAACCTGCACCATGTACAGGGTTTTTCAGCAGCATACTTCAATTACAAACAAAACATATACATCTACCTCTAGCATTATACAACGTCAGACAAATACATTTCAGAATAATCCTAGCTTATCAACTTAACACACTGATGTTAATGCAACATATTGTTATATTTCACTATTGCTCTTCTTTCTTAAATTATAACATAAAACATTCTTCAAATACATACATGCAATATGTATACTATTTAAAATATTCACCTATGTTTAATTTAATAAACTGAAGTTTCTAAACTTATCATGGATAGTTACAATGATCACTCACATTTCACAACCTAAATGTAAAATATAATGTTTACAGCTATTAGTAGTAATAATTCACTTTAGCCTTACATTTTCACATTACTCTCTACCTAAACTAGTAAACTAAAACACTGCGCCTCAAATTAGTATTCAATTTCATATTCTTTTCTCACAAGCCAATAAAACTACCCTTCATAACTTTCAATCCATTCACTATGAACTAACAACAATAATTAACATGCAGCGATACTTCTATGATATTTTTACAAGCTTACACTCATAAAACCAGTTTGTATTTTACAGCTGCATAAAATAAAGTATTAATAAACTATTACTATACAATATACTTTACAAAGCTTTAACCCACAGAAGTACAAATTGTACATTAATTATTTTCCTCTACAAAATAAATGCCATGAAAGAAAACAACTCCCTAGCCTTTATAACCAGACAAACATTCACAGGCAACCAAAGTATTACATCAACAGTTACAAACCAAAACAGACATCTGTCCTCACACCTTTTAAATCACATAAAGCGTTCCAATTTACATTTTCAATAAGTTACTCACTTTATAACTTTAACCATAGCACTACCAGCATTGCATTGCATAAAGTACAAAAAGTCATAATAAAGAAAGTACTGTTAAGTTTTCCAGAAAAGAAATCACAAAAATTGCTTTATCTTTTGTATAAATATTATGTGTAAGTTTAACTGGAAAATTAACACTTTAGGAAAACAATGCTTACCTAATAGTACTGTTGCTATTATACATAATATTTGCAAACCAGTCAATACTTGGAATTCCAATGATTTGCATTTTATTATGGAGTTAGGTAATGCATGTATCATATACTGAAATGCATTCTATTAATAATGAAACATTTATGCACCCCGATGACCTACCTAAATACAAAGAGCATAATAATGAGATATACTCACTATCACTAAAAGAACCTTATTATGGTGATGTACTACATTGTATGACTCCTTCCTATCCAGATATTCAAAATGCACTAAATATATGTATACATCGTTATACTGGCAATTTACTATGTTTGAATGCATATGTCATTGACATTTTTCAAAATCAAGAAGCATACTTTGTGTTTGAGTCACATAGCCGAAATAACAAAGGAATCCCTCACCCTAATGGGACATGCATTGCTATTGAAAAAAAAACTTTTAAAGCCCTAATAGAGTATATTATACAACTTGCAAACAATTTGAAAGCACCACATGAAAATCATGTAGCATTTGAAAAACTCCAATACACATAAAAACAATAGCTAAAAAAAGTCTCCAAAATGCAGTTAGAGAAAACAAAAAAGTACAAGTAAAAGAAACCATAGCACTTTATGTCCATAAAACTAAAAAAACGATGTAAATGTACATGTATTTATATAGCGCAAATCACCGACCCGGTATCTAAGTGCTTGCTTAGGGAACCCGTCCTGGTATTTCCCTGTGAGATACCCCGGCAGGGTATCCACAAGGTGAAAGCCAGGCATAGTGGAGATTAAGCAAGCTATTGCCCAGAGTCGCAGAGTGTGTCCCCGTGAGTTGAGTAGGTACCGGTGCGAGAATTGTCGAGTCCGTGGAATTTTTGAGCCCGAGACCCGCCGAGGCGGGGAATCGAACCCTGGTCCATGGCTGATCTCAGCTTCCGGGTCTGCCACCTCTAACCACAGAGCCACGCTTCTCCGCTTAATAGACATAATACATAACATTAACATGCCTCTCACTAATACTTGGCAAATAAGTACTACAGACTAGCAGTAATAATATTCAAATTTTAAGCAAACAATCAAGTACAATGCTTGCAGAAACAACAAATATTCTTGCAACTTCAATTAATAGCATAGATAGTAATAGATGCTTTAACCTAGAAAACCAACCAAGCACAAGTACTGTAAATACAAAAAAATATAGGCCAAAAAGCAATGTATGCATCAGAAAAAACAAAATGAACTAAACAATAATATAGAATTAGAAACAAATAAACTTATGTTAGAACTTGTAAGTGGTTTCCATGAAGAAGTCTTGTATGGGCCAGAGTACATCTGTACCATTTGCAATCAACTATGGCATAAGCAATCACTAAGAAATACTAAAGGTATTGCTGAAAATCCAAGATTTATACAATGTAACGTTACTGTAAATAAAACAGACTATATATGTGCCACTTGCTATACACATAATATCAATGATAAAATACCACCATGCCAGTAGCGGTCGGCAGTAGGAGTTACTGCAGGGCGGTGACGTGGGCAGGGGGAGGGGCAGGGTGGGGGGTAGTAATGTATGGATTACGGAGTTTTACAGGTAAGTAAGCATTTAAATAAATAAAACGAATTTCATTGCGCGCACTGCATCACATTTGGTGATGCAGTGCGCGCAACGAAATTCGTTTTATTTATTTAAATGTTTACTGACCTGTAAAACTTCGTAATCCATAGATTACTACCCCCCACCCTGCCCCTCCCCCTGCCAACGTCACCGCCCTGCAGTAACTCCTACTGCCGACCGCTACTGCACCATGCTCATATATAAATGGAATGAAATTTGAAAATATACCACTGCAATTAAAATTGCACAATTTAGAAGAAAGATTCGTTTCTCCACGGATTCCTTTTGTGCAAATTAGAACATTGCCTCGTGGATCTCAAAAGTCATTATCAGGAGCAGTTGTTAATGTACCAGCAGATGTTATGACTACAGTCACAGTTTTACCCAGGCAGATCAATGATGAAATGACAATTCCAATCAAACTAAAAAGAAAGTTAGCTTTCAAATCATTTACTCATTATGGAAATGTAAGACCAAACATAGTGAAAAAAGCAGCATTATGGCTAGCAACAAACAGTGACATGTTTGAAGAATATGGAGTCACTTATAATCCAGATTGGGAATATATACCACAAGAAATAAATTATAGCAGTGGAACATCAGAAGATCATAATTCAACAAGCTCGTCAGATAACATACAAGCAGGGAATTTAGATACTTTACTAATAAAGGAAACAGTTACAACGGATAGTCCCAATATACTATGTTTAGCACCTGATGAACACAACAAACCAAGAGGATTATATGAAGACAAAGATTCAGAATTTTTATCATTTCCAACCATATTTGTTGGCCCTCGCAGACCTAATAATAATGATAGACATGTACCTGTACATTATAGTACAATATGCCAATGGGAATTAAGAAGCTATGATAGAAGAGTAGCTAAATATATTACTAATATGTTCTTTAAACTAAGAAAATTACACATCAAGCAAATACAGGGGAAAATATATATTTCTTTAAGGACATTTTTCAACAATGGTGAATTTATTACTGCCAAAGACATAAAACATAACTTAGAAAGCATCTTTAAATATAATGAAGGGTACAAAATATTAAAAAGAATCCGCAGTTCACCACCATATTGGGAGCAGTGTAAAAAAGACCTCTTTGCAATGCTAAGGCAACTTGGAATTCCAACATATTTTCTCACTTTATCTGCCGCAGAAACTAAATGGCACCACTTAATTAAAATATTACTACGAGTGCAAAATCTAAATGAATGCACTGAAGAAGAATTTAAAGAAATGTCATGGGAAACAAAATGTAAATTAATACAAAAGATCCAATTACCTGTGCAAGGCATTTTGATTTTCAAGTCAGAACATTATTTAATTGTGTCATAATGGACAAAACAAACCCTATTGGAAAATTACAAGACTTCTTTTACAGAGTTGAATTCCAAAAAAGAGGTTCACCCCATATACATGCATTATTATGGATTGAGAATGCACCATTATATTGAAAAGCAGAATTACAACAAGTCATTAAATTTACAGACAAGTATATAACTTGCAATAAATCACAAGAACCAGATTTAGAGAAATTACTACCTCTACAAAGGCATGCACACACCAAAAATTGCAGGAGGAAAAATCAACGCACATGCAAATATCAATATCTAAGATATCTAATATCAGAAACAATGATACTTGAATCATTACCAAATGATCCTGTAGACAAACAGATGCAAAAAAATTGAAACTATTCATGACGTAATTAATAGTCCTGACTTTCACACACTAGATTTTACTCAGTTTTTAGAACTAATCCAAATGGATAATAACCAATATATTACATGTTTGAGATTTATAATAGATAAAACAACTATTTGTTTGAAAAGATTACCAGCCGAATGCTTTATTAATAGCTACAATACAATACTTCTTAAAGCATGGAGAGCAAACATAGATGTACAGTACATTTTAGATGCATATGCTTGTGCTGTGTACATCATATCCTACATCAGTAAATCACAGAGAGGAATTAGCAAAATAAAGCACAAGCTGCAAAAGAAGTAACTCATAATAGCAATATCAAAGAACAACTGAGACACATTGGCAATAAATTCCTAAACTGTTAAGAAATAAGTGCTCAAGAAGCAGCATATCTGATACTTCAAATTCCATTACGGAAGAGTTCTCGATCATTTGTATTTATTAATATAAGCCCACCTGAAAAAAGAACTTATTTGCTCAAATATGTAGATGCTATAAAGTCATTACCAGATACATCAAGTAATATCGAATGTGAAAATATCATAGCAAAATATTGCAAACGACCAAAGTCATTACAACAGTGTACATAAGCTGACTTTGTTGCTACTTATAATTACAAACCCCCAAACATTGTACAACAAAGTAAAAATGACAATGACAACTTACTTACTGAAACACATTTTTATAGTTCAGATGAAGAAGAAGTGGAAATAGAAAGTATACAGCAAAACACAAAAAGTATCTACACTAATAGAAACGGTACTTTTGCTGAACGGTCATGTCGAAAAAGTATACGATATTGTAGATTTAACAAAAACGATGATTCTGAAAACTATTACAGAGAATTGTTAATGCTTCATTACCCATGGAGAGAAGAAAGCAAAATAATCTTAAATAGTCCCTACATATTACGAAAGATATATGCAAGTAAAAGAAATTGTAGATAAGCATTATAATAATTATAATTCTAACAACGAAATTATTACTAAACTTACTGAAGATACCAAACATGAAATGATAAATATCAATCTAGATTCAACAATATCTTCAGAATCAGCAAGCCTTGAAATTGAAAATAATGAAAATCAATTGCAATATGACTTATCTCTAGATATAGGTATTAGAAGCATAGATGAAAATGAAACTTTATCTCAATGTATTCTAACAGATGACAAATATTATGACATCATGCATAATGTAACATAAGAATAACTAAATGTTGTTTATCATCATTTGAACTGGATTAAAACAAAAGAAACACCATGCTATACATTTTGCACTGGTGGTGCAGGAGTAGGTAAAAGCTTTCTAATAACTGCACTTTATCAAACATTGCTGCGGTATTACAACACAACAGCTGGTGAAAATCCTAGCAATATTTATGTGTTACTTACAGCTCCAACAGGAAAAGCAGCACACAATATTGATGGGAAAACACTACATAGCACCTTCAAAACACCTGTGTCATAAAATTTGACTTATAAACCACTAACACATGAACACAGGAGTCATTTGCAAACTCAATTAATGCATTTAAAAGTACTAATAATAGATGAAATACCAATGGTTGGTAGAAACATTTTCAATTTTATTCATAACAGACTGCAAGAAATAAAACCATCTAACCAGCCTTTTGGAGGAATCACAATCTTAGCTATAGGAGACTTTTATTAATTAAAACCAGTATTTGACAGCTATATCTTTGAAAATACTAAGCAGTTCTATGGACCTTTAGGCACTAACTTATGGGTAACATATTTCAAAATGTTTGAACTAACTAAAATAATGCGCCAACAAAATGACCTACTATTTGCACAATTGTTAAACAGACTGAGAGACGTAAAACATACAAGTGATGACATATCACACATAAAACAGCGTGAAAAACAACCAGATAATAGCATTGCAAAATCTATACCATATATAATGTCAACTAACGAAGAAGTAAATACAGTAAATCAAAAAGTTTTAATGGAACATAGCCAACAATATCAAGTTTATACTACCATAGCAAAAGATACTGTTAGTTCAGATGTAGCACAAAAAGTTAAAGAAACAATATTACAACAATTACCGAAAGATTCAACAAAAACTATGGGCCTGTCCCATACATTACACATAGCTTTAAAACCACGCTATGATTTAACTTGCAATATTGATGTTAATGACGGCCTAACTAATGGAGCTACAGGTTTAGTAGAATTAGTAGAAACTATTAATGGTTTACAATATATAGTTTGGGTTGCATTTGATAATAAAACAGTTGGAAAAAACACACGTCAGCAAAACAAAAACTTATATCAGTCACATATTTCACAAGAATGGATACCCATTCAAGCAGTCACAAGGCAATTCCAATTTACCAAAAAATGTATTACAATTATACGCAAGCAATTTCCATTACGACAAGCATCAGCAAGAACTATACATAGAACACAAGGTGAAACAATAGAACCCCTATATATTCACTTTAACAATAGCAAAATACATCACTTGCATTATGTTGCTTTAAGCAGAGCTAAGTCTATATCAAATATATACATCCAAAACTTTAATGAACACAACATTGTAGTACATCCAAAAGTTACAGAAGAAATGCATAGATTAAGAACATACATGCCATTAGAAATATCTGTACCCCAATTAAATCATATAAGACACATTTCAATATCATTGTACAAAATATACGTTCACTACAGAAACATTTTAAATCTTTACCATCAGATACAAACATTATGAACGCTGACATTATTTGTTTAACAGAAATTAACACTACAAGAAAAGCACCAAAAAATGCTTTCCTTATTGAACAATATCATTCTATGATTTCTGATAAATACCATTATCAACAAACAACGCATGGCATTATATTTTACTACAAAAAAAATTTCATTCCACCAATTTATGAAACAAAACAAGGGATTGATATTTTACACTTCATACTATACATTAATAATAAAAACTACTTAGTAATAATATAATACAAACCACCACAAGCATTATTACAGACATTATTAGAAGTAATAACAAGCATAACTCAATTCTACCCAGGATATCTATATATTATTATGGGAGACTTCAATATAGACTTAAAGAATAAATGCCCCAAAAGCACAAAACTACTGCACTTTATGAATACACAATTGCAATGCAACCAACTTATAAATACGTACACAACAAACTACCAATCATTATTAGACCACATATACACAAATGCAGAGCTTGAAGCATTTGGAACTATGGAATCCTATTATAGTGATCACAAAGCATTATGGATTTCAATTTAAAATGTTACTCTTTTTTTCATCTTGCAGATGCTTACCATTGAAGACATCATAAATAAAGCAACAGAAGACAGCAAGCCATATCAAAAACCACTAAAGGTGAACGTAGTTAAATGCTCCACAAAATCCTATTATAGGAATTCTAAGGAAGATGATAAAATCCTTGATCATTTAGCATTGGCGGATCCAACAGCAACTATAAAAGCAACATGCTATAATGAAGACAAGAATGGATTGCTAATTAGGAATTTCATCATGAAGAACAATACAGTCATAATTACGAAGCAAACAAAAATTACAAAGATAAGTCCAATGACATTATCAGGATTTAATCAACAAAGAAGCAGAAAATATTTTACAGCCACCACCACCTGCAGCATCGCCCTTAAAAAAAATAAAAGGGGCACAATTGAAGTCAATGATGACTGTTTGAGGAACAGTAGCAGAGGTACCTATATATACATATATACATGATGCTTACAACACTTTCCACTTTACATTCATCTTACATTACCCATCACTCTTTACAAACATAACATACATCACTTTTATACATATCACCGCAAACACACATTCATAATTCATATGTTATACAAACAAAAGCTCCTATAGCAAACACACATCACATGTCATTGCAAATAACAAAAACTACCCTTAACTACCAAACTAAGTTAATAACTTAAAAATGCCTTCTACAAATAAGAAAAGTCTTAAAGTTAACATTTTTAACACTTTACAAATAGTAAAGTTAAAAGTCTTAACTTGAAAACTCATAAATGCCTTCTGTAAATACCAAAAGTCCTAAAGTTATCATTTTTATCACTTTAACAGTAGTAAAGTTAACACTCCTACCTTTACTACTTGCAAACTGATAAAATCTTAACTTTAACACTTCTAATATTCACAGAAAGCATTTAAAACAGCAAAATACAAACTCCTAACTTTAGTACGAATAAACTAACAACTGTAACTTTAAAACTATCAATATTCATTGAAAGCATTTACAGCTCTTAACTTAAAATTCCTCCTTCACAACTCTTAACCTAAAAACAGCTTCCTAGAATAACTACCATGTCACAAACTTGCATTTATCAGTTGTAAAGTAACAACTTCAATCAACTACTGTAGATACTATCTGCACCAATACACTACAAACCCAAATTGTATCATACTTTTAACAAAAATTATATTATCATTCTCTTGCATACTCTTAATTATATCCCTTATTACAATAACGATTCAGAATTTCTTTTCTAGTCTTGAAACATTATGCTGTACACTTTTCTTTTCGAAAAAACTATTAATCTTTAGTTACACTTCATATAAATACTGCAACAACAATTACTGTCAAATATATTCCTCAATGTAATCCATACTTCAATGTTTTAATTTAATACAGAACTTCTCATTCCTATCTTACCTTAAACAGTGCAACCTCCTGTTAATATCTTGCAGTACTTCAACCAATACTCTATATATCAAAATTCTTTATCTGTCATTATCAAAAATAGTTTAAGTAACTCCTGCCCTCAAAAAACAGTTTTGAGTACTTAATGACCAAACATGCTATTCACACTCTATGCTACTTCAATACATGTCTTTCTCAATGTCAAAAAACATACTAAACATACTATTTCACTTTTCTAACTACTCCTACCTCATTAAATACTTCTTTGCCACTCTCCTTTCTTACATACTACCTCACTTTAGCAATAATTAATACAACAAATAATTATGTACTTTTATTATGCTTACTTTTTGCAGGAAGAAGAAACCAAATCAATATTTATAAATGGAAATGACACTCTTCTAAAGACCATAACACTAAAGGATTCAACAGACAACGTTAAAATAACATTGTGGAGAGAAGCAACAGCATTCAAAATAAAAATTGGACAATATGTGAAAAAAACTCATGTGACTGTACATGAGTTCAACGGAGACAAAATCTTGAACACAACAAGACATAGTCAATTTGAAGTAAGTAATATTTAACCTCTTTATTTTATTACAGTATTCTTGCTTAGATATCATAACTTTACATATACTGCGTAGCAAACTATGTACTTAGCCAACAATGCAGCCATACAAAATAAGCAAAATGTACAACCTATCGTGTACATCAGTATAACAAGTACTTCTAGTATTAGGTACAAAAACATTTCTTTACCCATAAATTTCAAATAGCTTTTGTTTTCAAGAAACTCTTAAAAACGTAAGAGCATATTTACAAACACAGCATTAAAATTATCACCAGTATAACACCAAAAAACCTGCAACTAAAACAGCAATAATAGACTACATAATATGCTCTTTACAATTACACACAATTCAAATAGAACACCATGTTCCAGTCTAAAAATTAACTTCTATTCAAATTGTGTACAATTATTCAGAGACTATTATCAAACCTCTTATTATCGCTTTACCAGCAATTACCTGCCACAAGAGCAAAAAGAAATAATATACTATGCTTATAAATATGCCCTTATGTACTACAATTTGCAGTAACTAAGATACTTCAGTCTCTTAAGAACTTTCACTTTGTGTTGCACACCTTTATTGATGTCATTTATATAGTCTCTCTTCATCAACAATTTAAAAAAAATGTTTTTATTTGCTGTTTACAGTGCTTCAATATAACACCTATGTCAAAAAAGATTATCAAGCCCCACCCTTCACCTTACCACCCTCCTCCACACTCCCTTAAAAACACTTTATCATCCTGCACACCTTCCAAGTAAACCATGTTGCTCCAGAGGCTTCCACCCGTTGAAGTACAATATCCGCAGTAATGCTTTCCTTTGTCTGGCACAAGTGAGCCTCTCACTTCCTCCAATTAACATTGCTCCATCAAAGACATAATATTGGCACCACCTGCCCTACACTCTAGCAAATTTCCTAGATCATCCTCTAGACTTATATGTGATCCTTTCCACTGCCATAGATAAGTCCATACCTCTCCTCCATTCCTACAGCTCTAGCCATACTGTGGCCCCCCCATCTCCTTGCCACATCTCTCTTACCCACCACCAAGGCTACAACCAGAAAGATCAATAGGGGACAGTTCAAGTCTACATCATTCATCATACCTAACAGAACCACTTTGACATCTAGCAGCACAATAACCTGCAAGACCTCTCCCACCTCTCTCATAATCTCCATCCAATACTGCTGTATGTCAAGGCAGTCCCAAATAATATGATACAAATCTCCCCTCCCCTTGCTTGCCCTCACCATTCAGTTAAAGCATACACTATCATAGTATACCCTATGTACGATTTTATATTGAATAACGCATAGGCATGACTTGATAGCAACTTCTCTCAGGTGCATCAGAACTGTATCCCACTACACCATATCCATCTTTCCTACATCCTGCTCACATTTTCCCCATACTTTCAAAAGCTGATCAACACATCGTTAAACTATATACCTGTATTTCATAATGTTTCAAACAAAAGTATACCTTCAAGGTAACATTAGCTAACTCTCCCAAAAAATGTCATGTTCCTAAAACCAATAAAAAACAAAAAGGTACAAAATTCAATACAGTATATCATGACATGCTATTTAAGAAGTCGAATGACAATATCAGCAAAAAACGTACACTTGTAGTAGGGAAACATCCTTTACAACGAAACTTTTACAACGCACTACCATTACGACGCAACTTTTACAACGCAAACCATTACAACGCATAGCGCTGGGGGGTGCTCTAGGATAGGGAATGTATTTAATATACTATCCAACACCTTCCCTACTATCCACGGGGACTGGAGTTGGAATAGTAAATTAAATAAATCACTATCCAGCGCCTAAAAGCACTATGCACTGTAATGGTATGCGATGTAAAAACCGCGTTGTAAAGGTAGGCGTTGTAAAAGTATGCGTTGTAACGTCATACATCCCTTGTAGTATATTACAATGTCACCTTCCTTTAGAATACTACTATAATGTGAAAATCATATAGTGCACAATTCACAAAAGTAACTTAAAACAAAATCCTAAACTTACAACTTTTATTATTCATAGAATACACTTACAATTTTTGTTAGTCACAGATGTAACTTAAAATACACATCACACAGAGTTAACAGAAACTTGATACAGACTTAACACAGACTCAAGACAGACTTACAAAAAGATTCAAGACAGACTCAAGACAAACTCGAAACATACTTAACAGAGACTTAAGAGAGACTTCAGTTTGTCTTAACTTACAATTTTGTCTTAATTCTCTATAAAATCTCTCTGAAGTCTGTCTTAAGTCAGTCTTATGTTTTTAGTCTGTCTTAAGTCTATCTTAAATTTGTTTTAAGTTTGTCTTAACTTTCTCTTAAGTCTCTCCTAAATTTACCTTACAACAATGTTATTTGAATAAAAATGTCAAGCTTGAATTACCAATTATAATGTAATCTGTCATGAATCAATGACAGAAACTACAGCATAAATCACACACCAATAACATTTCTATGGTGACAACTATAACCAGTTACTACTTTATTTGATATAACAGTCATATCATCAGAATAAAAAATACAAGTTTTGCTTACCAATACCAATTTATTTTGCAATTATGTCATTGCTATGTTACAAGATAAATCACAATGTACAAAAAATTGTTATGGTGAAACCAATAACCATTAAATATTAACTACTGTATGTAATGTAACACCAATATTATGATAATAAAAAATAAAGTTTTGTTTAACAATTAAAATGTAATTACTTTATATATTCGTTATACTCTTCCATACTTTTCACGAATGAATGAATGAATGAATGAATGAATGAATGAATGAATATGGGACTTCTATAGCGCATGGCTGCCCGGAAGCGTCCCAGCGCTGAGATTGCGGACAAACACCTGAGGATAGAAGCAGAAGAGGAAAGGTTATTGCGGGAAGAGGTGAGTTTTGAGAAGTTTTCGGAATCTCATATGATTAGGTTCAGACCGGAGTTGGATTGGAAGAGAATTCCAGAGGGTTGCGGCGATCACCGAAAAACGGCGTCCACCGGTTCGAGCTCTTTTAATTCGGTGAACCTTAGCCAGGTTGCCTTGCGCTGAACGTAAGGGTCTGTTAGGTATGTATGGGCAGATCATAGATTTAAGCATTGGGGGTCCTTGATTTTGCATGGCTCTGTGGGTGGTACATAAGGTTTTGAATTTGACCCTGTCTCGGATCGGCAGCCAGTGCAATGTCTTTAGGGCAGGTTTGGCTGAAACTCTACGGGGGGTTCCCGTGAGTATCCTTGCAGCGGCATTTTGTGTTCGCTGCAGGACATTGAGCGTAGCTTCAGGGGCGGCCAAAAAAAGGGCATTGCAGTAGTCTAATCTAGACAGTATTAGACCTTGCATGAGCATTTTTTGTGAGGTTGCAGGGAGTAGTGGAAGAATCTTCCTGGTTGATCGAAGTAGACCAACACAGGTGCCGGCTATTTTTTTTGCTTGTGTTGTCATGGAGAGGTTTTGTTCCAGCCAGAAGCCTAAGCTTTTAATTTCGGTCTTGGGCTGGGGAAGGGGTCCTAGGCATGAAGGCCACATAGCAATGGGGAGGGACGGTGGTTGGTGTCCCAAGAGCATAAGCTCAGTCTTTGAGCCGTTGAGCTCATAACTTTATATATTATATATTCTGTCTAATCTGCATTAATACATACCTATTTCTAAAAAAAAAACTATCAAACAAAAGAAGTATAACTTTAATAATGCGAGACCTATTGCATTGTAAATGCTTGTTTAATAAATAATTTTTTTCAGCCCATTTTCCTTAAAGGAAAACTGGATAGATTTAAAAAAAAAATGAAACTTTTCAGTTTCATTTTTTAAGAGCAGGTAGTGGTCCCTGGGACCACTGCCTGCTCTTAAAAATATTTACGAACCCATTCACAATGGGGAAGGGGTCCCCTCGGGACCCCTACCCATTTGCGAGTGGCTTACCACCCTTTTGAAAAGGGTGGTAAACTGCGAGTGTTTTGCGACCGCAAATGCAGTAACAAAATAATCTTACATGCCATTTGCACTCGCTATTAGGAAGGAACGCCCTTGGCATGCCCCTTCCTAATAATGAGCCGCAAACCATATTTTGCAAGTTGCTAATAGGTTAGTGACTCGCAAAATATGGTTTGTATATGGGCCCGACCTTTTTTGCAGTCGCAAACAGGCGAATACCCGTTTCCAACCGCAAAAAACGGTTGTACATCTGCCCCCTAATGCGTAGGTACCTACCTATCAGAATTCTGAATCTGCGGAAAACAATTCTTTACTTTAACCTGGATGTTTCAGTTACTTAAGGCAGATAACATTTCCAGGTGAAACTCTGGTACAAAACTAGGAGGTATTGCTGGATTTAGACTTGGGATTACTGATTCCCTGGTAACTGTTACTTTCTTAGGGCACCCTTAGGGTCCAACTTGTATTGGGCCAGATTTTCCCCACCTCTGGTAGATACCAGAACCCCTTGCTGATGTAACTCTGGTATAGGGAAATACTGTGCCATTTCCCACCCCACTCATAATGAGGGCCTCTGTGATGATGCAAGGTCCCGAAGAAGTCTTGGTAGGAACACCTTCTGAGAGCCATGCAAAACACGGCACCCTGGATTTCCCTAGGTATCTAATTTTCAAAAATGTACATGTTTGCTTGGCTTCCCTAAGTGTCAGCTGAGCCAGGGCCTAAAATCCACAGCTACGTACATTGCAAAAAAAGGGTCAGTTTTTAGTGGAAAAATATGTGTTCATGTTGAATTTTGGGTCCTTTTGTGTCATGGGCACTTCGCCTACCCATCCAAGTAAAGTACTTTTATTATTGGGAGACTTGGGGGAATGCTAGATGGTAGGATATATGTGGCTCCCCACAGTTTCTAGAACTTTCCATCACAGAAATGTAAGAAAAGTATGTATTTTTAGTCAAAGTTTGAGGTTTGTAATGGCTTATGTGTAAGAAAAGCTGACGAGAGCTACACAAGTCACCTCACCCTGGATTTCCTTAAGTGACTAGTTTTATTACATTTATAGGTTTGCTAGATTTTCCTAGGTGCCGGCTGAGCTAGGGCACAAAATCCACTGCTACTGACATTGCATGAAAGGGCCAATTTCAGTGGAAAAAGGTGATGTGTCCCTATTGTGTTTTGGGCAGTTTCCTGTCGCAGTCACTAGGCCTACACACTCAAGTGAGGTACAAGTTTTATTAAGAGACTTAGAGGAAGGCTGAGTGGTATAACATTTGTGGCTTTCCACAGAGTCCCGAACTTTCTTAACAGAAATGTGAGGAAAATGTTTTTTTTGCCAAAGTTTGAGGTTTGTAAAGGCTCATGAGTATGGGAAGCTGGTGAGAGCTATGCAAGTCACCCTCCTGGATTCCCCTATATGTTAATGTTAATGTTATCGGAATTTATAAAGCCCATGAATACCCGGGGTGTCTTTGTGCTGAGAACACTGTAAGCCCTCTCAAGCATATCATTCTGGTATTACCAGGTTTTAAGTCCTTTCCTGAAGATAGTGAGTGAGCCAGCACTTCTAAGCTCAGTTCGGAAGAGTATTCCAGAGTTTGGAGGTGCCATAGAGAAAGCTGCGGCCGCCCCAGTGAGATGTTTGGATTCTAGGTACTGTCAAAAGTCTGGCCTCTGTAGAATGGAGTTGTTTGGCTGGTTCATATTCGACAAAAAGATTTTGAAGAAAAGTAGGACCTGTGTGGTTCAGTGCTTTATAAGGCAGACACAGGGCCTTAAATTTGATGCGTTGAAACATAGGGAGCCAGTGCAGGCCGCAAAACTCTTTGGATACCGATTTGTACCTAGGAATGTTGACCAGAAGCTGCGCTGCTGTATTTTGAATGGTCTGGAGCTTTTTAAACATTGCTTCTATCTATCTAGTTTTCAAAGGTGTACATGCTTGCTAGGTTTCTCCAGGTGCCGGCTGACCTTGGGCCACAAATCCATAGCTTAAAACATTGCAAAAAAAGGGCCAGTTTTCAGTGGAAAAATATGATGTGTCTGTATTGCATTTTGGCCTATTTCTTTTAATGTGCACTAGGCCTACCCATACAGCTAAGTGCCATTTTTATCAGAAGGCATGGTGCCTTCTGTAGAATAGTACGTAGAATAGTATAACATTTGTTATTACCAATTAGATTTCGCTGCATTTGAGCCTTCCAAATGCAAACAGTGTGTAAGAAAGAAGTCATTTTGAAAAATGCCCTCTGAATCACATGCTAGTATCAGTACCCACCAGTTCAGAGGTGTACAAACAATCACTGATCCAAAACCCTATACTTGCTGCCTAATTCAGGAATACATAGGAATCCTTAATACCCATTTTTCACTCTACATATTTCACCATGTGAATTGGTCTGTACTAGGAACACAATAAAAAAACCTTTGTAAGGTGCAGCTTAGTTGTTTGTTCAGGGAACTTCGAGTCCTTGGTCAACATACAAACCCAATATATTCGCGCAAACAGAAGGGTCTAGCTGAGGTAATGGTATATTGCTTTTGTAAATCAGCCATCATGACAAAAAGTTACACATGAAAACGTTGTTTTTTCTTGCTCATTTTCAATATTTCTTTATTTCAACAGTCGCGTTGGAAGGGATCTAATGCTGAATTTAGAAATTTGTGCTGAATTTTGAAATTTGTCCACATTTTTGAAATGTATAGCTTTCTTAAATCATCCACGGGTGACACACTAGTTTCCACCACAAATTGGAAGTAGGTTGAAAATAAAAACCAAAATTAGGAAAAATGGCCTACCTATTTTTTTGTAATCAGCTCTGTATGTTCATGAAGCTGGGAAAATGGTGGGTTTAGCACAGCAAACCTTTAGTTGATACCATTTTTAGGAAAAGAACATAAACCTTTTTACTGAGCTTTGTTTACCTACTTTTCCCCCAAAAACTCAAAATGTAGCTGTATTGTGCCTATTTCCTTGGTCCCCTCTAGGTAAATCCTGAAACCTTGGGTACCTTTAGAATCCCCAGTATGTTGGAAAAAAAGGTCGCAAATGTGGCCGGATACCTTATGTGGGAAAAACATTATGGAGGCCTAAGTGCAAACTACTCCAAAGAGCCAAAAAGGGATCATAACTGGGGTGTGAAATCTCAGCAGGTATGGCTTTAACCAAGTTGTGAAATATCGTCAAGGTAAGTGTAGATTCAATATTATTTCATAATAACTAGTTACAATATTTCATTGTTGATATCATGGGCAAGATAAATGTTACAGTCAATACTTCAACTGTGATAATGTAGACCAAACAAGGGGTGGGCAGAACTCGTGGAGTTTCACTCCATTAAATTCTGCAGAGTTGCATGAAAACTCTGCGAGATTCCACAGAGTTCTGCGAGCAGATGGAAATCGGCTAGGCACGCTGCACATGCTGATTTGTAGCACCCATAATTAGTTCCACGCTGCAAAATCAGCACGAATGGCATCACACAGCATGCCAGAGGGCACTGCTTTATTTTTGCTGCTCGATTTTCTTCTCGAGCAACATCTTTCTCACCTTAAACGGGTCAAGACAGCCCACAACAGCCCATTTTGAGAAAATCTCACAGGGTGCCTTCCTAGCATACGTAAATGGTGCTAGGAGACACCACTTCTCGCTCTGCAACTTACTCTTGGTGAGTCGTGCTTGAGAAATAAATCTGCCACCTGGGGGTTAGTGGAGTTTGGCTGGAACTCAATGTTACAAGCAAAACGCGGAGTGGTCAAATCTTTGCAAACTCCATAGGGGGAGAGAAATGTATCACCCACCCTTAGTACAAACCCATACCATTGCTGCTCTGTCCCTTCATCTCATCACTCTTTCTTTCAAAATACTTTATCTCTCTTCATCTCATTATTTCCTTTCTAAACTCCATCAATTAATAATTTCTAATCTATGACCCACCTTGCTGTCTTTTCACACCCTTAATTCTCTTCTCTACATTATTTGGTGTGTTCTTTATCTTTCTTTCTTCTCCTTTTTTCCCCTTCTTACTCAGGGAAGGCTGCTACCAATAGTGTAACAGGTGCAGTGGCACTGGGGCCTAAGGTTAACATGGAACTCACTGCATCCTAATTATAGCTGTTTTCTACAACCAAAGGTTCACTTTCCTATCTTTTTGCTCATTTACCCCCTTTTTACTTTCTTTTACCCTGCCTCTTATCCTTATCTTGCTTCTGAGATCCCTCTCATTGTCCTTACTTTCTCTCTCCAGTCTCTCTTTCACCTGTATCACACTTCCCCTCTCTCTCTCTCTCTCTCTCTCTCTCTCTCTTTCCTGATTCTTTGGATTCTTCTTTCAAGCTATTCCTCTCCTGCTCACTGATCGATGTGCACATGGCTTTCTTTTACTCCATCTCTCTCTTTCCATCTCTTTCTCCCTTGCTTCACCACCCTTTTCATTTTCTCTGACATTTTCTTTTCTCTTCTCCTCCATCACTCACTTTTTTCTTTAAACCAACTATTTCTCTGTATTATATGTCTTCTCTTTTGTTTATTTCCACCCTTTCCCAGGCTCAGTTGAGGTTTTGGTTCACATTGAAATTCAAAGCCTGCATGAGCTCTTCAGCATGCACTATAATTTTCCTTACAGAAGTATAACCACTAGTCGTTGCTGAACCCATACCTCTCTACCAATCGAACTTTTATCGAACATTAAGTCAGGTGCTTCTGACAGGTGACCCCATTGAGGTCAAATGTATCCCCTTATGGAATTGTTGTGAGGAATATCGAATCCTAAATATAAATTTGTTACAACCATAATATTGAAGGACCAAATATCAATAGGTAGGTGCACAGAGAGAGATAAGGATATACTATGCTTAACTCCACAACTCCTCTTCTACGTACCTTGAAAATAAAATAAAAAATAAAATATATGTATACATATATATCAAAACAAAACCTTTTCAGGCATAGAGTGATGCATAAATTATGCAAAAAAAGAATCAGAGAACTCTGGGTAGTTCTCAAGTTTAGGTGGAAAGCAGCTCCAATATAGAGCACTCTCAACACCAGGGACACTCTAAATTTTCTCACCTCAAATGTCTGCTTTTCGCTGGGGCATGGCTAAGCGGGCCAATATGGCGGACGCAGCCTAGTGGAGCTCCATCCCGCCCGCACATTATCCAAAAATCATCCTGGTTTCCCCGAACTGCCCTGCTGCCCAGAGGTGTGGTACTGTGCACCGGACTGTGTGGCAATGCTCCGGTGATATCTACGGAGCGCGGAGGTGCCCAGAGACGGTGGGGAGAGGCGCGGCAGTCTGCGGCCTAGTCCCGGGTGGTGAAGCCGGGGCCTTGAGTTTTGCGATTCCGCGAGCCAAGTACACTGGTGGAGGCTGAGGGGAGCACAGTGAAACCCAAGGGAGCGAGTGCTCCTCAAACAACTTCGTCGGCCACCCGAGGCCCCCGGGAGACTCCGGCTTGTGGCGGGATGTCACTGTGAGGGGCTGCCCTCCATCTACAGCGGCACTGGGGCTTCTAATTCGCAAGGCCTGAAGGTATGCGGTGGAGCCGGGGGCTACATTTTGGCATCGCCCGAGGAGGCAGCTGTTGTGGATGAGTTGGTCGGCGGGGGATCGGGGGCAGGTCGGCCCTCAGAGGCGGCAACCAGTGTGTGCCAGGGGTGTCGACGGCCAGGAGTGGGGTCAAACACCGCCAGGCGCAACATGATAGTGGACTGTGGCTCTTGGGGTCACCCGACTGGTGAACGGTATAGCAGCACATGGGCGCTCTGAGGCCAAGACATTGATGGCGGCACTTGCGGAGATGTGAGGGGCAGCGAGACGTGGCTGGTGGCCAAGAGACCTTTGGCTGGTGCGTGCGAAAAGTGGCCTGGCGGGGTGGTGGCTGCCCTCCTTCGTGCGCTCCGGAAGGGTGGATAAGTGGCACGGATCCTGTCGACTAGCCCAACCAACCGATGCCTGATTTGCGTGCATCAGTTCGGGGCCTGGCTGACGGGTCGGAGCAACTTAGCTGGTGACGTTAGGATCCTGCAGGTGGCCTGGGGGAGTTGCTGTCGCTCTTTCTGCAGTCGATCTTGACGGAGGGTGGCGAGCCTTGGGACCGGCCGGCTGGCCACATTGCGGGGGCCCAACGAGCAGCTTGGGAAGGGTCTGGACGCACATCGGTGACCCAGGAGTGACGGAGGAAGGGTACTGGTGGACGAGACGGCTGGACTCCGGGTGAGTGTCCCTGATCGCCGCCCACGATGACGAGAGGAGGGAGCGGTAGCGGGTCTACGAAACGTGGCCCTATTGACAAATTCACGGAGCCTGGTGGAGGGGCCGGGGCTGCGGGGGGCCATCAAAACCCGGGGCCGGACAACACAGCGCTAATGGCAGCCTTAACCCAATCCAGGGATATGTTAGATGCGAAAATAGGGGCTGTGGGAGCGGACGGTACCCTACTGCGTCAGGACTTGCGCAACGCTGTTGCCCGCATCACGGAGGCAGGAACCAGAATCTCGAGAGTGGAAGACGATGTGGCGGCCCTGAAGCGCAAGGTCACCAGCATGAAGAGTATCCAGAAGAACCTAGCACTCCAAGCAGAGGATGCTGAAGGGCGGGCCCGGCGGAATAACCTGCGTTTTGTTGGGCTCCCGGAGGGCTGCGAGAAGGGCAACATGGAGAAATTCTTGGCCCAGTGGCTGGAGAAGTGGCTCCCTCCTGACTCCCTATCGCGATGCTTTGTGATAGAACGGGCACACAGGGCTCTCCTCCAGAAGCCGCCCGTGGGGGCCCGTCCCCAGCCTGCAATTGCAAAATTGTTGAACTATCATGACCGTGACACCATCTTACAGCAGGCACGGGTGAAGGAACCCCTCCTGTATGAAAATCAGCGTATTCTTATTTTCCCGGACTATACGAGACTGGTGCAACAACAGAGGCAGTCATTCATGGCGGCTAAGGCGCGCCTCCGGGACCTCAAGCTCCCTTATGCTTTGCTTTATCCATCCCGCCTGCGGATGGTGTTCTAGTCTCGCACCCACTTCTTTGATACTCCGGAGGAGGTATTTCAATGGACGGTTAGACAGTGAAAGTGAGGGTGCATACCCTGCCGGGCATAGACTCCGATTCTTCGCAGAGTGGGGCAAGGTCACAAACTGCCCGGGGGTCACGGAGCAGAGGGAATTGGCGTTCCAGATCCTGGAGGCGCTCCACCTCGGGAGGGGCTGCGGGGGGTCAAAGGAAGCCCCTGATCCGTTGACAGTAGATCCCTGAACACCAGGCACACAAGCTGGGGAGACTTTGATATCAATGTGATTCTACAGTGACTGGTATGCATGGGGCGCCACTGTAGAGACGCTCTGGGAGAGAGCCGCGGTAGACGAGACTCTTGGTATATGATGAATGGGATGTTGGTGGGGCAGCGGGGTGGGGGGAGATGTTTAGGGACGGACCCCCCTTTTCCCCCGTGCTTTGGGGCCTGTTTAGGGGGAGTTGGGTATATGGGCAGTTTGAGGGGGATCAATTGGTACGGACGGCCTCAGGTCCTACATTTGGGGCCGGGAGCTGTCTCTACCGCGACAGGTACTTCAGGTTTTTGAGGTATGGGGGTGGGGGTTGGGAGTGGGGGGGAAGTTTTTAGTGTTGATGGGGGGGTTTGTTGGGGTCGCACAATAGCTGGGGGTCTTCATGGTTCAATTGTATGCACCTTCGTGGCCCATCATCCGGCCATTTCCTTTCCTTGTTTCCGGATGGCAATTGCAGAGACTAGGGCTTTAGGTCCCAGGGCATCCCTTCGAGTCCTTAGCTGGAATGTGCGGGGAGTATTGGACAAGGTTAAGAGGGGGGCTGTGTTGCGGCAGGTGAAAAGGGAGCACGCAGATGTCCTGTTACTGCAGGAAATCCACTTGCTAGGCAATAAGACACTTTGCTTACAGCGTTTTGGCTACCAACAGGTTTACCATGCGTGTTTTGTCAGAGGATCCCAAGGGGTGGCCATATTGGTGCACCGCAGACTCTCCTATGTTCACTCCACTCAATGGGTTGATCCGCAGGGCAGGTATATATTTATTAGAGGTATGGTGGGAGAGGAGACCCTGGTGTTGGGAAGTGTATATGCTCCACCTCCTTTGCAATGGTCGTTGGTGGAGAAGTTATTTGCAGTCTGGGCTGATATTCCTGAGACACCAGCGGTGGTAGGGGGGACTGGAATGATGTCATGGATGGACTGGTAGACCGCTGTAGGCCTGGGGGTGGGCGGTTAGCTGGAATATCCACTAAACTAGGGGATATGGTTCGCAGTCTTGACTGGGTGGACACGTGGCGCTATTTACATGCACATGAGCGGGAATACACATACCTGTCTGCGGTCCACAAATCCTTCTCTAGAATAGATTACATATTTCTCCCTCGAGCGGCTATTGGCAGGGTGGAGTCGGTGGCTGTACTGTAGTGGGGGCTCTTTGATCATTCCCCTGTCACCATAGAATTCACCCTAGATAGAGGGCGACAGCCATTCCGATGGCGCCTCTCTACATGGCACCTTCAGAACGAGGACTATCAGAAATGCATGGAGGAGGCCATAGCACACTTCTGGGTTGAGAATGTTGGATCTGTCATGGATGCGGGGACGGTGTGGGAGGCCCTGAAGCCTACGTTACGGGGAGTAGACATTGCGTGGTGTGTGGCTGTGCGCCGGCAGCATAGGGCAGGCTTGGTCTGGGCCGCAGCGGACATTTTGACCCTGGAGCGCCGCTGTAGTGTGGACGGCGACAGCCAGGCGGTGGGGCAACTCCTCTTGGCACAGACATCTTATGCATCCCTGCTGCTGGACGAGGCGCGTCAGGTGTGGCTGGCGACGCGCAGCAGGATTTATCAGTGGGGGGACAAGTCGGGGACGATGTTACATCGTCTCTGCCAAAATACGTTCCAGGCACGGACTCCTGGATGCTGCGGGGGACCCGATCACGGACCCGCGGGAGCGGGCTGACAGCTTTGCGATGTATTACGCTGCTCAATATGCCCCGAACGAGTACCTCCTGGCAGACATGGTAGACAAATTTATTGCTGATTTGCCACCACGAGCGGTGACGGACGAGGTAAGTGAGCGCCTCGAGCTCCCACTGACGGAGGAAGAATTGGGAGGGGCCTTGGGGGAGCTTAACACCGGGAAGGCTCCAGGACCCAATAGGTTTCCAACCGAGTTCTTTAAGAAATACCACCTACAGCTAGGTGTGCATTATAGGGCGGCACTAGAAGAAGCCGGGGAACGTGGCAGCCTCCCTGCAGATTGGAGACATGCAGAGGTGGTGGTTTTCCACAAGCCGGGCAGGCCTCCAGAGCAGCATCCATCCTACCGACCCATATCTCTCCTAAACGTGGAGGCTAAGATTTTGGCTAAGGCGCTGGCCAACCGTCTCCTGCCCCACATTGCGGAACTCGTCCACCCAGACCAGGCCGGGTTCATGCCCAATAGGGCGACTAGACAAAATATTCGCAGGGCCCATGTGGCGGTGGCGGCAGTTCGAGATACTGGAGAACAAGCAGCTCTTCTCCTCGCGGACAAGGACAGGGCCTTCGATTCCCTGAGCTGGGTCTAACTGTTTGCGCTTCTGCCTCGGCTTAACTTAGGGACTTGTTTCCTGTCATATTTGCGACTCTTGTATACAGACCTGACAGCCTCGGTTAGGGTAGCGGGGGCAATTTCCTCTAAATTCTCTATTGGGCGCGGCACTAGGCAGGGCTGCCCCCTATCGCCGTACCTGTTAGCCTTGGCCATGGAGCCGTTGGCGGCTTGGGTGCGCATAGATGCGCAGCTTCGTGGTTTTGAATGGGAGCGGGCCCATCGGATAGAATTGCCCTCTATGATGATGATGTCCTGTTCTTTCTTACACACCTTGGCAGGTCGGGCCGCGTCTACTTGAGATTATGCAGATATTTGGCAAAACCTCTGGGCTATATCTGAATCCTCGTAAGTCGACCGTGTGGGTGTTGGGTGGGCATTCTGGGGTGGGGGACTGGGCATCCACGCTACAGGCAGCAGTTGGGGGTATTAAATACCTGGGAGTGTTTATTTCTGAGGTACCTACGATATCCTGGGAGCGCGACCTGGTGCCAGTTTGGGATCGGGTACGGACGGAGATGAAGACGTGGTCCCGGATGCCCCTTACTATTTATGGCAGGTCAGCCATCTTTAAAATGGTAGCTCTTCCCCGATTGCTCTATCAATTACAGAACCATCCATACCCGATCTCACCCCATTGGTTCCGGCAAGTTGATTCGGCGTTGGGGCAGTTTCTGTGGCTGGAGGAACGGTGCGCATAGCGCTGCGTACCTGTTTTCTATCAACCTACTGTGGCGGGCTGGTGACCTCCGATATCCTATCATACTACCAGGCCTCCCATCTCCTAGTCCTGAATGAATGGTGGTATGGGGATAGAGGGGACCCGGCGTATGCCCTGGAATTCCACCTTATGGGCTCCCACACCCTGCATACGGTCTTATACAAGGCTCGGTTGCAGAAGAGGTGGCCGCCGGCCACCCAGGTGGTGTTTTGGATCTGGAGGCAGGCACTACGTCGCATGGGATGGTGGGGCACGTTGACCGAGGAGACCCCGTTATGGTATAATGGACGTCTACCTGCTCTGGCGACTCTCCCGGGCTTCAGGGGCTGGGATGATATTGGAATATCGACCCTAGGAAATTTAATGTCAGGTACGACACTTAAATCCTTCCAAAATCTACGTGACGAGTATGATATGCCCCAATCCCAATTCTTTAAATATCTGCAATTCCACCATGCCATCACGCCAAGCCTGGAAGGCCTTGATTCCCTCTCAGAATTGAGTCCGTTAAAGGCCAAGGTCTTTATGGGAGACCTAGGGGACAAAATGATATTGCGCATTTATCAAACACTAGTTACACATTGCTCCACTACACTGCTGAAGCTCCAGGAGTCCTGGGAGAGGGATGTGGGGGCACTGGAGGAGGAGGACTGGTGGGAGGCGCTGGTGGCCCCTAGAGGTGCGGCCATAGAGATGCGCTTGCGGCTCATCCAATTCAAATACTTGCATAGGGTCTACTTTACGAGGGAGAGACTGTGGCGGGCCGGCCTCATTGCGTCCCCAGACTGTCTCTGGTGTGGTAGGGAGGTGGGGACATTGATCCACACGGTGTGGAGTTGTAGCTCACTGGCTATGTTCTGGAATGGGGTGTGGGACTGTATGTCCGAGGTCCTAGGGTGAGAACTCCCTCGCACACCACAATTAGGTCTGCTGTATGTGTGGTAACATTTATAAAAGTCATTTACTGTTGCTGGGCCTAACCCTGGCCAAAAGAGACATAGCCAAAGCGTGGAAAGATCCCCAAGCTCCCTCGGTCCTGGCATGGAAGAAGGGGCTGGACTTTTGTATGGGGCTGGAACAGCCCATCTTCGTGGCCCGAGGATGCCCACAAAAACATCACAAGATATGGAAGCGCTGGGCAGATTATCGGGCCTGTGGCTGGAGCCTCCGGTGGAACGGGAGGTTGCCCTGGAGGTATTATAACCGGGCCAAAATGGAGGGTGTGTATGCATTACCAGAACAAAGATTAGTTTGTGGAAACTGTGAGATGATCCTTTAGATATACATATATAAAAAATATTTATTTTTCAGAAAGACACACATTCACTGGATGATGTCATCCGTGATGTCATTTGAGATGTCATCAGTGATGTCATGAATGATGTCACTGACCATGTCATGAGTGATGTAATATGTGACGTCATCAGCAGTGCATTCCGGGCGCGCGAGGTATAGTTAGCTGAACTAACTATAACAGGGGAATTTCAAAGGTTTTGTATGAGTGAAATGCCCAGCTAACTATAACATGTGTGAAACCTATGGTTTTTTCAGTGAATTTCTAAGTTTTTTTAATGCTAATTCCTAACTATAACATGCCTGAAACCTATGGTTTTTTCAGTGAATTTCAAAGGTTTTTTAAATGCTAATTCCTAACTATAACATGTGTGAAACCTATGGATTTTTCAGTGAATTTCTAAGGTTTTTTTAATGCTAATTCCTAACTATGACGTGCCTGAAACCTATGGTTTTTTCAGTGAATTTGAAAGCGTTTTTAAATGCTAATTCCTAACTATAACATGTGTGAAACCTATGGTTTTTTCAGTGAATTTCTAAGGTTTTTTTTAATGCTAATTCCTAACTATAAAGAGGCTAAAACCTATGGTTTTTTCAGTGAATTTGCAAGGTTTTTACATACTAATTCCTAACTGTAAGATACCTAAAACCTAAGTTTTTTTCAGTGAATATATATATATATATATATATAAATATATATATATATATATATATATATATATATATATATATATATATATATATATATATATATATATATATATGCACTGGAAAACTAAACACCCACTTCCCATACAAACAAATGGAAAGTTTGCATCTCTGCAGCCTCTCTTATTTTTCACCTTATTCATTTTCCGCTCAATCAACACATCATCCACACATACACACAACTACTTGCTGCTTACATTAGCTGTGATTATCAACTATTCTTCTATTTCATATACCTATTCAAAGTGCAGGCCTTTATCAAACATTCTTATTGTAACAAGTACCCCAGCCGAAGACACTGTAAATTTGCACACTTGCTCCCTTTCTTGGCTGGGATTATCAATTATTCTTCAATCTCATATTCTGATTCAAACTCAAGGCCCTTTATCGAGCCTTTTTGTTGTAACTACTGTTGCAGGAATTCCGCTCCTACACAGAACTATGCATAAAGACTTAGGACCTCAGTGAATTACGGTGTACCAAAACCCACCTTAGTACCCAAACCCCCTACCAGACTAGCAATCAGTGACTCATTGGTTCTTCGTCCTATAACAAAAACACAATGACTAGTCAACCCAGAACATGCGACTTAGATTACCTCAAGTAAGGTAGATCAAAGGACCACTCTTTCGTTATAATCTTACACCAGTCCAAAACAAGGAGTAAATAAAGACACGTAAATTTTGAAATGTTTATTTCTAACGCCGTAATCTCATGCACAGTACCTTAGATAATACAACTAAACATATTATCAGAAACAAGGTTGTCAGCATTGTTACTATTCCATAAAATACAAAGTGAGAAAGCATCTTATATTGCTAACGAGAAACAGGTTTAAAATATACCTACATTTCACCCTCCTATAGCTACAGAAGGTCTCATAGGATTACATGGACGGTCCCATACATCTGGTACTCAGCAGTAGTGGATCACTTTGAGTTCTGCACAAACTGTCAGGATATCAATGTTCTCCAACTGTCTCTAATTATGCCTCCACAATGCATTATTAAACGCGCCAGTATCAGACGTGGCCACACCTGAATATGTGTTATAGGTCGAACGTGCGACTATAATTCCAAATAACAGACACAGTATCCAAGATAACCTTGATATTCCATGCTCTCACTATACACACTAAACTAGCAAGGCAGTCTAGAAATGTAGCATGACAATTTATTCTCATGTGAAACAAAATACTCAGCCTTCTCTAAACAATATCAAAATTGCGTGTCTTGTGCAAAGCAGAGCAGGAAAGCAAAAATGGCGTTTAAGCTTCTAATGAACCTATGCTAACTTAACACGGTGTGAGTGCAAGGCTCAGCCCACGACACCCTCCCTCGATAGAACCACGTGATATAAACGTGGGCGAACTAGGAACGCAGAGTCCAAGCCTGAAAAGCAGAGTCAAGTTCAAATTTGCTTTAAAAATTATTCGCTGTTTGATACAAAACAGTAGCTAAATAATAAAGAATAGGTAGAAAAATCAAAGAGTCTTAATCCAACAGCGTATAAGCACAGTATGTAGCAACAACCTCCAAGAGGAAGTCATTGTTCTCATCTGAAAACATTTCAGCCATCCAATTCAATAGTGAGAATGAACATACATGTTCCTCAACGACCGGAGCCTCTATCACCATCGGAGGAAAACTCGGGTCATCTTCAATGTAACTGCGTGCCAAGAAGTCATGCCCCGCTGCAAAAACATTCCAACATCCCATTATTCTATGTATCGCTGCTAAGGCCATAGTCTCACCGCCAGAACAGAGCAAGTCATGAACCACTAAGGGGCTCATCAGCTGGTCATAATCCGTGTTGGGAGACACCGTACTGCAGAGACACAAATCCAGGGCCTAGTCGAAATCGCAGCTCAGACAATGGAAGACAGGCTGAACGCATGTGAAAAAGGAGAATCGAAACGATAATCCATAAGCTGCACTCAATGTAGCCAGAGGCAGCGCTCCATAATAACTAAGCATTCGGTTCCGCAGCAGCAACAGCCGGGACATATTGTCGGGTGCTAGAGGATGTGCATCCATATTTAAATAAACAAATTAATAGAACAGACCGGCAACTAATGCGACTATTAAGGGGAACCCACCAAAGATGCTGGAAAACATCGAATGAAAAAACGCAGAAAAGACAACAATTATAGTTTGAAAAGAACTCACAAGACCACTGCTTCTAACTTTAAAAAAGTAAGAACCCCGTAGTCAAGGATGCATTAAAGATACTCTGAATTAACTCCCCAAAATACAAAGGCACGTCTGTATTTAATAAATCATACACTTCTGTGCGGGTGTTTACTACATGAAGGACAAATGTTTCTCTAGCAGATGTAACAGCGACCTCTTTTTGAGACAATAGCACTCTTATACGGCTCACTTGGTTGACTCTGCTTTCAAGGTCGGTATCGACGGCCAGATGGAAACATCCAGCTTCCCATGCAGAGGAGTAAACACAACTTTTTTTTTAGCAAACCACACGCTCAGTTACGGTAATCATGTAACCGATGCCTGGTAACATTGCACAACAATCTGGATTATTTGAAATTAAATAACTCACGTTTCCAGTAAACTGAACGTTGGTACGATAGCAGGTGTCGCAGTGCCTTTCAAAACTCACACCAAATTAGGCGCATCTTGATTACAAGAGCCATGCAATTGTATGTGTCTACAAATTAAGGAGTGATCTGGTGCTATTGTGCAATCCTCGCCATTCACATAGACTTCTTTTCCCTCCCTCAGACACCTATATGTAAATGATAATAACCAAGCTTAATGGAGATAAGCGCTGCCTAAACATCCATATCTGCCATAGTATTACATGCAAACCTCAAACTTAAACAGGTTAAAAAGTAACGTTATGATACCGTGAATAAGCCACACAGCTGAATCGGATTTCCAATGAGTGACCACTTCTAACCATTCTCATAGCGCGTCCTGTGCTCTGATTTGACAGTGAGAGAGTGATCGCACCAAGTTTGGGCTGCTAATCATTCTCACCACACGCTACGAATACGCTTTCACGTTACGCGTCGCATCAAAGCTTCCGTGTGACGTCATGTATGGCGCCCCGTACGCAAAGACGCGAATGTTTTTAATTGTTTAAAAACATATATTTATGTATTTATTGAACATACTAACAGAACACATTATCTAGGATAATTATAAAAACATTTGTTTTTTAAGTTCCAATAATCGTACATTACTTTTAAAAGCAATTACACCAATCGTGGTGAAAAGTCATGCGAACTCGCATCCTAAGAACACCGTAATAACAGCATAACCATACGCAAAGCCATGTGACTTTAAAAGAAAAAATTTCATTGGTTCATAACACTTCCTGAAACAACTGTTGAAACTTCCGTCCCCTTTTAAAAATTCTACTTTGACTTTCTAAAAAGAAACATCTCTTCTGAGAATCTTGTCAAATAGAACGAAGTTTACCAAATTAACAGGAATGGACTCATCTTCCAGCCATTCTTCAGAAGAATATTTCATTCCTAAAGAAACTCCAAAGAAGAGGAAAGAAGATCTAATTTGGAAGTTTTTTACTTTTCCAGAAGGGCAAAAAAGGTTAATTCTCCAAAAGTAACCTGTAAAATTTTCCAAACTCTTTTAAGGGGTGATCCATCTAAAAAATACTCCTTTAGCACAGCAAATATGGAGCGACACATAAAGAACTTACACCCACAACTTTGCTCGAGCGGCAAGATAGAGGTTGAAGGACAACCCACCTGCTACTGCACTAAGCACATCAACTGCTGCACCAGCATTTTCAGCAAACAGTCCACGCACACAAATTCATCCTGATTTTACTCAAGTTAAAATTCTATACATTTATTGCAATAAACCTTTGTGCTATGGGAAACAGTCTATTGACCTGATAAAACGCAGGAAGCAGTAGCATCACTATCCTCGAAATTACTTTTTTTCTCATTATTTTCTTCCTGTTGGACACTGCCAAGCCCCCCATTATAGAAAAAAATTGTCCTCTGGATTTGGCCCCCCCGGGAGCTAATTAGGAATAAAACGAACATTGTTTTTTCCCCTTTTCCACCGCGTACGAGTACAATACGCGTACAACGCGTTTTTTTCATTTAAAATAAAAATAAAAATTTGCGCCTAAACATCCATGTGAGACCCCCTGAGCAGGCCTAGTGGGTCAACATGTTTCTACCCTACCCCCTTTCCTTATTTTTCAACTATGTTTTACTGTTTTCTTGTGACTCAGTGCTACCGAGGCACAAGATGTCTGCCAACAGTTCCTGGTTTGGAGTGTTGACAGACAGTTGACATCCAATCAGCATGCAGCTCGTGCTCGTAATTGTACGGATTTACGTACGCGTGCTGCACTTCGTCTCTAGATATCGCTATGATTTTACTATTGATTTTCTCAGGAACTACTTAACGGATTTACACCATTTAACAAAAAGCACAATCTGCGAACCAAACTCTACCTCTCTGCCAAATTTGGTGTAATTCCGTTCAGCCGTTCGGACTGTAGCCCTGGCTAAAGGTCCCTATGAAAAATTGCATGGGGGAAACAACTTTTGGGACCCCCTTTTTTCTCGGCCCCCGCTTGACGAATCACCCCCACAATTTCAGGGAAGGAGCGGAGCGGGGCAGGTTATTTTCTTGGAGAAATTCACGAAGATTCGTCCACCAGCGCCAAAGTTATTCCAAATAGAATGTTGTGGATTTCCTATAGAAAGTAGGTCCTAACTATAACTATCTACTGGCGACCGCCAGTAGGTGATATATATATATATATATATCTATATATATATATATATACATATATATATATATATATATATATATATATATATATATATATATATATATATATATATATATATATACACAACTAGGTAGTTTTAGCTTTTCATTTGCTAATAACCTTGGCCCCGTTTGATGAATCTTCATGAAACTTTCCAAATAACAGTTCATCCCATTGCCTTTCAATACACTTCTTCAGGCAGGGCTGCAGCAAAAACAGCTGAACGGAATTACAAAAAATTGGCAGTAACCTAGATCTTGGTCCTCTGATTGTGCCTTTGTGATTTGGTGTAAACCAGTTCAGTTGTTTTTGAGAAATTAAAGGTGCAAAATAATTTTATATTTTGGCAGTTGGGCTTGTGAGTGTCCCCCGAGCCTCCTGCGAGAGAGCAAAAATCAAAAATGGAGCCCTGTGAATGGTTGAGAAGCCCATTTTTCCCTTGAGCGTTCACACTCCTGTGAAAGCACAAGGATTCTGTGAGTCCCATGGGAGCAAGTGCTCTGATTGGTTGTCTGTTGGAATGTTAGAAATTAAATGGCCATTGCTGTTTACTGTGAAAAATTTAGATTTTTCACAGCCTGCTGGGCAGAAAATCTAGATTTTACTAAAGACACGGAGGCTAAGATTATGCAATCTCCTTTATTGCTTAGCTCACAGCAGCAACAATGAAAGGATCTAGAACTTTAATGAACATTCCAATTAGGTATATAGTCCATGTGCACGCAGTGGTCTCCTTTCTTTGTGCAGAAAACAAGATAACTTTAGAAACAACTTTAGAGAACCTTGAAGGAATAACAACATTAAGAGAACTTGAAGCCATTGCAGCGACCTTTTGAAGCAACTAATCTGCAAAATAGAAAAAACTAAAAGATAAGAGAACATATTACCAGGGCGGGAGCAAACGAGGTGGGATAATCTTAGCCTCCGTGTCTTTAATAAAATCCAGATTTTCTGCCCAGCAGTCTGTGAAAAATCAAAATTTTATGGCATGACACGGAGGCCAATATTATGCAAGTTCAAAGTGTGTTTAAAACATTATCAATGACATTAGATACAGGCTTAAAGTAACATCTTTTGAAAATACATTCATTCGACCAATCTACAGCCCTAAGGATATCCTGAAGGCCACCACCCAAAATAAATGCTTTTGAAGCTGAAGCTCCTCTAAGAGAATGTGTGCCAAAATTGAAACATTGATCCCAGCTTCCTTCATGCCATTTTTAACCCATCTAGATAAGGTAGGAGAGGAAACCGCCCTATGAGGATACGTGTGGGAAATGATTAGTTGATCTACAGAACCCCTTAGACCTAAAGTCCTTCTCTTATACTCCAACAGGCATCGCACCACACACAGGATTTCATTCTGAGGGAAAAAGGGATAGAAAACAGAGGTTGACATAGTTTTAGTCCATCTTTTAATGAAAAAACAAACTCCCTCAGGTTGAAAAGCCCTACTAGAGACATCTAAGGCCTTAACATCTGAAGTACGTCTGAAGGAGACAAGGCACAGTAAAACAGTCAATTTATAGGACAGTTTCTTCAAAGAGAGAGAAGAGTTCTCGCCCGAAGTGGTAACCAGTCTGAGGACATCTCTCACGTCCCAGAGAGCAGAGTATTTTGGCAGAGGAGGGTTCAAAACACACATACTCCTCATACGTTTTTTGGTCAGAAGATTTTGGCCTACCGAGATACCATCTAGCAAGCAGTGACCCGCAGCAATAGCTGACCTTTATACGTTAACGGTTCGATAAGCTAGTTCTGATGCGAAGATTTCCGTCAAAAAGTTAAGAACTTGTACTACATCAGCTAAAACGGGATCATAACCCTGTCGAAGGCACCAGCAAAACCATTTACGCCAAGCCAATCTATAGGCTTTTCTGGTACCAGGGGCCGATGATTCTGACATGAGCCTGAAAGCGCCTTCCGAAAGTCCTGGGATCTGCCATTGTCTCCTGACATCTACCAGGCCATCAGACACAGGATGCCCTGAAGAACAAGAGGGTGACACTCCCCGTGAGGTCCTGTCAACAATTCTTCGAAAGCGGGAATGAGGATTGGGAAATCCTCACTCATTTCCAGCAGGATGGGGAACCACGCTTGAGATCTCCAGAGGGGAGTTACTACTACTAAGGATTCTCTGTTCCTCCGGACTTAACTAGGAGCCGTGGAAGCATGGCAAAAGGTGGGAATGCATAAGGTCTCAGACCAAGCCAGTTATAAAAGAAGGAGTCTATCCCCAAGGCCAGAGGGTCTGGCCTCCAGCTGAAAAACTTGGCCAGCTGTGTATTGAGACGGTCCACAAAGAGGTCTACTCCAAAGGGACCCCAGTGAGATTGGATCGCAAGAAAGACTTTCCTGTCTAATCTCCAGTTGCTCGAATCTACAAAATTCCTGGAGAACCAGTCTGCTACCCCATTGGTCAGCCCCGGGATATGTTCGGCAACAACCGACATGTCCTTGTTGAGGCAGTACCCCCAAAAGTTCTTTGCCGGGTCCGAGAGGCCCTTTGAATGAGGGCCTCCCATTTTGTTCACGTATCTCACGCTGGATACATTGTCCATGCGGAGCATGATCGAACATTTCATCAAGTCCTTGATAAAGCTCTGGATAGCAAAGGACCCTGCCAGTAGTTCTAGGCAGTTGATATGTAGATCCCTCTCTTGCAGGGTCCAAAGTCCCCCCCGTCAAGGAGTCGCCGCACGTTGCGCCCCAACCTTCCAGGCTCGCATCCGAGTGTATGACTAAGTCCGGTTCTTTCCCGAAAATTGCTCTGCCGTTCCAGGCTTCTGCATTCTTTAACCACCATATTATTTCCTTCCTGGAGTCTGCGTCCAGACAAACCATTTAAGAATAGGACAGATTTATTCTGAGGGCTTTGGCCTTGAGCCTTTGAAGTGCCCGATAATGCAGGGGACCCAGATATATCGCTTGGATAGTCGAGGACAGCAAGCCCAATATTCTTGCTAGGGTCTTTATAGAAAAGGAGCGAATCTTTAGCACTTTCCTCAACTCTTTCCTGAGTTTCCTGACTTTGTCCCCCGGTAGTTTCAATTCCGCTTGGAGCGTGTCTATTGAAAAACCCAAGAACTGAGTGACCTGGGTTGGAGACGTAGAGGACTTCTTTGTGTTTATTACAAAGCCTAGGTGTTCCAAAAGATTTGTTGTGAGGGTAGTGTGTTGTGAGGCGACCTCTTTGGTTTCGGCCATTATCAAGATGTTGTCGAGATAGAGAATTAGTCTCACCCCCTTGTTCCTCAGCCACCCTGCTACCGGACGAAGGACCTTGGTGAAACACCAAGGGGCCGACGAAAGACCGAAGGGTAGGCTGCAAAACTGCCAAAGCTTGCCCTCCCAAAAGAACTGGAGAAATCTCTGATGAGGGGACCAGATTGGAATTATCAAGTACGCGTCCTTTAGATCTAGGCGATTAAGCCAGTCCCCTTTTCTCAAGACGTCCCTGAGAAGGTAGATATCCTCCATTTTGAAATGGCGGTAAACCACCCACTGGTTCAGGTCTCGGAGATTTATGACGGGCCTCATTTTCTTGTCTTTCTTCTCTACCAGAAAGACGTTGCTGATGAAGCCAATCTATTCTCCCTCCCAGATTGCACCTTTGGCAAAAAGGTCTCTCACCTCTTGGGAGACCAAAGCGGAGTCCTTCTGTGAGAAGCGGATTTGTTGGGGGAATCTTCCTTGAACAGGAAGGTCTATGAACTCTATTTTGTATCTCTTTACAGTGTCTAGGACCCAAGGGTCCTGGCTCACCATGGTCCAATTCCCAGAGAAAAGGGCTAATCTCACGCCCACCTTTATAGTGGTATCTGAATGGTCTTTGGGAGCTCTTACCTGTAGAAAAGCCTCTTGCCTTCCTCTCTCCTCAGAAGTCTCTTCCTTGGAACCTTTGTCTTTGGGGAAAGAAGGATGACTGGAAACCATATCCGGATTGGGAGGACCTTCCTCCGCGTCCACCAAAGGGCCTCGTTGAGAAATTTCCACGGCCGGGGAATGGACCCCGCATCCTCCCGGCCCGTGAAAAACTCGATTGTTAAATACTTTCTTAATATCTTTCTGGGATTTTTGGATGGAGTTAAAAACTCCCACATATTTGGCCATATCCCTGATAAATTCCTCTCCGAAGAGAAGGCCCTGTGAGGATGCCCCGCCTTCTTTGTTAGCTAGTTCAGCTAGCTTGGGGTCAATCTTGAGAAGCACGCTCTTACGTCTTTCATTGGAAAGAGCAGTGTTTGCGTTGCCCAGGAGGCATATAGCCCTTTGTGCCCACTGTCACAGTTCTTTTGGGTCAATGGGAGAATCAGAAATGTAAGCTCCTTCTGCCAACTCAATCATTTTGGTCAGCGGGCCTGTGATATCCAGCAGTCTGTCTTGGCAGGACTTGAGTCCCTTATCAAGTCCCCTCCTCGGGTCCTTCCCCGTCTTGGCAATAAATGCCACAACCTTGCTGTCCAGCTCAGGGATCATAGCTATTTTGTTGGGGAGGGAGTAGCGGGGGCATTCAGACCTGAGACGAGCCCTGACTTCCTTTGGCATCTCTTTACGGAGCCAAAAGGACAAATATTCTCCAATATGTTGGGACGGGGTCCACTCAGGGGAGAGGGGGTGTTTGATGAGGAGCGGGTCATACATATGTTCCCCAAAGGGGTCAAGTATTCCCATCTTCGACCCTGAGGCCCCTGATGCCTCACCAGAGAATTGTCTAATCTCGCCTTCCTCTTCGTCGGAGTTAAAGTCCGAGGAGCAAGAGAGGTCAATTTCATCCTCGACCCCATCGCGCTATCGATGGGGATAGGAAGGCTTGGGCCTCTGAGCTGCCCATCCAGCGTGCCCGAGGCACCAACATTGTCACCGCCAGAGCGTGAATCCAGGAATATGGGCTTAGAGCTTCTGGGCTTTTTAGCATTTTTGGGGGAATTTGGAGCAGTCTGTCTTTTTCTCTGGCTTGTTGAAGCCTCAGTAGGTTCCCTTTGGGTTCTCATGGGCGGCCAACCTGATTTTGACAGGGTTTCCAATTTTTTGTTGATGGTGTCATCGAGAGATCCCATTACTTTGTCTATGGTTTTGCTGATAAGACCCTCCAATTTATCCTCCATAGTGGAGGTAGAGTCATCAGAAGACATAGTGAAAAGGTGAGCTCCAAAAGTGTAGTCAGTAATGGGCAGCAAACTGACAAAGCAGGAATGTTGACAACAAAATGGAGGCTATGTAGACATGACAACAGGTGGGTTAGCTAGGAACTTTCCTTTAATCCATGGAAGTCCTTTGTCCACTTATATTACCCCGTATATTCTCCATTTTCTATTGTGTTGGCTACACTTGATTGTCCCTTTTCTATTGTGTTGGCTGCACTGAGGCAGTCCTACTTCTTTCTTACTTTTTTTTTATAGTAGAAGGAAACGTGGGGAATTGGCTGAATCGGCGAAGGTAAGCCCGTGTTTAGATAGGGAACAGTCTCCGCATACAGCACGGAGAAATTCCTCGATCGTGGTTCCCAAGGTGACGCAGCGCGGCCCTCTGATCTCTGTGAGGACCGCGTGGTCACCATGGAGACCGGAGCAGCGTAAGGAACACGGGACCAGCGATTGAAAGACGCCGGTCCTGCTCGCGGAGGTCCGTATTTCGCAGGTGCCGGTCTCCCCTCTCCCGCCCGGCGTACAAGAGCCAAGGGAGGGGGCGAGGAGAGGGTGTGGGCGAGGGAAAGAGCCCAACGAAGAAATGCGGCGGTCATCGTTTCCCAAGAGCGTGTGGGACACAGAACCAAGTCGGTGGGCTCAGAGTGAGGCTGAGCCCGTGTCCGCATGGAGTAAATAGTAGGAGAATAGAGTAATAACAAAATTAAGGTCCAAAGCAAACAAAACGAAATTAGCAAAATTAAAGTGAACCAACATCACCTGAAAAAAAACAGTGCTGCTTAGAGGACGGGGAGGGGGAGGGAGGGACACACGTTCCATTACCAACCCCCCACAGTCCAAAACAAATCATACATAAGAGTACATGCAGTTACAGCACAGAGAGTCAAATTAGAGTACTTATCTTGTGAGCAGCAGCAACAAAGAAGGGAGACCACCGTGTGCACATGGATTATATACCTAATTGGAATGTTCATCAAAGTTCTAGATCCTTTCATTGTTGCTGCTGTGAGCTAAGCAATAAAGGTGATTGCATAATATTGGCCTCCGTGTCATGCCATAAAATTTGAGGTGTTGTGGAAATGAAGTTAAAAAGTTATAAAAAGGGCCAGCAGAAAGGCATGCTCTCCTCCTAGATTTAGAGAGGAGGTGTCTAAGAGATAAGTGCTGTGAAGAAAATAATGGTATTTTGTCTTTAACTAATTTTATGATCTTTCATGACTCTCGTGGGACCGTGAAAACTAAAAAGGATTGGATGATCTCGATAACCGCTTGCAAGATCATGAAAAATAAGAAGGAGTAGGTGATATGTGAATACACTCTGCTATGCACACTTGTTACTGTAGGAAGAAGTCTTTTTTTAGATGTTGTTCATCAAAGTCGACTATTTACACTCATTGACTTTGGAACAGTTGTGAGTAGAGTTAAGGCTCATCCACACACCCTACTCTGCAATTCCACCATCTGATAGAGAACTCTCAGCGGAGAGGCTAGTCTCTCGCCATACACCCTGCAACATACTCCTGTCATCTGAGAGAGAGGTCTGAAAGGACAGGCTAGTTCCTCTCCACATCCTACAATGCAGATCTGTCATCTTAGAGAGAGGTTGGACATGAGAGAGTAGTCCCTCCCCATACACTACTATGCATGCCTGTCATCTGAGATAGAGGTATGAAAGGAGAAGCCAGTCCCTCCACACACCCTCCCATGCACACCCATGTGAGACAGAGGTCTCAGTGGATAGACCAGTCTCTCTCCACACACTCTACTATGCACACCCATCATCTGAGAGCGAGGTCTTACAGGAGAGGACAGTCCATGCGGACACTCTAATATGCACACCTGTCATCTCAGAGAGAGGGCTGAGAAGAACAGGCAGTCCCTCTCCACTCTCTACTATGCACATTCATCATCTCAGAGAGAGGTCTAAGCGGAAAGGGCAGTGCATCGCCGCTCACTACTATGCACACTCACCATCTGAGACAGAGGTCTCAAAGGACAGTTTACATCACTGATGACATCATCCAAGCTTCATTTTCCCACATTTTGCTGCATAAATTGTTATGGCTTTACACGAAGCATACTTCACATCAGCAACCCGCCATAGATATATGGAAACCCTCATTGACAATGGTGTTCAATCTGTATACATATGTTAAAAAAAAAATAGTGAATGCAAATTCCAAAACAAATGTCCTACTACAGACAGTTTTTATCTGTATTAAACCACTGACAGACACCAAAGCTACATAAAGAAATTAAGTCGATATCAGTAGAGAACTGAGTACTGTAAGCAGTTTCTACTCTATGGAGAGGGTTCATTCTTAGCACACTGTTTCCAAACAGTGAAACTCTCATGAGCAATACACCACAAAGTATTCAAAAGAATCTACTAATAACAGTATACATTCTAGGCCACAGTTATCATAAAAAGACACTATTTGCTAATAAATAGTCAAGATCTAAAGGTGCTAAAGATCCTACTACATGCACCCTTCATACTGTGGTGAAAACTTTACAGACATCCCTTCTTCAAAACACATACATAGGTAAGTACCTGTTGCCCACCCTCTTCCATGTTAAGTATAAAGTATCATGGTGATATCATTCTCTCTAATAACTCATGGCTGCTTACAAAACTTTGTATCTACTACGTAAAATCTTTGTCCTGTTGGAAACATTTTTATGCAAAACCAAAACTTTGTGTGGATCATAATGAATACACGTCAACTGTTGCTTGAGCACAGAGTTACTCTTTATGCAAACATATATAACTTCCTCAATACCTTTACAGCTATGCTGCATTAGGGGCACTTACATTTTGAAAACAATTTTACCCATTAGCTGCACCTAAGATGTACAAAATTACATTGAATTAATATGGTAGGTACTCGCCACTATGTAAAGTGTTAAACAAACTTGCACACTTATTGGATGATTTCATCAGTGATACCATCAGTGATGTCATCAATGATGTAATTTGAGATGTCATCAGTGATTTCATAAATTATGTCACAGTGCATGGCGGGGGTGTAAAATACAGTTACAGCTACTAAATATAACCGCTGAATATCTGTGTGTTTTAGTTTAAAGCGTTAATGCTGCCACTGAGAAATTTACTGAACTATAACCTTGACCATGGTAGTTCATTATTACACATCTGTACTTCCTAGGAGACCATACTTTGAGTATTTAATTACATTGAAAGATATTTTCTGACACAGGACTTTTCTGTAAAATTTTCCTGTGTCTATACAATCAACATTCATCACTCAGGAATGATGGTGCATTGTGCACGTATAAATACGTATCCAAGGCTACGTAGCCGATGTGGGCGGAATGTTGAGAATGTTTGTGACTATGCAACATGTGATTTTGTTGTTAATCAACCTGTGTCCATACAATTAATATTCTTCACTCAGGAATGATGATGCTATGCACACCTACAAATGTGCATCCTCAGCTGCTAATGGGCATGAAGCCCACTTGGGCACACTATCAAGAGTGTCTATAACCATGCAAAATTTCTGGGCTTAGCTGTAAACACAGCCCTTCAGTACATATTGATGTGAATGTCTCCACAGGACACATTACATTTTATCCTTTTATGTAAAAGTTTTTTCATCCCCTTTCATTTACGGTTGTTTTGTAATGAACTCTCACTTTGTCCAATGACAAACTTATTGCGGCCCACCTATAGATCAAGACTATCTAGACCCGATTGACTGTCGAATGGCTTTTTGTGTCTTTGCACTGTCTTTTCTTACCTCCTTTGAAGTACTAGAGACCATCAGCTGTGTATTATCGTAATTTTTAACTGGAATTGTAATGATGATGTTCTTATTGTATATGATTTTATCTTTTATGGTGGCAATTGCTCCAGAATAAAGATTTAGTGGTTTATTATGATGGCGGGTGGACGTTGGAAAACGGGACCACCCGACAGGGTGTTGGCAGTCTCAACATAGGCATTACAATGCGACCGCCACCATGGCGATTGCAATACCTATATTTTGTGTTGCGGCGAGTGCTGCTGGCTGCAGCACATGCCGCAAGACAATAAGGGGTCACTGCACATATCCCTGCACTATGTAGCAGGCACCATGAGGTCCCTGCCACATGGTGCTGAGATAAGTACCCACAGCTTAGGGCCAGGGGGCAAGGGGGGCCCACTATGGGCCCCCAAAGTCCCTTTCAGCCAGCCGTTTCAAGGCAGGTTAGACGCCATGAAAAGGCCAGTGTAAAGGGACATTGTAATCCCTACGGCGGTGCCTGGTAGGCACCGCCACCATGGTAGGGACTACAACCCCCTCAGCCGCACCGGCAAGTTGAAGGAGCACGTTGGATGTGTGACGGTCAGTCTTTCAGACCGCCACCCCTCTGCCCGCCATCCTAATGAGGCAGGCGGTGAAAATTGTTCCAACGATGAGGAGTCCACCACCAACTGCCTGTGACCTATGACCTGTGACCGTCCTGACTCGTCAGAAGCGGTCGCTCCTCTTCACGCTGCCTCCCCAACCTCAGTGCGGTATTGTGAACTGCCTTGAGCTGCTTTGAACTGCGCCCGATTTTAATTATTTACTCCCATAGCGCCCGATTTTAATTATTTATTTCCATAGCGCTCCACCACCTCAGTAGTTGTGCAGTTTGTCTTGCAGCGTAGCGCTAGTCCCAATTGTACCAATTAGCATACTAGCACAGCGCTAACCTTCCATAGCGCGCTGTAACGTTGAGCTTTGTCTGTATTGCCTTGCATTTCAATTTTTTGATTGTTTGTGCCCATTTACAGTTTCTTAGCGTGTCATTAATACTCTGTGCCCCAATCACTGCATAGGATTTGGCCGACTGCCATCTTGTTTAGTTTCTTGTTGTTGTTTAGCCTTCCCTCCCCGGATATCCACCCCGCCTCCCGCCTCCCAGCTGCTCCGCCCTCGCCCATCCCCCTCCACTATCCATATATGACTGATGTCTCTCCGCGCAGCGTTCACGCGCAGCGGTCGCGCCCCATTCGCGCCGAAGGTGCGCCAAAGGTAAGCCCGTCTGCGCCCGTCCGCGCCTGGACCGCGCCCAGCGCCTGTCCCCCTGGTTCCCGCCGCTCCCAACCCACTAGAGTCACTTATGACGCCGCAACTCTCCTCGCCCTCAACCCCGGACGAGCACCACAATGCTGCGAAGCCGCCCCAGGTCGTTCCCACAGACCTTTCGCCTGCCTCTCCTGTAAGTTCAACTGCTCCAGGACCCTCACCAAATCCAACCCCTCCACACACAGCTCCGAATCTAACCGCCTGAAATGCATCCTGCTCAACACCCGCTCGGTCCACAGACACGCAACGGAACTCTGGGACCTACTCGACACTGCGTCACCGGACATCGCCTTCCTTACAGAAACATGGATGAACACATCATCTGCACCCGACATCGCCATAGCCATACCGGACGCTTACAAAATCACCCGTAAAGACCGCACCAATCAAACAGGAGGAGGCATCGCCATCATCCACAAGAACACCATCAAAATCACGACCAGCTCCGAGGATAATCTTGCAACCGCCGAATATCTCCACTTTCAGATCCACACCAACCCTAGAACCACTCTTAGAGGCACCCTCATCTACAGGCCTCCAGGTACCCGCAGTCAATTCAGCGATGACATCTCCGACTTCGTCTGCCCACATGCCCTCACCTCCGAGAACTACATTCTTCTAGGAGACTTCAACTATCACCTTGAAAACAAACACGACAGCAACACCACCACCCTCCTGGACAACCTGGCCAATCTCGGACTCAAACAACTTGTTGACACCCCCACCCATGTTGCCGGACACACGCTCGACCCTATCTTCACCTCCAGTAAGCATATCTCCTTCGATCGCACCACAGCTCTCCATTGGACGGACCACAGCTGTGTTCACTTCAGCTACAAAACCACCCTGACCCACAACCGCCCACAACCTATTCCTCGGAGAAACTGGAACAAAATCACCTCCGACCAACTCCTCACACCACTCAACCAAAACCCTCCCACCCTCTCATTGGACCCAAACCAAGCGGCCACCAATCTCAAGCAATGGATCACCCACAGTGCTGACGAATTAGCACCCCTGAAAAAACACCAGATCAAATCAGACTGCAAAAAGGCTCCCTGGTTCAATGATGACCTTAAAAAATCTAAGAAGCTATGCCGCACCCTGGAGAAAACATGGAGAAAAAACCCAACCACCGACAACATGTCCATCCTCAAGGCTGCCACCCGCAAACACCACCAACTGATTCGATCCGCCAAGAAATCAGCATTCAAGGATCGTCTTGACAACAACAATCACAACAGCAAGGAACTCTTCAACATCGTCAAAGAATTCACCAACCCCACCGCAGCATCTAACGACATCACTCCCTCCCAAGACCTCTGCAATGCGCTATCCTCCTTCTTCTACAACAAAACTGCCGACATCCACAACAGCTTCGAGAATACTCCCAGCTTCCAACCCCCCCCCGCTCCTCCCTCAGATCCTACTCCGCCAACTAACAACCTCACCGGCTGAAACCCAATCACCACTGAAGACACCATCCGCCTAATGAACTCCATCCACTCTGGCTCACCAACCGACCCCTGCCCCCACCACATCTTCAACAAAGCAAACTCCATCATCGCACCCCATCTCCGTGATGTCATCAACTGCTCATTCAACTCTGCCACCTTTCCAGAAAGCTGGAAACACGCCGAACTCAGCGCCCTTCTGAAGAAACCCACAGCAGACCCCTCTGAACTTAAAAACTACCGGCCCATATCCCTCCTCCCATTCCCGGCCAAAGTCATCGAGAAAGCCGTCAACAACCAGCTCGCCGCCTTCCTTGAATCCAACAACTCCCTCGATCCATCTCAATCCAGATTCCGAGCCAAACACAGCACCGAAACCGCCCTCATTGCAGCAACAGACGACATCCGAACACTACTGGACAACGGTGAAACTGTGGCCCTCATTCTACTCGACCTCTCCGCCGCTTTCGACACAGTCTGCCACAGCACCCTTATACAGCGCCTCAGCAACATCGGAATACAAGGAAAAGCCTTGGACTGGATCACCTCATTCCTCGCTGGGAGAACTCAAAGAATACGACTTCCCCCATTCAACTTTGAGGCCACTGAAGTCATCTGTGGAGTACCACAAGGATCTTCACTCAGTCCCACCCTCTTCAACGTGTACATGAGTCCACTCGCCTCCATCGCGCGTCAACACAACCTTAACATCATCTCTTACGCCGACGACACCCAGTTAATCCTTTCCCTCACCAAAGACCCTAACACCGCCAAAACCAACCTTCACGATGGCATGAAAGAAGTAGCCGAATGGATGAAACAGAGCCGCCTAAAACTCAACTCAGACAAAGCGGAGGTGCTCATCCTAGGATCTTCCCCCTCTTCCTGGGAAGACTCTTGGTGGCCTTCCACTCTGGGCACAGCACCCACACCCACAGACCATGCACGCAACCTTGGCTTCATCCTAGACTCCTCTCTCTCGATGTCCAGACAAGTCAACGCAGTCTCATCATCCTGCTTCAACTTACTTCGCATTCTCAAAAAGATCTTCCGTTGGATCCCCCTCAAGACAAGAAAGACTGTCACCCACGCACTGGTCACGAGTCGACTGGACTACGAAAACACACTATACGCCGGAATCACAGCAAAATTACAGAAAAAACTCCAACGCATCCAAAACGCATCAGCGAGACTCATATTAGACATCCCTCGCCAAGACCACATCACCGGACACCTAAAAGACCTCCACTGGCTTCCCGTCAACAAAAGAATTACATTCCGCCTTCTCACCCACGCACACAAAGCCCTTTACAATATAGGACCCGAATGCCTCAACACTCGACTGTCCTTCTACAAACCCACCCGCCAACTAAGATCGTCCAACCAAGCCCTCGCCGCCGTCCCGCGCATCCGTAAATCCACCATGGGTGGCAGATCCTTTTCCTTCCTTGCTGCCAAGACCTGGAACTCACTCCCCACTCACCTCCGCCTTACTCAGAACCACATCTCCTTCAGAAAAGAACTTAAAACCTGGCTATTCGACAAATAATGAACCCCCTACCCAAGCGCCTTGAGACCCTCTGGGTGAGCAGTGCGCTATACAAATACCCGAACTTGAACTTGAACTTGCCTGTCTGTGGCAGTCTTGCTGCCATTGTAATCTGACCCTTATTTATTATTATTTATTATTATGTGAATGTAAAAACCACATTGTTTTGCATTATTTTATATTCTTTTCATTCTTTTTGTTGCATTCTGGGACACTGATTTGAATGTTATTTTTTTTTATTCTGTTGTATGTTTATGTATATATTAAGAAGCTACATTACCATGGATGTCACAATTCTTTTATGCGGCTCCGCACAAGCTCTGATTTCTAGTGAAATTGTGTGTCAGTTTCTATGCATTCAATTTCACTCACATACTGTGGCACTAAACATGTTAGTATATGGCCGAAGGTGAATGCCCTATTTGGAATACTCCCAATCCCTCTTCTATTTTCACTCACACTTTTGTATTTTAAATGGCGCTGGGAGTACTGCGTGTTCACAACAAAACACGTTGGGTTTCACTTGTCCTATATCTGCAATGGAATAAACACTGCTTTTTCAAGCTTAAACTTGTCATAATTCCGCACCATTTTGGGATGGGGACGAAGGTTTGTGGATTCGGTTAATCAATTGAATTTAAAAGATATGTGCACAAGCTGTTGAAGGATGTGTACAAAATTACAAATCAAAAACCAAGCTAGCTGCTGCAAGGTGTTAATGCTGACATGGATTCTCTTTCACTCGGGCCAGAAAGATGTCTGCATGTCACATAAACTAAGATAAAAAGAGAGTTTCAGTCGAGGTATCAGCAAGTTAAATAACAAAGGGCCTTTCAACAGAGGGCTGAGCACCACTCCTTGAACAAGTGCTCCAGTTAAGCCCCCATTTTGCACGTTTTTAAGTCCAGAGACACCACAAAGCTCCAAATATGAAAGGCAGGAATGTACCGTATTACATTCAAGAAATTGTTATTAAAATGCATCTTCTAGTTTTGGAGACTGAGTAGTATTCTGGATTAACTTATGCCAATATGTTCCCATCATTTTAATTACCATCTTCCTTAGTCCCAACCTCCTTTCACGTTTTGGGAATCTAACAAATTCTACTGACTGCACTCCTATCTGCTTTTGTAAGTAAGGATGTATTTAGTAACCCTGGGCGTAGTGGGCGTAGTGGGGCTCCGCGGAGCTACGCGGAGAGGGCGAGAAGCTACGCCCACTCCCGCACTCCGCGTAGCCCCACTACGCACCTCCCTCCGCCCTCCCCTACATACATTATTTAAGCAATTACCCTGATTAAAACAATTTGAAAGCACTTACCTTGTCCGGGGCTCGTCCGGGGCTCCCTCTTTGAATAGCGTCCTTTCCTGGATACCAATGCGCATGCGCGGGCGGCCGCGCATGCGCATTTCTCCCGAGAAATGCGCATGCGCGGGCGGCCGCGCATGCGCATTTGTTTCCAGGAAAAGGACGCTATTCAAAGAGGGAGCCCCGGACGAGCCCCGGACAAGGTAAGTGCTTTCAAATTGTTTTAATCAGGGTAATTGCTTAAATAATGTATCTAGGGGAGGGCGGGAGGGAGGCGGGTGGCGGCCGACTCGGCTACTCCCACAGAGTGGGGTAGTGTTGCCGGCTACGCTGTCTACGCAAAATGCGTAGAAGGCAACACTACGCCTACTCCGTGGGCGTAGCCGAATCGGACGCCCAGGGTTAGTATTTAGACTTCCAAAGGAGTGGCATGACTTCCAGAATTGTAAACACAGACGGTCAACGCACTAACCTATTTTGTGATCACAAACTCTGTCACTCACAAAATAGGAGCGGTTGCCAGTGCAAAATAGATTTTTCATATGTATGAAATCCATTTCAGAAGTCGGCAAACTTTTACAGATTCCTAAAATGGGTTTCTCAATAGTTATCGATATGCAGTTTGGAAGGGACATGATGTACGCATCCCTTACAAACTGCAATTTGTTGCCATATAGAACAATTGTTGTGACCATAATTCCAATTACAAACCATTGGAAAGTTACTAGCTCCCAAGCTGGTGTGGTAAAATGTTTGCAAAACGGAAGGCGTCCCCTTTGGACCCCTTCCCATTTGTGGATAGTTGAAAAAAAGTTAGCGGGGGAGGCTAGGCATTGGTCCACAGGATAACTGCCAACTCTGATAGAAACTTTTTAAATATTTTTTGCTTCTTTTTTAAAGCAGTCAAGCTGCTTATAGCAAACATTGACATGGTGGTCTGCTGACCTCTGCAGCCCATCATACCTGTGATTTCCTTAGTGGTGGTCACCACAATCAAAGGGTGGTGGGTGCGTGGAGGGAACGTGGGAGGAGTGCGGGGATGAGGAGGGGAGCACTGGGGTGGGGGGAAGGCGCATGGGGGTGTTAGAAATAACATATATATATATTTAAAATCTTACCTTGACCCACCGGCCGCCTTCAGTGTCGTGTCGCCCCACCTTCCCTCTTCCTGGTCCCAGCAACCTCTGGGACAGACTCCCAACCAATCCCCATGTTGCAGACCACCACAGGGATTGGCCTGATTGGGCTAGAAGCAGGTTCCGCTCAGGTCAGGGAGTCTGTGGGGTTTCTAAGTGTGCATGTGTGTTTTGTCGGCCTAAGACAACTGGTCAAACACACGTGAGTACTTAGGGAGTGCACATGGCACTCCTCCTCCCCCTACCCCCTTCCATGCCTCTGCCCCACCCCTCCCTACAGCTCTGGCTAAGAGCTGGCAAATGCAAAACAAAACGATGCAAAAACATCATTTTATTTTTCATTGGCTGGCTCCAAGCCAGACAGTAGGGTAACGCTCCTTCGCCATTGCTGAGGAGCAGCCGCTGGATTTCCTCCAGTCACAATTTGTTAGTTATGTTATGTTATGGTATGGGTGGTTTTATAAAGCGCTCAGCTACTCGAGCAGAGTGTCCCGGCGCTATACAGACCTGCAGAGGCTGGGCCAAAAAGCAGGAAAACTACTGTCCAAACAACCAGGTCTTAAGCACCTTTCTAAAGGAGAGCAGGTTGTCTAGTTTCCTGAGGGAAAGAGGCAGTTTGTTCCACAGTTGAGGCGCCAAAAGTCTGTATGAGCGTCCTCCAATGCACGCTCGTTTGGTTGCAGGAACAATAGCAGCGCTTGAGAGGCGGATCGTAGAGATCTAGAAGGAAAATAGAAACGCACTCTTCTCCTTAAATAAAAAAGCGCCGGTGCCGTGAAGAGATTTAAATGCCGTGATGAGAGTCTTAAAACGAATGTGTTTACGCACCGGCAACCAATGGAGCGAATTCAAAAGAGCAGAGGTATTAGACCTTCGGCTGAGGCCAAAGATGGCCCTTGCTGCCGAATTTTGAACAGATTGTAAACGGGTGAGGAGATATTCCGGGAGGCCTAGATAAAGTATATTGGCATAGTCCAGCCGTGTGCCGATCAGAGCCTTTACCGTAATCCTCCTATGGGCATGTGACAAAAAGGGAAGCAATTTCCTAAGAGTTTTTAGAAGGCCGAAACATTGGCCAACTACACTGAGAATCTGGGGTTTAAGGGTCAGGCCATTGTCAATTTTAACGCCCATATTTTTCGCCATAGAAGTAGCAGACGAAGGAGGATACATATCGGCGGGCCACCAAGATTTCCAATTGGCATCAGGGGAACAGCCGAAAAAAAGGACCTCTGATTTATCAGAGTTGCATCTAAGTTGATTCAGTTGGAACCACGAGAAAACAGCCTCGAGGCAGCTCATGATGTTATCGCCGGCGAAGTCTGTGTTCTTATCGCAAGTGAATAGAAGCTGCATATCGTCGGCGTAGGAAACAATCCGGGCTCCATGAGATTCAGCCAAATCAGCCAAGGGGGACATGTACCTTATGCAAAGTACCTTATGAATATTAATGAGACACATTTGACTGTGACCCACTCTGATTCTGAATTTTGGGAGCTGAGCTATTTCTACTTAAGTTGTGTCACAAAATTCAATGCTGGTCTAAAAAATACTGGTTGTGATTGCAAACAGTTTTTGCAACCAGTGTAATGATGCACCTGGACCAGAATTCTGCAGTAGTCTCTCCAGTTAAGTAACACAAAATGATGGAGCCCACATGCAGCCGGTGAGGAGGAGCCCCTTAGTCTCCCATATCGCACAGCTATTTATTGGCCTTGAGCTGAATGGGGACCGCTTGCCCTGCAGGGTCTTGAGTTACACCCCATATTCTCACTAAATGTTGGCTGGTGCTCTGAATAGATGTGTATTGCAGTTACTCTACAGATAAACTGCACCCAGTGTGATTTAATACAAAAACACCCTGGGAAACAATGGCTCAAGATTATAATTAAATATTAGACATACGTTTTTGTTCCAAAATTAAATCCTTAAACTATTGTGCAGAGTGTGTAGTGGTCTAGAGTACAGTGGAGTGGCCAGGAGTGGAGTGGAGTGGAGTAGAGGGGAGTAGGTTGTCCTCGAGCGGAGCACAGTATAATGGAGTAGTGCGTTATAGAGTGGATTATTGTGTGGAGTGGAGTGTCATAGAATGAACTGGCATAGAGTGTCATAGAGTGAAGTAGCATACAGTGGCGTAGAGGGGCATAGAGTTTCATAGAGTGCCGTATAGCGCAGTGGTATGGAGTGGAGTAGAGTGTCATAGAGTGTCGTACAGTGGCATAGAGAGAAGTAGAGTGTCATAGAGTGGAGTGACGTAAAGGTGAGTATGCATGGTGTGGTAGTGCACTTCCAGTACAAACAGCACATTTTTAGTTGAAATTACCAATACAATTGCACATTCAATTTTACTGATAAAACTATACAGCACACAAATGATAATGTGTGGTAATTGCATTACCTAGTCGATGGATTTGTTTTAAATGTATTACATTTTTTGTTTCCACCACACTTTAGATTTACCAAAATATGTGCTTTATTTGTGCTTTTCTAATTCTGATATAGTTTGAAATATTTGTACGGCTCATTTACATACATGTAAATCTTGTGGTTTGTTAGAAAAAAAACTATTTCCAATTCCCAGTATCCAACAAGATTGTCACATAAATCCTCCCACTTTGAAGTCAGCCAAAGAAAAGTAAACACCAAGCTACCTGGAAGACAGAGCCTGACATTGACTCTTTCTTTGAAGTACAGTAAATGTGTCAAGATAAGAACATACTTTAAAGGCATGTTTACAGAAAGCGAGCACTCGTGGAAGAATACAAGGAGTGATAGTAAACAGGCTATACTTTACGGGAGAGACAAAGACATGCTGAATAGCCTAAAACAAATAGAGGCAGCAAATAGAAAGCAAGCAAATGTGAGTAACAAACCACAAAGCCAATGGCAAGCAATGGGTGAAATGCATCCCCATGGAAGCTTTCAGAATGTCCCCAAGATGTCTTTGCAAACCAGACAAGTTTATCTTCAAACTAAAAATAGTGGCGATTCGTGCAGGTAAGACCAGTGGGGCAGGGTGGGGGGGTAGTTGACAGATGATGGATTAGGAAAAATTAAATAAATAAATAATTGCTATTACGCCGTTTGTCAACATACCACCCTGCCCCTCCATCCCATCACGCTCACCAGCACGGACTGCTGCTGCATAAAAAGTAAATATAATTGCTAAAGAAATTGGATAAAGGGAATCTAGGGCCATGGGAGATACGCTGCATTTTGTCACCACACTGCTTGCCAAAGGGGCCAGGAATGCAACTACCATCGGTGCAACAGGTCCAGTTTCACAGAGGCCTGACTGGCCCACAGAACCTTGATAATTGCTGTATTTCACCTTTCTAACTGTGGCCAAGGGGCCCATTTCAGCCTGGGGGCCAATTTACTTCCTTTCACCAGGGCCCATGACACATCGACTACGCCAATAAGTAGAACACAGATCCCAATGCATGTGTGTACTTTGTTTTTTGGGTCCATGTTGGCAAAGGCTTGCTACAACTCCTTTCTGTTCCCATGCTCGTATCTGTGTGCAAACTCGGAGTGGCCTTATGAAGCCATCCAGATGTGCACTGTTAGCTCACCGAAGCTCATGGCAGGATGAGTAAGGTTTCTGTTGAAACAGGGGTGTAGCTTCCATTGGTGCAGCAGGTACAGGTGCAGTTGCACTGGGGCACCAGGCCACCAGACTGTACTAAATTTGAGCCAGTGCTTTCCGGTGCTCGGCACCACCACTTAATTGTCAGCACCATCACTTATGACAGTCCGCAAATGGTGGCTCTGTCATTCGAATTTAGAGATAAGAACAGCTGTTTATTAATTCAAAGCACAATAAAAAAAATTCTAATATCTACCACCCTGGCCATTTTCATAGCTTTGGGGGCTTGGAATTGTCACAAGTTTAAGAGAGTGATGATTAGTGTTGGTGCTGTCATTGTCAGCTCTGGCAGAGGCAACTGGTGGTGCAAGCTGCAGTGCTCTTACCCGCCACTTAGGTTTTTCGCAAATTAATGCACTTTCACCGGGGCACCGGGACCTAGAGGACTGGGTGGCTGTAGCGGCTGCTACCGACCAGGGGTGGTGGGGTGGCGGAGGTGGTGAGGGATGGAATGATAAAAAAAATAGCACTTACCTCTTTACCGCCGACCACCGGCCGCCGCCTCTTCTTTCTCCGTCCTCCTCTCGGCGAGAAGTACTTAGCCTCAAAGATTCCCCTGACCAATCACAACACTGCCTTAGCAGCGTTGTGATCAGTCTGAGTGACGTGGTTCGGCACTCAGACAGTGGCCAGCAGGCTGTGCATGTTCTCCACCCAAGCTGTAATACAGCCTGGGTGGGGAACATGCAGAGTAGCATGACGCTTTGGCCAGCGCGAGATAGCCGCCGAAGTGTAATGTGCACTGTAGGTGCTGTCCCCGCTCCTCCCCCTGAGACGCGGGGAGCCCAGCCCCGCCCGCCTGGCTTCAGCTGCAAGCTGAATACATAAAATAAAATGATATTATCACACGTTATTATCACATTTGTTTTTGTATTCAGCTTGCAGCTGAAGCAGTGGGGCAACACTCCTCCGTCTTAGCGGAGGAGCTGCCACTGGCCCACCCAACCCTGCTTATGCAGTAATTTATAATACAAACCACATCCGGCGGCCCTTGTCCCTTCCTGCACTGGGTCCATGGCACACTGGCTACGCTACTATGTTGAAAGGCTAGTTTTCGGTCCCACCTCTTCGCACTGCGAACCCTCCCCAAAGTTGGACGCAAGCAGTGAAGTTGACGCAAGAAGCATGCAAGGTGTCTGACCATCTGATATGTTGCCATCAGATACCTCTCTGACTTACAGCTCTTCGTTGTGCGCAGTTAGATCAAAGAAACCTTTGCTTGAACTCTAAACCACATCCATAGCTAATGTTGTGGCGTTCATAAGGCTCGCAGTTTTTCATCGTTGATGACAGCCATGTGCGCATCTGTGGGGTTCTGGAAATTAAAACCTCTATGGTTCTTTCATCTCTCAATAAACAACGTTTGAAGTGGCTTTTGTTGTCCTTACTAGCCTTACAGCGCTTATGTTATGTCCCATATAATAAGATTGAAATTACATATTCATTCACTTTAGGCTGAAAGCAAGGCCTTAAATTGTGGCGGTTCAAAACTTAAAAGGAAAATAGGACCCTGACCCAGGAGCAGCCCAATTTTTGAATTGTGCTTTGCGGAATTTGAAGAAGCGTAAAATGTGAATCACAAATTGTGATATACAAATAAACCTGGAACAAATCGTTATGATTCACGCACGCAGTTCAAGAAAATGAAATATATGAAACTGTAAAATCCGCAAATTATGAATGTCTCACTGGACAATGACTGATGCCAGCACACTAAGAAGTGAGCAAGGTGCAGTGTGAGTGCAGAGGGAAGAGGCACTCAGGCCTTGTGCACTGCACAGAAGCCCTAAAGTCAAGCAAAATGGTAAGCCAGTACCCTCATGGTTTGTCTCGCGCAAAAAAAAAAACATATTCAGGGTTGCTAAGCATGAAATCCTAGTGGAAGAGTGTGTACAGCGGCGAAGCATGGAGGCCAAAGGCCGTGGAGCAAGCAAGCCAAAAACCCTCCACACCACACATCAATGGTTAGGTACCCATATAGGGGAACATCCTCTTCAACGCGGATGTTACCCTGCAGTGCTTTTACAACGCGTCCTTTACAACGCAAGTCGTAACCACGACTTGCGCTGGGGGGCGCTAAAGGATAAAGAATAGTATATTTACTATTCCAACACCTTCCCTACTATCCACGTGGACTGGTGTTAGAATAGTAAATTATACTATTCACTATCCGCGCCCAAAAACGAAAGTCGTTGTAACGACTTGCGGTGTTAAAGACGCGTTGTAAAGGCACGCGTTGAAACGGTACGCGTTGTACCGTCATACATCCACTGAAATATAGCCAAGTTGGGGTGCAGAAGTCCCCTTAGACCTCTGGGCCTTGGTGTTACTGAACTTGCTGCACTATTGATAGCTACAGTCCTGAGTGTATGGCTGCAGGTGACAATTTCTTTGGCAATACCTCTCTTACTGTGCCAGAAGCCACCAAAATGATAATCTGGGCTTGCATCAGAGAATGAATCAAAGCAGTGGGATGACTAATAGGACCACTAATGAAATATGGAAGCAGTGGTATGATTTGAGGTCCCGTACCATTGAGAGACTAGTAGCCAAACAAGAGGCTAGTGTCATTGGAGGAGTGCCTAGCACAGAACCAGCCAACCCACACAATAGAGGAGAAACTTGCCATCACATCCCGCAGGAGGTCATCACAGATGAGAATATTTTCTCACTTCATCACTAGTAAGCACCACATTAGGTACGCCTCCATTGTAGTATCTCAGGGGTGTACAAAGAAGGCAAGAAAGCTTCATGAGACCATGTACACTCATGCGCACACATATGTACCTGGACTCATATTGTCAAAACAGCGCAGAAGAAACATGTCATTGTGCATCACTGGACTTGTAGTGTATGTGTGCATGGTTGTATTTTAAAAATCCACCCATTACAAAGTGAACCATATAACTGCACCAGCCTCAGGCAAAGGTCACACATGAATATCTCTCAACTCACCCTCATTGGTAGAGTGTCACCCTCCTTTGGCTCATGAGTTTCCTCCAAACCAGCACAATGCCTATTATGGACCTGGATGGGATAACCTGCACTGTAAATCTTACTCACACTACACAATAGGTTCTATCTCACACCACGACCATCAAAGATCTGCCAATTTCAGCCACATTGGAGTCTGAAAAAGTTGAGTGGTATGCATATATGCGCTAAACAACCGTATAGAATATGATTATAAATGTAATCTCATGGCCTGCAGAAGTGACTGCATGACCGAAGGAGGAAACAGTTACTGCAGTGTACAAATAGTAACACTCACCATAACTACTATGTCTTTGATCATCCGCCCAAATCCATCTGCCCAAATTGTTCACAAGGAGACAGAGGAGGAGAGGACAGAGACAAAGAACAATCTACAGTAAGTGCATAAGACACACGAATCCATATCAAGTAAGACTCTGGCACAGGAGGAAGACACTCAGACTTCAACAGTAAGTACCAGGGTTGAACCTTCCTATAGGGCAATCAGGCACTGTCCGATAGACTGGGCTGGCAGATCAGTGCATCTGCCATTTTATTGGCAGTTTGTGAGCCTGTTTTATGGGCAGCGGGGTTGTTTCTACTATTGATTACCTTGGTATTACCACACGCATTGATTGCAACAAGCACAGAACCATGCAATCTCCTATACCTTGATAAATACTCATACAGCATGTCTTTACTAGTTCAAAACTGGCCTGATTTGTAAATGTGGACCACTTTTCAATCGGATTAGTTAAAGGGGACCTCTTTTATTTCGGTGACCGCGCCAATTTTTTGTCCCAGTCTTATCCTGGTAAGTGCCAATAGAAGTCTCACAACCTCGCTCCCTCCTGCTATAGGTGGCCACATTCACATCACCCTATAGTCTAGCCAGTGTCCATAGGTGAGAGGAAACATAGTGGAAGGCTACCATAAAGCAAAACAAGCGAGGTGAAGTGGCAAAAATAGCTGAACATTTCAAGGAAATTCCCAATGCAGGTCAGGGTGCACATAAGAAACAATACATGGCAATATGTGAACTGACTTGCAAAGTGAGGGACCTATGGAAATCTGTCCAAAATTACTTTCACTCACTTCATGACAGTAGATGTGACAAATGTCAAAGAGTGTGGAAATACTGTGTAAAGTTAAAACTGGAGGGGAGGGCACAGAAGCAATAACACTTTAGGATTTTGAGAAACAACTTGCAGCATCCTCATCAATCCATGTGTAGAAGCTTAACATGTGTACAGATAGATGTGACACACCAAAGGGGGGCATAACAAAGATAGTGATAGATACCATAGATGTGTTGAATAAATTCCACACCTTAAATGTTGCCAGTAAGGCTTTACTCCAACCAGTAGCAAAGAAGGAACTCTCTTGCGCAAGTAGTGTGTCAGGGTGGGGCAGGCTACATGCACCATGAATAGTGACATAATGGGGCGGACAGACACTATTTCCTCACTAGGCCACTGAGGCCAAAGGGAAAAAAATAATAGGCAGTTGTGACTTCATGCAGTACATAATGAATTTTGTGTATATATCCCATAGTATTCATAAAATGTTCTGAAAATTCAATAGTGATTCCGGTGCAGTCATGAAAGGTCTCAACTTCACCCTCACCCATAAATGTAAATCCTGAATTGTGCCCTACTAATCCTTTTTCAATCATGCACTCATTTGACATAGTCATTTCATATTTATAAAAATTTTATTGATCTTTTTGAATGGCATATCACATTTCATTCATGTGACAAACGTCTGGAAATTTAACTATTCTTTTAAGAGCATAATCTTTTCTCAGAATCGATGTCCACATTATATTTTAAGGTCTTAAATGTCTTCTTTGGGGGAAGTTATTTAACTTATAGAGAACAAGTTAATCATTTTTCTCATTTCCTAAATAAAAATATACAAACAATGAAAAATACTACTCTTGTTTCACCTTAGTCAAATTATTAAATCTCTCAACTCATACATCCACTTTCAAACCTCTAAGGAGAAACTGGAGAGTCCATTTTTCAAAATATGAGTCTTATGCATGAGCCATCTTTTTTGAATATCGTGGTCGTTCTTCCATGATGGTGTGAGACACTGTCTTCTTGCTCTCGTAAAATTCTGTTTCTATCAATGTCCCGTTTCTATTACTTTTTCATCAGTGTTGTATATCATAAAAATTTACGTATAACTTAATTTGAAACAATTACAATTGACCATAGATACTAAGTATGCTAAATTGCTTTTTTCCTAAACTTATGTCTCAAAAGTACACGTTGTATCCTGTTTTATCTGTGACTTTTATGGTTTGTCAAAAAACGAATAAAGTTTTATTCATTGATTGATTGACCATATAATATAAATTCATCTAGAATTCTTCAAAACTGATCACTTCTCAGTACCTTCAAATTTTAATCAAGGAAGGCAACTTAAATCTTGTGAATCATTAAGCCATTATGAGTCCAGGATTTCTAACAGTTCCATCAAGTCAACATCGCACCTCAAACTTTTTTTCTCTGATATTCCCTCCTCTCATATCATTGTTCACAATTTCTATAGCTTTATATCTGTGACATTTGATATCTTTTTTACATAAAATGCTACAATAATGGAAATGTAGCATTTTTGAGCAGTAGGATTGATCTATGTTAATTTCATCCTGCCGTCACCAGCCTTTAACTATCTGTAGTATTTATGATACACTTGTTTCATTTCACAAGTCACATAATCATGTAATATTATATTTTTATGAGGGTGGTGCACTAAGTCTCCCTTTGATAAATATTTGGAATTAGTGCAATTCAAACACTGAAAATAACCTTTCTTTGTAGATTTAAAGAATGTTTTTTGCTCATTCTTTTTCAATACTGTCATAAGTTTAATTCCTAAACATTTCCCATTTTCAGATGCAGTAATTGGGAAATCTTTAAAGAGTTTACATTATATTAATCTTCAATTTTTCTTCATTATCTTTTTAATTTGATACAAACATAAAAATGTTATCAAATGAAAAAGATAATAAAGAAAAAATGTCAATACATAAATCAAACTATTATCTTATTGTTATTCTTTGTATTTCAATACTTTTCAAATATCTATCTGTTGTATGTATGCTTCTGCTTTATTTAATGTTCCTTGTTTGTATCCACCATTTATAAATGTTTCTCTTACTGAGTCTTTCTGTCTTTCAAATTCTATTAAATCTAATCAACTGTCAGTATGGCAGGTATTACTTTAACATGTCTAGATGAAAGCTCAATGTTAGTGGCACATTATTTTGATCAGTAGGCTTTGAAAAGTCATGAGTTTCCTACCTATCTAATTTTAGTGGCCTTTAAATATAAGAAGCTAATTACCTGTTTCTGTGCCTCAAAAGTAAATTTTATTATAGATGGTTTCCTGTTAAACTTTTTCTATCGTTTTCAAGAATCTCTTTCAGGCATCAAACCAAACCATGTAAATATAATGTATGTATGTTCCATGGAATATGTTTTTGAAGAGGGAGGAGTATGATGTGAATAACATATTTCTAACACAACTGCTTGAAATTGTCTTTACAGATAAATCCTTTAAGTGCCAAAAAAACTAATACTTACACATACAGGTAGTATCAATGGGATCTAGTGTAGCCCCAAAGAGAAAGGTATACCTGAAAAGGAAGAAAGAAAGAAACAACTAATATTCTATGAAAGGTATGTAGATTATCTATCCACCTTGTATGGCGCCCCAGCCACTACTTACAAATACTCTGGAAGTTGTTCTAAAGTTGTGGATAGATATTTTGTTACTCTTTAGTGCTTAACTAACCTCATTTGCACAAGAGGACACCTTTTGTAGTTCTGAAGAGGATCTCGTCATACCTCTTTATATCTCTGGCTTAGGTAGTGCATGTTACACATTTTTGGGGTATCAGGCCCCATAAGGCTCTCAAGGGAAATTTCTAATGTTGAACACCATGTTGTGTTCACTGAAGTTACTGGGATAACACCTGGAAGATTTCCTAAGCTGTGAAAGGAATCTCTACCCTTTTCAGAGAAAAGAAAAACTGGCAGGTGTTGTTCACCCCTTCCCATCAAGTCATTCTATATACGTTAAATCATTTTTAGCAGAAGAAGAGGTGTAAAACCTTAAAATGCATTGTGGACATAGATAGTTGGGATGAGGCAGTCCCCTGACCCGAGTGATACAACTGCTTATATAATCGGTATCCTCATTGTTTTGTTGTCCCAACTAACACACATATCTAGTGGGTAGGCTGTGGCCTAGGCTTGTCCATGTTAATGCCAAGCTAAACAACCTGTTCTGTGAGCTGAAGGGGTGCACCAAGAACACCCTCATAACTGACATGAGCCTACTGCCCATGTCCGAGTTGATCACTTGAAGCCAGAAAAGGAAATTTGACATGGCGCTGTCCTAAACCAGTTCCAAGACCTTAGACATTGGATCAACATCCCTTATGTGAAGAATTAGTGTAGAAGTAGGACCGAAACCACACAATTTTGTACTAGTTCCAGGTTTTTCTTGACCAAGGAACAAAGTGCCCCTCAGAGCACTCCAAGAGCTGCAATGTAACAAGGGTTGGTGTTTGCCTGACAGACACTCTTCCAGAGGTGAGGGGACGCAATTTGTAGTCTGAACAACTTGTTGAAGAAGCTGAGAATCTGCCTGCCATCTAGAAATCTACCTGCTGACACAGCAAAGGAGAATGCCTGGCCCTGCTGGAGGAGAGACTGTCCATGAAGAGAAGCCCAGCTCTGTTTCTGGTATTAGAAAGGCCCAAAAGCAGCTTACAGTCATCAAGAGCACAGCTGGAACTGACACATGACATGAAGGGAACCCTCTGTCTAACAGTGAAGTCCCCATAGTGGACCATGTCAAGAAATCAAGCACAAAAGCAACATAGTACTACCAGCAGCATGCCCGAAAGGCTGGTGCTGCCTGATATGGTGCACCTATAGCGGGAGCTGTTGTTTCCACCGGAGCAGAATCTCTGGGCCCGATTCAAAGAACTAAATTAAGACCAAATCCTAAACTTAATACCATTTTTGTATTCACAGAAGGCACTTACTCATTTTGATATTCACAGTAGGCACTTACTCATTTTGGTATTCAAAGAAGGCACTTACTCATTGATGAGTAAGTGCCTTCTGTGAATACAAAAATGGTATTAAGTTTAGGATTTGGTCTTAATTTAGTTCTTTGAATCGGGCCCAGAGATTCTGCTCCGGTAGAAACAACAGCTCCCGCTATATTCGCCTTCTGTGAATACCAACATGAGTAAATGGTAGTAAGTTTAGGATTTTGTCTTAAGTTAGTTCTGTGAATCGGGCCCTCTGTTCTTAACCCAGATTCAGCAACTGCAGAAGATGAGCACCTGTCTGAAAACAACCTGAAGGTTGCAGCTGCTGTATATGAGCACCATGTGAAACCAATTCAGAAGCTGCAACTGCTGAAGATGAGCACCTGTCTGGTCTCTGCGCAGAGGCCAAATTTGCTGAAGATAAACAGCTGCCGAGTTTACCTGCTATGCTGCTCAACCATCAGCTGTCCAAATCAATAGAGATATTGCCAGCTATTGGAGCCGATAATGAAGGTGCAGATCTGATGAGCCCATCCTCCAGTGCCACACAAGCCTCATCTAAATGAGCGGATAAATTGGGTCTGAAACATGAAAGTGTGAAAGACTGAATGGATCATGCAGATGTAAATCTGTTGTGAGAACACTTACTATTTCCAGTTTGATTGCTTTTGGCAAGAACTGTTTGACCTGATTTACAGATTACCATGGGGTCACAACAACTAGTAAAATCGGCTTGTATCTAACCTATGCCTAGCCTTTTTACTTTTGTATAGTTCAATGTTGACTTAGGGAGAGCTTCATAGAACATGGAGAAGGCAACGTAATGAGTGTAACGTGGTAGGGATCATAAGTGGGATTGCGAACCTGTAACTGAGACTCTATTAAACTGTGTAGAATTTTGTTTTGATGTGATAGCAAAGCATTGTCTTTTTACTGGGATAAGCAATGGCTGGCAAGTATGTTTTTGTATCTGTTGTCTGACTGTTGAGCAAATGCACATAAGTGAAAGGCTCACTGGCTGAAAGGGATAATGGGCAGTAAAACCAATGCTGAAGGGGTGACTCTCCCACAATGCAGTAGACAGACACATTAATGAGAGCTAATCAACATTGACTACAATGTGGTACTAATTGCATCACTTTCACTACTGAACAGAGGACACAACTAGTGCCGCTTGTGCATAGCAATTGCCTTTCACATTTGTCAAACTCTGAGATGATAATGTACAACTACAACGTCACATCCGTGATGTTGTACAAATAATCACTATCCGGCATCTCCTCATAAACAGTCAGAATGGACATTGTCATGCAGCCTGCTTGTAAACTCATCCAATGCATGATCATACTTGAAACACATAGTTAACTGCATCTCCCCTTTACATTGCAGAGTGAGAAACATCACCTCCTGTTCAGCAGCCTGTCCCACTCTTCACTGATTAAGATGAGGAATTCACCACCATCAACCAGGACATCCTCCAACAGCTGCTAGACTCATTTAGCACCCCATCCCCAGAAGCAGGGCCATCCAGCTGCGTCGTGGAAACTACACCCCCTACACAAACCACCAACCAGCAAGCACCTATCACCAAAGCTGTCTCCCACGACCTTGAGGACCCACTCCTGGCATTTTAATGCAGTGCTGTAGAGGTCCAGCAGAAGATGGCTGATCAGGTGCAGGTGGGGTTTAACAGCCTGGCGGCCAAATTCGATGCAATATGTGGGAGTCTGAGTGCCATTCGGGACCACCTACAGAACATCACAGACACCCACAGTCCACGCCATGCTCTCCGACATTCCATGGTTGACATCGCTGGAGTCATGACTCAGAGACAAGAACAACTGTCCAGTCAGAGTGGCTCCAGTGATGCCAGCCAGGAGTTGGCCCTTATGCGAATGATAATGGAGAACATGGAGTGGATGCAGCGGAACAAATGGCTGCCATGGCTGCACACCAACAAGACGTAGCTGGAATCTTTCATGCCCTGCAGCTGATTATCACTGCATTACTGCATCAAGGTTTGGCACAGATGAATGCTGCTACCGCTTCTACATCCGCATCTCTGCCCCCTGATGTGTCAGTGCCTCACAGTGCTGCGCCACTCTACCACCACACACATGTGAGGCACAAGACACATCAGAGGACGAAGATGTGGATGATTCTGCATTATTGCGAAGAAGAAAGCGGTAGCATCATCCATGCCAAATGGACTGTTTTACCTTGGATCAGTGCTTAGCATCGGGCCCGGAACATCAGCTTCCACTATCCCCAGATCCACTCTTCAACACTCTCCTTGGACCTCAGTATAAACTGCCATGATTTGTGTGGTTCCCAATGACACTGCAATCAGCCTGCTCTTCCTCTGGACATGTCAGCCCTGAAGTACTCTGTCAGGCCCTCAACTGGGCATCTCTGAAATGAGGGGCTTGTTACAGCCAAGTACTGGCCCAGTCTCCAACAGAAACAATGCACATTAAAAAATATATATATTGAAGTTATACATTGTGTGTTGTCTATGACCATTCAAGCATAGAAGCCTGTACAAATGGTGGCCCAGTGAATCCTTCAAAACGCACACCAAGGGACATATGAGAAATGTCCAAGTTTAACTGTGTTCCAGATGGCAGTGAGATGACCGGGTATGTGTGAAGTAGCCATGCAGGCAGAGCTCAAATACAACATTCTAGCAAGATTCCAACTTAGCCCTACGTACATGATGGAAATAGGCATGTGTGCAAATATGTCCAAGTCAGTCGCATGCCAAAAGTAGTGTCTCCCTTTACCATTACTACAAAGTCTGACTTTGCTGATATACTCACACTCTATGGGGTGGGCAAAGCTTGTTGTGATGGGGCTCATTGCATGTCACATTCCAAGATGGAGCATACCATATTCACATAGATGAAGAATCATTAGGGAACCTGCCTACCAGTCACTATTGGAACCATAATGTCTGCTTCAGTGAATTGGTGTTGGCAATAGGGACTTATCCCAAAGTTCGAGTTCTCAGTCAGCCCTTCCTGGGGCCTAACAATGCATTATTGTCAATAAGGAACCCTCTCCTGCTGTGGCCACTGTGAGCGGATAGGGCGATGTGTCTAGGGATGTGTGGTGCACTGCTATTGGCATATAGTCAGATGCTGTACCACCATTTCAAGGGTGGCATCACTATGAGCCAATGCCAAAAGTAGCAGCTGGGATAAGTGGCCATGACAATAGCACTACAGGGAGCAATGCAACATTCCCCCTCCTCTGTGCAGCAGAACTGTTGGCCCAATTCACAAAACTATTCTGAGACAAAATTATAACTTGCCGACTTTCAGTATTCGCAAAAGGCATTTAAGAGTAGTAAAGTTAGGATTACTAACTTGACTACTCCTAAATGCCTTTTGTGAATATCGAAAGTCGTTAAGTTAGGATTTTGTCTCAGATTACTTTTGTGGTTCGGGACCATTATACTGCCATATGCTGTGCACATTAGATCTGCTAAATAACAACATTCCGCATGGGCAGGAGGTTAAGCCTACATGCACAGGATCACCCAATTCAAATGATTCTGCCACACGTGCACTATGCAGCAAGTGTGCTGATGTCTGGGCATGGTAGATGGACTCTGCGCCAGGCTCATGTGATATGCAGGGGGTAGACGAAAGTAAATTTTGCCATGTTGTATGTGCCTACGTGTTCCCCATCTTATGTTATATGTGCATGATCGATATGCATGTATTCCCCTCTGATCGATTAAAGATGCAATTACAGTTGTGTCCATCTCTAGTATGCCAGTTTCCAGTCTTCATGAAAGCAACGAATATTAGGCTTATGTAAACCTACGTTGCCACATTTCACAGTGTACACGTTAATTCATTGAATTGTCCCCGTTTCTAGGCCTCAAAAGGGCCCGGACTCAGATTCAGCTCCTGTCTCCTGAACCCTCTCCGAGGAGCGATACAGCCCCCACCTGTATCCCTGACCCTTAGCTTACTTCATGCCTCGCAGTGCTCGGCCCGGCCTGGCTCTGCCTGCCAGTCTGCCAAGAGTATGATATGCTTCTAGTTATCAGTCCAGCCCTCCTTCTCTGCATTCCTAAGCTACTGAATCGCATCAATAGTTTCCGTCATGGTCTAGCCTTTATGTCTCCAAGTAAGAGAAATACTGTATTAATATTCATAGAATATTCCTCGCACACGCAACTACATGTAGAATAATACATGCACCAGCCTTAAGTATCAAGTAGCCTTTGCCCTGATAACTTTTGGATTCTATCAACATGTACTCTAAACACTAGATATTAGATAGGCCTTGGGTACATGTCGCTCTGACACTCCAGACTTTTAGTCTCCTCTTCTAGCGCAGAAGTCATAGCCCCCAGTTCTCCCTGGTAACACGTCATTGCCCGTTTGCGCGCACCACTAGGTTAGAGGTCCCAGCTGCTCAGGTAGCCCCCTCCATGTTCCCGCCCCGTTTATGACATATTCTGTTACGTTTACATCACATGTCTATGTATACGCCCTGTACACGCCTCTTGTTACACCCATTTTGCTCTTATCTTTCGCGACTGCTACGAACCACGCCTACTGCTACGCCTACTGTATTGAATGTAATGTATTTGTTAAAGTATATATATATTGTGCACTCATGTTAAATGTTAGCTAGCCATTCCAGATCCTGCCCCCGGCAGCTGCCATCCTATTCCCATGCAGGCTGTCCTGTTCCTGTCCTTTATGTCTGATTAAAGCCTGTGACTCAAGATACCTCGAATCCTGACTCTTATTTATTGAGCTATCTGTTTATATGAGTATCCTGAAAAATAGAACCGGTAATTAATTATTTATTTACCACATAATGGTGCCCGAATAGGGACTTGCCCTTTCCCCACGCGCCGGAGAAGCCACGCAGGCCCCCTGATCCTCTGCAGCCGTGACGGAACCATACCGTGCACGTGCAGATATTTCTGCTTCAAGTATCCCTCAGGCCCACGGAGGAGACGGAGGTTGCGGTCCAGCATCCAGACGAGGCGGTGGAGGAACGCGGCGAGTCCCGACCAGAGCCCAAGCCGAGAGTCCAAGGTCCGAGGTATCCGGAGGCCCACCTGTAACGTAACTGAAGTCCGAAGTTCGTAGTCCGTCGTCGTAGCAGTCCAGTCCAGTCCGAGGCCTTCCGTTCTTGCTGCCCGGTGAGTACCGTTGCTGGGGTAGTATCTAGACAGGGTCAATTAATTTGTCTCTGGTCCGTGGGTTTGGGTACACAGATCCAACACGAAGTGTCCACCTAGGTGGATGCGGGTCCTGACGTGTCTCTTTATGAGACCGGTAAGTTTCGTACTGTTTTAGCAGTGCATCTAGTCATTCTAGTAAGTTCTGTTCTCGAGAAATTCATGTGTTCTGTTCTCAGTATTCCAGGTAGTATTTTGTCCGAACTGTTATTTTAAATGTTATTTCATGTGTTTTCAATGTCGTGGTATGAGTGATTTGTTTTTCAAGTTATTATTGTGTTTATCGTATATTGTATTGTGTCCAGATTCCAGCCTAAGTCATGCCTCTATTCTCGAAATTACATCAGTTAAAGACTAGAAAAGGATTGTTAGAGGAAGCAGTTCCTGTCCCGCCTAGGGACAGTCCAGGTCATTTTATGTATCACAAGCATGGCTTAAGTGCCATATTATATCTAGACTTATGGGTCGAGTATACCAAGGAATTAGACGAGAAATATAGATGGCCCGTATCAGGTACGTGGGATGCCGAGTGCATCATGCGAGTAGAAGAAGCATTATGGAAAAAGAAAGCCAGACAGTCCCAGAAGGATGCCATCGAGTTATGGCGCAAAGAATCTCATAAAAGAACAGAAAAGTAATTCAGAAAAACAGAGTTAAGTAGGGAATCCTCAGAAAGAGCCCAAGAAAGGGAATTAATCGAAGTAGGTGAACGAGTTAAAGCCGAACAGTCAGACAGACAGAGAAATGCCCTTATTAAGGGTATGTATCCTCTTCTTGCCGAGGGCTTGCCGAAAGCAACCCCGGAAGCACCAAGTAATTTTCCGCCACCATTAGTTCCGATTAAGCTACGTCACAAACCGACCGCAGCTGATATTTTTCTCTCGTCCTATTTGGACGATACAGTCCCAGAATATGCCAATCCTGTTCCGCCAGCTCCCGTAAATAATGTAATTCCTGGTCCTCCAGCCACCGGGGCACCGTTACAGCACCTGTTACGGTACCCCCGGTCCAGCCTACAGTACATGTACCCGCAACATCAGTCACTCTCCCAGCCCGTACAATACCCGTCGACGATTCTAGTCAAGGGGCCTCGGGGGGAAGTCCTCCTGGAACCCCGCCTCAGCACAGACGTGTGACATTAATCGAGCTACATGCCCGAGCGTTACAGCGTTCGCCCAAGCATCAGTCAGTTGCCGATATCAAGCGAGCCCTTACCGAATGCCGTTATGATCCAGTCCCAGGTGATGATAATATGGTCATATATTCACTGCGTGTGAGACGGGTGACCGAATATTTGGACACCCTGCCGAATATGAAAGGTTATCTAGACAGAATATATCGTTTCATCCGTACAGGAGCAGACCCAGGAAGTATTGGCGAGGCCATGGCTCAACGAAAAGTCGAGATTCAGCTCATGCTTTTAAAGTTTTTAATTAATTGTTTAATAAGAGTACAAGATTATCCGGAAAAAGATCCGGAAGAAATGAAAGTCCTGACCAAATGGAGTGACCATATAGCCGAGGGAAGACACAAGACCCAGAATTGTATAGAGAGTATGTACAAGAAAATACGTAGGGAAATAATAAAGTTACACGAGAAACGAGAAGCATTACAAGCAACCGAGAAAGAAGACGCCTCTGATACTGAAGAGGTAGACAGCGAGAATCCCTCCAGAATAGCGTATGTAGGTAGAACTAGACTTCCCGACCGACATTCACGCCCAGAACACAAGAAAGTTTTCCCTTCTCCAGTACCAGAACAAGGTTCTCTTGAGCAAGTATTTCAAGCTACCGATCACATTCTGAAATCACAAATCGGTTATAGTGAACTTAGTACCATGCATGAACAAGAACTAGTCCGATCAGCAGTCCGATGGACTACTGATTCTACCACTTTTCCAGGCGAAATAGTGGCACAAATGTTTCTGAAACTGCCCCCAGCCGAGCAACGACTGGTGGGTATGTATATGATCCAGCACCTCATTACACTGTATGAGGGACAACATTCTGATCCAGGTCCGTTACATGATGTTCTGAACGAGTTACTCCAGTATAGATGGAGAGGTCTAGGTACCGATTTAATTAGTATCATTCTAGAACAGCGCCACAAATATAGAACGTTTCTGAATCCGCATTTTGTTCATGTCTCACCTCCAGAAAGTAAATCATTGTACATAGATAGACAGCATCCGTTACGAGAAGTACACCCAGTTAGGACGACGGGTGGTGATCTAGAACGAGTATTTGTTTACACCCCTATCACCAAGATGGAACTCTTAGAGATGAAGAAGTTAATTCCCTGTCACGACAAAGATCCAGCAGGGTTCCATCGAGAATTAAAAGACATGCTCCGTATGGGAGAATACACGTATCCTCATATCATTAAAATGTTAAAGGTCCTGTTGCCCGCAGGGGTATATGGAAAACTCAAGGAAAAAGAATGGGAGGTGGGAGAGAAAAAGATAGATTGGACAGCTCTAGAAGCTGAAGATAATTCACGAGTACCAGGTACCGGTCTAGGGGGTAAAGTTAAAGAATTGCCCGAGTTATTGATTCAGGTTTTGCCAAGATTACTAGCCACGAAAAAGGAAGATTGGGATGCAATCTCAGCTTGTAAACAGAAACAGGATGAAGACACTAGTGATTTTTATTCTAGATTTGAAAAATGTTTTATTATTAACAGTGGTCTGAAGACAGGTAGTGAATCGTACCCTCATCTTTTTGTTACCAAACTAGTCGAGAATTCAAGGCCACAAGTTAAAAATCGAGTTTTGAAAGTCGAAAGTAGTTGGCAAGCTAATACCCCGTCCCAGATGTTACAGATGCTCCAGTATCACCAGAACAGAATCAGGGAAGAGCAAGAACACGAGAGGAGACGTATGAAAGACACAAAAATGAAAGTATTAGTTGCACAATCTGTTCCGCAAGACAGTCAGAAGAGGGGTCCGAATCAAGTCAGTCATCCTGCAGCTCCCGTTAAAGGGACTTGCAATTACTGTAAACAACCAGGTCATTTTATAAACGAGTGTGCAGTTCTGAAACACAACATAGCTACTGGTAAGACTAAAGAAAGATCACGTCCGCCTAGACAAGAACAAGTTTCACAGACTTCTCAGTCACCACAGAATGCACAACAGACAGTTCCAGCACCGCAGCCTATCGCTGCCGCACAGCATGTTACACAGCAGATGTACCAGTATGCCCAGTCAGAGTATCCAGATTATCAGCCGTATTCATGAAACAGCCTAGAGAGGGAGGTAGGCTTGCCTCTCATCGAGATACCTGTAGATCAAGAGGGTCCCTATGTACACAGTCAAGTATTAGGGAAAGACAGAAAGTTTTTGATTGATACAGGGGCAAGTAGGACTACTATCAGTCATGACGAAGTTCCAGGGGCTCCGCTCTCAGGCTCTAGAAATGTTTCCCTTGGATTTTCAGGAAAACCGATTGTTAATGAAATTTCAAAACCAGTTACTCTAGAAGTTGGTCCATTGTCCCGAACTACTGATTTGTTACTTAGGAAAGCATGTCCCGAAAATTTGTTAGGTATCAAGACGTTAAAAGAATTAGGAGCAGTTATATGCTGTTCCCCAGAAGGAGTCCGATTGTTTTTACGCGACTTTAAAGGTCATTATGTATTACGTGATTTTGATCCAAGATTATTGAATGTACCACAGCATCTATGGGCGCAAGGTCCAACTGATGTAGGATGTATGCACATCACACCCCATCGTGTGACTCTCAAGCAAGGTATAGTTTTGCCACGAATCAGACAGCACAGATTGCCACCTGAGGCTGTAGCAGCCTTATCCAAAATTATTGACGAGCTTATTGCCCAAGGAGTGGTTGTAGAAACTGACTCCAATGTATGTAATTCTCCTATCATTCCAGTCATGAAACGTACTGATCCAAATGCACCTCCAGTATATCGATTAGTGATTGACCTTCGAGAACTTAATAAATGTATCATACCTCAGTACCCTGTAGTCCCAGATATTTCATCCCTACTGACAGCCATTGATTCTGAAGCTACGTTCTTCACTGTTATCGATCTCAAGAACGCATTTTTCAGTGTCCCCATTCATCCAGACAGCCAGTACCTTTTCGGTTTTTGTTTAAATGGAAGAAGCTATAAATTCACACGAGCTCCTCAAGGTTTCACGGAAAGCCCTAGCATTTACAGTCAAGCACTTAAGAGACAACTAGACAATATTCACATGCCAACTGACACTGCCCTGCTCCAGTATGTCGATGATCTACTGATCACAGCCCGTTCTGAACGTGACTGCGAGCGAGCGTCACTTACAGTTCTGTATTTTCTGGCCGAGCAGGGGCACAAGGTGTCCCCTTCCAAATTACAATTCTGTGTCCAGCAAGTGGTATACTTAGGACACTTACTGTCCAAGTGGGGTAGGCAGTTGACACCAGACCGTATCCAGTTAATAGCGAGTCTTCCACAGCCCAAGACACAGAAGGAGGTACGAGCTTTTATTGGCCTCACTTCTTACTGCAGACAATGGATTCCTCAGTATGCATTTCTAGCCAAGCCACTGATACAGTTAACGACACAGGAGGCAGCCGTATCGACTGTCCTCCCTTGGACCCAGGAACATACACTTGTTTTCAATGAATTAAAGAAAGCCTTATGCCAAGCACCTGTTCTAGCAACACCGAACTACAGTAAGCCTTTTACACTTTTTGTCACAGAACGTGATGGTACTGCATTATCTGTTCTCACACAAGATCAAGCAGGACAGTACAAGCCCTGTGCTTATTTTTCGAGCACATTAGATCCAGTAGCCCAGGCGTTGCCTGCGTGCCTTAAGTCAGTTGCAGCCACAGCTCTAGCTATCAGACAAAGTGATTCCATAGTGTTAGGACACTCCCTGACAGTACAAGTTCCACATTCCGTGGAAGTTCTTTTAAACCGAACACAGACTCAGCACTTGACAATTGCACGTTTAACAGGTTACGAATTGACACTGTTCCAGCCACACATAGAAATCAGACGCTGCAACATTCTAAATCCTGCTACACTGTTACCATCAGTTATTTCAAATTCAGCCACACATGACTGTGTGGAAGTAGTTAACACTATGACCAAGCCAAGACAAGACCTGGCAGACATTGCATTACCTAATCCCGACCTGACACTTTATGTGGATGGTTCATGTATGAGAACTAGTACAGGAGAACTAGTAGCCGCGTATGCAGTGACTACTGAAACCGAAGTTATAGAAACACATCGTATTGACACCCTGTCTGCTCAAGCAGCAGAGCTAGTCGCTCTGACCCAAGCCTGCATACGTGCCAAGAACCTGAAAGTAAACATATATACAGATTCACGTTACGCATTCGGAGTCGTACACGACTTTGGAGTGCTCTGGCAGGAGAGAGGTTTCATGACTTCTCATGGAACCAAGATTCAGCATGGTCTCCTCATCCAAGCTCTGTTAGATGCAATACATTTACCGACAGCTATTGCTATCATGAAGTGCAAGGCACATACGAAAGTTACTGACATCATTTCCCAAGGTAACGATCTAGCAGATCGAACAGCCAAGCTTACAGCTCAGACCCCAGACATTCCAGTTAACATGACACAGACACTTACTCCAGATCAGACGACTTGTATGACAGTTAAGGACCCTACACAAGATGTCATAGACATACAGTTACATGCTACTCCCGAAGAAATCAAGAAATGGTCCGAACAAGGGGGATTCCAACCTCCTGACCACCCTTTTGAAGTCCTCCAGATGGATTATATTCAGATGGAGCGATGTCGAGGTTTCAAGTATGTCCTCGTAGTTGTATGCGCTTTGTCCAGGTGGACAGAAGCATATCCAGTCCCAGATTACACAGCCGCGACCACTGCCAGGCAGTTGGTTCGTGAATTCTTTCCCCGCTATGGACTCCCTAGGGTCGTGTATTCAGATAACGGCCAGCCATTCTCATCTGAGCTTATGAAACATGTTTCCCTTCTGTTAGGGTACCAGTGGAAGTTCCATTGTGTGCGCCATCCTGAAGCAGCCGGTCTCGTAGAGAGACATAATCAGACGTTGAAAATCCGCCTTGCAAAAATATGTAAAGAGAAAGGTGTGGACTGGCTAGTAGCCCTGCCAGTTGCTTTGTTTTTTATGAGGATGGTTGCACATTCCAGATCAGGTCTGTCCCCGTATGAGGTCGTATTCGGCCGCCCCCCAAACATGTGGGGTACACCTAGACCCTGCAGTATTACAGATGTTTCCAGTAATATGCTGACAGATTACCTAGCTTCCTTGATGTCTGCCCTACACTCTTGTCGTTCACAGGTTGCCGCCGCATTTCCAGACAACACCGAGGTTAAACCGCATGAGGTCATTCCAGGCGACCTGGTATTTGTGCGGAATTTTGATCGTTCAAGTCCACTGGAGCCCCGTTGGAAGGAGCCCCGCCTCGTCTTGCTTACAACAAGGACTGCAGTAAAGCTCGAGGGCAGGAAGGGATGGGTCCACCTGTCCCACATAAAGAAGTTCCATGGACTACGTGAAAAGACATTTGTTAAGGAAAAGACTTTTCCTAAAAACTGCCTAAAAACAGACTCTGAACTTAAAGTTCCACTGTTAGAGAAAACTCCGCAACAGGAGTATAAACTGAAACTTCGGTCTAGTAAAATAAGTCAGCCAGTTTAATTGTCTAAGTCCCTCTCGGGTGAAACGGTTAGACAGGTTCCTGACATGTATGAGATAGACCCCCACAGTGAGAGAGTTAGTCAAAACTCTATAAAATGTATTATTGTTTTATCCTTTTTGTTATTTTTGAGTCTAATGGTTACCTGCACAAGTTATGCTTTATATTTATGTTTTCCAATCTCACATGTACATAAGTTTTCTAATGCTACAGTAGAGCACACATTCAGTGATCTGCCTCCTCACGAGCTATCCTATCGTCTTGCTATGCGAAATAATACATTCATCAGAATGTTACACTATTCACACCAGACCAGCAATGCCACAAATTGTTGGGTGTGTGGTCGACTCCCCCCTTTCCAGACACCGAAGGGAGTTCTGCCACTCTTTCCTTATCCGTTCTCACATAATGGTTCGTGTGGAGCATGGTCCACTTTAACGTCATCCTCTAATGATATGTCCCTTCTGAATCGAACATGTTTTCCAGACAAGGAGGGTCTCTCCCATAGAACAGGGTTAGATCTAGAAAATGAAGTATATGATTTAGGTAATTATTCTTCGAATTTCATGGTCCTGAATGTTCAGTCTGATACTACTCCAGATTTGCCTGCTATTTCAGTACTACCAGTCAAAGGCGAATTATGTGTCAGAAAGAATGGTTCCGCACATGTAGGACATAGTGATTGTACTACTACTGTCAAGTATAGTGACAGTGGGAAATCTATTTTCAAAGCCTCACGTCATTTGTTTGTGGTCAGACCGCATATGTCCGTCTGCCCCTCGATTGGGATGGAACATGTTACATTGCCTTCCTACTGCCACCAGTTTTTCTAGCCCCATCCGATTATCACAGAAACACACATCTAGTACACGTCAGACATAGAAGGGAGATCAAGGCCCCGATTGTCGATCAAACTGAAACTACTCTAGAACAGTATCAACACTTCAATAAAGGTTTCTTCTTCTTTATAGGACCTAACCAGAATAGTAAGCTAATACGTAGACTTACCAGAACCCTTGAAGCAGTAGTGAATGAGACTACTTCTGCTCTAGGTAACTTAACTGAAGAGCAATCTGCTATGAGATTTGTCGTGCTCCAAAATCGTCTCGTTCTTGACGTCATACTGGCCGATAGAGGAGGAGCATGTAGAGTCATCGGATCTAGTTGCTGTATTTTCATTCCTAATAACGCGCCGTCTGTTTATTCAGCTATAACCAGACTTCATAAAATTGCCCATCAGTTACACCAGAATCCAGGCACCTGGACATGGTCCGGTTGGCTCTGGAGTATTATATCTGCCTGGGGATGGAAAGTATTGTCATTCCTAGGTATAGCAGTAATGATCATATTCAGTTGCTGCCTCTGTATACAATGTGGCCCTGCGATTTGCGGCATTTGTGCTACCTCTTGTATTCCTAGTCCTAAATCCCGTTCCAAGACAATTCGAGACGAGCAAATGATGCTATATGAAATGATAGATGGTATCATGAATATTGATGTTTCCTGATGGAAACGTAGGGCACAAGGAGGGAATGTGGAAAAGTAAATTTTGCCATGTTGTATGTGCCTACGTGTTCCCCATCTTATGTTATATGTGCATGATGGATATGCATGTATTCCCCTCTGATTGATTAAAGATGCAATTACAGTTGTGTCCATCTCTAGTATGCCAGTTTCCAGTCTTCATGAAAGCAACGAATATTAGGCTTATGTAAACCTACGTTGCCACATTTCACAGTGTACACGTTAATTCATTGAATTGTCCCCGTTTCTAGGCCTCAAAAGGGCCCGGACTCAGATTCAGCTCCTGTCTCCTGAACCCTCTCCGAGGAGCGATACAGCCCCCACCTGTATCCCTGACCCTTAGCTTACTTCATGCCTCGCAGTGCTCGGCCCGGCCTGGCTCTGCCTGCCAGTCTGCCAAGAGTATGTTATGCTTCTAGTTATCAGTCCAGCCCTCCTTCTCTGCATTCCCAAGCTACTGAATCGCATCAATAGTTTCCGTCATGGTCTAGCCTTTATGTCTCCAAGTAAGAGAAATACTGTATTAATATTCATAGAATATTCCTCGCACACGCAACTACATGTAGAATAATACATGCACCAGCCTTAAGTATCAAGTAGCCTTTGCCCTGATAACTTTTGGATTCTATCAACATGTACTCTAAACACTAGATATTAGATAGGCCTTGGGTACATGCCGCTCTGACACTCCAGACTTTTAGTCTCCTCTTCTAGCACAGAAGTCATAGCCCCCAGTTCTCCCTGGTAACACGTCATTGCCCGTTTGCGCGCACCACTAGGTTAGAGGTCCCAGCTGCTCAGGTAGCCCCCTCCATGTTCCCGCCCCGTTTATGACATATTCTGTTACGTTTACATCACATGTCTATGTATACGCCCTGTACACGCCTCTTGTTACACCCATTTTGCTCTTATCTTTCGCGACTGCTACGAACCACGCCTACTGCTACGCCTACTGTATTGAATGTAATGTATTTGTTAAAGTATATATATATTGTGCACTCATGTTAAATGTTAGCTAGCCATTCCAGATCCTGCCCCCGGCAGCTGCCATCCTATTCCCATGCAGGCTGTCCTGTTCCTGTCCTTTATGTCTGATTAAAGCCTGTGACTCAAGATACCTCGAATCCTGACTCTTATTTATTGAGCTATCTGTTTATATGAGTATCCTGAAAAATAGAACCGGTAATTAATTATTTATTTACCACAGAATCTATGGTACCCGGCGCATAAATCTATCTTTATGATGGATAAGAGTTGCAATGTCAATACCTGCTCAAGCCCATGTCCCTACGTTCTGTTGTAAATGGGCAACAATGTGCTGACCAACTCCGTGAGTCACACTTAAGATGTCAAACTTCACAAATGAGTGTCCCTAGACTAGGCCATAATTCCTACTTGCCACCATGTTGCCCATGCAAGTTTACTGTGCCAATAACTAAAGTATCCTGACACTATCAGTCTAGCAAAGTAACATTTCATGACCCCACATACACATTCAAATGATTGTCGTGTGATAGGATAAGTCGCATACAAGCTAAAAAGCAACACTCTACCAAATCACCCCTGACATAAGTGCAACCAGAATTCTAAAGTATTAACCATTTATTATGAAAGTACAACATAGACTACCGTAAACTAACACTCATCACTACAACAACTGACCTAATTTAATCTAACTGGAACAAAGTGAATGATAACCTAAACTGTCTACCATAACTATTTCTAAACATGCAACAACATGTCTAAGACATCAACCCCCCTTCCACCCTTAAAGCACATCATGAGACTGGCCAAAGACATCTAAGCTATACATAAACTACCTATACAGTTAACCTTACCAAATATATATATATATATATATTTCTTTTTTATATATAACAACAAAGACATCAACCCCCTACCCAAAGGAAAAGGAAACTTATCCCCAAATACTATAGAAGAATAAATATCTAAAACTAGCTTAAAATCTAACACTAACTATACCTACACTACAACTACACTACCTAACACTTAAAATACTTACGTAACATTAACTAAGAACAATAAATAACATTGGGGAAGGGAGAAGAGGGGGATGGGGATCTAAATGTCCGCTCAATATGGGAGACCTAGGTCTGCCTTTGTGTCCTGCTGGTGCCTGGTAAGCTCCGCCATTTCCCAATGTATTTCTGCCAGGATAATATTGTTGTCCATGACTGTACGCTGGTCCTCCCTTGTGTGTGTGTTGTTGAAGGGGAATGTATTTCTGCCTGTCCACAGATGGCCTGTGTGACACTCTGCCTACCTTGGGTTATTGCCTCGGGCACCAAGTTCCAACTACCAGCTGCCCGGTCTTCTTGGTACCACCATGCCATGTTGCGATACCCCTTTGAGACCTTTCTGATATGGAGGTACCAGTCCTTCCTCACCTGGAAGGCATGGGACTCCTCTGATGACATGTTGTCTGTCAAATAAGAGCAATGACAAGATGTGAGTTCTGATGATTATGTCAATGTTCTCCATTTAACTCAGAAACACAAGGTCAGTGAAACATGGGAGCCTACACTGTAACATAACATTGTGAAGTTAGAAAGTGACCTGGACAATGCAATGTGGAATCCAGTATCAGTAACAACATGCTGGGGAGACTGACATGACAGTGCATGGCATGTGACATGTAGTGTCACAACCAAATGAGACTGTCAGTGTTAAATGATGGTGCTTTGACATACCCTGAGGGTGACATGTACAAGGAATTAGATGAGGGAGGCATTAGCTCTCCGGGTGTAGCCCCTGGCTCATCCTTTACTGTAACACAGTGCTGCATCTTATGTACAATAATCATGCGCAGCCCTGCATGTCCCCCAGCGACAGTGTGAAGTTCCTCAACTCTGCGCCAACACAGGCACCCTTGCACAAGAGTGCAATGGTGTCTGTATGCAGGGGAGTCTTGTTTATGTGTAGGAAGGTTACCCTTCCTACACATGAGTAATCCTGGAACAGTCCTACTTACAGTTACATTTGTGCTGCATCAAGCAGCACACATGGAAAAACGTTAGGTGGCTGAACACTGACTTGTACATGGGGTGCATGCCCTCTCCCCACCACAACTTCACAATAGGTGACAAGGTGCTGGCGAGAGGGGGAATCGTAGTTTACTCAATTTTTATAAATCTGCATGTCTTTGATCCGCATTTCTTACTCACTCCACTGACAATTTTACAAGGCAAGGCTTTACAACTCAGACTGTTGCAATGCATTCCCCAAAGTAACGGCCCCCTGGAGTCATAATGTTAATTGTGTTATAATGGGAAATGTGTTTTAACAAATAGTGTTGTAGAGGCCTGCGTTGTCAAATATATTGTGCAGAAACAACTGCAAAGCAAAAGCAAACGGTGTAAACGCATGCGTAGTAATGTCACTAATTTGGCGAGAGGGGCTTGTACATTTGCCCCGGAGTCTACCAGGGGATTGACCCCAAGGAGACAGCTTGACAACACCATTGCAGTGGCAAACATGCCAATGAGATACATAGGGCCATCTTTGCTAGGGGTTTAGGGAACGTGCCATTGGCTTAAAGCTACGTCCTGCTACTTCTGTGAAGCTGGTATGCAGCATACTTACAATTCAACTGTGCAGACCTGTGTCTGACCACACACAGCCTGAAAACCACTGCCTCCATGGGCATGATCCGGGCCACTTGCACAGTCATCTGTGTCAAGGATGTACATGCATTCCATGTCTGGTCATACTCATCAGCAACACCACTCACATGTCTCCTCTCCTATCTGTACGCTCTGTTATCCACATGCATGTGCTGTTGTGACAGAATCCATAGATGTCACTTGCATGGGTATCACTGACTGGGAATGTGCAAAGTTACATCTGGAAGACATATGCATTGCTCCATCTTCACTTACTGATTTCTACATACTTCACACTTCACACTTCCAGAAAACATCACACTGGAGGCAAGGTACATGTGATGCATACCCATACTGCATGCTACAACGTCAATGATTTCACCCAGACATCCATCACATCTGCCAATGCCAATATTAAATGGCTAAACTCACCAGTAGCGTGTGGGTCCTTGAAGGTGTCAATGTCCACCTGAGTGATGAGTTGTCTTCCAGCTGTGAGACATGAAAAGAAACGTGTGTTGATAACATACGTCAAATCACACGTGTTATATTCATCATACAATTCATCATCATCACTGACATGCTCTGTGACTGTACTGTTGCAGTCCATGTTGCCACAACTTAATGCCACTGTAGGGACTGCTGCAACAATGGCGGGTCGTTCCGTTTCCCGGTGCGGTAGCGGGCGGACAAAGTCCGCCGCCATCGTAATAGGCCCCTAAATTACTTTTTGGGATCTGATCAACCACAAAATATCCTAGGTGTACCATTCACTGTTGGTCAATAATCCTGCCTTAGGTAGGCGTGGGTTCGGGGACCAGAGACCTCTCACTGATGAAGATTTGAAGGATGCTTGTGCGTCCCCCGTGACACAGCAATTGCCTCACAGTTTCACCTCATACAGTGGAAATATTTGTATTGGGTTTACTACAAGCGGGAAAGGCTGTGGAGAAAGGCAGTGGTGGCCTCATCAGCATGCCTGCACAGCTTGACAAAACCGGGGGGACCTGTGACACACAATTTGGTCATGTGGCCAGGTTTCACCGTTTTGAGAGGGGGTGTTGTCGTGAGTGGACTGGGTGTTAGGAATCCCAAGTTGGTTATTCTCCGTGTCACAGAGGAGATAGACTCAGGCAGATACCACACTGCTGCTGCTGTGGCTGGGCTTGGTGTTGGTGAAGAGGGACATTGCCAGGGACTGACAGGACTTCATCCCCCGACCTTGGAGCATTGGAGAGTAGTAATGGACTGCTGCATGAGTCTGAAAACACCCATCTACAAAACACAGGGCTGTCCTTTCAAACACTATAAAACATGGGCATCACGGTATCAGTATCACTGTATTAACCTCCAGAGAGCAGAGAACCCCTGCCCCTTCATAAATGAGGACATTCAAACAAACACAACCAAAGGTTGAGATAGGACCATCGGAGGGGCGGAAGGTACAAGATGGGAATCACTGACAAAATATCGACTACAGAACTATCGACATTAAAAATATTGGAGGCGAAATATAGATGTCCACAATATCAAAGTCCTATCTACATAATGGTAAGTACGAAAATATTGGAAAAAAATATCGCTGTCAAAAATATCGTTGTTAAACATTTTTTTTTAAATGTTTTTAAAATATAATGTAAAATAAAGTAAATAATACATATAATTAAAAGAAACATAGTTAAAAATATTTTAAAATGTTTAAAATTATAACCATTACATATGATCTAAAAATAAATTAAACATATACGCATAAAATATAATATATATACTAACTTAATAATATTTATAAATAATTATTGTAATAACCTATATATTGTTAAAACATTTTTTAAATTATAAATACATATAAAATGCATAATAAAGTACATAACACTAATATAAATATCGATATTAGTAACATCAATATTTTTGCTATCAAGATTACTAACTTCGATATTAACAAAAACAATATTTCATACCTTCAGGTCGATATTCTAGTTGTCGATATTCTTGATTTCGATATTCTGTCCTTGCGATAATTACAACTCAATATTACTGTAGGTCGATATTTAAAACTCGATATTTAGACTGCGCACCACGAGATGGCAGGTGTATTGTGGGGATTGGCTGGTTCATGGGAGAGGGAGGGATTATGTTTAGTGCTTATATGCTTCAGGGTTTATGTCAATGGCCCAGATGATCGTACAATTGCTGTGCTGCAAGTTCAATTGTGTATCTGTCTGCTGCTTATATCCTGATCAAAACCTATAAAAAGATGCTATAAAAAAAGAATATTAATTATGACATTCCCATTCTAGTTTATGCAACAGTAGGGATATTTAGGGACTTCGGAAGGGTTACTATTCCTGTTCCAGTCACTACAATAGTGTGGTGAGGGTTGGACTTCAGAGGGGTTAAATTTACTATTCCTACTCCAGAAAGTGCAACAGAAGGGAAAGTGTTGGCTTCGGAGGGGTTACATTTACTATTCCCACTCCAGTCTAAGAAACACTAGGAAAAGCGTTGGACCTCGGTGGGGGGAAATTTACTATTCTTACTCCAGTCTAACCAACAGGAGGCAACGCGATTGACTACAGAGGGATTAATGTTACTATTACCACTCCAAACAATGCAACAGTAGGGAAAGCGTTGTATGCTGAAGAGGTCAAATGTATTATTCCCACTCCAAACAGTGCAACAGTAGGGAAAATGATAAACTTCAGATGGGTACTATTTCCACCCCAGTCTGTGCAACTGCTGGGAAAGCTTTGGATTTCGGAGGAGTTACATTTGCTATTCCCACTTCCCACAGCGCAGCAGGAAAGTTTTGAACTTAGGTGGGGTAAAATGTACTATTTCCACTAAAGTCTGTGCAACAGTAGGGAAAGCATAGGACATCAGATGGGTTAAATGTACTATTCTCACTTCAAACAGCACACAGTAAGAAAAGTGCTGGACTACTTAGGGGCAAAATATATTATTCCCACTCCGGTCTGTGCAACAGTAGAGAAAGCATTGGATTTATTTTGGAGGGCTGGGATTTACTATTCCCACCCCAAACACAGTGGTGGCTGCTCCCGATGTGATGTGGTAGGGCGGCAAGGGGGTTCATAAATACATAAAAAAATATATCTATATAAAAAAATGAAATAGATTACAACTTACCTGATGCTGCGTTTTACGACTTACCTGATGCTGCTTCGGCTCCGTCTTGCTCCTCTCTCGATCCTCGACTAGTGCACACTTCGCAGGTTCCCAGATGCCGGAAGCCAGATGAATAGTATTCCAGTATCAGAGAAGTGCTGGGATTAGCCTGAGTAGACTGGTTTGCCGCTCAGACAGTGCCTGGGAGCCTGTGGCTTTTCTCCACCCGACTATACAACATAGACAGGTGGAGAAATGCTAAGTGCACATGACGGTTTGGCCAGCCTAAGAAGGATGGCCAAACCGTCATGCGTACTTAGTGGTGCCCACAACTCCTCCTCCTGAAGCTCAGGATGGCCTGGCCATGCCCCGCTTTGTGACTCAGCTCCCCAGCAGAGGCAATGGTGAAAAAGAAAACGATAATACAATTATTTTACAATTATTTTATTATCATTTAATTGTCACTGTTGCCTCTGCTGGGTAGCAGCAGTGGGGTGACGCTTCTCTGCCATAGAGGGGAGCCGCCCATGTCCAAACAGCACAACAGTAGGGGACGTGTTGGACTTCAGAGGGGTTAGTTCTGCTATTGCTACTGCAGTCTCAGCAGTAGGTGAAAGTACTTCACTTCAAACACATTACATATATGAGTAACCGTATGAATATAAAGAAAAACCCTTATAAAATGTATTAATTAAGATGAAATATATATACACAAATGTATTAATAAAGTGAAAATAATTAATCAATTTACATAATGAATATTCAATAATTATCAATTCATATATACTTGGTATTCAATAATTAACTAATTAACTTCCTACCTTATACCCCCACAATCCTAGCAAACTGCACCTAAAATATAACTAAAAAACATAGGTTTTCCCTAATTTACATGTTTAAAATTAATTAAATAATTTGTCAACAATGTATAATTAATTGTTAATTCATATTTTCTTAATCAACCTCCTACCCTAGACCCCTACAAGCCTAGCAGTTTGATGTTAAGAAATATTTGAAATAAAATAGGTATTCCATAATTTACATATTTAAATTTAAATAAAAGAAATAATTTATAAATAATAATTAATAATTAATTAATCATTACTTAGTTAACTTCCCACCCCATACGCCTGCAAACCTTGCATCCTGCAACTAAAATATAAGTAAAATCAAACAGTATTCCTTAGAATAAAAATCAATTAAATAATTAAGTAACAGTTAATAATAAATTAATAATTATTACTTAATTAACTTCTCACCCTAGACCCCTAACAAGCTCGCAGCCCACAACTAAAATATAAGCAAAATAAATAATTTTTCGATAAATTACATAATTAAACATCAATTTAATAATTATTTGACAATTAGGGGTCGATTCCGATTCGGGAAACTAATCAGTACGACGATTCGAATTTGTAGCCCTTTCTGTACGAATCATACAAATCCATCCGAATCGCGTAGTACGATCCGTAGGAAATAAATACGTCTGAATCTTTGCGAACCGTACGAAAAGCAAGGGAAAATCCGTATGATATGGACCCTGAAAGTGAACCGTACGATTCGTAAACATGCTGTACGACCCAACAAGTACGATCCAGACCGGGGAATCAGAATGCGATTTGTACGGAAAACGTCGCGTATGAGCTGTGATTTGTACGGTAAACTTCACGTATGAGCAAGCCACAAAATCAAATATGAGACAAACCCACACTGAACGAAGCGCACGCGAACCCCGCAAAAACATCGCGTATGAGCGAGCCACAAAATCGAATATGAGACGAACCCACACTGAACGAAGCGCACGTGAAACCCGTAAAAACGTCGCATATGAGCAAGCCACAAAATCTAATACGAGACGAACCCACACTGAACGAAGCGCACGCGAACCCCGTGAAACAGCACAAGGAGGTAGAAAACGACCCGTACCACGAGAACGTCGCGTTGGACACACAAATAAACAGAAACAAATACAATTAAACAAGCCATACTGAACCACGCGGACACTGTAAAACAGCACAAGGAGGGTGAAAACGACTATGACAACACCACAAAATACGTCTCCAGTGTACAAACCATGAAAATGAATGTCCTGGGCAGATCCAAACAGGCAAACAGAGGGGCTAACTCAGAACCACCCCTTATAACACACCCACCAAAAATTCAAACTAAGCCCCACCCACAAATGGACCAATAAAAAGGGCCCACACACACAAACCATGATCCTTTGCAACATACCTAATTAGCAAGAGACACTGACAACACACCACCAACTGCACACATCCACCTTCACACATACCCCCAATCACATTCAGACCCACACACCCCCATTCAAATTCAGCCCCACACACCCCCATTCACATTCAGACCCACATCCATACACACCGTCACCCCACACCATGTCCGCACAGAAGAATCCAAAGTTCACAAAGGAGGAGATGGAGATCCTTGTAGATGAAGTCATCAGAGTCGAGCCACAGCTGTTTGGCGCATTGGTCAGACGGACCAGAATAGCTGAGAAAACACAACTGTGGGAGAGGATAGTCAATAGGGTGAATGCTGTTGCACCCATCAGACGCACAAGGAAGGAGTGAAAGGCCAGGTGGTACGATCTGCGGAGGATGATCAAGCGGAAAATGGACGAAGAGTACATACAGAGCCAGCACACTGGTGGTGGTGGTCCCTGCAGACCAGTACAGTACCAGCCCTGGGAGGAGAACGTGGTGGCCCTGCAACCACCGGTGGGAGTACATGGAATTGAAGGAGTCGTAGAGCCTGGTGAGTACACAAAAACTCATGTAACATGGGGGTAATGGCATCCACACCCCAAGTACAAAAAATGCCTGCACCAACATCAAGCGCCCACCGCCCACAACTACATCCAAAAACAACGCTAATGCCACTAACATGTGTATGCCCCATTGAGAAAGCAAGGCCATGCTATGTCCCATTCTACAGGAAGCACAGACCCAAAAATGGACGTCCGGTATGCTGGGAGGGTGGGTGTCACAAAATGCATTGTGGGACTCCAAATCTGACCCAATTGCATGGGTGTCCACAGGGGGGGCATGGGGGGCTCCTGCCACCCCCCTGGATCACCAGTCAGGGCGGGACCTAGTCCATCATGCATTTGAAATGGTGACATTGTTCCAGGTGGCAGCCCCCTCCATTGGGTGGGAAGGGTACAAGGGGGTGTCCGAGAAGGGTGCAAGGCAGAGGGCGAGAAGGGTGCAAGGGGGAGGGGAGAAGTGTGCAAGGCAGAGGGGAGTAGGGTGCAAGGGGGAGCGGGAGAAGGGTACAAGGGGGAGGGCGAGAAGGGTGCAAGGGGGAGGGGAAGGAGGGTGCAAGGGGGAGGGCGAGAAGGGTGCAAGGCAGAGGGGAGAAGGGTGCAAGGGGGAGAGCGAGAAGGGAGCAAGGGGAGGGCGAGAAGGGTGCAAGGTAGAGGGGAGAAGGGTGCAAGGGGGAGGGCGAGAAGGGTGCAAGGCAGAGGGGGGAAGGGTGCAAGGGGGAGGGCAAGAAGGGTGCAAGGGGGAGGCGAGAAGGGTACAAGGCAGAGGGAAGAAGGGTACAAGGGGGAGGGCAAGAAGGATGCAATGGGGAGGGCAAGAAGGGTGCAAGGGGGAGGGCGAGAAGGGTGCAAGGCAGTGGGGAGAAGGGTGCAAGGGGGATGGTGATGAAGTTAAAATTTTGCCCACCCCTATAAACATATCTGTGGACGCCCATGCTCAATTTCCCTCATTCCATATGGCCCAGATACACACCCATGCACCATAGACCAGAGACCCAACACCAGACAACATGACTGCCCTCAAGCTCACCACCCGAAAACACCACCAACTGATCCACGCCACCAAGAAAACTGCATTCAAGGAACGACTGGACAACAACGCACACAACAGCAAGGAACTCTTCAACATCGTTAAAGAGCTCTCCAACCCCAACGCCGGAAACAACGACATCACCCCTTCGCAAGACCTCTGCAACTCCCTCGCCGCCCACTTCCACAACAAGATCGCGGACATACACAACAGCTTCAGCACTCAACCGACGCACGCCACGACCGAACCACCACCCCCCACCACCACCCTCCACGCCTGGACCCCGATCAGCACCGAAGACACCGTCCGCACGATGAAGTCCATCCACTCCGGATCTCTGACCGACCCCTGCCCTCACCACGTCTTCAACAAGGCCGACGCTGTCATCGCACCCCACCTGCGGGACATCATCAACACCTCCTTCGCCACCGCCACCTTCCCGGAGAGCTGGAAGCACGCCGAACTCAGCGCTCTACTAAAGAAGCCTTCAGCCGACCCCACCGACCTCAAGAACTACCGCCCCATCTCGCTGCTCCCGTTCCCTGCAAAAGTCATCGAGAAGACCGTCAACAAGCAGCTGGCCGCCTTCCTCGAGACGAACGGATCCCTCGACCTCTCGCAGTCTGGCTTCCGGGCCAACCACAGCACCGAGACCACCCTGATCGCAGCCACCGATGACATCCGAGCCCTGCTCGACAACGGAGAAACGGCGGCCCTCATCCTCCTGGACCTCTCCGCGGCCTTTGACACTGTCTGCCACCGTACACTAGTGCAGCGCCTCAGCAACGTCGGAATCCAGGAGAAGGCACTAGAGTGGATCACCTCCTTCCTCGCCGGAAGGACACAGAGAGTCCGCCTCCCCCCGTTCAGATCAGAAGCCACCGAAGTCATCTGCGGCGTCCCTCAAGGCTCCTCGCTCAGTCCAACCCTCTTCAACGTCTACATGAGCCCCCTCGCTAACATCGCACGCCAGCACAACCTCAACATCATCTCCTACGCCGACGACACCCAGCTGATCCTCTCCCTCACCAACGACCCCACCACCGCCAGAGCCAACCTTCACGAAGGGATGAAAGAGGTAGCCGAATGGATGAAGAACAGCCGCCTGAAGCTGAACTCGGACAAGACGGAAGTCCTCATCCTGGGATCCTCACCCTCCGCCTGGGACGACTCCTGGTGGCCCCCCGCCCTAGGCAGCGCACCCAAACCAACAGACCACGCACGCAACCTGGGCTTCATCCTGGACTCCTCCCTCTCCATGACCAGACAAGTCAACGCAGTCTCCTCGTGGTGCTTCAACATCCTGCGCATGCTACGTAAGATCTTCCGGTGGATCCCCACCGAGACCAGGAAGATGGTCACCCAGGCCCTCGTCACCAGCCGTCTGGACTACGGCAACTCCCTCTACGCCGGAACCACCGCCAAACTCCAGAAAAGACTCCAGCGGATCCAGAACGCCTCAGCACGACTCATCCTGGACATCCCCCGTCGCAGCCACATCTCCGGACACCTGAGAGACCTGCACTGGCTCCCGGTCAACAAGAGAATCACCTTCCGTCTCCTCACCCACGCACACAAAGCCCTACACAACCAAGGCCCAGGATACCTCAACAGCCGCCTCAACTTCTACGCTCCCAAACGCCAGCTTCGATCAACCAGCCACGCCCTCGCCGCCGTCCCCCGCATCCGAAGAGCCACCACAGGGGGACGGTCCTTCTCCTACCTCGCCGCCAAGACTTGGAACTCCCTCCCGACCCACCTCCGCCTGACCCAGGACCACCTCGCCTTCAGGAAGCAACTCAAGACCTGGCTGTTCGAACAGTAGCGGACCCCCCTCCCCTAGCGCCTTGAGACCCTCTGGGTGAGTAGTGCGCTATATAAATGCTATGATTGATTCATTGATTGATTGATGCTCAATGCACAGGGAGTGGGAAAGTACTGACAAGATAGCTGACACTGGGCCCTGGTGTAGGCAGCACAAGCCCCTCCTGTGACCAGTGCAAACACAAACACCAGGACAACAAGGTCAGATATCTTGGACAGGGACTCACAACCACTGGCATGGCAGCATGCTCCATGGGGGGACAGCCACACCATGAGGGAGGCCCAGCTCCAAATCAGACTCCAACTACCAGCACAGCCTTTCACACACACCCCTTACACAAACATAGCCTCCTGGGACAGGCAATGGAGTGCTCCACTGTCACAATGGCCATGTAACACAACAAAACCAATACAGATCTGCTGAAGCATCCAAGCAAAAAATGCATTGTGCAGATTCACAAACCCCATGAGCTTCTTTCAGGCCGCTGTTGCGTCACCTTTGTGACGCAGCGGCCGCACAAAAGTGGCGCCATGGTGCTGGGTATTTACAAGGTGACGCATCTGGGAGATGTGTCACGTTCTAAAGCCCTGCGCCAGAAGTAGGTGTTCTGGCACAGGGGGGGGGGGGGCTGTTCACTCGGCCACTTTTAAGCACATGCTGTGTCAAAACCCTGCGCATGCTTGAAGCAGGTGTAAGGATTGATAATTGTGCAGATAGGGCCCCACAGAGCATTGCTGGAGCTGCTTTGCGCTGGTGAAGGAACTCCAGCAATGCGCCACTTCACCGGCACATATGCGTGACGCAGCTGTGCCGTCTTTCCCCCATGGTGCTCCGCATTGTAAATGTGTCGCATCCATGCTGGCATAGCTGTGGTGCACAATGACAGGCGAATCCCTGCTGACATGCAGGGCTGTGCCAGTGATTGTAAATATGCCCCCACATGTCAATGACTCCTGAGCACCGATCAATCTGACCCCACAACATACCCATCCACAAGTGAACATTGAGGATAATCCAAACCATAGACAACTACCAGGTGGAACAGTGCGAACTACAATGTGTATGGATGTTGCCTTAAATGACATTAACATTGTCTGACTCTTACACCCACAGGGCAACGTGCAGAATCTACCCCCAACAATGGGGGAGATGAATCACAGTCCCAGGCCACGCAGGACCCAGATCCCACCGACAGCGATGCCTCTCACCACTCCACGGATGACCCCGACCAACCTGGCAACTCTGATGCCCAAACCCGTGCAGCAGCTGGATCAGGAACATCTGCGCCAACCTCCACCTCCATTCCTGCCACATCCCAGCAGACATCTCGGAGCCCTGTCCACAGTCAACAACTGAGCCAGCTGACAATGAAGGACAAGGTTCTCTGGGCACATAGGAGGTGGCAGACAACACCACCACTGCCATCCCTCAGGGTTCCCGTCGACCCGATGTGCCCACAAGGGCAGGCCAGGCTCGTGTGGTGGTGGTGGGAGTGGCGCCAGGCGGAGGCGAGAACCTGACCAGCCAGCTGTAGGGCCTGGTATGTCTCAACTACGCAACATCATGGAGGCATACCGGCGGGACAACAGGGAGATCAGCCAGGTAGTGGGGACCCTCACAGAGATCAAAAACTGCAGGCCGAGCAACACGCCAGTCAACAACAACACCAAGGACGGATGGAGGCAAGACTGGCTGAGCTCCTGGCGGTGCAAAGGGACATAAGCCATTCACTCTGTCGGATCGCTGACAACATGGAGCTCCCTCCCTGTGTCACCAGGCAAGACACTTCTAGCCAAAGACCGCCACCAGGCACAGGGAGGGAGGAGGAGGAGGAATCGTCTGAGCGTCCCAAGCATTGTCAAGGCCTGCATATGAGGGTCCCCCAAGGAAGGTGGGTCATCCACGGAAAAGACAGTGAGAGGCAGCGGGCCATGCCCATCTCCCAGGTCACCTGGTCTGGCACCTGGACTTTGTGTGCAACAGCATCACCTCATTGACTGTCCTACTCTGCCACACGGACTTGCTGGTTGCAGTCGGAAAAATGATGCCAAGCACTGTGGTCTGGACGCTGGTGACTCCAAATGCAAGGCATCATATCTCCCTCTGTGAACTTTGGATTCCTGGCATTTTTGCACAGCACCTATCACTTACTCACGATTCACGCACCTGACAGATAATTAAACAAAGCAATCACAATGAAAATTGATGTTGCATTCATTTTGCATGAGTCAACAACATACATGTGGGGACATGTCAAAGTATGCCTGAGTGTGGAACAAACTCAAGGCATACATACACTGGGATCTGAGTCCGGTCGAGGACACACATAGGTCACATTGTATCATCAAATACATACATGGAGTGCAAAACTCACCCATGATGTTTTCAAGCTGATGAGGGGGGGCTTGCCATACTGCTCAGACAGACAGGTTTTGAAGAGTATCATGAAGACGTAGAGGTCATGGGTCATGTGGAGGTGCCCGGGGAGAGAGTCCAAGGTCTGTTTGGTTAGGTGGGAGAACTATCACCCGCATGCAGTTGTTCTGTGGATGTGATGAATGGTGGCCAGGGCAACGTTGGCTGGACGGAGTTGGGGCAATGGTGTGTGGGATGAGAGACATCCATGGTCGTTTTTGGGTCTGGGGTTGTGGAGTGCCTCCTGAGTGTGGCTGAGGAGTCTGAAGGTAATCCTGCAGTTGACAGTGAGCCTATTGTAGGTATCTCAGGTGGACGGTCATGTGGCTGTGGCAGGGGATGTTGAGGATGAGGTGTGTGGATGCACCCTGGATGTGTACAAGTCCTCCTGGAGTCTGGCTGTTGTTCCAGCGTTGAGGGCACTGCCATCGTTGACCCGACTGGTGTCTTGGACCTGGGTGACTGTCTGTCTTGCCTAGGAGTGGATCTATCTGAGGATCATTTGCAGCATGACGTAGAGATGGTGTTGAGTTGCATTGTAATTGTGAGCAAGGAGTCTTCTACGATGAACACCAGCTTGCGTGCGTGGCCACTGGGTGCTGGTGCGCTGCCCAGGCCAGTGGGACACAAGGAGTTGTCCCAGCCTTAAGGGGACAATCCTCAGATGATGACCTCAGTCTTGTCCAAGTCCAGCCTTAGGTGGCTGATGTTCATCCATTCGTCAACGGACCTCATGCCTTCATGAAGGTTGGATCGGGGAGTGGCTGGGTCTTTGCTGAGGGTGAGAAGCAGCTGGGTGTCTATGGCGTTGGACATGATCATGAGGTTGTGTGCGCATGTGATGGTGGAAAGGGGAGTCATGGAGACATTGAAGATTGTCACGCTGAGAGATGAGCCCTGGGGCATGGACCCCAGTGTACTACGTGCTGAAGGGGGGAGGCGGACTCCCTGGGCCTTGCTGGTGAGGTACTTGACAATTTAATCCTGGGCCCTCCTCTGGATCCCAGTGTTAGAGATGTGTGATTTGACAGTGTGGTAGCACATGATATAGAACGCCGTTGAGAGGTTGAGGGGGTGAGGGTCGTGGTCTCACCATGGTTGAGAAGGGTCCAAAATGTCATTGGTGGTGGCAATGAGGCCAGTTGCAATGGTCTGATTACTGTGGAAGATGGACTGGGGCGAGTTGCCTGGAGGTGTTTGCTTGGAGGGAGTTGGTCAGTTGCTCGTTGACTGTCTTCGAGATGACATTTGCCGGGTAGGGAAGCAGGGTGATGTTCCAGGAGATCCTGCGGTATTGCCGTCCGTAATTTAAGAAGGGCATGGGTCTCTGCATGCCTCCAGCTACCATGTAATGTGACATACTCAAAGGAGACATTCATGACGTGCCGGAGGTGGGCTTCAAGGATGGAGTATGCTGTCATTGAGATGCTGTGTGGGAAGGGTCCTGATGGAGAGCCGGAGTGGATCTTGTACATGAGCCGGGTGATGTCTGTGCTGCTGACGGGAGTCCAGAAGCTGAGGGGGGGGTATGTCCTGTGGATAATAGCGGTGTCTGCCTCTGTGTGGCGAGGCTGTCGTGTATGTCCAGGAGCTTGCAGTGGTTGTTGTGAGGCATTCCCCTGGCCTTGCAAGGGTGGGATGTCTTTTAGATGGAGAGCTGGGGTTAGATAGTTCACTCACGATGCTGATGATCTCCTTGATGTTGTGTGTGTTGGTGCCTATGCCCTACCTGAAGGATGTCCTCTTGTCCGTGCTGATGATATTGTGATGTCTGTGTGTGGTGGGTTTCAGGTCTGAAAGGTAACTGATGGTTGATTGTTTTTCAAGGTATGCATGAGAGTCCGGCTAGATCTGTATGAGTCCAGTATGTCTGCCTTGTCCCAGGTGGCTTAACTGTTGCTGTGATTCACAGGAAAGTCCGCCAATGTGGCAAGAGTGTAGGATCAGTCGCTGATCCAGTGTGTGAGGTTGCAGGTAGTGGCGGTGGCTTTCGTTGGAGTGTCCTGGGCGAGGGTGCCCCACAGCTCGTCTGTGGTGATTTAGATCAAGCAATCTCCTTGATGTTGTGTGTGTTGGTGCCTATGCCCTACCTGAAGGATGTCCTCTTGTCCGTGCTGATGATATTGTGATGTCTGTGTGTGGTGGGTTTCAGGTCTGAAAGGTAACTGATGGTTGATTGTTTTTCAAGGTATGCATGAGAGTCCGGCTAGATCTGTATGAGTCCAGTATGTCTGCCTTGTCCCAGGTGGCTTAACTGTTGCTGTGATTCACAGGAAAGTCCGCCAATGTGGCAAGAGTGTAGGATCAGTCGCTGATCCAGTGTGTGAGGTTGCAGGTAGTGGCGGTGGCTTTCGTTGGAGTGTCCTGGGCGAGGGTGCCCCACAGCTCGTCTGTGGTGATTTAGATCAAGCATCTTTGAGGGATCTGTAGCGGAAGGTGGGGCAGTGTGTAGCTTGTCAGAGAACTGGATGCAAATGTTGATGTACCAATGAAGGATGGTGGTGTGGTTGTCCTCCAGTCAGAAGTTGCTGTCCCCCAGCCACATGTAGTCTGTGGAGTTGAGGGCCTGCGTGCTGATGTATTTGTTGATGGCTTAGCGGAATTGTGGGTTGAGGGCTGGAGATCTGTAGAAGACTCTTAGTCTGAGGGTGGTCAGGGTGTTGGTGTGAAACCTGAAGTGCAGGTGCTTGAAAATGCTGAGTGTATCCATGGTGTTGTATGTGACTCTGAGGGTGTACTTCTGAATGAATTGCAATTCATCCTCCTGGATTGATGGCGCGGTCCCTGCAGGTGATCTTGTATCCGTCTGTGATGGCAATGTTGAAGTTGTGTGCTGAGGATGTGTTCAACCAGGTTACTGTAATGAAGGCGATGTGTGGGGCTGTTGTGTTGAGGAGGTAACAGAGTCCAATGGCATGCTAGTGGACGGAGCGGGTATGGAGTAGGAGGCACATGACCTGGTTGTACGGACATGGTCTGGTAGGCGGGGCATCGTTGTTTAGGCAGTTGGAGTTGCACACCCAGCATGCAAAGCTGTTGTGTGTGCGCTTAGGGGTTGCCTGATAGCAGGTGGTTGATTGTCTGGTTTTCATTGCTTGCAGGGTAGCTGGAGCATGAGTCTGTTGTGTTACGTGGGACATGCAAGCACCAGAGAGTCTTGCACTGTGCATGTTGCAGGCGCTGACGGTCCTGCCTTTGTCACGGTGTTGGTGCAACAGTGGCACAGACAAGCTGCTTCCTGCATCAAGAATGGGTGGAGGGAGGGAGGAGCATCTGGGAGGCGTGTGTGTTGCAGATTCAGGGCCCTCGGTGGAGCGGTGCCGCACGAGAGGCAGCAGGAGGAATGGGTGAACACCTGATGGCGGCAGAGGTGAGAAACCAGGCAAAAACTAGCACACAAAGACAAGGAGGTTAGAAAGCCACAGTGTAACAGGTATATGGAAAGGAAGGAGTGTCTGGTTACTCATGGGTCACTCAAAGAAAAAGGGTGAACAATAACCAAAAATAACGGGCACAGGATCAGGCTCCAAAAGGCCAAGCTGCGCACAGGACACACATCGTCAGCAGGTGTTGCCTGCCCGTTGTGGGTAGCAAGCAGCACAAATACATACACAACCAAGTACTTCATGCACAATAGGGATCATTAGCCATGAAGAACTGCATGCATGTTGCCAAAGTACACATACTACCATATGCAATATCTTTGACAGCTATGCCATAGATGATGCATGCAAAGTGGCAAGAGATCTGCGGTGACAGAGATGAGGCACATTGTACTGTGGTGAACACATTTACTACACCAAAGGATCAAGTATGTGTTTTGGGCCATGCTGCATGAGCCAATGTCCATGGCCCGTGCCATTGGTCTGCGGAAATTAACAGTAATGTAATGGGTCTACCTGCACTGCTGGTGATCCAATGTGTACAGGACTGCCTGTGACTGTCAGGGCCTTGAATCATCGGAAACGTGTGATGCTCAAAGGGATTCATCTCCCGATAGCCACTTGGTCTGAGTAGAAATGACAGACTCAAAAGGGTGATCAGGCGAGGGAAGGAAAGGAAGGGAACAGCAGGGAGGGAGATCTGAAACAAAGGTAAACAAGCATAAGGATTCTACACTTCTTGTCACTAAAAACAGAATACCTTAGGACCTATACAGTAATGGTAAAACCTGTAAAGGAAAACAACAGCCACTGTATCCTAGTTGGGATCACAGTAATGAAAGTGCTAGTGGATCTGAGGATCGAACAAGGACATTACTACACACTTACAAAGAAGGCAGTTCCATACGTTTCCAATTTTTTATCCAGCAGTTAGCAACATACCCAAAAAAGTCTTAAGAGCCACGTACCTGGCGAATTGGAGCTTTCTTCTGGACAAGCTCTACAAGCCCCTGCAGTGAAAACAGAGATGAACAATCCACATAAATTCATAGCACATGTAAAGTTGATGAAACACCATAACACACCAAAGATATTGTTGCATGAGTTGCAAAATAAATGGCCAACATTATGATCTTGTTCCAAGGATTGGGCAACTAGCACAGGGATCACAGGAGAAACATAAAAGGTAGCAGAGTATTGCAGCGATATGAGTGGGTATAACGCTCTGCAGGCTACTTCAACAAAATTAAAGGCATGCGGTAATCCAGAAATTCACAGTGTATGAATAAAGTCCAATAAACAGAAATTCAAATGCGCTGCTGCGCGTCTCACACAAAGCCAACAATCCGTAGTTCCCCCTGGGTATCAGTGAGGATCAAGAAGGGAAATTACACAGCCCCCGCAAGAGCCTTAAGAAGCTTGTCCAACGAGGGAGGGAATTTGGTAAACACAAGGAAGCCCCACAAGAGCCAGTCATCGGCTCGTCCAACTGGGCTTTGAAATGACAAACATAGCAAGGTGCTGGGCCGGAACTCAACAGAGAGTAATGAGGAGTGATGGCGCAAATGCACCCCTACCGTGACCAGGATATGCAGCACGCCACAAGAGAATCCTGGAATTAACGGCACCCAACTGGTGCCACGGAAGCTATTACATTCGCTTCCGCGCAACGTTGTGACGTCATCAGCGCCAAGTTCTTGGCTTCATGGGAAATGAAATTTATCATCCACTTACCGAGAAGGCTTGCACCGCAGTGTTCTCCACCGACCCTGAGGAAGCAACGTGACAGTGACATGACATATTGGCACAAAGGGCAATGCATCCATACGAACAGACTCACAGGACAGTTGACAGAACATGTGGGACATACGCTGGCCCCCACCTTCACAACATGGATGTTGGAAGTCCAATTGTACTGGCACACAAGATTAAGTGGATGAGCCAAACACATCCTGCTGCACACAGAGAGGCTGCAATTCCCCATAGAGCCTGTTGTTATGATGTCCCACACAATGTCAACCCGTGGCATCTGCAATATGTCAGGGGCAAGGTTTACACACATTGATGCCTTCACCAGAGTCCACACTCCAATACAGATGACTGTCACGAAGGGTGATTGTCATGTCATGTGAGTGGTGCAACATGTAATTTGATCCATGGTGATGAGACATGTATGCATGGTACTACAACATTCACAGAAACACATTCCCAAAGCGTACCAACACCAAAAAGCCTGTTTGGATCTCTTACCCGAACTGACATTGACACATGTCCGTGCATGGAACGCTGATTCAGCCCACGTTGCAATCATCATGAGGAATAGTAGGAGGACAAAGATGACACGAGCAGACAAGAGGCACAGCAACCTGGGAATGACAGACACACAGGAGGTCACCGGTAAAAATCTTTGCAATAGACATGGGCAGTTAAGAAACATTAACAATATAGGACACATGCAAATATCAAAGAAAGTCATTGGCATTACTGTGTGGCCTGACATCAGCACTCGAGTGACACATCAGAACACACATCAAAGTCACTTTGCATACAGTCAGCTGGACACACACATTGCAACACATGCCACTCAATCCTACAAGCTTGCTCACTCATACCCAGTGACTCACAATTATGAGAAGAAGTTGCATATGAGCTGACTCCAGATATCCTCCTCCTCCTCCTCATCACTTGCATCGTGACCAAGCCCTAGATCCTCAACGGGTGGATGTTCCTGCTCCTCTGGATCCAGGATGAGTGGCACTGCCTTCTCAACTGCCATGTTGTGCAGCATGCAGCACACAATGGAGATCTTACAGACCTTGTCCGGTGCATATGGGAGGGATCCGTCGGTCTTTTCGAGGCACCGGAATCGGCTCTTCAGTAGACCAAACGTCCTCTCAATCACTCTCCTGGTCTGCCCATGTGCATTATTGTACCGCTGATCTGCAGCTGTTCTTGGGTTGCGGAGAGGTGTCATTAGCCATGACATGTTGGGATATCCCCAGTCCCCTACATAGATACATCATGTAAATAAGTGGGTCTGGAGATGCCGTTAGAGCAAAAGATGCTGAAACACACAGGACAAACAGAGTTTACCCACCAACAAGACATGCCCGCTCGTTGCGCAGCTGCAGCATCATTTGTGGCACCCTGCTACGCCTCATGATGAATGCATCGTGTGCCGATTCTAGAAAATTTGCACAAACGTGGGAAATCAGCATGTTATCATGACACACCACAAGGGCATTTATTGGTTGGTAATGTTTACGGTTACGGTTGCGGTAAGCCTGCTCCTGTGCCTGTGGCCACATGTGTCCCATCAATGGACCCAATGACATGTGGCATCCCTCCCAGGGCATAGAAATCACCCTTGACATCTCTCAACTCTTCAGGAGTCGGAAATTTGATGAATTCATCAATGTGCTCCAACATGGCTGCCAAAACATCCCGCAGGACACGGCTGAACATCGTCTGTGACATTCCACCAACATCAGCTATGGTTAATTGAAACGTACCTGTTGCAAAGAAATGTAGGGTTGCCATCACCTTTATCTTGGGGGTCAGCGCAGTAGGATACCTGTGTTTCGGTTGGAGATGTGGTGCCAACTTGTTTGTCAACTCCTGAATCAACTGTTGAGTGAATCTGTAACGTCGGATGAAGGCACGTTCCCTCATGGTAGCCAAGTCTGGGAATGGCCTTGGTAGAGGCGGTGCCCTGCAGGGACATATTTAGGAATAATGGAGATTGACAGTCAGCCAACATCAATGGCAATGTACATAGCACATGCAAAACTGCTACTAGACATCAGGTCACTATAAAGTCTGGCGTGTGCTATACATCCAAGACACATATGCCAGCTTGCTGGCACTCCTACAAAAAGCCAGATGCACCTGTTGATTGACAAATCAACATGACATGCCCTGAAATGAGCTGCTGGGCCGGTCTGAGTGAACAGCCCGAGATATCACCGGAGTGACACACGTCACAATACCTGAAGTGGAAGGATGTCATCCCATCCAGACAGCTGACTGCAAGGCACACGCACAGGTCACATGGAATGTCAAATGTACATTTGAAACACATTGCGATTAAGGTGTACACGTGACAACAAAACAACACATCCATTGACACGACGCAGACATGAATGCCTGGGGAAATATGATTGCACACAGACCCAACAGCTGTGGGAATCCACATGTGGCATGGTGTACGTAGATTTGAAACCATTCTCAACACAGACCATGTGAAATGCACCGTACCCCTGCATTTGCATCAGCGTGTGAAACGCACCATACCTGTGCATTCGCATCAGCGTGTGAAATGCACCGTGCCCCTGCATTGGCATCAGAGTGTGAAACGCACCGTACCCCTGCATTCGCATCAGCCTGTGAAACGCACCGTACCCCTGCATTCGCATTAGCCTATGAACCGCACCATGTGAAACGCACCATACCCCTGCATTCGCATCAGCGTATGAAATGCACCATGTGAAACACACCGTGAAACGCACCGTACCCCTGCACTTGCATCAGCGTGTGAAACGTACCATACCCCTGCATTCGCATCAGCGTATGAAACGCACCATGTGAAACGCACTGTACCCCTGCTTTGGCTTCAGCGTATGAAATGCACCATGTGAAACGTACCGTACCCCTGCATTCGCATCAGCATATGAAATGCATCGTACCCCTGCGTGTGAAACGCACCATGTGAAACGCACATACCCCTGCATTTTCATCAGCCTGTGAAATGCACCGTGCCCCTGCATTGGCATCAGCCTGTGAAACGCACCGTACCCCTCCATTGGCATCAGCGTATGAAACGCACCATGTGAAACGCACCGTACCCCTGCATTCGCATCAGCGTATGAAACGCACCATGTGAAACGCACCATACCCCTGCATTGGCATCAGCCTGTGAAATGCACCGTACCCATGCATTGGCATCAGCGTAGGAAACGCACCATGTGAAACGCACTGTAACCCTGCATTTGCATCAGCATGTGAAACACACCCTACCCCTGCATTGGCATCAGCCTGTGAAATACACTGTACCCCTGCATTCGCATCAGCCTGTGAAACGCACCGTACCCCTGCATTTGCATGAGCGTATGAAGCGCACCATGTGAAACGCACCGTACCCCTGCATTCGCATCAGCATGTGAAACGCACCGTACCCCTGCATTGGCATCAGCGTGTGAAACGCACCATGTGAAATGCACCGTACACCAGCATTGGCATCAGAGTGTGAAACGCACCGTACCCCTACTTTCCGGGCGTGTGTGCGCATCGTATTACTATTGTAATGGTGCCATACGCGAGTGCGTGAAACGCAAAGTACACATGAGTAGATCTCAAAATTACTTAGAGGACACGTAGGGGATGAGTCGTAGGCCCTGAATGCATCCTGGGTGTAATTGATACTGAGTTTTGAGCAGATATGTGTCCAACAGGTGTCCTGCAAAAGTCAATTGGCCCAAAAAATACAATGTTGCAAAATGATTGTTGAGCTGAAGCTCAAATTTTAAACGATGCAAATGAGTGTCAGAGCTGTATGTTTAAAGGGATTGGAGGAAACGTATGATACGAACGAATCTGACCTATCACTCTGTACTCCTCAAAGTGAAAGCCCCTCAGCAGCACTGATTTAAGGCAGCATGAACCCCTGAGAGGGCACTTGCCAGCACAACATTGGAGTGGACCACACTGCTGCTGTCTCTGCATCCTCTGACATATCATGGCACGTACTATGGAGAGGGCCCCAGCCTTCACAGAGGAGGAGAACTAGGGCCTGCTGGACAGCCTCCTACCACAGTACAGCAAGCTGTATGGGAGACCAAAGGAGCAGATGAGTGCTGACTCCACTACCTTTGACTGTGCACCTGTTGTGTGAGTGTCACAACAGGCATTGTGTATTGGTGGGACAGACATGCAATGTGGTTTGGAGTGAGTCCCAGGGGGTGTGCATGGTGGTGTCTCTCATGCAGAGCATTATGTAGTTCATGTGTGTTCACTCCTCACTTGCACTGTGGTAACTGTGACATTCACTACATAGTGAATGACACATTCAGCCATGCCAGACCTTGGTGGCTTTATTTCCAAATGTAAAGTCAAGTGCTTTCCCTTGGTAGAAATCTGAATGGAAATGAGGCTTGAATCGCGCCTTTGAAATCCAGAGAGAGGCTTGGAATCGGTATGAGTCAGAGGGAACAGAGGTGAAACTGAGGCTTGAAACGCGGAAGCACTCAAAATGTGATGCCCCAATAACAACGAACTGTACTAGATTAGGAGAATTAGAATCAGCTGAACTAATCAGGGGCTGTCCAATAGGAGGAGAATGGACTTAGTTCAAATAGGGCATTAGCGAGCGGTATCTTGATATCATTTTTCTCGAGGAGCCGGACGAACGTTGGCACGAGGGACGCGGGTGCGGAGGAGCAGAGACCGAAAGACCGTACGGTAAGGAGAACCAATCTCCGTTCTCTAATCAAATGAAATCCCATATAGAGATTCAATAAACAATGCAGGCTATATTTTCTTTAATCTACCTGCAGAATGCGCATGAGCAACATAGCGTAAGAATACTAAGGCGGTACCTGAACCCACCCGACCCAAGAATCAACGTACTCTGTGACTAGGTAGGTTCTAATAGAGCCGTATAGTTTAAAATCACTCCATAGTCAAGAGTAAGCACTAAATGGTATTCATTGCATTCTAGACTGCAGAATAAAGGTGAATGACGAGACGGTAATCTCGTGCCCTAGTGCCGTGTAGAAGACCAACCACGGAATTATCATTCTTTATAATAAGGTACATTCAATAGACTTAAAAGGAGGATGCGATTTGGAGAAGGAGTTTCTTAATAGTGCATTTTAAATAAAATCAAACTCTCCGTATATTGCCTCACAGGTGATCAATAGCGTGTCAACACCACTTTGAAAAATCTGAATAAAGGGCACCAAAGAGCAACATAGAAAAGGACCCACAGGTAATAAATAATATACACAGTTAATACATTTAGAATAGCAGGAGTGGACATTCTGTAAATATAAAAAACCTTATTCTTTCAGACTCAATTAAGAACAGGGATGCAACTATATATAAAAACAGAAATAAATCCGAAGCCATATAAAACGGAAATGCAATAAGGTAATCGAAATCCAGCATAAGGGAATACAAGTTAAGAAGAAGTTACAAAATATGTAACAATATGATACGATTTCAGCAGACATGGGATGGGGAGGTTGTTGGTGTCTTTAAAGGAATCCCCCATAATAGTATCCCCCCGCTATGCATGAATAGAGATGCGAACATGAGCGGTTTTGGGTGGGAGGTTTGTTCCCCAACATAAGCCCACATACTGGTACTATATCATCATGTATGATCTATGATGTAAATATGTGCTTTGTCAGGATGGAGACAAGAGTAATGCTGTAATAAATGCATGTCAATCAAAAAAGGCTGACGATGAAAAATGTAAATAAGAAGAAGTGGTCAGTTTGGTAGATAGTAGTAGTACTTTTAATAGCACGTACAAACTATGAGTAAAATTGAAAACATGTAAAACCTCGAATTATGAATAGATGTTATACACAAATGACAACCTGTGGTTCTATGAAAAACACTGATTTCAATATGTTTACCAACAGGAATTCCTTGAATGAGGCAACCATCCAGTGCCACATAATAGGAGAGACATATATTTTTAAGTCTTGACAAAGATGGCACATTACTGAAAGAGTCCATCGAAACGCGCCGACGCCCACTATTGCACAATCGAACAATTTAGCTCACCCTAAGAACAACAAAACGAAGCGGGTCTAGGATTGAGCTTTAAATGAGGGTTTTGATGTGTAAATCTTTACGACAAATTGTTGTTGTCTCTGTTTGTCTCTCCCTCTTCTTTCAACTGCATACCTGTTTCTTTTTAGGTGATAACTTTACATGTAGATGATTGATTACAGTATGAGAATGTGTTAACTCTAGATGAACCAAGATTGTGTCTTCCACGTTTAATATTTTTTTAAGGAAATGACACTGTATTTTTATGTATCTTAATGGGCGTTGTTTTAATACATTTCGTATACTTTTTATAACAAAATGTTTCTGTTTATGTTTAAGCTTAATTAAGCTTTGTGTCCAATTCCAGTATTTGGGCTTATTCTCTCAGTACTTCTACCAAGGGAAAGCGCTTGACTTTACTGTTGATAAGCACCCTATTCCCCTGGTGTGCCAAGGGGTCTCTCTCAATCCTTTTACATTTATTTCCAAATGTCCTGAGGTGGAACAGTGGTCCCCCCGGAGTGACAGGTGACTGTACTCACAGATGTTTATGACTTGAGGAGACCTGTGGTGAGATTGTCCAAATGATGTGTACAACCTCATGGACATTGATGTGTGTGAATGGGCCTTGTCATGTGGGTAAGTGTGTATGTGTTTCGCCACATGTAGGTAGTTCAGCTGCAATGCTGTTTTGTTTTTGTGTGCAGACATCTGTGTTGACATTTTGCCTGGGGATAAGGGTGTGTCCACAATGCAGCAATGATTTTCATCACAATTGCAGGCCCATTAGCTTAAGCATTGTCCTGATTTGGGACATGTCTGCCACTCCACATGACAGCCAGTATGTTTTACGTGCCAGCAACTGTGTCATCAGGGAATGGATGCTCATGTGAGGACTGACATATTTGAAGTTGTGTCACATAAATGATAGTACCTTGGCACTCACAACACTTATTAAAAGTTGTTCATGTTTAGAATGTGTTAATATGACGATTTGTGTAAATAACACTTATGTGCCAGCATGATAGATGTCTCACAAGGTAGTGCACACAAAACGACATTTCCACTTTCATGTAAGACGCTGGCACCTTTTCAAAGAGGCCAGTGGTAGCGATAAATGGTGTGCCTTGATCTCCATATACATGTTCCCACAGTGGTCTTGGGGTTTTGAAAGTCCTTTGTTGTCGATTATACAAACTAAGGAGTGTCAAGACATCAAGACCTCCGTTGGCCCATGCATATGGACAATCTGCAAGGCCATTTGTTTCTAACAGTGTTATATTTTGAAGGGTGCCAACTTTTTCAATGAATGTGGAAATGTTTTTAGTGTGCATTTCCTTGTGAGACATCTTTCATGCAGGCACATAAGTGTTCTTTTCTCAAAAAGGCAAATTACCACATTCAATACATGTAGATTGTGTAAACTTTCGTGAGTCCCAAGGTAGCAACATTTATTTAAATTTCATTTTTGGCCAATGTACTTACAGGGCTCTGAGTGTGGTGACACCTTGGGGAGTGAGGTTGTTTAGTTTGCCCTGAGGGGCACCACTACTGTTTCTTTCTTGTTGAATGAGAGGTGGCATCACTTCGTTGTATTGATCTGCTCTCCTGTAAACAAACACTAGCTTCTCTGTGTATTTCTCATTCAAGTTGTGGCCTGGTGTGTTCTTTGGATCATTGTGTCCAAGTAGCATTGTGTCTATACCAACTGGGCAGTACAAGGCTCAAATATGTGCAGAGTTATCTGGCTGTAAGTCATGATGCATGGCATGATTTGCAGTGTGGCCTATTGATTTTGTGATCATGTGTCAGATGTGTACAGCTGACTGATGCATTTCTGTTTCTTCCCCTTGCCCACAGCATCATCACCCAAAACTGGAGAAGACAGCTGCATGGACCAGGAGGAGGGACCCAGCTACGGTGCTACCAGCGTGGAGGAGTCAGAGGGAGCCAGTGGCACGGAGGGGGAGGGGAGTCAGTCTGCAGACCTGTTGGAAGGCGAAACATCTTACCACACCGATGGATCCGATTCTGACTCCCAGGAGGAGGGGGAATTTGCAGCAACACCGGGCAGCAGCACCGAGTCTGTCCCCAGCCCCTCCAGCACCATCTTCACCCTCCCAGTTGCTCCCGTCCCTTCTGTCCATGCAGCCCCCCATGTCTCCTTCAGCCCCGGCACCGCAGCCCCTGCCCCCCTGCTGCCCTCAGTGCGGAGCCTGTGGACTTACTCTGCCAGTTACAGGTTGGTCAGACATCGATGCTGAATGTCCTCCATGCCCACACACAAATCTTGACACAGTTGCTGTCTTTCATGGAGGGCATGTCAGCACCGATGTCTGACCAACGTCGGATCATGCAGTCGATGGACTCATCACTGATGGCAGCAGTTTCCCTCCTGCAGCGGTCCGTCCCCCCACCCACCTTCGGACCCATCCACACTCCCCTCTGCCATACCTGTTCTACGCACACGCAGGAAGACACCATCACACACACCAACAGACACAGGCAGCACACCCCCACAAAAGGCGAAGCGCACACCTCCTGGCACGCACACTCAGGGGGCTGCAGGCACACCCACAGGGACTGGGGTTAGACCGCATACACGCAGCCAGAGTCACAGTCTGCAACCCTCACAGCCCTCTCCCTCCACTTCCATAGTGTCCTTGAGTGCAGGGGATGGTCTGGATTAACTGGCAGCAGTATGCAGCGCAGAGTATCTGTCCACCTTTGGCGCTGCACAAGCCACTGAGGAGGATACATCCACCCCTGCACCCACCACACCTACCCTTCCCACTCCTGTCCCTGCGGTGCCTGGTCCTGCCCCCGATGATGCCCCCCAAGGGTCAATATCCCATTAGCTACTCCATGTGCAGGCACGTTAGGGGAAGACGGCCTACCCAACGTCCCCCTACAAGGACATTTGTGTGGACTGGCCATTGGCCTTATTTGAGCACAGACTTATTTTTGCACATCCTATTTGTTCCAGCTGAATAAAGCCTTTTATGTTACGTTCAACACCATTGCATTTCAGGTACTTGATGTTGGTGATGAGGGGCCTGGAGTTGGTGTCATGGTAATGTTTTGGGGTTCTGAAAGATGTTTTTTGTTGATGGTCATGAGGTGGACCATGGTATCTGTGTGCCATCACAATGTCTCTGCAATTAATCATTGGTTGTGTGTGTTCAGTTTGGCTAGAGACATTGTCCCAAGGAGTGTTCCTTCCTCTGTGGCACCTGACATCTTCACTGCAGACAGTTGCACAATTGTTGTGCTGACATGTGTGCATATTTCCTTTTTTGGTGACAGTTCCCTTCAACAATGGCCATGCCTGCTCACAGATGTCTTCTGCTCATTTGTCTGTGCCATGCTTGCAACTCACTGTACTTGTGTTTTGAGTATGTACAAATGCCTTCATGGACACATTCACCCTTTTCACCACTATGCATGTGTGTAATCACAGCCAACCCCTATGTTGGGAATTGTTATGCAGGGTATTTGGGCACATGACTCACAATTCTGTGCATTGTATCTATAGGGTTTCAACCCTATTCCTTCCGTGAGAGACTACATCTTGGTCGTCTGACCAACGCCTGGACATTCATATCTGTCCTGAGATGTGCGTGACAGTGTGTGTTCCCTTTTGCTCCCTTTGTTTGGTAGGCTGTTACATCACTATACACTATTGTGTCATGATGGTAGGGTGTGTATTTCAACTGCAGCCTCCATGGGTGGTAATGCATGTGGAATTTGACATCTCACCCACATGCGGTGTGTCATGCAGTGTGTGAAAGTAATCCATCCTCCAGGGAGTGGGACACTGCTGTGAGTGATGTGTTGCTATGGCACTGTCGTTATAATCACAAGTTAGGGATGTGCACATACCCCCATGTAGTTGTGGTATGCTGATGATGATGTACCCCCCATATATCTGAGCACTGCTGGGAGTCATATCCACCCACCACTCATATGTCTGGGCACTGCTGGTAGTCATATCCACCCACTCCTCATATGTCTGGGCACTGCTGGGAGTCCTCTGCACCCACCCCCATACTGTTGGCCACTGCTGGTAGTCATAACCACCCACCCCTCATATGTCTGGGCACTGCTGGGAGTCCTCTGCACCCACCCCCATACTGTTGGCCACTGCTGGTAGTCATATCCACCCACCCCTCATATGTCTGGGCACAGCTGGGAGTCCTCTGCACCCACCCCCAAACTGTTGGTCACTGCTGGTAGTCATATCCACCCACCCCTCATATGTCTGGGCACTGCTGGGAGTCCTCTGCGCCCACCCCCATACTGTTGGCCTCTGGTGGGAGTCATATTCGCCCACCCCTCATATGTCTGGGCACTGCTGGTAGTCATATCCACCCACCCCTCATATGTCTGGACACTGCTGGGAGTCATATCCACCCACCCCTCGTATGTCTGGGCACTGCTGGGACTCCTCTGCACCCACCCCGTACTGTTGGCCACTGCTGGTAGTCATATCCACCCACCCTTCATATGTCTGGGCACTGCTGGGAGTCCTCTGCACCCACCCCTATGTCTGGGCACTGCTGGGAGCCCTCTGCACCCACCCCCATACTATTGGCCACTGTGGGAGTCATATCCACCCACCCCTCATATGGCTGGGCACTGCTGGGAGTCCTCTGCACCCACCCCCAAACTGTTGGCCACTGCTGGGAGTCATATCCACCCACCCCCATACTGTTGGCCTCTGCTGGGAGTCCTCTGCACCCACACCCATACTGTTGGCCACATGGGGTTCATGGCGTGTGTGTGCCTCATATCACTATAGTGATGGTGCCGTACGCAAGCACGTGAGACGCACCGTACCCCAACATTCCTGGCGTGTGTGCACCTAGTATCACTTTTGCAATGGGGCCATATGCGCGCGCGTGAAAGGCACCGTACCCCAACATTCATGGCGCGTGTGCGCATGTTATCCCTATTGCAATGGTGCCGTACGCGAGCGTGTGATACGCACCTTACCCCAACATTCATGGCGTGTGTGCGCATCGTATTACTATTGCAATGGTGCTATGCGCGAGTGTGTAAGACGCACCGTACAAGTACACTTCCGTTGTTGCGGTACGGTGTCCTCACCGTATGCGCCGTCGTCGGTTTCTGTGCACCAGGTCGTAGGCGTACAGGACTGGGATGACACGGACGATGGGGTTCATGGCATTTATGTCGCGTACCGGGGATAAGGTTCGGCTTGGACTCTGCTCTTGTGGACGTTTTCGGGTCCCGTAGAAAAAGGGTCGTACGGGTGTCGCAGGGTCGAATCGTACTTGCTGGGCCAGAAACTGCTGCTTGATTACGTACGGACGTAGCGTAATGTGTGTCCGGATACAATTCGCACAGATTTTTTGGTCATACGGTGTTTGGTACGATTCGTACGGAGATCTGCTTTGGATACGAATCGTACTTCATCGTACGTACGGGAAAGTTTACGGGTACAATTTGTAAGGGAAATATGCTCCGTACGGCTATTTGTAAGGGATTTTACTGAATCGGAATCGGCCCCTTAATGTTTATTTAAATTATTTATTATTTTTTTTCCGCCCTATACCACTACAAACCTTACAGCCTTAACATATAACTAAAATAAATCAATATTTCATATTTTACATAATAACAAGAAATCATATAATTAAATAAAATATGTTAACTAATTCATAATTAATTATTACCTAATTAACTTCCCACACTATCCAGGGGGATAGGGTGGGAAGTTACTTAGATAATAATTAGGTAACAAACCTAGCAACTCGCTACAACCCTATACATTACAATTGCATTTATAAATATTTATATATAATTTAATATATAAAATTAACTAAAAAATTCAAAATCACTTAGAATTACATGCTACATTTAAAAAAATGAATAACATTTATATAAAGAATAGTAACACATAAAAATAATATATCAACCAAAATACATTAAAATAATTATAAAACAATATTTTTTACAACTATATCACTGAAAATGAAATGACATTAAAAACATTGATATTACTTTCCTCAAAAATTATATTCTTGTCAATTATAGTCTTCTATCATTATATTTATGTCTCACAATATTTTATTTCCAATTTTTCTTTCTCACAATATTTACATCTCAATATTTTGTCCAAACACCGATGCCCGCAGGCCACAAATACCAGGAACATAGATCAGGTGCACCACTTCTGATTGGTGTAGCCATGTGCAAAGGTTTTTTCCAATCTGATGAGAACAGCTGTTTAAAAAACCTTATGAGAAAAATACAATTCCTTTTGATTGGAGGATTTTATATTCTCCTCCTTGGAACTCTAACTGTAATGGTCAACACTAAGGCATATCTCATTTAGTCATCAGAGGAAATGGCCCAGACATTCCACAAGAGCTTGGCCAGAACAAAGAACTCCTGCAGAGCATCTTTGTTGAATTCAGAACGCAAACTAACATATGGAAATTCGCAGAGCTCGTAAGCAAATGATGGGTGATAAGAGGAGGGAGAAGCAGCCTGGTCAATGTCATTCTAATAACACAGGCCATGCACTCCCTGAGATCTTCTGCAAAAGCCTCACTGGAGTCTCCCTTGACCAGGGGAATAAAACCTTCCCAAGGTTGTGAGCTTGAATCTTATGAATGGAGCCCTAACAAAATTCAAGTCTTGAGTTTGACCTATACTAGACTTCTGTTAGTTGGGTATAATTAAATGGTGGAAGGGCAGAAAATTCAACCAGAGACCTTCTCTGAACCACCAATTTCTGAATGTAATCTTTATTCTACCCTTCTGTGCTACAGTCAACCTCTAAATACTAATCTTATATCATAATTTGCATAGTTCGGTGATCTGATTCTGCTGCAATGGAGGATGGTCATCATCTTTATAATCATATTAAATTTATTCCTGAGTTCGCCATAAAAACAATACATCAAGCAATACAATACAATTTTATGTGATATACAAAACATATCTTAAAATATATATTTAAGAAATATAAATATTATTTAAAAAAACACAGTAATTAGTATTTCTTAGTATTTCTTCTTGGTTTCTTATCAGTGAATAAACAAAGTTCTGGCTACAGGACTAAATTTCCCATTATTTGTGGAATAATCACTGTAATCTTTTAAGTAATTAGCAGAGAAACAATGGCCCAAAGTACATTTTGCAAGCTGATAGAACAACAGTGGCTTTAAGTGTTTTCCATATCTAAGGTTATACATTTCAAAAAATCTTTAAATAATTGATCACACTTATTTGAACTACCAGAATAATCTGTCTTTCAAAAGACTTCAGAAGGCTTCTTTACAAGTTCGAATGCTAGGGGATTAAGAATTTTAAGCTGCACATTTAAATAATGTGAGCAGAGGAGTATTAACTGAATTCTATCTTACTTGTTGTGTTGATAACTCGTTCAATAGATTGAATTACCTGCTTTCCATTTTGCCTTACAATTGTTCCAGGAAGTGCCCCAAATGCAAACTTTATGAAAGTGCAAGTGGGAACAGAGTGCTAATTCTACCTAGTTAATGTTTCGTTCCCATGAGACTTTTTATTTGAAGATATAGAAGTAATGGGGAGGACCTAACCAATCTCTGCTGGTGCTCTATCCTGCTCTTGTTCGAGTGTATGGATTTGACAATGGTCCTATTTCCTGGTTTATTAGGTTTAGGTTCCAACTAAGGCAAATCAAAACTAATTTTGATTTGGACTTGTTTTCTCCAATGTATTTTATCCAAGGCAACTAGAGTACATGATCACAAATGAAGAATATCATAAAAAGCTTCCTCATAAAACCCAGTCAGCAGATTATCCCCTAATCTCATTGAAAAGTTAACCCGTTTTAATATCATTAGATTAGTTATGCTATTTAAACCTAGCCCTATATAGGGCCAAAGCCTCTACATTAGCCTGAAATGCCATTAGAGCACCAGTTACTGAGTCACCACCAAATTAAAAGTTATAAAGAGACAGAAGCCAAGTTCAGTGTGCTTTTAGTTAACTACCCTCCACAAGTACCTTTCTTGTTGAATTGAATGCATCAATAATCAAAATAAGTCACTAGTTCAAGTTTCATTTTTTTTTTTTTTTTATTTACCGAGGAGTAACTAACTTCATTTATTAGTCATACTTGAGTTTTATTTTTAACATTTGTAATTGCCTTGAATGCACATTAGGTTGTGCTGTCACACCATTAAACTCATCGATTGGCAGTTCTATTTCAACGCCTCAATGATTACTTCTAGGTGCTTTCTAGCGTATTATTGCAGTTGACTGAGCGTAATACTATTATCTTTATGCTGCATTATTTCTATAAGTGATACAAGGAAATGAAAATAAATATTTTTTTACGTGTAGGTAACCTCTGTCTTTATACGTCAATCATTTTACTCTCCATCAATTATTGTCTCTGACTTGGTCTTGTGTGTCTCTTTTTGTGTTCAAAATAATTTTATTGAAAATTTTCAAAATAGAAACAAGAAAGAATACATAAAAATATTACATATCAATAAAACCAATCAATTGATTAATACAATGAAAAATGAATAACAAAATAGGTCATGAAGTCATAATAAGTAAAATAGTCAAATAAAGGGAAAAGGAAAAAGGGTACGTATTAAATCATCTCATAAGGACCATCAGAGTTACTATTAGCTTCAAAATATTGAGTAAACAGCAAATTATGAATATAAACAGAAAAAGAAAAACAATAAAAACTATCACGTTAATAACAAATATGAATCAATAGGTGACCAAAAGGATTGATAAGAAGGCTGGTTATGATTGATTCCATGTAATGACAATTGAGCACCTCTTCTTGTGAAAATGATCCAAGACCACCAGGCATTAACAGAAAGAGAAGAAGTGTATTTCCAGCAAAAAGTAATGGATTTCAACGCTGCTGAAATTAGGAAATTGAACAATTTTGCTTCAAAATCAGGAAGGGGATAAAGGAGCACAATTGTTTTACAATTCACCAATTTATAAGAAAGAGCATCATGAATAGGTAAAATCTTCAGTAAAACATCCCAGACTTCAGCCCAAAATTTTGAAATGATATGGCAATCAAATAACATGTGACGCAAGGATCCAGGATGTAAATTACAGTGCCAACAAACATCAGATGGGAGTTATTCAGCCCGGTGGAGGCGTATTGGGGTCCATAAGGAATTAAACAAAAATGCGCATTGGTCTGATAAAGCGATACCGGTAACCACCCAGAAATACTATTAAGCCAAACAGATTTCTAAGAGTCATCAGACAGATAAATGGAAAGTTCAGCGTTCCAAAATGAGGAAATTATAATAATGTTGGTACCTAGTGAAGCAACAAATCGTTTATATAAAATAGATACAGCGTTTGATGAAAACGAAACAGCATGTAAATAAATTATCAAATCAGTCGTAACAGTAGAAGGAACACCATTTGGATAAGAGTCTAAAATGGAATTACATAGAGATTGATATTTAAATAAATCCGTCTGAGGTAACTTAAATTGTGAATGTAAGTTATCAAAAGGAATAAAGGCATCATCACAGAATATATCTTTAAGGTAAAATATGCCTGCCTTAATCCATGAATTCCAAAAATTGATATTTCTATTCAGCTTAATAACAGGAGTATGCCATAACGATACATCCATAGTAGAGCTTAAAGGAGAAGCAAAGTTCTCATCCAAATCATTAAAAATTAACCTTGATGATTTGAGTATAGATGAACGATGTACAACAGTAGATTTATGAGACATTGTGAGTAAGGAAGGCAAGGGAAAAGGAACAACAATTGATTTTTCTATATCAAACCAGATAGGAGGTTTAACTAGAGGAGAAACAGTGAACCACAAGGAACTTTGTTTTAATATGAATGCTTTATGATAGTGAAAGAAGTCAGGAAGGCCAAATCCTGCATTACATTTAGAGATTTTAAATTTTCTATAAGCAATTCGAGGAGGCTTGTGAAGCCATAAAAATGTAGACAACAATTTATCAACATCTTTATAAAATGTTAATGGAAATTGGGTGGGAATCATAGCAAGTGAATAAAATATTTTAGGAGCAATATTAATTTGTATAGATTCCATTCTTCCCTACCATGTAAGATGGAGAGAAGACCATTTAGAAGTTTTATTTTTTACGTAATCAAGTATAAAAGTACTGTTCAACTTTAACGTTGAAGGTAAGGAGGACGAAAATAAAATACCCAAATATTTCAGCTTGTCTTTTTGCCAAACAATATCAGATAAAGGTAACATATCAGACGTACAGAGAACATTTAAAGGGAAAAATTCTGTCTTATTAACATTAAGTTTGTAACCTGAAATAGCAGAATATTTAGTTATAATATCTAATAATGAGGGAACAGATGAAATGGGATTACTAATAAATAACAATACGTCATCTGCATACGCTAAAGTTTTAATAGTGACATCATTAATTGTAATACCTTGAATAGCATTGCAATTACGTATATAATTAAGAAAAGGTTCTATTCCTAACAGAAATAAAAGTGTGGAAAGGGGACAGCCCTGCCGAGTTCCTCTGAAAAGGGAAAATTTAGTAGAAATGTGGCCATTGATAAATAAACGAGCTGTGGGAGCATAATATAACGCAGAAATCATACGAATAAAAGATGGACCAAAATTAAATGACAATAGGGTTTGAAATAAGAATTGCCAATGAATTTTATCAAAGGCCTTTTCTGCGTCTAAAGCCATGACCCCAGCAGGTTCCAGTAGGGTAGAACTTTGTTCTATAACATGTAACAGGGTTCTAGTGTTATTAGTGGAATATCTATTTTTCATAAATCCAGATTGATCAGGGTGAATAATAGAATGGAGTATTGGAGCTAACCTAGAGGCAAGTATTTTAGCATATAATTTAAAATCTTGATTTATTAAGGATATAGGACGGTAATTGGAAACTAGGGTAGGAGCTTTATCAGGTTTGGGAAGCACAACAATCAAAGCATCAGTAAAAATACCGGAAATGGTCCCAGAAGAGCTAAAGTGGGAGAAAAGCTGGAATAAATAGGGTAAAAGATGAGGTTGAAATTCTTTATAAAATTCCGCAGGGATACCATCAGGGCCTGGAGACTTATTCTTTTTAAGTGAGTGAATGGCTTTCAAAATTTCATCAGTAGTAATAGGCAGATCCAATTTAGTTCTATCGAGGGGGGAAATCTGTGGCAAATCACATGCATTCAAAAAGGTATCAATTAACGAATTGTCACAGATATCAGGTTGGTTATACAAGTTTGAATAAAAATCTAGAAACTCTTTAACAATATCATTATGTGATAACGCAATCTTACCCTGGGGACCACGAATTGAAGTAATTTGTGTCTTATCTCTTTTAATGCGCAGATAATTTGCAAGGAGTGTTCCAGATTTATTAGAATTGAAGCGAAATCTAGCATTTGAATTAGCAAGCTGAATCCCAGCTCGTTTACTAAGAATAGAATTAAATTCATAACGAAGTTTCTGTAATTCAATTTTGTAGTGGAGATTATTAGAAGTAATAAATAACCTCTCAAACCTCGCTATTTGTTTCCCCAAGTGTTTAATATTAGCATTAAACAATTTATTCTCATGAGCCATAATAGAAATTGTAGCACCTCTAATATAAGCCTTAAATGCATCCCATCTATTCATTACAGAAGTAGAGTTGTATGGATTAAACAAAAAATAGTCTTGAATAGCCTGTAATAGTTTAGGTTTGTTATGGTCAAGAAGGGCAATACCAGTATTCATACGCCATCTGGTTTGTTTAGTAAAATTGGAGGAGATATCTAAAACAAAAGAAATTAAAGCATGATCCGATATATCAATATTACCAATAACCGGGGGAGTTGCAGTTTGAATAAGAGAAGGAGAAAGCAAAAAATAATCAATTCGTGAATGAGAATTATGGGGGTTGGAGAAAAAGGTAAAACATTTATCAGTAGGGAAGTGTAATCGCCATATGTCAACCAATTTAGTAGTTTGGGTAAACAATTTAAAGGCATGAAACACTTTAGGGGGACGAAATCTAGTTGCAGATAACCTGTCTAGCAATGGATCAGCAATAACATTAAAATCACCCCCAACAACCAATGGAACATTACCCAACTTAAGAACTTCAGTAGTGATAGTAGACCAAAAAAACGGGGTCATCCGCTGTGGGACCATAAATATTGAGTAAAAATAAGGTAGAATCATGAATTTTAATTTTAACTATTATATATCTACCCTCAGAATCCGAAATTGTATTCAAAACCTGACAATGTAGCCGTTTTGCAAAGAAAATAGCAACTCCATTTTTCTTTCCAGTAGCCGGAGAGGAAACAATAGAGTCTACCCATTTTTTATTCATATAATGTAAAACCTTATCTTCAACATGAGTCTCTCGAACAAAACAAATATCAGCTTTACAACTACCTAAATAGTCCAAAATTTTAGTACGTTTAACTGGATGTCGCAAACCTTTCACATTAAGAGAAACAACTTTAATATTATGAACAGTAGCCATTTAGAAAAAGAAAACCAAGGAAAAAAGGCATTGGAACAAGAAGAGATGGAGAAAAGCAGAAGTGAGAGACATCTTAAAATAGTAACTCCATAAGTAGGAGCAGAAAAGGAGGAAAAGAAAAGAGGGAGAAAAGAACAAACAAAATACAGAAATAGAAACAGAGAAACGCACACACGTTCCACAAGCATGGCCAAAACCGTTGAAGCCCAAAAGATAAGGAGAGTCATAAATTTGTCATTTAATTTCTGACTAGAAGGAGTCAAGTGTTGGGGTCATGAGTATCCATTGAAGGTGGAGTTTGTTGCTCAAGGAATTGCCTCAGCTCTTCAGGACGTTGAAAGGATTTGGAAAAGTTATCTTTCCATATGCGCATTGTAGAAGGATCAAATAGTCCATACTTGAAACCAAGGCTCCTAAGCTGTGGACGACAAGCAGAGAACTCCTTGCGGATAGTAACCGTCTCCTTAGCAAAGTCTTGGTGAATAAAAATGTTGTTACCATTCACCATAAGTGAAGGAATGTCTCTTGCAGCTTTCCTTATCAGTACAAGATGATGATGGCGCAGCACCTTGAATATCATTTGCCTGGGTTTAGTAAGACGAGGGCTACGTTGAGAAGGTATTCTATGGGCTTTGTCCACTTCAAATTTTTCCGGAAACTTGATGTTCAAAAGACCAGGAAGCAAAGATTCCAAATATAATCGACAACTAGAACCTTCAACTTCTTCAGGCAAATTAAAAATGCGAAGGTTATATTGCCTATTTTGATTTTCTAACTCCAAAAGTTGAACATGCATAGGAAGAATTTTAGCTGCCAGAGGAGCGAGAGCATCTACTTTATTCTTGTTATCCTGTATTTTGATGGAATTATCCAAAATTTTCATTGACATAGAAGCCATATCTTTAGCTTCAGTATTAATTCTGAGTGCTTGAATTTCTTCCAAAATTAAGGAAAGAGAAGGCTCAGATGACTCCACCACTTTAGATTTAACTGGAGGAGGGGAGACTTGCTGCCTTCATTTAGTGCTGACTGAATTTTTATTTTCCATTGTGAGAGGAAAAAATACACAGAAATTCGAAAATAAACCCAACAGTGAGTTACAGGAGTAATAATATGAAGAAAGTAGTGGAAAACTCCCAAAAGTCACTAGTGCAGCAGCTAAATCGGACTGTGGGCGTGGCTAGGCCCAAGCCAGGCCCTTTCCTAAGAAGCACTCCTCCCCCTGAGCATACCAAGCAGGCTCTACCTTGAAGAGAGGCTGGGAGCTGGAACCTGTAGGCAGAAAAACAGGCTTCCAACGAAGGGAACTGCAGGAAAATCGCCCCACAGGTAAATAATCAAATCAGCAGGCCAGCGCTCCCATTTTCTGAAAGTTTATGACAGAAATTCGTCGTATTTTGGCCAAAACAGGCTGAAAACGGGCCGAGCTTCACTCGGCGGCGGCCATCTTGGTTGACGCGCTCGCGCGTCGCCCTGTTCAAGTTTTATTTTACTTAGCTTGAAGGACTTAGTTACAGATTGGTGATTCATGATGAGTGTTCAAGGTTCAGAAAAATAAAACATGGAAAAAACATTACAATTACCGACATCCATACCACCCTTGTGAGGAGAATCTGATATATGTTCCAATCAGGAGATTGGCTGACCATTCACACTAACATCTGCCAATGCAGTATACACCTAAGCACGAGTACCACTCTGCCTAATGAATCAACGCACAAATGCAGGTAGAGCAGAATAAGCCAACAAGATACGTTCTGTTTTTCATTTGCAGGGATCATGTGTCCACATCTATGGCTGCTTTGCACTGGCTACCAGTATTGGGATGCATTAAACATAAATTGCCTTGTGTCCCTATACAACAAATTTCCACTGTTTAACCCGCCTCATACCCATTTCCTTGCCTGGCTAATCATTTCTTTTATCAGGTATGCTCATTTAGTTTTTTTTTCCACACACTCTTTGTGAGTCTGAGTCCTGCCTTAAGATCAGTATGATTGTGAAGACCAGAGAGTAACTACTCTAATTAGTGTTATATGGTGCAATCTACTTCAGCCCCAAGAATCCTGCAAGAGAAAAAACTACAAAAATCCAACTCTTATACCATACCATACCATACCATACCACACCACACCATAACATATCAACCATATCATACCATACCATACCATACCATACCTACCATACCATACCATACCATACACCATAAGACTCCTGGCAACCTGGTCAATAAACTCGAACTATCTGGTGGTGGTCGTTCCTCAAGCAGCACAAACTCTCTATTGTTGAAACTACATAAGTCCAACCTACAGAAAACATTACTGCTCCTTCTCCAGTCTAGCCCCTAGATAATGGAATGCACTGCCTCCTGAAACCATGACAAACAGTGGCGGCTGTCGCCTACCTAAAGTGGTAGGGCGGCCGTGGGTGGTAGGTTGGGGAAGGGGGAGTGAAATTAAATATAAGTTAAAAAAAATGAAAAAGACTTACCTGCTGCTCAGTTCTGCTCCCGCCGACACCTGCCTCGAGGCTCCTCTCGTCAGCCGTCCGGAAGGGGATGGGCCCTCAGGGCACAGGCTCCACACCCAATGCAGACGCTACTCTCACATGAGAGCAGTGCCAGGATTGGTCTGAGCGGCCTCATTTGCCACTCCAATGGTGAATTGGAGCCTGAGGCTTTTCTCCAACCCGGCTGTGTAACACAGCCAATTGGAAAAACGTGCACATATGTGTGGGGCTAGTCTAGGATGGCCGGCTAAACACACATGCGCACTTATGAGTGCACATTACTCCTCTTCCCTGCCATGCCCAGCCCTGTCCCGCTGTATACCTATTGTTTTGCGGGGCTCAGACAGCATAAATAAAATGATAATAACAGTTTGTTATTATCATTTTATTTATCGTCTGCTGACACGGGCTGTGGGGCAACTCTCCTCCGCCTTTAACCCCTTGCATGCGGCACGAATTTGCGCGCTGTGCGGGGATTTAAATAAGTGGGCGGGATTCAAACGGCCGGGTGCCATCGTCCGCACACGCCCACTGTGAGGCGTGACGGCTTCCGGCCTTCACGAGCACGCGAGGGGTTAAGGAGGAGCTTCCTTCACAAAAGAGGTAAGAAGGCTTCTGCTGGAATACATTCCTTCAATAATGGCCATGAAGTCACTTACCCTGACCACTTTCCCCAGGACAGTCCTGGATCCTGAGTCTACCAGGCCGATTGTTATATTGTATCTGTAGTGCTGCTTGGTTATTCCTTTTGCCCTTTCCTCTGTATGTATGTTTTTGATTGCTATTTGTACAACGCTCTGACACCCTGACAGGACATGTTCACGCTTTATAAAACTCCTCAAATAAATACTCTTCAACTACAACAGATGCCAGGCACACATCTATCTAAACCAACCATTTTCAGACAACCACCTTGTCTCTGAGCCCAAACTACCCTTGACTTAATCTCTTTTTCATCTCACCATTAAGTTTGCTCTCAAAGCACATACCCAACTTGAAACTCCCACATCCCCTTGCACCCCAATCTGGATCCAGATCACCCTACAGCCAAACCTCGAAAACTGTATTCTGTCTTTTATTAAATATATGTTCTAGTTACTTAACAGAAAATGTTGGGGTCCACCTGCAAAATGTAATTAGGGTCCCAAGACTCCTATGCCTGATAGATATGTATAGGCTTTACACAGAATGGGGGGTTGATGGAGGGAGGGTCCCACCTATGCTGCAGTGGCAGTAGCGGTCTATGCAATGGCCCCTGAATATAACATAGGCCTCTGCAGCCCCTGTGTGGAGGGGTCCAACAGTTCAAGGGGCCCTCATTCAGCCCAAGGTCAATGACTATATGTGAGATATTGGAGACTCAGGGGTCCCTTCATCACATTCTGCAGGAGGGCATCATTTTGAGTTATGCCACTTCTCTGATACGTAATGTTGCCATCTATTACCTCATTTAGCACCCGTCACCATTCATCTGTACCTCTAAATGTACTAGCTGCTGAAGTCCTTATGTACCACACTGTACTCTTCTATACACAGGATCTTTCAGAAACTCTTTTGAGGTGCAAATACATTTGACCAAAAACCCTGAAATCATAAATTATGCCCATCTGCTTACTCACATGTCAGGGAAATATTTACTGATCTGCAATATATTTCTCTGAAATTACTTGTCTATTATGTTGCCATTTTTGAAGCATTTAGGCCTCTTTATAATCACTGACAAATAAGAACAGAACTCTGATTACTCTATGGGCGCTTGTTAAACAGCCCACCAAAAAGAACTTCTGTAAAATGTCTCACAAACTCCTAGCTGGCATCTAAAAGACGGGTTATCGAGAAGTACTGTCAAGCAGCAATGTAGAAATTGTTGCCAACCAGTCATGTGGTTATTATTATCAGTAATTTTCATCATAATCCAGACGCACTGAAACTCACAAACGTGTTCATTATTAATCACGCGCCTCCTTGCCTCCATTTTCTTGTCAACGTCGTCATGCTGTCAGCTGCTTCGTGCACTGCCAAAAAAAAAACACACCTTATCTGATGTCAAATAACCTGGGGAAGTTTAGAAACTTTCATCGACCAAGTTTGTGGGTTGAAGTAAAAATTTGTATTAATTTGTAAAAGAATAATTGCCAGGGCCCAAAGTTTTCTCAGGAGCCCACTGCCAGCACTGGCCAATGGTGCTGATTAACAAGACTTTTGATTTCTTCTCATTCCTCCATCACCATTACACTATAGCTCCCTTTTCTCACTCTTGCATGTTCTTTCCTCCTTGCTATTTCTTCTCCAAAGCCTGAAGATGAAAAATAAGTCCCCGTCATTGTGTAGTTGGCCCTGCCTGCATAAACCGGCTCAAATCAAGCACTATATTTACAAGGAGCTAACTGCTTAAGTGTCACTATTTTGACGCTGTGGCAGGGTTTTTTTAGCGTCATATTTAAAAAGTGACTCTAAAGCCCTTGAGCGTCACTTTTCCACTGCTAGTGCCTATTTTTTTTAATGCCAGATCTGCTAGCGTTAGTTTGCAGTAATGATATGTAAGGTAGGTGTTCCCTCAGTAAAACCATGGCAAAACTGACGCTGCCATATGTACAAGGATTTGCAGAAACAGTGCTACTTTTGAAAAACAGGCGCAGAGTCCCATTAGCTGTAGTTTTTTTACGGCTAAGGAAAAGCAGGTCTAAACCTGATGCATGCACACTGGTATAAAAGCAGAATTTACCCAAATCACTTTGGCAAGCTCAACTATGCCATGGATCTACTACTATTGAGGCTCGGAGTACCAAGGAGGCATCCGCCAACACCACCAGAGCCAGCGCAGGAGAAGGGAGCGGACACACTGCCAGAAAATAACACTCATTGCCCTCAGGGAGGAGGAGGTCATTGTCCATTACAGGCTCAGGAGGGAGTCCATTGTCCAACTGCTGCACCAGATTGCACTAAGGCTGCAGCCAACAACCTCCACAGGTCAAACTACTGGCGTACTCCACATGCCGGCGTCTTGAACTTTCCAACCCACCACCGCCAGAGTGGGATGTATGATGTTACAACACACACTTTTACAACGCATACCTTTACAACACATTTTTTACAACGCAACATCCATTCCAACGCATTCCATTACAACGCATGCCATTACAACGAAATTTTAAAAACTACATTTACAACGCATTCCATTACAACGCATAATACCTTTACAACGCATACCATTACAACGCATAACATTGCATTGCATGTTTGGTAAGTATTGGATAGTGTAGGGGTAAAAATTACTATTCTAACTCCAGGGGGTGCAACAGTAGGGTAAGTGTTGGATAGTGTAGGGGTAAAAATTACTATTCTAAATCCAGGGGGTGCAACAGTAGGGTAAGTGTTGGATAGTGTAGGGTTAAAAAATACTATTCTAACTCCAGGGGGTGCAACAGTAGGGTAAGTGTTGGATGGTAATGTAATGCTTTGTAATGGTGTGCATTGTAATGACTGCGTTGTAATGACATGCGTTGTAGTGGTGTGCGTTGTAGTGTCATGCGTTGTAATGGTTGCGTTGTAATTGCATGCGTTGCAATGGATAATGCGTTGTAAAAGTTGAGTTGTAATGGTAGTGCGTTGTAAAAGTTGAGTTGTAAAGGTTGTTTCCTGCCAGAGTGGCAGGAGTATCCCATGCATCCTTCTCAAAGTTCCTCCCCTCCGTCCTGGATGCCACCATAAGCTTCACGCCACAGTATCTCTACTTCCCCAATACAGCGCAACAACAATAGGAGAACAAGCAAGGCTTTTATTTTATTGCAGGATTTCCACATGTATGGGGGCAATGGACTGCACCCATGTGCGACTTGTGCCTCCAGCAGCACCATTACTCATCTACTGCCATAGGAAGTACACCTATTCCATGAACGTGCAGGCAATCATGGACCATCTGGGCCTCTTCATAAATGTTCTTGCTAAGGACCCTGGCAGTGCCCAGGACTCCTTCCTCTTCCAACATTCCACCATCAATGAGCGTTTCCAGACTGGTACCTCTGGGAATGGCCTACTTGTTGGTAAGCACTTCTCAACCACATGATTGTCAATTATGTTGGAATATGTTGACATATCAGTCTTGGTTTGAATAAGACAGTGAAAGAGTAGTTGGTGTGGGCCTACATTCTTTAGCCATACTACAAGGCATGTGCGCATCACATTCATACAAGTCACACATGTTGTCAAGACCGCCTTCGCCACTGTGGGCTACATATATGAGTGAACTGTGCTGATGGGGTATCACTTGTCATGATGCTTTAGTGTAGTAGCTCCCCAAATCATATCAATGTTTTCATGCAAAGTCTGTCTGCATGACATTGCATGGCCTCATAGGTATACAATAAGGCAAACCACAGAAAAGTGCAGCATTCATCCACCCTACATTAATGATGTGTACCATGGGCCTTGCATGACCTTTGCAATGTTACGCCGATGAAGATCTCACACATTTCCACTCATCCTAAATCCAGGCACCTTGGGACTGTGTGCAAATAGTGTACCTCCCAAGGGTAGGTGAAATGAGGATACATGATTATGTCTCTTTCTCTTGTCCAATTACTATGTGTCCTGCATTCCGCAGGACACATAGAAAGGGGGAATTGCACAGAATAGGGCTTTTTGGTGCTGACATGTGTCACTAAAACATAACCTTATGTGAGGACATTAAGCTGACACACATGCATCATGGTGCAAGAGAGGGGGATGGCACTAGTAACTACCATGTGATAGTGCATATGCATGCAAACTGTGGAAGTGCTGTATGTTTGGAATATGGCACATTCCACCCCTTCACTTTGGAGACAGGTCAGCGCAGCCAAATAACATCCATTGCTGTCAAGTGGCATCAACTGCTACATGAGGCCCTGTGTGTGCATTCAGTAGTGTCAAAAGCCTCACTAATGCAACACTATGTAAAATGCTGCGTCCAAACACCCTGTTGAAGCAAGGCACTCCCTGTTGCAAGTCTGTGTGTCCACATGTGAATCCCATGGTCATGAGGCATGAGATGTATCCCAGACCTGTGAAACTGAAATATTGTCATATAGGGACCTCACAAGATCATTTCTACCATGCTACATTACATCACTCATCAAATAAGCACATCACATCCTATATGCACACCGTTTTGTAGCGCACAAACCACTTTATCAGTCCTTGAAGGTCCCAGACTTTATAGCAAAGTGTAGACTCATGAAGAAACTGCATGACCCATGACAGCCACAACACAGTCAGGGAATTATCTGACTTTTTTGGAGCAATGCTGCACAGCTTCTGCCAGCACAGCCACAGAACCCTGCACATTGAATCACGTGGAAAATATGCCCCACATTATCTACAAGCAGTGTGGCACTGTAGTATAGTTAGTCTACCATTTGCACTGTATAGTGCAAGTTAACACATATCTCAAACCCCTTGTGTACTGTCACCATAGTGGACACTGTGCACTGCCATGTGTACACTATAATGGCCTACATTGATATCCACTCGCTATCTTTCCCATGGCAGTTCACATTGAACAACATTGACTTCAACTCTCAATGCCAAATATGTGTGACTCAAGTACCCCACATCCCCTTGGTCTAGTTACATGTTGTCAAATCAGACAGGTATCAGTCCTGGTAGGGAAATAGTAGCCAATAATAGCAGTGGTGGCTTCTCCTCTAAGGCGGAGGAGCGTCGCCTCACTGCCTCAGAGCAGCAAAAGAAAGGAAGAAATAAAAGGATAATAGCTAATGTTATTATCATTGTATTCTGTTCTACTGCTGCTGCAGCTTGTGTGAGGGGGGATGGGTACAACCCTCCTAAGTGTGCAATGACTGTTTGGTCGGCCATCTCAGGCCACCCAAAGCAGTCATGCGCTCTTTCCCCCTTCTCTATGCAGGCTGCATTACAACCTGCATGGAGAACATGCCCACACCTTCAGCCCCTGGCTGAGCACCGTGTCACAGTGCTCAGACCAGTCACAATGCTGCATTGCAGCATTGTGATTGGCTGCAGGAAACGTGGGAGCCCTGGTGCTTCCTGCTTCCTATTTTTTACAAGAAGCCAGGAAGAGGACGCAGGAGAGGCGGTGGCAGCTGGCGAGGTAAGTGTTTGTTTTTTTAATTGTGGTCCCCCCCCACCCCCGCCCTGAATGTGAATCCAACTGTGCACCCGATGGGTCAGACTTCCAGCTAGTTTTGCCTGGATTTTGCATAGAATCACAATGTTGGCCACCGTCAAATTAATCACTTGGAATGTTAGGGGTTCACAGACCCCCAAAAACCACTGCCTGATACCAGCATAACTTGAGCGACACCCTGTAGAGATCACCTTCTTGCAAGAGACACATATGGCCCCTGGAGAAACTCACCTCTTTGTCGACAAATTGGACCCCACTAAGTTCTTCGCATCATATAGCACATCCACAGTAGATGTGGCGATACTGATTAAATGGGTCCTTCCCTTTATGGTTGACTCTGACTGCCTAGACCTCATGGGGCATTATATTTATCTGTTTGGCTCACTCCGCATTGTTTCCACTCTTGCCGCTGGTGTTTGCTCTGGAGCCCGTGCTTGTTTACTGCTCATGCAACATCAACACAGGGGCCTTAGGTTCCCTACATGGCAGTATCTCCTGTCCCTTGCTGCTGATGATATGTTTCTTTTCGTAAGGGACTCAGCAATCAACCTAGTCCGATAACATGTGACATTGTCCCCTTTGGTGATTATGCTAGCCTGCACACTAACTTAGGAAAAAATGAAATATTAACCCCTACAGACGCAACACAACCATTGCCTCTAGGCATCCCCCTGGCGTGGAGTGAGGTGACCCAGTCCACTATCTTGATATCTCACTAGGATGACAAAGGCTATTATCCTGCACAATTACTGGCTCGTAGTGAGAGAGAGCACACTCGAGCCACAGGTCACATGCTGGATAAACCCTCCTATTTCCTTGGTGGTCCGGGAAGCGTTGGTCAAAATGATGATATCCCCTAAGCTACTATGTCTTTTTACAAATATCCCCATACCTCCAGTGCAGGAACCGCTTTCCCCAGTGTCAAACACTAATCACACGTATGGTTTGAGGGACTGGGGCGTCTGTGAGTTTTGGAGAGTCTCTCTAGGGCTTAGAGGCTGCTTAGCTGTCCCTGACCCTAAACTATACCATCTTGCAACGCAGGCTCATTATGTCGTGCCTCGACATACTCGGCTCCTATTCTCTTGATTGAGATGGATCAGCCGGAGACTGGCTGTCTTGTCACACACTAGCTATCCCGCTTCCATGCCTTGGTAGGGACATCCAGAGCATGCACTGCACTAACTTAGATTTGGCGTCACCACACAGGAACAGTTCTTCATGATCGCCTCTTTTTTTTTGGGCTGGCGTGATTCTGGGCTAAGGGCGATATCATTGCGCTCAATTTATTTACATTCTTTCGATTGTACCACGCACCCAAGGTTCAATGGCTGGATTTTCCCCATGAGCCAAGGGAGCCCCCCCCCCTTTAAGCAGATGTACCTCTCGGCCACCACGAGAGGTTAGGTCTTCTGGCTATACAATATGATGGAGGAAATACTTCCCAGTCTGGGGGACAACCCCAGGGTTCAATGGGAGTCCGACCTCATGATGCCCATCTCCCTAAAGGTGTGTGGACACTGTTGTGAACAGATTAAGCAACTATTCATTAACCAAAGGCAAAGACTCATTCATTTTATCTTCATTAATCGTGTCAACTCTACTCCGCAGTATCTGCACCAAATGGATCCCACTCAGCCCTTGTCATGCCTTCTCTGCTCTACATATCCTGCAGACTGTCAGCACTTGGCCTGGACTTCCCCTACATATATGGTCCTTCTGGTCCAAGATTGCGAGCATGGTTGGGATATAATTGGCTCTCATTTTCCATGTGTGCCACTCCCCATTCTTCTCGGATGTGTTGCTGATGTTTCTCGCCCGAGGAGAAGGCTGGTGACCCTGCTGTTAGTGATTGCTCGACAGCGCTTGGTGCAGGCCTCGCTCAGGGGCCCGCACTCCAAGCATCAAGACTGGTTGAAAGATGCAACAATCTGCAGTGACCAGACAGAGACATATGCATTGCTGCAGACCCCTAGGGCCAGGCCTAAAGAAATATGGTATGCCTTCTGGGACTATATGTTACAGAAGGCCTCCTCGCCTGGATCATCCTCTCCTGCTGTGGATATGTCGCCGCCCCTCTCTGGATAGTGGTGGGCCAAGTGGGCCCCCTACGTTTTTGGTTGTGTTTCTGACCAGGAGACTGCATTGACCCACTAGGAATATGCTGCCTAGACTCATGCTGTACCTGTTAGGCCTATGCTAACTGATGCTGACATGACAACCTCCTATGTTGTATGTAATTCAACTGTCATGTATTTAGCAAATCCTCAACAAAAAGATAATACAATTAAATCAAAATGGATCCTATTGGTTCCAACACTCAAAATCTCACCTCACAAAGAGTTTTTTTAACATGCATGTCTCTATCTCTCGCGCTCTCTCTCACACATAGATGCACTCAACATGCGCACGGAATGTCAGAGCAGGAATCAGAGGTTAACACTGCTCAAGGTTTGGGGTGGGGGAAATCCCTGTTTTATTAGAGTTTTCTTTTTGTTGGCAGTGGCAAATACTGCCATAGTTTCCAGCCTTCCCAGACTTCCTTCACTGTCTTTATGTTGCAATTTTAAACAGGCCACAGGGCTAGCTCAATTATGGCCAATTTAAAGATGTCCAGCCTGTATGCCTGGTTTTAATGTAAACACATATGCACAAATGCAGAAATTCTATTGCCATATAATACCATATTATAGTTTGACATGCCATCTTTGCCATTACCTGATAATGGTGGTGGTTGTGGTAATGGTGTTATTTGTGTTATGGTATTTGGGGTGGTGGTGAGGTATTGGTGGTGGTCTGCTATTGGTGACAGTGTGGAACTGGTGGTGGTGTGAGGTAGTATTGGTGGCTTGATATTGATGGTGTGGTATTGCTGTAGTGGAACTGATGTGGGTGCACTATGTATGGTGGTGTTGGTGGTGGTACGGATGGTGAGTTTGTGGTATTGGTGACAGTGGTTTTAGTTTTGTGGTATTAGTGGTGGCTTTATTGGGTAGTGATGTGGTGTGGGTGCTGGTAGAGTTGGTGATATTTGTATTTGTGGTATTGGTGGAAGAGGTAGAGGTGGTAATGGTGGTGGTGTTATTGGTGGCGTTAGTGAAATAGGTGCCAGTTGTACGTCATGAGGATAGTACTGGTGTTGTTAGTATTGGCATTAGTGGTGGTAGTCAGGTGTCGTTGTGTGCCCAATAGAACCCCAGTAAACCACCATGATACAGTCAAGAGTCAAAACAAAAAGCATTAAAAAGCCTACAGCATTAAAAAATGCTTTCTCTGTACAACGCATTTATAAAAATAAATAATTGAATGCAACAAAAAGTTTGATGTTTGAGTGTACTTTTTAGATGTAAAACAATCTTTTTTATATTGAAATGTAAGCACCCCATAGAAGGGAGAATGATTCACCAAACAGCCAATGGCCCGAGGTGAAAAAGAAATACTCTTCTGGGTGGAGTCAAAGCCAGCTCTGTAAGGAATTGGTAACAAAAGGTTTTCCACACAGCTAAAGCTGTCTTTACCTAGACCCAAAATAGCAGAAATATACCAACATCCTCCTTCCAACATCCCCCCCCTCCTCCACAACTAGACACCTGAGTAAGGCGGAGAGGGTGTCTGACAAATTCATCAATCAGGTTCTGATTTTCTCTGTAGATTTCAGATTAATTCAGTTATTGCTCAGTGGGGCTTCTGCTCCCATTCAGAGCACAAAAAGTTTAGCAACACAATAAGGATGCTTTTTAAAACTCTCTAGGTGTTTGTGGACAGAGTAAACATTAAAAAGGTACAAAGCAACACCATGAGAAGTGGAGAATAACACCATAAATGCAATAATGGGTTGCAGGAACGGGAGTTTGTTACCCCAGACAAGTTTATGTACGTTGGCACATGTGGTCTGCGTGACTCTCAGAATCAAAGCAGGGCGAACTGACCTCTCAACTTGGGGGGTTGGTGAGGGTAGAAGCAAGCACAGGAGGTGGTTGCACAGTCCCTCCTGGGCATCACAAACTGCAAATTGGGGCTTCTGGCAGAAATATGAGAGTCATTGGATGGTTTATGCTGCAGTAAGTGACTGTGCGGGCCAAGAGGCTAAAGAGCCATATGCTGTGGTTGGTTGGCCATTTAGTTTGAGCTCACACAGTTCCATCTTGCTTCTGCAGACCTGTGCCTGTGACATGAACCTTATGCCAGACTTGAGCCTCCCCACTGACTTAGGAAGCAGAAGATTGCATGCAGCCCTTTTTCATGGTGAAAGCTAGGGGATAAATCTCAAAGAAAGTGTGCAGATAAGCCACAATCTACAAAAACTTCTGACTTCGGGCTTTCACTCAGAATTCTATTAGGTCTTCGCTTCGCTGAGCAAATTAGGGGGTCGATTATGCTTGCGGTGATTCTGCATCCTCCTGGCCGGTGGAAGCCACCGCCGGCCCGGAGGATGCGGAATCACCGCTGCGGACCTGCAAAACACCCACCGCCAGATTATGATGGCGGTGGGATCAGCGGCGGACGGCACGTCTGTCCGCCGCTAATCCGCGGGGGGTTGGACGCAATTTGGTGGCGGTGTCTGCAAGACACCGCCAGCCAAATTACGATGAGTTAGTAAACATGCTTTTCCGCGGCGGATTTACCGCCGTGGAAAAGCATGTGGACAATAGCTTCTGGGGGGCCCCAGTGTGTCGGGGGGTGAACATGGGGGTACCTATGGTACCCCCCTGCATTTGCATGCACAAAGCGGCAAGCACTGCGCGGTGCCTGCCGTTTTGTGCATGCAAATGCAAAGCATGCATATTTAACATTGTGGCGGGTGCTGCTTAAAGGAGCACCCGCCGCAATGTTAACTATACAGGATGTGACCGCCAGGGTGGCTGTCACATCCTAATTCCAACGGAGGGACCGCCGCTGCGCCTGCGGACGGGCCCTCCACCTTGGACGGACTGCGTCCGTCCGCCATCCTAATAGGCGCCTAAGTTAGGTCTTCGCTTCTCTGAGGAAATTAAGGAAAATATAGGCAAAGGCTGTTTTCTAGAGAATTTTTAAATAACGATTCTTCCCATTAACAACGTAAGCCCAATGTGGACGGAACATGAACTAACTGTTTAAACGGCTTTACCATTTATCAGTCAATTGTCTTAGAAAAGTCCTCCCTGCTTGGACCCTGGATGTCATATTATGTGAATAAGATTTCCAGGGCTGTCGTGGAATTTCAGAGAATTTACAGGAAGGAATTCGAAAAGGCTTTCTGTTGGAAGAATGCTGCAAACCTTAATTTGTGCGGGGATGAGCGGCTAGACGTACGGTAGTCTGCTCTGTCCGTGTCGTTTTCTATATTTTAAAACTATTTAATTGCACCATCACCATTGTTATTGGTGTATTTAAAATTTATTTTACCTCCCTTCTTTGGCTCTTTCCCCAGTTCACAGTGGCGTTTTTTGGGCCATTCGAGAAGTTGAGCTCTCTCTTACCCCCTTACCCAATGTAATATGACTCTTACAAATGACACAGTTCAAAACAGACTTGACCCTTCGAGCTCTCACACACAAGGCCTCTATGTTTACCTTGTTTAATACAAGGTCGATAATTGAACACAAATTGGATTTTGCGGAACTTTGAGGGGCACACAATGCAGATATTACCTTCATCACCAAAACATGGCCGGACTCAGCAACTGGTCCTGACTTCTTCTGAACGGATAGAGCAGGTAAGCAAGGAGGCAGGCTGGCAATAGTTTTTCGTGATAACTTTTCTGCTTCCTGCTCCCCGGTAACGAGTGGTTCGGACTATGAAACCCTCCTATTCCAAATAGAGCTTACCAAAAACTATACTTTTAGATGTCTATTGTGGAGAAGTGTGGCTCAGGGGTTAGAGGCGGCAGACCCGGAAGCTGAGATCGGTCCTGGACCAGGGTTCAATTCCCAGACCCGGAAGCTGAGATCGGTCCTGGACCAGGGTTCAATTCCCTGCCTCGGCGTGTCTTGGGCTAAAAATTCCACGGACTGGATAATTCTCTCCCCGGTGCCTCCTCGACTCACGGGTTCACACTCTGCGACTCTGGGCAATAGCTTGCTTAATCTCCACAACGGCCCCTCGCGGCGGGATGCCTGACTTTCACCTTGTGGATACCCTGCTATCTCACAGGGGAATACCAGGACGGGTTCCCTAAGCAAGCGCCGGGAAACCCACTGCGGGTAGCTGTGCGTTATATAAGCTCAACTACATTTACATTTACACATTATGTCTATTGGTTTAGCGCCCTCCAGACATCAGAGCTTTTTGTCTTTTACTGAAGCCCATGGCTTGAATCTAGTATTAATAACTCAGACTTCTTAGTGCTGGGCGACTTTAATTTCCCCCTTAAGAAGGTTAAAGACACTAAGGCATATTTACAATGGCTTAATGCCACAGGAGCATCACTTTTCGTGATGGTCCTGTGGCGTTAAGCCCTTCACCTTATTTATAAGACTGCGTTAAGCCACTTAATGTGACTTAACAACGCTTGTAAATAAGGTCTCCTTTCATGCTACACTTAGCATGAAAGGGGTTAGCAATGGGTGTTGCGGTGGGCGTTCTGCCACAACACCCATTGATTTTGACACTTCCCTATTTACAAGTGTAAATAGGAGACAGCGCCAAAATTAAAATCAGAGAAAACCTGGTCTTAACCTGGTGAAACAAGGATAAATTATTAATTTCTCCGTTTTGACTGTTTCAATGTGTGCTGCATTGTGCAGCACATATAAAACAGCAAATCACCATGTGTGATTGTTTATGTGCATGAAGGTGTCTCTTCCTGCAAATAAACAATCATTAAAAAAATGACGATTTGCAACTTCTAGATGTGCTGCACAAAGCATCACACATAGGAGTTACAAATCACCATTACTGGTCGCTTATGTGCAGTAAGGGACACCTTCTTGTGCATAAACAATCATTCCCTCAATGCAGGCACCCTTGAACTATAGTGCAAGGTTGCCTGCATTGGCGCTAGCGACGGTGCGCAGAAATTAATACAAAATCAATATTCAATACACAACCTAGCTTAACTAAACCCTAACCACTACTCTCCTACCAAAGTAATACTGATGGCACGCGGAGTTATCTGCTCAATTACCATACTCACCTGGGCCCATAAACGTACACACTTTGAACAGGTAATCCAGCTTTACCATTTACCAATCAGGATTTTATTTTACTTTAGAACTTGTACCTATACACATTTGACTTACCAATCCTTGTCCCCTGTGTTTAAGTCCTAAGGATCAAGAGTGTTAGCATAATAGGTGCAAAAATAACATTTACCTTCATAAATAACCACAGACTCACGAATGTTTTAAACACTTTATATATGTAAATTCTTAAATGTCAGAGTCCATACAGAAGCAATAAAAGCCTTTTCAATTAGGAAGATAATGATTAAAGCAATGATATATAGAAATATTAAGAGACCTATTTTAAGCATTGAAACATAGGGAGGGTGGAAAAGGGAAACAGTACAATGACGTACCCACACAGATTTATATTTACCTAGAATGGTGTGATGACCAACCCTGGCCACGGCTGGGACAAAGAAACATGACTCCCGATAGTTCAGGTGCCAACAGGACAGAATAAGTACAGATAAGGATAAGACAGGTGCAGACCAATGCGGATCAGGACAGGACAGATGCAGGTCAGGACAGGTACCCTCAGCTAAGTGCAACGCCAGCGTCACACACCTCTCTGTGGCTAACAGTCGGACCCCGATTGGGTTATCGATTCTTCTCCCACAGCAAATTATCGATTCTTCCGACAGAGTGCTCCGCCACCACCTCTGCTCCCGATTCTTCTGACAGAGTGCTCCGCCAGCACCTCTGCTCTCGATCTCCTATAGAAGGCTTTGGGTCAGTGACAGTTCTGCTATTCGGACAAGTCGGACAATCTAACTAGCTAAGCCTACCTTAGTTATACCATTTTCCAGGGCAATGTACCACCCCTCAGTGTTGCAAATTTGTGTATTCCCTTGATTTGATTGGTCAAAAGGTGAGGTAATCACACCATACCAGTATTAGATCATTTTCATTAAAATATTCAGATCAACGTTCCTGCCCATACATTTTTATTTTCCCGTGTACTTTTATTCCACCCAGCATTATTGTAGCAAAAGATATACAATGTATTAACATTTTGAATTATTCTCTTCCTCTGGTGAGTTCATGAGGTGAGGTTCCCAGGCGCATCACAGGCAAGACTGTCACTGGCATGGTTTCAATGCCACTGCTTGACAACTCTTGAACTTCTGGCTCATGCGCACTGAGGGTTTCAATCTGGAGTTACATTCATTCTCCAGGCCCAAACACGAGCTAGTAGCAAAGTGAAAGAGAAATAATTTTAGAACAAAGAATAAATCAATGCACTGTATACCACTTATCTCTACTCTATTCCCATTACTTTATTTTAACTATAGCATTAATAGTTAAGTAGAACGAACACGGTTTAGTGAAAGCAGCAGCAGGTGCATTAGTATGTGAAACATAAAGCAGCCATCTTTAATACTAGTGCGCAGCTGCAAAAATTTCCCTCCAAGCAGAAAGGACGTCACACCACGTGAGTGTGGCAGACACATGCACAGTGAAATTCCCGCATTTTGGCGGCCATTTTAATGCATTCAAGTTACTGTTAGTAAAAGCACATACGTAAGTGTCCCCTAGATACTAGAAATGTCGTGTGGTGTAATTATTAGTAAGACAAAACATATTGATTAGTACATTACGTGTTATTTCGAGAGGGTTGAGTCCGAGCAAGTCCCTTTACGTATAAAACCTTGCTCCATCACTAGGCAGCTGAGTTTAGTGCCAGCGCTAGAGAAAATGCAGGGTAGCGCCATGTCGTTGTAAATACGGTGCATCCTTGCGTTTTCAGAATGGCGGAGTGTATTGTTAAAAATATTTGCTTAACGACTCATTTAGCCATTCCCTTGTAAAGATGCCCCACTGTTTTTATGATTGACTCAATGGTTGGTGGTGTGTGAGGACAGTCCATCACATTTTTTGAGATGCCCTGCACCTCACTTAATCAAGTGTAGTGTACTTGTTTTTGTGTAACTGATTCCCTACCATTATTGTGGTCGGATCACAAAGCCATCATGTTTGAAGTTTGCATCCCGCACCCACTATCTAGATGTGGGGCCAACCCTCAGGGCAGCAGAGGTCATGCCTGGCACAAAAATGACGCCTCTAAACTCTTATCGCTGCTGTCTGACACCAAGCCCAGCGATACAACAAATCTTAATGTAGCTCTTCCGAATTATTCTCCCTTGATTGGAGCAGCGATTAAAGTGCTTGCTCAGCAAACATTGCGAATTCGAGAAAAAAACACCCAGAACCTTGGTTGTCCGAAAAGCTTAGAGCTCAGAAACAGTTGTGTGGAAGGATAGAGCAGAGGTGGAAATCTAACTATGACCCACAGAAAAGAGAGATTTATAGACAATCCATTGCAGATTACAAAAAGCTAATCTTAGAAGAAAAACAAACTATTTCTCCAATAAGATTTTGCAATACAGGAACCCTGTGAAAGAATTATTTCATACAGTTAAAAGCCTAGCAAAGATGTCTGAGTCTATTAAGAACACCTGCAGCCAAGTCTTCTAAAATGCACTTGCTATTTTTTTCAGACAAAGGTGGAGACTGGTTTAAACACCTTTGAAACTAACAAACATAGCATTCATGTCCATCAGCTAGAAAGCAAAGGTTTTTCTCCCTCTTTAGTCGTGGACATATTTTCTCCACTCAGTAATGAGGTGGTTTTCAGCCTAGCTAAGTCTACCGAATCAGGCTCCCCCATAGATCCTTGTCCACCCAAAATAGTACACCTTTTCCAAATATTGTAAGCATCCACCTTAAAGTGATTCTTAACAAGATAATTAAATCCAGATATGCTTCCATCTTTCCCTCATAAAAAACAACGACTCTCAATCCACAGGAGCCCAGTAGCTACCGGCCAATTTCTCTGCTACATTTCCCTTCTAAAATCTTCCAAAAGGCTTTAAGTATGGAACTTAAGTCTTTCTTAGATGCTAATAATCTGGACTCAACACATGTCAGCTTCAGAAGTGCACATAGCACAGAGACTGCTCTGATTGTTGCATTAGAAGAGTTAAGGTCCATCTTTAATGCTGGTGGTAAGGCTGCATTTATATTATTGGATCTTTCCGTGACCATCAATACGGTCAACCATGACATCTTGATATGCCGGCAGTCTGAGCTTGGAAAAAGAGGCCTCTGTCTTTGCCTGCTGAAATCTTTCCTTTCATAGAGGGTGCAACATGTTGTAATGGGGTAATTTACTTCCAACCTGTTTCACCTGCCATGTGGGGTACCGCAGGGCTCCTTGGTGAGCCCAACTCTTTTCAATCTTCATGTCACCCCACTGGTAAGGCTTATTAAATCTTTTGGCTTTTCTACTGTTTCATATGCTGTCGAAACTCAAGTAGTAATATAGATTTCCTGCAGCCCAGATGAGACAGCATTAAGACGTAACACATGTATGGGTCAGATTGATAACTGGATAAAGGTTAACTGTTTAAAGCTTATCTCCAGGAAAACAGAGGTCCTTCTGTTATTTAATGACATCTCCTTTTGGTAACAAAGTTGGTGGCAGCAGGAAATGGGCCCATGACCCAGGCCTGTGAGAAAAGTCAGGAATTTAGGTATAGTCTTTCAAAATAAATTAAACTTTGATGATCATGTTAATGCACTTGTTTCTTCTGTTTACTTCATTCTGAGAATAATTAGGAAGAATTGCCCTCTTATTCTATCAGATCTTCAGAAAACTGTTATGACCACATTGACCATATCCAAATTAGATTATTGCAATGTCCTTTTTTTGAATATTCAAAAAAGATTACTTCATAAACTTCAGTTGCTACAGTATGCATCAGCTTGGTTTCTCTTGGGAATTCCTAAATATCAATCTATATCTTGGGCTCTGGTTAAGCTGTACTGGCTTCAGGTGGAAAAGAGAATTTAATTTAAAGTACTACGTTTTTTAGGCCATTACATAATGTTGGCCTAGATAATTTATAGAACAGATGTACCTGGTATATTCCGTCATGGAAACTTAGATAATCTGCAGCCAAGTTTTTGGGGGTGCCTCAGAATAAACGAGTTGCATGGAGAGATAGAAGTTTTATTCTGGGAACAGCGAAACTGTGAAACGTTTCCCCCATGACTCTGAAGACCAGTCCACATCATTTGTCTTTCAGAAAATCACTTAAAACCTAGATTTTCTTCAATTAGGTTTAGCAGCCCCTGCCACTAAAGACCATTGGCCCCTGCAAACTTTTTACGCCATCCATCCTCCGACATGATTTCTACCAGGCGGGGCACAAGAAACACTGGGGTGAAGGAGGAGCCATAGAGCACAGGAAGCAGGCCACATATGTTCCCTTACACCAGAGGTTTGTTCTGCCACAGCCATCTCTTTTTTTGTGGTCTTTGGTAGATATCACACATTCTAGCAGTTGGCAAAGAAAAAAGCAGTGTTTCAGGTAGGAGTGGCTCCTGGCCAAGGGTGAACATGTGCAGGCTTGCAAAGGATTGAGAAACCTGATGCAAATGCTTTAATAAAAGGATCAAGCTGTTATGTGTTTATGTCACCACTATAGAATGCACCACTTTATTCATATACACATGATCAAGGCACTAAAACTGAATTATTAAAATAAATGTAGAATCTGAATTTGGTATTAAGTACACAAATTAATGATAATTCAAATATATGACAACTGCATTTATTTTGAAAAAGTATTAATTTAAATATACTAAATAAATACAATGAAATATATTAAGTTAAATAAAATAACAACTGTTCTCATCCAAATTGGAAAATAAAAAATGTAAACTTAAACTGGATAACTATTGCAGCTTAGGAACTGCAAAAATCTACACCCTTGCTCAAATTTAACAATCATATTTTTCAATCAGCAGTTTTATACAGTTTTTTTCACTGGTTAGTGATCTTGAAAACGGAACTGTAAACGTCTGAGTTTTGTGAACATGTATCAATTACTTTTTCAATCAGCTGTTGTATGTTTCATACATTTTTGCTCAATGTATGCTTATCATGCACAAACCTGATAAGTAATCATCTGCCATTGTTGACCTCAAACATGTTTTCACCCTTCCCATGGTGCTGAAAGACATTTCCACTGTGCAAGTCGGCACTGGTAATATGAGAGTAATGAGAATTGCTTGCTTGACTGATGGAAATCAATTTGCATGATTTAGCAAATCCAGAAATCCATTGTCAGACTGCTCATCCTTCATTGACCAAATCTCAAATCTTATGACTGCTTCATTTTCCAGGTTTTCAATGTCGTAAATTTCTCTGATGTTTGCAATATGGTATTTGTAGGGCTCAAGTGTCATTCTTGCAATGCGTTTTGGTTAAACTGAGAACAGGCTCAAATGTGTCTTGTTTTCATTGCCAAACCGGGTTTCTAATGATTTGATGATAGAGTCCATGTATGGCACATAGGCAGACTGGCGATAGTGTTCTTTCACACAAGAGGAAACAAAATTAGAATGAAATACTTAGCTGCATCTGGGAACACGAACTTCATTGTTACATTTTTCTGCCATTGTTTGAACATTTAAAAAAAAAATCCTTAAATTGCTCTTCTGCATTTTGTCTGTGATCACGGAGCACAGTCAGAAGGTCTTGCATGTGATTACACACCTTGCAGATATCATGCTGAACACCTTGGGGAGCCTGTCTTACAGATTCCAATAATGATGAGCAATCTGAAATTATGGACAAGCAAAAGAGAAAGCTCACTGAGCTTGAGGAACATGGCGATTGATATGAATCCTGATGTGTTTTCCCTGATGCTGTAGTAACCAGTAAGCTTAATTGCTTGAAGATCTCTTCAAAGTTTGAGCATAAAAATATAATGCTCTTGTATTTTTCTGTCCATTGTGTTTCACTCAGCAATGACACATTGTGACTAAGAGACTTAAATTTGGACTCTAATGGAATAACTTAATGGTGGCTTTCACTGTGCTGATAGAATGCCATATATCTGTTATAGCATTTAGGTCATTAACAACCAAATTAAGTTTATTTGCAGCACAGGGAACAAAAGCAGATTTGGGATATGCCCCCTTCCATTCCTGCCATTGTAGAGCATCCTTTATATCCTTGGAGTTTTTCTAAGGTTAATCCGAATTTAGAACATGTATCCATAATCATATATGTAATTGAGATAGCATCCATTTCTTGTAAAGTTGCAAATCCAAGGAATTCTACCGTGATGACAGCTATGGAGCTATTTGTTCCTACAAAACGTACTCCAAGTGACATCTGCTCTTTTCCAAATATGTCAGCAATTTCAACAGCAATAATTCAAAATCCATTTGACATATTGGGTGAGGATACTAGATCGTCTCTTCACATAATGTTATCAATTCATGTTCAACTCAAACTGATTTTATAATGAGCATTAACCGTTGCATTTTCCAGATCATATACACATGATCAAGGCACTATAACTGAATGATAAATAAATGTTAGGATCACATCTCCTGCTTCAATGCAAAATTGGTACAGACTTTGCATTTTTCCGGTTGCACTTATTTTCCCACATAAAGCAATGTCATGTATGTCACAAAGGAAGATAGTGGGCATAGTTGGAAAATTTCTGATTTTCTTCAACTTGCCTTTTCAAAGCACTGTCTATTTGGCAGACAATACTTGTTTCTAGTTTCTTTCTGATTGCCAAAAAGTGAGTTGCATTCACTTGTGAGTTTTTATGCCAAGATGATAAAACATGGTTGTGTGCACTTTCATGGAAGTCTTTATATTTAGTGAAAGGCGTAGTGATGAAGTTCCTTGTGTCTCATGATGAACTGGCTGGGAAAAACTGTTCAATACTTGCACATATCACCTTTCAGTTGTGGAGAGTAGCTAAGCCATGGTGAATATTGATTAATCCACACATGACGGAAGCAGCGTGGTCCACCTGAATCCTTCTTGAAGTCATAATTTTCTGGAGGGGTATACATATTTTTTTGTAAATTGTATTTCAAATCATCTGTTAGTTTAAAAAAATAAATAAATACAATCCAACATCATGGCTACATTCTGTTGAAGCTGAAACTGGACTTGCAAAACTGCTTGTGCTTGGTTCTTCCGCCCCCTGCTCATCTGTCTAGTTTTTTTTCTTGCCTCCTTAATATCATATTCTAAATTATCCAATTTTCGTTTTGAAAATATTTTGTGAATGTCCATTTCTAGATTGAAACAGGGATCATAAACCGTGCTCATCACAGGCCGGCTGTATTGAATAAACTGTGAGTTGTAGATGAGCTGCACGGAGTTGAAAATCCCTTTAAATATCTTCGGCAGGGAGAACCAAGCTTTTCTTGCATCTTGCATAGTTGTATTGGTAAAATGAGATTTGTTAACGTCAAAAAAGTCAGATTTCACTTGCCACAGCACCAGACTGCATGCACAGCAGTTGCCATCACATTAGATTGCACCCACAACACCAGATTGCACCCAAAACACTTGCCAGAGCACCAGCTATAAGTCCACAGCACTTGCTTGGCACTGCATGGCATCCACTTCATTCACCAGATATAATCCCACATCACCAGGTATAATTCCACCACACCAGATAATCATATAACCCCCCATGGTGGCACAAAATATAAACCCATTGCTTTCTCCTGCTTATGACTCCGTTTTTTTCTGCTCTCTCCTTTTACTCCCCACATTTTTCAGAGTGCTTTCTTGCTTTTGCCCCATTTGTTTACTACTTTCTCTCTTCCTCTCCCCAATTTTTTTCAGTGCTTTCTCATGCTTTTGCCTGGTTTTCGTACTAATCCCTCCTTCCACTCCCCCTAACTTTCTGAATGCTTTCTCCTGCTTTTCGTTCTTTTGTACTGCTTTTTCCTTCCTCCCCCCATTTTTCTGAGTGCTTTTGCATGCTTTTGCTGGTTTCTCTTCTACTCTCTCTTTCCACTCCCTCCAACTTTCTGAGTGCTTTCTCCTGCTTTTGCATTCTTTTGTACTACTTTTTCTTTCCTTCCCCATTTTTCTGAGTGCTTTCATATGCTTTTGAAAGGGTAAAGAGGCCTTCAAGGGATATAATTCAAGAGAACAATCAATTGTTTGATGTAACTCTAGGAGAAATTAATTAACCTAATGTATGAATCATATAAGCAAATACACAAAATCTATTTGTTTGGACCATATGTAACAACAAATAAACACATTAAAACATATAAACGCTTTGTTTTTGAGATAGATGTTCTTTTTAGGTTTTGCTGTGCTATTGATTATTTTGTTATCACGTTATCCATACCAGCATTTCCATACCTGCTTCTTTGATTTATTGCTGATTCAATGAATGTTTGATAAAATTCTTTTCATATACACCCTTGTGTTCTGTTGTCTATACGTTTATATGTTTTAATGTGTTTATTTGTTGTTACATATGGTCCAAACAAATAGATTTTGTGTATTTGCTTATATGATTCATACATTAGGTTAATTAATTTCTCCTAGAGTTACATCAAACAATTGATTGTTCTCTTGAATTATATCCCTTGAAGGCCTCTATACCCTTTCATTTAACTACCCAAGCCCTCAAGGGTCTAACTGGGTCACTCACGTTCTTTTAATCAATTTCATATGCTTTTGCCTCATTTTTTTCTGCTCTATCCTTCCACTCCTCCCATTTTTGGAGTGTTTTCTCCTGATTTTGCCCCATTTTTTACTGCTTTCTCCCCCCCATTTTTCAGAGTGTTTTTTCATGCTTTTGCCTCAGTTTTTCTTCTGCTCTCTCCTTCCACTCCCCTATTTTTTAGTGCTTTCTCCTGCTTTTGCCATGTTTTTTCTGCTTTCTTCTTCCTCTTCCCCATTTTTCTGTGTGCTTTCTCATGCTTTTGTCTTGTTTCTTTATGATTTTTTTCTTGTGCTTGCTTTATTTGTTTCCCTTGTTTTTCACTGCTTCTTGTTATTTGCAGTGCTGAGCAGGACTGCCCAACAATGTTTGAGCCAGCAAAATAGGATATACAGGTTACACAGCTGCCGGGATTTGAATGCAGGTCGGTCGGGGGCCAAAATGCGCTATGAGCAAGGAGGCGAGCCAGTAAGTGAAGGGCCTGTTAACTAACTGCTGCTGCAGTGCACAACAGATGCTGCAAGTCTCTGGAAGTCTACCATCTGGTGTGCAAGTCAAGCACTATGCTGGGGGCTGGGACGGGGCAGGTCAGACCATGATTGGTCCAACACCAATGTGGGACACCGGTGAGGTGGCTCTCATTGATAGCACTTAGCTACCAATGACAGTGCTGCCTGCAGACTGAGGTCGGACTGTCATTAGTAGCTGAGCACTACGCTACTACCAACAAGAGTCTCATTTGGGAACATAGTAGTGCTCAGCTACCAATGACAGTAGGGCCTACCAGTATAAGCTGCCTGCCACCTGGAGGACGGGTATCACCCTCCCGCCATGAGGTTACCTAGGGCAATGGCGCTGGCCACACCACCCTTAAGACTAGGGCAACACTACGGCAGGGAGCAGCTGTGGTGTTACACTGCGGCTGCACTGCACTGTGAAATCCGTACTAAGGCCCGAGTGATCCGGAGGGTGAAACACCCCCCACTTTTCCCCTTTGGATGCCAATGCTAAAGACAGAAGCAACATCATGATGCCTCTGGGCAAGCAAGCTCACTACAAAACCAAAAATCAAACCAAACTGATGTCAATTTATGCTTGAAATTTGTGATGCTGATAAAAAGCAAATTGGGACACAGTAGTATTTTGGGCCTCCTACCCATAAGCGCTAGAAAATGGGCTTGCTGGGAATACAGCAAGATAACTCAAACACATCCCACAGGCATATTTAAGTTAAAGCATAACTACTCCTTTTGTTTGTTGCCTTCATACCTGAGTTCAAGTGTTTGAACAAAAGAAAAGAAAAAGGAGGGCGGCGGAAATTAAGAAAGTCAAGTAGCCAGTAGGTGCAATTCCTAGTTAACTTGAATTTTATAACGCCTTGCTTAACTCTCACCCAAATGCTCATGTTGCACAGCAATTTGGTTTCCAAAACAATTTCTGAATCCAAACGAATGGGGTGACTAGTGAGACTCAACACAAAAATCAGCAGCCAATAATAGTAAACAAAGAAGTAGCATTGAGAAAAGACAACGAAGAGTAGCAATTAATCAGAATAGCAGGCCCTTTCAGCATAACCTTGTTTAGAGGCTTTGTTTGATCACTCCTTGGTATTGTACAAAACAAGAAGCCAAGGTCTTCGGACTGATCTACAGACTCTCATTACCCAGTGAGGCTCTGCAAACGATTTCACTGATCTGGTACTCTGTACATTTTGGATCCTTTGATCCAGCAAAAGTATTTTTAGGTCCTTAGGAAAAGGAGATTCAGTTAGAAAGACTGACTTTGAGTGTGCTTTCAGACTTTCAATAGTACATCCAGAGGAATTTGCCTGTTTTTGCATGTGTGCATCACTTGCCGAGCTACCATACTATTGGTTAAGAACAATGGGGTGCCCATCTCAAGATTCCATTTCAGCAAAGTTCTGTCAATTACCCTGATTTTGGTAGCCATTGATTGTGCTCTTTTTAATTCTCCCATGTGCAGAATCAGAGCGATCTCTTCAGCTGCAAGTTGGGTACTTAAATCCAAGCCAAGTACAAAACATCAGGAGATGGAAATTTGATTGCTACATGCGTTACATGTGCCCCAACATGCTATGATGGCACAGTGTTGTTTTATGAAGAAAACCCAAAGGTGGTGATGGACGGAGTGTTGACAATACAAACACTCACCCCCCAGTCAACTGATCTGGGTTTAATCCATCACCGTTCTTTAGCTCACTCCGCCACCCCAGTTCAGACATGGCCATATGCAAATCAGTCTGACCATGTGCCTCATGGGAACAGTCCAGCCCGAACTGCCAAGCCATGTCTTCCCTGGACCGGAATCAAGCTTCCCAGGACCAGTTTCTGGCATTAGAGCCGTCTTTAGCCGGGCTTGCTTGACTCCAGTGGCAAAGTGAGCAAGGGACACACGTCTGAGCATACCCTGCCAACTTAGGGCGAACAAAGAAAAACTAAAGGTGGTAATGGCGGAGTGTTGACAATACAAACTCTCACCCCCAGTCAACTGATCTGGGTTTAATCCATCACCGTTCTTTAGCTCACTCCGCCACCCCAGTTCAGACATGGCCATATGCAAATCAGTCTGACCCTGTGCCTCATGGGAACAGTCCAGCCCGAACTGCCAAGCCATGTCTTCCCTGGACCGGAATCAAGCTTCCCAGGACCGGTTTCTGGCATTACAGCCGTCTTCAGCCGGGCTTGCTTGACTCCAGTGGCAAAGTGAGCAAGGGACTCACGTCTGAGCATACCCTGCCAACTTAGGGCGAACAAAGAAAAACCAAAGGTGGTGATGGACGGAGTGTTGACAATACAAACACTCACCCCCAGTCAACTGATCTGGGTTTAATCCATCACCGTTCTTTAGCTCACTCCGCCACCCCAGTTCAGACATGGCCATATGCAAATCAGTCTGACCCTGTGCCTCATGGTAACAGTCCAGCCCAAACTGCCAAGCCATGTCTTCCCTGGACCAGAATCAGGCTTCCCAGGACCGGTTTCTGGTATTACAGCCATCTTCAGCTGGGCTTGCTTGACTCCAGTGGCAAAGTGAGCAAGGGACTCACGTCTGAACCTACCCTGCCAACTTAGGGCGAACAAAGAAAAACCAAAGGTGGTGATGGACGGAGTGTTGACAATACAAACACTAACCCCCAGTCAACTGATCTGGGTTTAATCCATCACCGTTCTTTAGCTCACTCCGCCACCCCATTTCAGACATGGCCATTCGCAAATCAGTCTGACCCTGTGCCTCATGGGAACAGTCCAGCCCGAACTGCCAAGCCATGTCTTCCCTGGACCAGAATCAAGTTTCCCAGGACCGGTTTCTGGCATTACAGCCGTCTTCAGCCGGGCTTGCTTGACTCCAGTGGCAAAGTGAGCAAGGGACACACGTCTGAGCATACCCTGCCAACTTAGGGCGAACAAAGAAAAACTAAAGGTGGTAATGGCGGAGTGTTGACAATACAAACACTCACCCCCAGTCAACTGATCTGGGTTTAATCCATCACTGTTCTTTAGCTCACTCCGCCACCCCAGTTCAGACATGGCCATATGCAAATCAGTCTGACCCTGTGCCTCATGGGAACAGTCCAGCCCGAACTGCCAAGCCATGTCTGCCCTGGACCGGAATCAAGCTTCCCAGGACCGGTTTCTGGCATTACAGCCGTCTTCAGCCGGGCTTGCTTGACTCCAGTGGCAAAGTGAGCGAGGGACTCACGTCTGAGCATACCCTGCCAACTTAGGGCGATCAAAGAAAAACCAAAGGTGGTGATGGACGGAGTGTTGACAATACAAACACTCACCCCCCAGTCACCTGATCTGGGTTTAATCCATCACCGTTCTTTAGCTCACTCCGCCACCCCAGTTCAGACATGGCCATTTGCAAATCAGTCTGACCATGTGCCTCATGGGAACAGTCCAGCCCGAACTGCCAAGACATGTCTTCGATGGACCGGAATCAAGCTTCCCGGGACCGGTTTCTGGCATTAGAGCCGTCTTCAGCCGGGCTTGCTTGACTCCAGTGGCAAAGTGAGCAAGGGACACACGTCTGAGCATACCCTGCCAACTTAGGGCGAACAAAGAAAAACTAAAGGTGGTAATGGCGGAGTGTTGACAATACAAACACTCACCCCCAGTCAACTGATCTGGGTTTAATCCATCACCGTTCTTTAGCTCACTCCGCCACCCCAGTTCAGACATGGCCGTATGCAAATCAGTCTGACCCTGTACCTCATGGGAACAGTCCAGCCCAAACTGCCAAGCCATGTCTTCCCTGGACCGGAATCAAGCTTCCCAGGACCGGTTTCTGGCATTACAGCCGTCTTCAGCCGGGCTTGCTTGACTCCAGTGGCAAAGTGAGCAAGGGACTCACGTCTGAGCATACCCTGCCAACTTAGGGCGAACAAAGAAAAACCAAAGGTGGTGATGGACGGAGTGTTGACAATACAAACACTCACCCCCAGTCAACTGATCTGGGTTTAATCCATCACCGTTCTTTAGCTCACTCCGCCACCCCAGTTCAGACATGGCCATATGCAAATCAGTCTCACCCTGTGCCTCATGGGAACAGTCCAGCCCGAACTGCCAAGCCATGTCTTCCCTGGACCGGAATCAAGCTTCCCAGGACCGGTTTCTGGTATTACAGCCGTCTTCAGCCGGGCTTGCTTGACTCCAGTGGCAAAGTGAGCAAGGGACTCACGTCTGAGCATACCCTGCCAACTTAGGGTGAACAAAGAAAAACTAAAGGTGGTAATGGCGGAGTGTTGACAATACAAACACTCACCCCCAGTCAACTGATCTGGGTTTAATCCATCACCGTTCTTTAGCTCACTCCGCCACTCCAGTTCAGACATGGCCGTATGCAAATCAGTCTGACCCTGTGCCTCATGGGAACAGTCCAGCCCGAACTGCCAAGCCATGTCTTCCCTGGACCGGAATCAAGCTTCCCAGGACCGGTTTCTGGCATTACAGCCGTCTTCAGCCGGGCTTGCTTGACTCCAGTGGCAAAGTGAGCAAGGGACTCAAGTCTGAGCATACCCTGCCAACTTAGGGCGAACAAAGAAAAACCAAAGGTGGTGATGGACGGAGTGTTGACAATACAAACACTCACCCCCAGTCAACTGATCTGGGTTTAATCCATCACCGTTCTTTAGATCATCTCCGCCACCCCAGTTCAGACATGGCCATATGCAAATCAGTCTCACCCTGTGCCTCATGGGAACAGTGCAGCCCGAACTGCCAAGCCATGTCTTCCCTGGACCGGAATCAAGCTTCCCACTACCGGTTTCTGGCATTACAGCCGTCTTCAGCCGGGCTTGCTTGACTCCAGTGGCAAAGTGAGCAAGGGACTCACGTCTGAGCATACCCTGCCAACTTAGGGCGAACAAAGAAAAACCAAAGGTGGTGATGGACGGAGTGTTGACAATACAAACTCTCACCCCCAGTCAACTGATCTGGGTTTAATCCATCACCGTTCTTTAGCTCACTCCGCCACCCCAGTTCAGACATGGCCATATGCAAATCAGTCTGACCCTGTGCCTCATGGGAACAGTCCAGCCCGAACTGCCAAGCCATGTCTGCCCTGGACCGGAATCAAGCTTCCTAGGACCGGTTTCTGGCATTACAGCCGTCTTCAGCCGGGCTTGCTTGACTCCAGTGGCAAAGTGAGCAAGGGACTCACGTCTGAGCATACCCTGCCAACTTAGGGCGAACAAAGAAAAACCAAAGGTGGTGATGGACGGAGTGTTGACAATACAAACACTCACCCCCAGTCAACTGATCTGGGTTTAATCCATCACGGTTCTTTAGCTCACTCCGCCACCCCAGTTCAGACATGGCCATATGCAAATCAGTCTGACCCTGTGCCTCATGGGAACAGTCCAGCCCGAACTGCCAAGCCATGTCTTCCCTGGACCAGAATCAAGCTTCCCAGGACCGGTTTCTGGCATTACAGCCGTCTTCAGCAGGGCTAGCTTGACTCCAGTGGCAAAGTGAGCAAGGGACTCACATCTGAGCATACCCTGCCAACTTAGGGCGAACAAAGAAAAACCAAAGGTGGTGATGGACGGAGTGTTGACAATACAAACACTCACCCCCAGTCAACTGATCTGGGTTTAATCCATCACCGTTCTTTAGCTCACTCCGCCACCCCAGTTCAGACATGGCCATATGCAAATCAGTCTCACCCTGTGCCTCATGGGAACAGTCCAGCCCGAACTGCCAAGCCATGTCTTCCCTGGACAGGAATCAAGCTTCCCAGGACCGGTTTCTGGCATTACAGCCGTCTTCAGCCGGGCTTGCTTGACTCCAGTGGCAAAGTGAGCAAGGGACTCACGTCTGAGCATACCCTGCCAACTTAGGGTGAACAAAGAAAAACCAAAGGTGATGATGGACGGAGTGTTGACAATACAAACTCTCACCCCCAGTCAACTGATCTGGGTTTAATCCATCACCGTTCTTTAGCTCACTCCGCCACCCCAGTTCAGACATGGACATATGCAAATCAGTCTGACCCTGTGCCTCATGGGAACAGACCAGCCCGAACTGCCAAGCCATGTCTTCCCTGGACCAGAATCAAGCTTCCCAGGACCGGTTTCTGGCATTACAGCCGTCTTCAGCCGGGCTTGCTTGACTCCAGTGGCAAAGTGAGCAAAGGACTCACGTCTGAGCATACCCTGCCAACTTAGGGCGAACAAAGAAAAACCAAAGGTGGTGATGGACGGAGTGTTGACAATACAAACACTCACCCCCAGTCAACTTATCTGGGTTTAATCCATCTCCGTTCTTGAGCTCACTCCGCCACCCCAGTTCAGACATGGCATATGCAAATCAGTCTGACCCTGTGCCTCATGGGAACAGTCCAGCCCGAACTGCCAAGCCATGTCTTCCCTGGACCGTAATCAAGCTTCCCAGGACCGGTTTCTGGCATTACAGCCGTCTTCCGCCGGGCTTGCTTGACACCAGTGGCAAAGTGAGCAAGGGACTCACGTCTGAGCATACCCTGCCAACTTAGGGCGAACAAAGAAAAACTAAAGGTGGTAATGGCGGAGTGTTGACAATACAAACACTCACCCCCAGTCAACTGATCTGGGTTTAATCCATCACTGTTCTTTAGCTCACTCCGCCACCCCAGTTCAGACATGGCCATATGCAAATCAGTCTGACCCTGTGCCTCATGGGAACAGTCCAGCCCGAACTGCCAAGCCATGTCTGCCCTGGACCGGAATCAAGCTTCCCAGGACCGGTTTCTGGCATTACAGCCGTCTTCAGCCGGGCTTGCTTGACTCCAGTGGCGAAGTGAGCAAGGGACTCACGTCTGAGCATACCCTGCCAACTTAGGGCGATCAAAGAAAAACCAAAGGTGGTGATGGACGGAGTGTTGACAATACAAACACTCACCCCCCAGTCACCTGATCTGGGTTTAATCCATCACCGTTCTTTAGCTCACTCCGCCACCCCAGTTCAGACATGGCCATTTGCAAATCAGTCTGACCATGTGCCTCATGGGAACAGTCCAGCCCGAACTGCCAAGCCATGTCTTCGATGGACCGGAATCAAGCTTCCCGGGACCGGTTTCTGGCATTAGAGCCGTCTTCAGCCGGGCTTGTTTGACTCCAGTGGCAAAGTGAGCAAGGGACACACGTCTGAGCATACCCTGCCAACTTAGGGCGAACAAAGAAAAACTAAAGGTGGTAATGGCGGAGTGTTGACAATACAAACACTCACCCCCAGTCAACTGATCTGGGTTTAATCCATCACCGTTCTTTAGCTCACTCCGCCACCCCAGTTCAGACATGGCCGTATGCAAATCAGTCTGACCCTGTACCTCATGGGAACAGTCCAGCCCGAACTGCCAAGCCATGTCTTCCCTGGACCGGAATCAAGCTTCCCAGGACCGGTTTCTGGCATTACAGCCGTCTTCAGCCGGGCTTGCTTGACTCCAGTGGCAAAGTGAGCAAGGGACTCACGTCTGAGCATACCCTGCCAACTTAGGGCGAACAAAGAAAAACCAAAGGTGGTGATGGACGGAGTGTTGACAATACAAACACTCACCCCCAGTCAACTGATCTGGGTTTAATCCATCACCGTTCTTTAGCTCACTCCGCCTCCCCAGTTCAGACATGGCCATATGCAAATCAGTCTCACCCTGTGCCTCATGGGAACAGTCCAGCCCGAACTGCCAAGCCATGTCTTCCCTGGACCGGAATCAAGCTTCCCAAGACCGGTTTCTGGTATTACAGCCGTCTTCAGCCGGGCTTGCTTGACTCCAGTGGCAAAGTGAGCAAGGGACTCACGTCTGAGCATACCCTGCCAACTTAGGGCGAACAAAGAAAAAACAAAGGTGGTGATGGACGGAGTGTTGACAATACAAACTCTCACCCCCAGTCAACTGATCTGGGTTTAATCCATCACCGTTCTTTAGCTCACTCCGCCACCCCAGTTCAGACATGGCCATATGCAAATCAGTCTGACCATGTGCCTCATGGGAACAGTCCAGCCCGAACTGCCAAGCCATGTCTTCCCTGGACCGGAATCCAGCTTCCCAAGACCGGTTTCAGGCATTAGAGCCGTCTTCAGCAGGGCTTGCTTGACTCCAGTGGCAAAGTGAGCAAGGGACACACGTCTGAGCATACCCTGCCAACTTAGGGCGAACAAAGAAAAACTAAAGGTGGTAATGGCGGAGTGTTGACAATACAAACACTCACCCCCAGTCAACTGATCTGGGTTTAATCCATCACCGTTCTTTAGCTCACTCCGCCACTCCAGTTCAGACATGGCCGTATGCAAATCAGTCTGACCCTGTGCCTCATGGGAACAGTCCAGCCCGAACTGCCAAGCCATGTCTTCCCTGGACCGGAATCAAGCTTCCCAGGACCGGTTTCTGGCATTACAGCCGTCTTCAGCCGGGCTTGCTTGACTCCAGTGGCAAAGTGAGCAAGGGACTCAAGTCTGAGCATACCCTGCCAACTTAGGGCGAACAAAGAAAAACCAAAGGTGGTGATGGACGGAGTGTTGACAATACAAACACTCACCCCCAGTCAACTGATCTGGGTTTAATCCATCACCGTTCTTTAGATCATCTCCGCCACCCCAGTTCAGACATGGCCATATGCAAATCAGTCTCACCCTGTGCCTCATGGGAACAGTGCAGCCCGAACTGCCAAGCCATGTCTTCCCTGGACCGGAATCAAGCTTCCCAGGACCGGTTTCTGGCATTACAGCCGTCTTCAGCCGGGCTTGCTTGACTCCAGTGGCAAAGTGAGCAAGGGACTCACGTCTGAGCATACCCTGCCAACTTAGGGCGAACAAAGAAAAACCAAAGGTGGTGATGGACGGAGTGTTGACAATACCAACTCTCACCCCCAGTCAACTGATCTGGGTTTAATCCATCACCGTTCTTTAGCTCACTCCGCCACCCCAGTTCAGACATGGCCATATGCAAATCAGTCTGACCCTGTGCCTCATGGGAACAGTCCAGCCCGAACTGCCAAGCCATGTCTTCCCTGGACCAGAATCAAGCTTCCCAGGACCGGTTTCTGGCATTACAGCCGTCTGCAGCCGGGCTTGCTTGACTCCAGTGGCAAAGTGAGCAAGGGACACACGTCTGAGCATACCCTGCCAACTTAGGGCGAACAAAGAAAAACTAAAGGTGGTAATGGCGGAGTGTTGACAATACAAACACTCACCCCCAGTCAACTGATCTGGGTTTAATCCATCACCGTTCATTAGCTCACTCCGCCACCCCAGTTCAGACATGGCCATATGCAAATCAGTCTGACCCTGTGCCTCATGGGAACAGTCCAGCCCGAACTGCCAAGCCATGTCTGCCCTGGACCGGAATCAAGCTTCCCAGGACCGGTTTCTGGCATTACAGCCGTCTTCAGCCGGGCTTGCTTGACTCCAGTGGCGAAGTGAGCAAGGGACTCACGTCTGAGCATACCCTGCCAACTTAGGGCGATCAAAGAAAAACCAAAGGTGGTGATGGACGGAGTGTTGACAATACAAACACTCACCCCCCAGTCACCTGATCTGGGTTTAATCCATCAACGTTCTTTAGCTCACTCCGCCACCCCAGTTCAGACATGGCCATTTGCAAATCAGTCTGACCATGTGCCTCATGGGAACAGTCCAGCCCGAACTGCCAAGCCATGTCTTCGATGGACCGGAATCAAGCTTCCCGGGACCGGTTTCTGGCATTAGAGCCGTCTTCAGCCGGGCTTGCTTGACTCCAGTGGCAAAGTGAGCAAGGGACACACGTCTGAGCATACCCTGCCAACTTAGGGCGAACAAAGAAAAACTAAAGGTGGTAATGGCGGAGTGTTGACAATACAAACACTCACCCCCAGTCAACTGATCTGGGTTTAATCCATCACCGTTCTTTAGCTCACTCCGCCACCCCAGTTCAGACATGGCCGTGTGCAAATCAGTCTGACCCTGTACCTCATGGGAACAGTCCAGCCCGAACTGCCAAGCCATGTCTTCCCTGGACCGGAATCAAGCTTCCCAGGACCGGTTTCTGGCATTACAGCCGTCTTCAGCCGGGCTTGCTTGACTCCAGTGGCAAAGTGAGCAAGGGACTCACGTCTGAGCATACCCTGCCAACTTAGGGCGAACAAAGAAAAACCAAAGGTGGTGATGGACGGAGTGTTGACAATACAAACACTCACCCCCAGTCAACTGATCTGGGTTTAATCCATCACCGTTCTTTAGCTCACTCCGCCTCCCCAGTTCAGACATGGCCATATGCAAATCAGTCTCACCCTGTGCCTCATGGGAACAGTCCAGCCCGAACTGCCAAGCCATGTCTTCCCTGGACCGGAATCAAGCTTCCCAAGACCGGTTTCTGGTATTACAGCCGTCTTCAGCCGGGCTTGCTTGACTCCAGTGGCAAAGTGAGCAAGGGACTCACGTCTGAGCATACCCTGCCAACTTAGGGCGAACAAAGAAAAACCAAAGGTGGTGATGGACTGAGTGTTGACAATACAAACTCTCACCCCCAGTCAACTGATCTGGGTTTAATCCATCACCGTTCTTTAGCTCACTCCGCCACCCCAGTTCAGACATGGCCATATGCAAATCAGTCTGACCATGTGCCTCATGGGAACAGTCCAGCCCGAACTGCCAAGCCATGTCTTCCCTGGACCGGAATCAAGCTTCCCAAGACCGGTTTCAGGCATTAGAGCCGTCTTCAGCAGGGCTTGCTTGACTCCAGTGGCAAAGTGAGCAAGGGACACACGTCTGAGCATACCCTGCCAACTTAGGGCGAACAAAGAAAAACTAAAGGTGGTAATGGCGGAGTGTTGACAATACAAACACTCACCCCCAGTCAACTGATCTGGGTTTAATCCATCACCGTTCTTTAGCTCACTCCGCCACTCCAGTTCAGACATGGCCGTATGCAAATCAGTCTGACCCTGTGCCTCATGGGAACAGTCCAGCCCGAACTGCCAAGCCATGTCTTCCCTGGACCGGAATCAAGCTTCCCAGGACCGGTTTCTGGCATTACAGCCGTCTTCAGCCGGGCTTGCTTGACTCCAGTGGCAAAGTGAGCAAGGGACTCAAGTCTGAGCATACCCTGCCAACTTAGGGCGAACAAAGAAAAACCAAAGGTGGTGATGGACGGAGTGTTGACAATACAAACACTCACCCCCAGTCAACTGATCTGGGTTTAATCCATCACCGTTCTTTAGATCATCTCCGCCACCCCAGTTCAGACATGGCCATATGCAAATCAGTCTCACCCTGTGCCTCATGGGAACAGTGCAGCCCGAACTGCCAAGCCATGTCTTCCCTGGACCGGAATCAAGCTTCCCAGGACCGGTTTCTGGCATTACAGCCGTCTTCAGCCGGGCTTGCTTGACTCCAGTGGCAAAGTGAGCAAGGGACTCACGTCTGAGCATACCCTGCCAACTTAGGGTGAACAAAGAAAAACCAAAGGTGGTGATGGACGGAGTGTTGACAATACCAACTCTCACCCCCAGTCAACTGATCTGGGTTTAATCCATCACCGTTCTTTAGCTCACTCCGCCACCCCAGTTCAGACATGGCCATATGCAAATCAGTCTGACCCTGTGCCTCATGGGAACAGTCCAGCCCGAACTGCCAAGCCATGTCTTCCCTGGACCAGAATCAAGCTTCCCAGGACCGGTTTCTGGCATTACAGCCGTCTGCAGCCGGGCTTGCTTGACTCCAGTGGCAAAGTGAGCAAGGGACACACGTCTGAGCATACCCTGCCAACTTAGGGCGAACAAAGAAAAACTAAAGGTGGTAATGGCGGAGTGTTGACAATACAAACACTCACCCCCAGTCAACTGATCTGGGTTTAATCCATCACCGTTCATTAGCTCACTCCGCCACCCCAGTTCAGACATGGCCATATGCAAATCAGTCTGACCCTGTGCCTCATGGGAACAGTCCAGCCCGAACTGCCAAGCCATGTCTGCCCTGGACCGGAATCAAGCTTCCTAGGACCGGTTTCTGGCATTACAGCTGTCTTCAGCCGGGCTTGCTTGACTCCAGTGGCAAAGTGAGCAAGGGACTCACGTCTGAGCATACCCTGCCAACTTAGGGCGAACAAAGAAAAACCAAAGGTGGTGATGGACGGAGTGTTGACAATACAAACACTCACCCCCAGTCAACTGATCTGGGTTTAATCCATCACGGTTCTTTAGCTCACTCCGCCACCCCAGTTCAGACATGGCCATATGCAAATCAGTCTGACCCTGTGCCTCATGGGAACAGTCCAGCCCGAACTGCCAAGCCATGTCTTCCCTGGACCAGAATCAAGCTTCCCAGGACCGGTTTCTGGCATTACAGCCGTCTTCAGCAGGGCTAGCTTGACTCCAGTGGCAAAGTGAGCAAGGGACTCACATCTGAGCATACCCTGCCAACTTAGGGCGAACAAAGAAAAACCAAAGGTGGTGATGGACGGAGTGTTGACAATACAAACACTCACCCCCAGTCAACTGATCTGGGTTTAATCCATCACCGTTCTTTAGCTCACTCCGCCACCCCAGTTCAGACATGGCCATATGCAAATCAGTCTGACCCTGTGCCTCATGGGAACAGACCAGCCCGAACTGCCAAGCCATGTCTTCCCTGGACCAGAATCAAGCTTCCCAGGACCGGTTTCTGGCATTACAGCCGTCTTCAGCCGGGCTTGCTTGACTCCAGTGGCAAAGTGAGCAAAGGACTCACGTCTGAGCATACCCTGCCAACTTAGGGCGAACAAAGAAAAACCAAAGGTGGTGATGGACGGAGTGTTGACAATACAAACACTCACCCCCAGTCAACTTATCTGGGTTTAATCCATCTCCGTTCTTGAGCTCACTCCGCCACCCCAGTTCAGACATGGCATATGCAAATCAGTCTGACCCTGTGCCTCATGGGAACAGTCCAGCCAGAACTGCCAAGCCATGTCTTCCCTGGACCGTAATCAAGCTTCCCAGGACCGGTTTTTGGCATTACAGCCGTCTTCCGCCGGGCTTGCTTGACACCAGTGGCAAAGTGAGCAAGGGACTCACGTCTGAGCATACCCTGCCAACTTAGGGCGAACAAAGAAAAACCAAAGGTGGTGATGGACGGAGTGTTGACAATACAAGCACTCACCCCCAGTCAACTGATCTGGGTTTAATCCATCACCGTTCTTTAGCTCACTCCGCCACCCAATTTCAGACATGGCCATATGCAAATCAGTCTGACCCTCTGCCTCATGGGAACCGTCCAGCCCGTACTGCCAAGCCATGTTTTCCCTGGACCGGAATCAAGCTTCCCAGGACCGGTTTCTGGCATTACAGCCGTCTTCAGCCGGGCTTGCTTGACTCCAGTGGCAAAGTGAGCAAGGGACTCACGTCTGAGCATACCCTGCCAACTTAGGGCGAACAAAGAAAAACCAAAGGTGGTGATGGACGGAGTGTTGACAATACAAACACTCACCCCCAGTCAACTGATCTGGGTTTAATCCATCACCGTTCTTTAGCTCACTCCGCCACCCCAGTTCAGACATGGCCATATGCAAATCAGTCTCACCCTGTGCCTCATGGGAACAGTCCAGCCCGAACTGCCAAGCCATGTCTTCCCTGGACCGGAATCAAGCTTCCCAGGACCGGTTTCTGGCATTACAGCCGTCTTCAGCCGGGCTTGCTTGACTCCAGTGGCAAAGTGAGCAAGGGACTCACGTCTGAGCATACCCTGCCAACTTAGGGTGAACAAAGAAAAACCAAAGGTGGTGATGGACGGAGTGTTGACAATACAAACTCTCCCCCCCAGTCAACTGATCTGGGTTTAATCCATCACCGTTCTTTAGCTCACTCCGCCACTCCAGTTCAGACATGGCCGTATGCAAATCAGTCTGACCCTGTGCCTCATGGGAACAGTCCAGCCCGAACTGCCAAGCCATGTCTTCCCTGGACCGAAATCAAGCTTCCCAGGACCGGTTTCTGGCATTACAGCCGTCTTCAGCCGGGCTTGCTTGACTCCAGTGGCAAAGTGAGCAAGGGACTCAAGTCTGAGCATACCCTGCCAATTTAGGGCGAACAAAGAAAAACTAAAGGTGGTAATGGCGGAGTGTTGACAATACAAACTCTCACCCCCAGTCAACTGATCTGGGTTTAATCCATCACCGTTCTTTAGCTCACTCCGCCACCCCAGTTCAGACATGGCCATATGCAAATCAGTCTGACCCTGTGCCTCATGGGAACAGTCCAGCCCGAACTGCCAAGCCATGTCTTCCCTGGACCGGAATCAAGCTTCCCAGGACCGGTTTCTGGCATTACAGCCGTCTTCAGCCGGGCTTGCTTGACTCCAGTGGCAAAGTGAGCAAGGGACTCACGTCTGAGCATACCCTGCCAACTTAGGGCGAACAAAGAAAAACCAAAGGTGGTGATGGACGGAGTGTTGACAATACAAACACTCACCCCCAGTCAACTGATCTGGGTTTAATCCATCACCGTTCTTTAGCTCACTCCGCCACCCCAGTTCAGACATGGCCATATGCAAATCAGTCTGACCCTGTGCCTCATGGTAACAGTCCAGCCCAAACTGCCAAGCCATGTCTTCCCTGGACCAGAATCAGGCTTCCCAGGACCGGTTTCTGGCATTACAGCCATCTTCAGCCGGGCTTGCTTGACTCCAGTGGCAAAGTGAGCAAGGGACTTGTGGAAAAGTAAATTTTGCCATGTTCTGTGTCCCTACGTGTTCCCCATCTTATGTTATGTGTGCATGATTAATATGCATATGTATTCCCCATGATCGATTAAAGACGCAATTACAGTTGTGTCCATCTCTAGTATGCCAGTTTCCAGTTTTCGTGAATACAACGAATATCAGGCCTATGTAAAGCTACGTTGCCACGTTTCACAGTGTGCACGTTATTTCATTGAAAAGTCCCCGTTTTTAGGCCTCAAAAGGGCCCGGACTCAGATTCAGCTCCTGTCTCCTGAACCCTCGCTGAGGAGCGATACAGCCCCCACCTGTATCCCTGACCCTTCACTTACTTCCTGCCTCACAGTGCCCGGCTCGGCCTGGCTCTGCCTGCCAGTCTGCCGAGAGTATGTTATGATTCTAGTTATCAGTCCAGCTCTCCTTCTCTGCATTCCTAAGCTACTGAATCGCATCAATAGTTTCAGTCATCGTCTAGCCTTTACGTCTCCATGTAAGAGAAATACTGTATTTATGGTCATTTAATATTCCTCAACACACACTACATGTAGAACAATGCATGCACCAGTCTTAGTGTCTGTTAGCCTTTGCCCTGATAACTTTTGGATTCTATCAACATGTTCTCTAAACATCAGATACTAGATAGTGTTTAGGTACATGTCGCTCTGACTCTCCAGACTTTCGTCTCTCCTTCTAGGCCAGAAGTCATAGCCCCCAGCTTCTCCCTAGTTACACGTCATTGCCAGCTTGCGCGCACCACTAGGTTAGAGGTCCCGGCTCCTTAGGTAGCCCCCTCCATGTTTCCGCCCCATTTGTGACATATTCCGTTACGTTTACATCACATGTCTATGTATACGCCCTGTTCACGCCTCTTGTTACACCTCCTTTCTGCCTTATCTTTCGCGACTGTTACAGGCCCCACCCACTGTTCCGCCTATTGTATGTACTGTAATGAAATTGTTTTAGTATATATGCTTGTGCACTGTTATTAAAAGCAGAGCTAGCCATCCCAGATCTTGCCCTTGCAGGTTGTCCTGTTCCTGTCCTTTATGCTGTATTAAAACCTGCAAACTCCTACTACCTCGAATCTTGACTCTTATTTATTGAGCTATCTGTTATTGTTATGTCCAGTCAAAAATAGAGGTATTATTTATTTATTTACCACATAATGGCGCCCGAATAGGAACTTGCCCTTTCCCCACGCGCCGGAGAAGCCACGCAAGCCCCCTGATCCTCTGCAGCCGTGACGGAACCATACCGTGCACGTGCAGATATTTCTGCTTCAAGTATCCCTCAGGCCCACGGAGGAGACGGAGGTTGCGGTCCAGCATCCAGACGAGGCGGTGGAGGAACGCGGCGAGTCCCGACCAGAGCCCAAGCCGAGAGTCCAAGGTCCGAGGTATCCGGAGGCCCACCCGTAACTGAAGTCCGAAGTTCGTCCGTCCGTCGTCGTAGCAGTCCAGTCCAGTCCGAGGCCTTCCGTTCTTGCTGCCCGGTGAGTACCGTTGCTGGGGTAGTATCTAGACAGGGTCAATTGCATTGTCTCTGGTCCGTGGGTTTGGGTACGCAGATCCAACACGAAGTGTCCACTTAGGTGGATGCGGGTCCTGACGTGTCTCTTTATGAGACCGGTAAGTTTCGTACTGTTTTAGCAGTGCATCTAGTTTCTGTTCTAGTCCGTTCTGTTCTCGAGAAATTCATGTATTCTGTTTTCAGTATTCCAGGTAGTATTTTGTCAAAACTGTTAATTTAAATGTCATTCATGTATTTCAATGTCGTGGTATGAAAGTGGTGTAATTATCGTGTTCATTGTGTATTGTATTGTGTCTAGACTACAGTTCAGTCATGCCGCTGCTCTCAAAACTACGTCAGTTAAAAACTAGAAAAGGTCTGTTAGAAGAAGCAGTTCCTGTCCCGCCTAGGGACAGTCCAGGTCATTTTATGCATCAAAAGCATGGCATAAGTGCCATATTGTATCTAGATTTATGGGTGGAGTACACCAAACAGTTAGAAGAGAAATATAGATGGCCTGCATCAGGCACATGGGATGCCGAGTGCATCATGCGAGTAGAAGAAGTATTATGGAAAAAGAAAGCCAGACAGTCACAGAAAGATGCCATCGAGTTATGGCGCAAAGAATCTCATAAAAGAACCGAAAAAGAAATCAGAAAGTCAGAATTAAGTAGAGAATCCTTAGAAAGAGCCCAAGAAAGGGAATTAATCGAAATAGGTGAACGAGTTAAAACCGAACAGTCAGACAGACAGAGGAATGCCCTCATTAAGGGTATGTATCCTCTTCTTGCCGAGGGCTTGCCAAAAGCAACCCCGGAAGCACCATGTAATTTTCCGCCACCCTTAGTTCCGACAAAGCTACGTCACAAACCGACCGCAGCTGATATTTTTCTCTCGTCCTATTTGGACGACACAGTCCCAGAATATGCAAATCCTGTTCTGCCAGCTCCTGTAAATAATGTAATTCATGATCCTCCAGCCACCGGGGCACCTGTTGCAGTACCTGCTACGGTACCCCCGGTCCAGGCCGTAGTACAAATTCCCGCCACGTCAGTCACTCTGCCAGCTCGAAGAGTATCAGTCGACGATTCCAGTTTAGGGGCCGCGGGAGGAGGTCCTCCTGGTACCCCGCCGCCAAGTAGACGTTTAGGAGCAGTCGAGTTACATGAACGTGCGTTACAGCGTACGCCTAAATATAAGTCCATTGCAGAAATCAGGCGACTTCTTACTGAATGCTGTTATGATCCAGTCCCAGGCGAGGATAGTATGGTTATATATTCCGTACGTGTAAGGCAGGTGTCCGAGTATTTGGTCACCCTACCGAATATGAAAGAAGATCTAGACAGAATGTATCGTTTCATTCGTACAGGACAAGATCCAGAAAGTATTGCTGAAGTCATGTCTCTCAGAAAAGCTGAGATCCAGTTCATGTTATTAAAGTTTCTGATCAATTGTTTAATACGGGAACAAGATTCCCCGACTAAAGATCCGACCGAAATGAAAGTTCTGACAAGGTGGAGTGATAATATAGCCGAGGGTAAGCACAAGACACTCAATAGTATAGAGAGTATGTACAAGAAAATACGTAAAGAAATAATAAGGTTACACGAACAACGCAAAGAAGCACAAGTAAGCGAGAAAGAAAATGACTCTTCTACTGAAGAGGTAGACGACGAGAATACCGCCAGAATAGCGTATGTAGGTAAATCTAGAATTCCAGACCGACATTTACGCCTAGAACACAAGAAAACTGTTCATCTTCCAGCACCAGAACAAGGTTCTCTAGAACAAGTATTTCAAGCTACCGATCAAATTCTGAAATCACGAATCGGTTATAGTGAATTAAGTACCATGCATGAACAAGAACTAGCCCGATCAGCAGTCCGATGGATTACTGATTCTACCACTTTTCCAGACGAAATAGTGGCACAAATGTTTCTGAAACTGCCCCCAGCCGAGCAGCGACTGGTGGGTATGTATATGATCCAACACCTCATTACACTGTATGAGGGTCAACATTCTGATCCAGGTCCGTTACATGATATCCTGAACGAGTTACTCCAGGATAGATGGAAAGGTTTAGGCACCGATTTAATTAGTGCCATTCTAGAACAGCGCCACAAATATAGAACGTTTTTGAACCCACATTTTGTTCATGTCTCACCTCCAGAAAGTAAACCGTTTTACATAGATAGACAGCATCCGTTACGAGAAGTACACCCAGTTAGGACACCAGATGGTGAAATGCAACGAGTATTTGTTTACACCCCGATTACAAAGATGGAACTCTTAGAGATGAAGAAATTAATTCCCTGTCACGACAAAGATCCAGCAGGGTTCCACCGTGAATTAAAAGACATGCTCCGTATGGGAGAATACACGTATCCAGATATTATTAAAATGTTAAAAGTCCTGTTGCCCGCAGGGGTATATGAAAAACTCAAGGAAAAGGATTGGGAGGTGGGAGAGAAAAAGATCGATTGGACAGCTCTAGAAGCTGAAGTTAAGATACGAGTACCAGGTACCGGTCTTGGAGATAAATGTAAAGAATTACCAGAACTGTTAATACAAGTTTTGCCTAGATTATTAGCCACTAAAAAGGAAGACTGGGATGCAATCTCAGCCTGTAAACAGAAACCAGACGAAGATACTAGTGATTTTTATTCTAGATTCGAGAAATGCTTTAGCATTAACAGTGGATTGAAGACGAGTAGTGAGTCATACCCTCATCTTTTTGTTACTAAATTAGTCGAGAATTCAAGTCCACAAATTAAAAATCGAGTTTTGAAAGTCGAAAGTACTTGGCAAGCTAGTACTCCGTCCCAAATGCTCCAGATGCTCCAGTATCACCAGAATAGAATCAGAGAAGAGCAAGAACACGAGAGAAGACGTATGAAAGACACGAAAATGAAAGTACTAGTTGCACAATCTGTTCCTCAAGACAGTCAGAAGAGGGGTCCGAATCAAGCCAGTCACCCTGCAGCTCCCGTTAAAGGGACATGCAATTATTGTAAACAGCCAGGTCATTTTATAAACGAGTGTGCAGTTCTGAAACACAACATAGCCACTGGTAAAACTAAAGAAAGACCACGTCCGCCTAGACAAGAACAAGTTTCACAGACTTCTCAGCCACAGAATGCACAACAGACAGTTCCAGCACCGCAGCCTATTGCTGCAACACAGCATGTTACACAGCAGATGTACCAGTATGCACAGACAGAGTATCCAGAGTATCAAGCGTATTCATGAAACAGCCTAGAGAGGGAGGTAGGCTTGCCTCTCATCGAGATTCCTGTAGATCAAGAAGGTCCCTATGTTCACAGTCAAGTATTGGGGAAAGACAGAAAGTTTCTGATTGATACAGGGGCAAGTAGGACTACCATTAGTCACGACGAGGTTCCAGGGGCTCCGCTCTCAGGCTCTAGAAATGTTTCCCTTGGATTTTCAGGAAAGCCTATTGTAAACGAGATTTCAAAACCAGTTACTCTAGAAGTAGGTCCATTGTCCCGAACTACTGATCTATTGCTTACGAAATCATGTCCAGAAAATTTGTTAGGCATTAAGACACTGAAAGAATTAGGTGAAGTTATTTGCTGTTCCCCAGAGGGAATACGTTTGTTTTTACGTGACTTCAAGGGTCACTATGTTTTACGAGATTTTGATCCAAGATTGTCTAATGTCCCGCAGCATCTATGGGCGCAAGGTCCAACTGATGTTGGTTTCATGCAAATCACACCCCATCGTGTGACTCTCAAGCAAGGTATAGTCTTGCCACGAATCAGACAGTACAGATTGCCACCTGAGGCTGTAGCAGCCTTATCCAAAATTATTGACGAGCTCATGGCTCAAGGAGTAGTTGTAGAAACTGACTCCAATGTATGTAATTCTCCTATCATTCCAGTCATGAAACGTACTGATCCAAATGCACCCCCAGTATATCGATTAGTGATTGACCTTCGAGAACTCAATAAATGTATCATTCCCCAGTACCCAGTAGTCCCAGATATTTCTTCTTTATTGACAGCCATTGATTCTGAAGCCACATTTTTCACAGTCATAGACCTCAAGAACGCATTTTTCAGTGTCCCAATTCATCCAGATAGCCAGTACCTTTTCGGTTTTTGTTTAAATGGAAGGAGCTATAAATTTACACGAGCTCCTCAAGGTTTCACAGAAAGTCCTAGTATTTACAGTCAAGCACTTAAGAGACAACTAGACAATATTCACATGCCAACTGACACTGCCCTGCTCCAGTATGTCGATGATCTACTGATCACAGCCCGTTCTGAACGTGCTTGCGAGCAAGCATCACTTACAGTTCTGTATTTCCTAGCCGGAATGGGGCACAAGGTGTCCCCTTCGAAGCTTCAATTCTGTGTCCAGCAAGTGATCTACTTAGGCCACTTGCTGTCCAAGAGGGGTAGGCAGTTGACACCTGACCGTATCCAGTTAATAGCGAGTCTTCCACAGCCCAAGACACAGAAGGAGGTACGTGCTTTTATCGGCCTTACTTCTTATTGCAGACAATGGATTCCTCAGTATGCATTTCTAGCCAAGCCACTGATACAGTTAACGACACAGGAGGCAGCCGTATCGACTGTCCTCCCTTGGACATCTGAACATACACTTAGTTTTAATGAATTAAAGAAAGCTTTATGCCAAGCTCCTGTTCTAGCTACACCGAACTACAATAAGCCTTTTACACTTTTTGTCACAGAACGTGATGGTACAGCATTATCTGTTCTTACACAAGATCAAGCAGGACAATACAAGCCCTGTGCTTATTTTTCGAGCACACTAGATCCAGTAGCCCAGGCTCTGCCTGCGTGCCTCAAGTCAGTTGCAGCCACAGCACTAGCTATCAGACAAAGTGATTCTATAGTATTAGGACATTCCTTGACAGTACAAGTTCCACACTCCGTGGAAGTTCTTTTAAACCGAACACAGACTCAGCACTTGACAATTGCACGTTTAACAGGTTATGAATTGACACTGTTCCAGCCACACATAGAAATCAGACGCTGCAACGTTCTAAATCCTGCTACACTGTTACCGTCAGTTACTTCAAATCCTGTCACACATGATTGTGTGGAAGTTGTTAACACTATGACTAAGCCAAGACAAGATCTGACAGATATTCCATTACCAGATCCCGACCTGACACTTTATGTGGATGGTTCATGTATGAGAACAAGTACAGGAGAACTAGTAGCCGCGTATGCAGTGACTACTGACACTGAAGTTATTGAAACACACCGTATTGACACCCTGTCTGCTCAAGCAGCAGAGCTAGTTGCTCTGACACAAGCCTGCATACACGCCAAGAACCTGAAAGTTAATATTTACACAGATTCACGCTACGCATTCGGAGTCGTACACGACTTTGGAGTGCTCTGGCAGGAGAGAGGTTTCATGACTTCTCATGGAACCAAGATTCAGCATGGTCTCCTTATTCAAGCTCTGTTAGATGCCATACATTTACCGACATCTATTGCTATCATGAAATGCAAAGCACATACTAAAGTGACAGACATTATTTCCCAAGGTAATGATCTAGCAGATCGAACAGCCAAGCTTACAGCTCAGACACCAGACATACCAGTTAACAAGACACCGACATCCACTCTAGAACAGACTACTTGTATGACAGTTAAGGACCCTACTCAAGATGTCATAGATATCCAGTTACATGCTACCCCCGAGGAAATCAAGAAATGGTCCGAACAAGGAGGGGTCCAGACAGATCAGGGATGGTTGACGAAGGGTAGAGCCACATGGTTTCTCCCCGACTCAATGGTTCAAGTCATTATCAATACCGCACATAGTCCAGCACACTTAGGAGAAAAAGCCATGTTAGACAGTATCCAGAACATTTGGTTTAACAAGCATTTACGAGCTGCAGCCAAGCAGAAAGTCCGTACCTGTATGATATGTTGCCAGTTCAATCCAGGTAAAAGTGTCCCGGTGGAACAAGGTGGATTCCAGCCCCCTGACCACCCTTTTGAAGTCCTCCAGATGGATTATATTCAGATGGAGCGATGTCGAGGTTTCAAGTATGTCCTTGTAGTTGTATGCGCTTTGTCCAGATGGACAGAAGCATATCCAGTCCCAGATTACACAGCCGCGACCACTGCCAAGCAGCTGGTTCGTGAATTCTTCCCCCGTTATGGACTCCCTAGGGTCGTGTATTCTGATAACGGCCAGCCATTCTCATCTGAATTAATGAAGCACGTTTCCCTTTTGTTAGGGTACCAGTGGAAGTTCCATTGTGTACGCCATCCAGAAGCAGCCGGTCTCGTAGAGAGACATAATCAAACCTTGAAAATCCGCATTGCCAAAATCTGTCAAGAAAAAGGTGTAGACTGGTTAGTTGCCCTGCCAGTTGCCCTGTTCTATATGCGCATGGTCGCACATTCCAGATCAGGTCTGTTCCCGTATGAGGTCGTATTCGGCCGCCCCCCAAATATGTGGGGTACACCTAGACCCCGAAGTATTACAGATGTTTCCAGTAATATGCTGACAGATTACCTAGCTTCCTTGATGTCTGCCCTACACTCTTGTCGTTCACAGGTTGCCGCCGCATTTCCAGACAATACCGAGGTGAAACCGCATGAAATCGTTCCAGGAAGTCTAGTGCTCGTCCGGAATTTTGATCGTTCAAGTCCGCTGGAGCCTCGCTGGAAGGAGCCGAAGTTGGTCCTCTTAACCACCCGTACTGCCGTCAAGTTGGAAGGCAGGAAGGGGTGGGTCCATTTGTCTCATGTTAAGAAATTTCACGGACCCCGACTACAAACTGTTTCCAAGAACTTTTCCAAGGATTGTCAAGATTTTAAAGACTGCCAAAATACTATTCTCAAGGACTGTCCCGCAAATGACATTGATACCAAGCCTCCCCTGTTAGAGGAAACTCCGCAGCAGGAGTATAAAAAGAAGCTCCGGTCTAGTAAAATAAGTCAGCCAGTTTAATTGTCTAAGTCCTCCCCTAGGTGAAACGGTTAGACAGGTATCTGACATGTATGAAATAGACCCCCATAGTGAGAGAGTTAGTCAAAACTCAATCCGATGTATCGTTTTTCTAAGTTTCATATTATTTTTCAGCTTAATGGTTACCTGCACGAGTTATGCATTTCATTTATGTTTTCCAATTTCTCATGTAAATAAGTCTTCTAATGCTACAGTAGAGCACACGTTTAGTGATCTGCCTCCTCATGAACTATCTTATCGTCTTGCTATGGGCAACAATTCATTTATCCGCATGCTACATTATTCACACCAGACCAGCAATGCCACTAATTGTTGGGTGTGTGGTCGACTTCCCCCTTTCCAGACACCGAAGGGAGTTCTGCCACTGTTTCCTTATCCATTTTCACATAATGGTTCATGTGGAGCATGGTCCACGTTAACATCATCCTCAACTGATATGTCCTTTCTGAACAGCACATGTTTTCCAGACAAGCAAGGTCTTCCCTACAGAACCGGGTTAGATCTAGAAAATGAAGTTTATAATTTGGGTAATTATTCTTCGAATTTCATGGTCCTGAATGTCCAGTCTGATCCTACTCCAGACTTACCTGCTATTTCAGTACTACCAGTCAAAGGCGAATTATGTGTCAGAAATAATGGTTCCGTACATGTAGGACATAGTGATTGTACTACTATCGTCAAGTATAGTGACAGTGGGAAATCTATTTTCAAAGCTTCACGTCATACTTATTTTGTGTGTGGTCAGACCGCATATGTTCGTCTGCCCCTCGATTGGGAGGGAACCTGTTACATTGCCTTCCTACTGCCACCAGTTTTTCTAGCCCCATCTGATTATCACAGAAACACATATCTAGTACACATTAGACATAGAAGGGAGATCGAGTCCCCAATTGTCGATTACACTGAAACTGCTCTAGAACAATATACAGATTTCAATAGAGGTTTCTTCTTCTTTATAGGCCCTATCCAGAATAGTAAGTTAATACGTAGATTAACCAGAACCCTTGAAGCAGTAGTTAATGAGACTGCCTCTGCTCTAGGTAACTTAACCGAAGAGCAATCTGCTATGAGATTTGTCGTGCTCCAAAATCGTCTCGTTCTTGACGTCATACTGGCCGATAGAGGAGGAGCATGTAGAGTCATCGGATCTAGTTGCTGCATTTTCATTCCTAATAACGCGCCGTCTGTTTATTCAGCTATAACCAGACTTCATAAAATTGCCCATCAGTTACACCAGAATCCAGGCACCTGGACATGGTCCGGTTGGTTTTGGAGTATAATTTCTGCCTGGGGATGGAAAGTATTGTCATTTCTAGGTATTGCAGTAGCGATCATATTCAGTTGCTGCCTCTGTATACAATGTGGCCCTGCAATTTGCGGCATTTGTGCTACCTCTTGTATTCCTAGTCCCAAGTCCCGTCCTAAATCCCGTTCCAAGACAATTCGAGACGAGCAAATGATACTGTATGAAATGATAGATGGTATCATGAATATTGATGTTTCCTGATGGAAACGTAGTGACAAGGAGGGAATGTGGAAAAGTAAATTTTGCCATGTTCTGTGTCCCTACGTGTTCCCCATCTTATGTTATGTGTGCATGATTAATATGCATATGTATTCCCCATGATCGATTAAAGACGCAATTACAGTTGTGTCCATCTCTAGTATGCCAGTTTCCAGTTTTCGTGAATACAACGAATATCAGGCCTATGTAAAGCTACGTTGCCACGTTTCACAGTGTGCACGTTATTTCATTGAAAAGTCCCCGTTTTTAGGCCTCAAAAGGGCCCGGACTCAGATTCAGCTCCTGTCTCCTGAACCCTCGCTGAGGAGCGATACAGCCCCCACCTGTATCCCTGACCCTTCACTTACTTCCTGCCTCACAGTGCCCGGCTCGGCCTGGCTCTGCCTGCCAGTCTGCCGAGAGTATGTTATGATTCTAGTTATCAGTCCAGCTCTCCTTCTCTGCATTCCTAAGCTACTGAATCGCATCAATAGTTTCAGTCATCGTCTAGCCTTTACGTCTCCATGTAAGAGAAATACTGTATTTATGGTCATTTAATATTCCTCAACACACACTACATGTAGAACAATGCATGCACCAGTCTTAGTGTCTGTTAGCCTTTGCCCTGATAACTTTTGGATTCTATCAACATGTTCTCTAAACATCAGATACTAGATAGTGTTTAGGTACATGTCGCTCTGACTCTCCAGACTTTCGTCTCTCCTTCTAGCTCAGAAGTCATAGCCCCCAGCTTCTCCCTAGTTACACGTCATTGCCAGCTTGCGCGCACCACTAGGTTAGAGGTCCCGGCTCCTTAGGTAGCCCCCTCCATGTTTCCGCCCCATTTGTGACATATTCCGTTACGTTTACATCACATGTCTATGTATACGCCCTGTTCACGCCTCTTGTTACACCTCCTTTCTGCCTTATCTTTCGCGACTGTTACAGGCCCCACCCACTGTTCCGCCTATTGTATGTACTGTAATGCAATTGTTTTAGTATATATGCTTGTGCACTGTTATTAAAAGCAGAGCTAGCCATCCCAGATCTTGCCCGTGCAGGTTGTCCTGTTCCTGTCCTTTATGCTGTATTAAAACCTGCAAACTCCTACTACCTCGAATCTTGACTCTTATTTATTGAGCTATCTGTTATTGTTATGTCCAGTCAAAAATAGAGGTATTATTTATTTATTTACCACAGACTCACGTCTGAACCTACCCTGCCAACTTAGGGCGAACAAAGAAAAACCAAAGGTGGTGATGGACGGAGTGTTGACAATACAAACACTAACCCCCAGTCAACTGATCTGGGTTTAATCCATCACCGTTCTTTAGCTCACTCCGCCACCCCAGTTCAGACATGGCCATATGCAAATCAGTCTGACCCTGTGCCTCATGGGAACAGTCCAGCCCGAACTGCCAAGCCATGTCTTCCCTGGACCTGAATCAAGCTTCCCAGGACCGGTTTCTGGCATTACAGCCGTCTGCAGCCGGGCTTGCTTGACTCCAGTGGCAAAGTGAGCAAGGGACACACGTCTGAGCATACCCTGCCAACTTAGGGCGAACAAAGAAAAACCAAAGGTGGTGATGGACGGAGTGTTGACAATACAAACACTCACCCCCAGTCAACTGATCTGGGTTTAATCCATCACCGTTCTTTAGCTCACTCCGCCACCCCAGTTCAGACATGGCCATATGCAAATCAGTCTCACCCTGTGCCTCATGGGAACAGTCCAGCCCGAACTGCCAAGCCATGTCTTCCCTGGACCGGAATCAAGCTTCCCAGGACCGGTTTCTGGCATTACAGCCGTCTTCAGCCGGGCTTGCTTGACTCCAGTGGCAAAGTGAGCAAGGGACTCACGTCTGAGCATACCCTGCCAACTTAGGATGAACAAAGAAAAACCAAAGGTGGTGATGGACGGAGTGTTGACAATACAAACTCTCCCCCCCAGTCAACTGATCTGGGTTTAATCCATCACCGTTCTTTAGCTCACTCCGCCACTCCAGTTCAGACATGGCCGTATGCAAATCAGTCTGACCCTGTGCCTCATGGGAACAGTCCAGCCCGAACTGCCAAGCCATGTCTTCCCTGGACCGGAATCAAGCTTCCCAGGACCGGTTTCTGGCATTACAGCCGTCTTCAGCCGGGCTTGCTTGACTCCAGTGGCAAAGTGAGCAAGGGACTCAAGTCTGAGCATACCCTGCCAACTTTGGGCGAACAAAGAAAAACTAAAGGTGGTAATGGCGGAGTGTTGACAATACAAACTCTCACCCCCAGTCAACTGATCTGGGTTTAATCCATCACCGTTCTTTAGCTCACTCCGCCACCCCAGTTCAGACATGGTCATATGCAAATCAGTCTGACCCTGTGCCTCATGGGAACAGTCCAGCCCGAACTGCCAAGCCATGTCTTCCCTGGACCGGAATCAAGCTTCCCAGGACCGGTTTCTGGCATTACAGCCGTCTTCAGCCGGGCTTGCTTGACTCCAGTGGCAAAGTGAGCAAGGGACTCACGTCTGAGCATACCCTGCCAACTTAGGGCGAACAAAGAAAAACCAAAGGTGGTGATGGACGGAGTGTTGACAATACAAACACTCACCCCCAGTCAACTGATCTGGGTTTAATCCATCACCGTTCTTTAGCTCACTCCGCCACCCCAGTTCAGACATGGCCATATGCAAATCAGTCTGACCCTGTGCCTCATGGTAACAGTCCAGCCCAAACTGCCAAGCCATGTCTTCCCTGGACCAGAATCAGGCTTCCCAGGACCGGTTTCTGGCATTACAGCCATCTTCAGCCGGGCTTGCTTGACTCCAGTGGCAAAGTGAGCAAGGGACTCACGTCTGAACCTACCCTGCCAACTTAGGGCGAACAAAGAAAAACCAAAGGTGGTGATGGACGGAGTGTTGACAATACAAACACTAACCCCCAGTCAACTGATCTGGGTTTAATCCATCACCGTTCTTTAGCTCACTCCGCCACCCCAGTTCAGACATGGCCATATGCAAATCAGTCTGACCCTGTGCCTCATGGGAACAGTCCAGCCCGAACTGCCAAGCCATGTCTTCCCTGGACCGGAATCAAGCTTCCCAGGACCGGTTTCTGGCATTACAGCCGTCTTCAGCCGGGCTTGCTTGACTCCAGTGGCAAAGTGAGCAAGGGACACACGTCTTAGCATACCCTGCCAACTTAGGGCGAACAAAGAAAAACTAAAGGTGGTAATGGCGGAGTGTTGACAATACAAACACTCACCCCCAGTCAACTGATCTGGGTTTAATCTATCACTGTTCTTTAGCTCACTCCGCCACCCCAGTTCAGACATGGCCATATGCAAATCAGTCTGACCCTGTGCCTCATGGGAACAGTCCAGCCCGAACTGCCAAGCCATGTCTGCCCTGGACCGGAATCAAGCTTCCCAGGACCGGTTTCTGGCATTACAGCCGTCTTCAGCCGGGCTTGCTTGACTCCAGTGGCAAAGTGAGCAAGGGACTCACGTCTGAGCATACCCTGCCAACTTAGGGCGATCAAAGAAAAACCAAAGGTGGTGATGGACGGAGTATTGACAATACAAACACTCACCCCCCAGTCACCTGATCTGGGTTTAATCCATCACCGTTCTTTAGCTCACTCCGCCACCCCAGTTCAGACATGGCCATTTGCAAATCAGTCTGACCATGTGCCTCATGGGAACAGTCCAGCCCGAACTGCCAAGCCATGTCTTCGATGGACCGGAATCAAGCTTCCCGGGACCGGTTTCTGGCATTAGAGCCGTCTTCAGCCGGGCTTGCTTGACTCCAGTGGCAAAGTGAGCAAGGGACACACGTCTGAGCATACCCTGCCAACTTAGGGCGAACAAAGAAAAACTAAAGGTGGTAATGGCGGAGTGTTGACAATACAAACACTCACCCCCAGTCAACTGATCTGGGTTTAATCCATCACCGTTCTTTAGCTCACTCCGCCACCCCGGTTCAGACATGGCCGTATGCAAATCAGTCTGACCCTGTACCTCATGGGAACAGTCCAGCCCGAACTGCCAAGCCATGTCTTCCCTGGACCGGAATCAAGCTTCCCAGGACCGGTTTCTGGCATTACAGCCGTCTTCAGCCGGGCTTGCTTGACTCCAGTGGCAAAGTGAGCAAGGGACTCACGTCTGAGCATACCCTGCCAACTTAGGGCGAACAAAGAAAAACCAAAGGTGGTGATGGACGGAGTGTTGACAATACAAACACTCACCCCCAGTCAACTGATCTGGGTTTAATCCATCACCGTTCTTTAGCTCACTCCGCCACCCCAGTTCAGACATGGCCATATGCAAATCAGTCTCACCCTGTGCCTCATGGGAACAGTCCAGCCCGAACTGCCAAGCCATGTCTTCCCTGGACCGGAATCAAGCTTCCCAGGACCGGTTTCTGGTATTACAGCCGTCTTCAGCCGGGCTTGCTTGACTCCAGTGGCAAAGTGAGCAAGGGACTCACGTCTGAGCATACCCTGCCAACTTAGGGCGAACAAAGAAAAACCAAAGGTGGTGATGGACGGAGTGTTGACAATACAAACTCTCACCCCCAGTCAACTGATCTGGGTTTAATCCATCACCGTTCTTTAGCTCACTCCGCCACCCCAGTTCAGACATGGCCATATGCAAATCAGTCTGACCATGTGCCTCATGGGAACAGTCCAGCCCGAACTGCCAAGCCATGTCTTCCCTGGACCGGAATCAAGCTTCCCAAGACCGGTTTCAGGCATTAGAGCCGTCTTCAGCCGGGCTTGCTTGACTCCAGTGGCAAAGTGAGCAAGGGACACACGTCTGAGCATACCCTGCCAACTTAGGGCGAACAAAGAAAAACTAAAGGTGGTAATGGCGGAGTGTTGACAATACAAACACTCACCCCCAGTCAACTGATCTGGGTTTAATCCATCACCGTTCTTTAGCTCACTCCGCCACTCCAGTTCAGACATGGCCGTATGCAAATCAGTCTGACCCTGTGCCTCATGGTAACAGTCCAGCCCGAACTGCCAAGCCATGTCTTCCCTGGACCGGAATCAATCTTCCCAGGACCGGTTTCTGGCATTACAGCCGTCTTCAGCCGGGCTTGCTTGACTCCAGTGGCAAAGTGAGCAAGGGACTCAAGTCTGAGCATACCCTGCCAACTTAGGGCGAACAAAGAAAAACCAAAGGTGGTGATGGACGGAGTGTTGACAATACAAACACTCACCCCCAGTCAACTGATCTGGGTTTAATCCATCACCGTTCTTTAGATCATCTCCGCCACCCCAGTTCAGACATGGCCATATGCAAATCAGTCTCACCCTGTGCCTCATGGGAACAGTCCAGCCCGAACTGCCAAGCCATGTCTTCCCTGGACCGGAATCAAGCTTCCCAGGACCGGTTTCTGGCATTACAGCCGTCTTCAGCCGGGCTTGCTTGACTCCAGTGGCAAAGTGAGCAAGGGACACACGTCTGAGCATACCCTGCCAACTTAGGGCAAACAAAGAAAAACTAAAGGTGGTAATGGCGGAGTGTTGACAATACAAACACTCACCCCCAGTCAACTGATCTGGGTTTAATCCATCACTGTTCTTTAGCTCACTCCGCCACCCCAGTTCAGACATGGCCATATGCAAATCAGTCTGACCCTGTGCCTCATGGGAACAGTCCAGCCCGAACTGCCAAGCCATGTCTGCCCTGGACCGGAATCAAGCTTCCCAGGACCGGTTTCTGGCATTACAGCCGTCTTCAGCCGGGCTTGCTTGACTCCAGTGGCAAAGTGAGCAAGGGACTCACGTCTGAGCATACCCTGCCAACTTAGGGCGATCAAAGAAAAACCAAAGGTGGTGATGGACGGAGTGTTGACAATACAAACACTCACCCCCCAGTCACCTGGTCTGGGTTTAATCCATCACCGTTCTTTAGCTCACTCCGCCACCCCAGTTCAGACATGGCCATTTGCAAATCAGTCTGACCATGTGCCTCATGGGAACAGTCCAGGCCGAACTGCCAAGCCATGTCTTCGATGGACCGGAATCAAGCTTCCCGGGACCGGTTTCTGGCATTAGAGCCGTCTTCAGCCAGGCTTGCTTGACTCCAGTGGCAAAGTGAGCAAGGGACACACGTCTGAGCATACCCTGCCAACTTAGGGCGAACAAAGAAAAACTAAAGGTGGTAATGGCGGAGTGTTGACAATACAAACACTCACCCCCAGTCAACTGATCTGGGTTTAATCCATCACCGTTCTTTAGCTCACTCCGCCACCCCAGTTCAGACATGGCCGTATGCAAATCAGTCTGACCCTGTACCTCATGGGAACAGTCCAGCCCGAACTGCCAAGCCATGTCTTCCCTGGACCGGAATCAAGCTTCCCAGGACCGGTTTCTGGCATTACAGCCGTCTTCAGCCGGGCTTGCTTGACTCCAGTGGCAAAGTGAGCAAGGGACTCACGTCTGAGCATACCCTGCCAACTTAGGGCGAACAAAGAAAAACCAAAGGTGGTGATGGACGGAGTGTTGACAATACAAACACTCACCCCAGTCAACTGATCTGGGTTTAATCCATCACCGTTCTTTAGCTCACTCCGCCACCCCAGTTCAGACATGGCCATATGCAAATCAGTCTCACCCTGTGCCTCATGGGAACAGTCCAGCCCGAACTGCCAAGCCATGTCTTCCCTGGACCGGAATCAAGCTTCCCAGGACCGGTTTCTGGTATTACAGCCGTCTTCAGCCGGGCTTGCTTGACTCCAGTGGCAAAGTGAGCAAGGGACTCACGTCTGAGCATACCCTGCCAACTTAGGGCGAACAAAGAAAAACCAAAGGTGGTGATGGACGGAGTGTTGACAATACAAACTCTCACCCCCAGTCAACTGATCTGGGTTTAATCCATCATCGTTCTTTAGCTCACTCCGCCACCCCAGTTCAGACATGGCCATATGCAAATCAGTCTGACCATGTGCCTCATGGGAATAGTCCAGCCCGAACTGCCAAGCCATGTCTTCCCTGGACCGGAATCAAGCTTCCCAAGACCGGTTTCAGGCATTAGAGCCGTCTTCAGCCGGGCTTGCTTGACTCCAGTGGCAAAGTGAGCAAGGGACACACGTCTGAGCATACCCTGCCAACTTAGGGCGAACAAAGAAAAACTAAAGGTGGTAATGGCGGAGTGTTGACAATACAAACACTCACCCCCAGTCAACTGATCTGGGTTTAATCCATCACCGTTCTTTAGCTCACTCCGCCACTCCAGTTCAGACATGGCCGTATGCAAATCAGTCTGACCCTGTGCCTCATGGGAACAGTCCAGCCCGAACTGCCAAGCCATGTCTTCCCTGGACCGGAATCAATCTTCCCAGGACCGGTTTCTGGCATTACAGCCGTCTTCAGCCGGGCTTGCTTGACTCCAGTGGCAAAGTGAGCAAGGGACTCAAGTCTGAGCATACCCTGCCAACTTAGGGCGAACAAAGAAAAACCAAAGGTGGTGATGGACGGAGTGTTGACAATACAAACACTCACCCCCAGTCAACTGATCTGGGTTTAATCCATCACCGTTCTTTAGATCATCTCCGCCACCCCAGTTCAGACATGGCCATATGCAAATCAGTCTCACCCTGTGCCTCATGGGAACAGTCCAGCCCGAACTGCCAAGCCATGTCTTCCCTGGACCGGAATCAAGCTTCCCAGGACCGGTTTCTGGCATTACAGCCGTCTTCAGCCGGGCTTGCTTGACTCCAGTGGCAAAGTGAGCAAGGGACTCACGTCTGAGCATACCCTGCCAACTTAGGGCGAACAAAGAAAAACCAAAGGTGGTGATGGACGGAGTGTTGACAAGACAAACTCTCACCCCCAGTCAACTGATCTGGGTTTAATCCATCACCGTTCTTTAGCTCACTCCGCCACCCCAGTTCAGACATGGCCATATGCAAATCAGTCTGACCCTGTGCCTCATGGGAACAGTCCAGCCCGAACTGCCAAGCCATGTCTTCCCTGGACCTGAATCAAGCTTCCCAGGACCGGTTTCTGGCATTACAGCCGTCTGCAGCCGGGCTTGCTTGACTCCAGTGGCAAAGTGAGCAAGGGACACACGTCTGAGCATACCCTGCCAACTTAGGGCGAACAAAGAAAAACCAAAGGTGGTGATGGACGGAGTGTTGACAATACAAACACTCACCCCCAGTCAACTGATCTGGGTTTAATCCATCACCGTTCTTTAGCTCACTCCGCCACCCCAGTTCAGACATGGCCATATGCAAATCAGTCTCACCCTGTGCCTCATGGGAACAGTCCAGCCCGAACTGCCAAGCCATGTCTTCCCTGGACCGGAATCAAGCTTCCCAGGACCGGTTTCTGGCATTACAGCCGTCTTCAGCCGGGCTTGCTTGACTCCAGTGGCAAAGTGAGCAAGGGACTCACGTCTGAGCATACCCTGCCAACTTAGGGTGAACAAAGAAAAACCAAAGGTGGTGATGGACGGAGTGTTGACAATACAAACTCTCCCCCCCAGTCAACTGATCTGGGTTTAATCCATCACCGTTCTTTAGCTCACTCCGCCACTCCAGTTCAGACATGGCCGTATGCAAATCAGTCTGACCCTGTGCCTCATGGGAACAGTCCAGCCCGAACTGCCAAGCCATGTCTTCCCTGGACCGGAATCAAGCTTCCCAGGACCGGTTTCTGGCATTACAGCCGTCTTCAGCCGGGCTTGCTTGACTCCAGTGGCAAAGTGAGCAAGGGACTCAAGTCTGAGCATACCCTGCCAACTTAGGGCGAACAAAGAAAAACTAAAGGTGGTAATGGCGGAGTGTTGACAATACAAACTCTCACCCCCAGTCAACTGATCTGGGTTTAATCCATCACCGTTCTTTAGCTCACTCCGCCACCCCAGTTCAGACATGGTCATATGCAAATCAGTCTGACCCTGTGCCTCATGGGAACAGTCCAGCCCGAACTGCCAAGCCATGTCTTCCCTGGACCGGAATCAAGCTTCCCAGGACCGGTTTCTGGCATTACAGCCGTCTTCAGCCGGGCTTGCTTGACTCCAGTGGCAAAGTGAGCAAGGGACTCACGTCTGAACCTACCCTGCCAACTTAGGGCGAACAAAGAAAAACCAAAGGTGGTGATGGACGGAGTGTTGACAATACAAACACTAACCCCCAGTCAACTGATCTGGGTTTAATCCATCACCGTTCTTTAGCTCACTCCGCCACCCCAGTTCAGACATGGCCATATGCAAATCAGTCTGACCCTGTGCCTCATGGGAACAGTCCAGCCCGAACTGCCAAGCCATGTCTTCCCTGGACCGGAATCAAGCTTCCCAGGACCGGTTTCTGACATTACAGCCGTCTTCAGCCGGGCTTGCTTGACTCCAGTGGCAAAGTGAGCAAGGGACACACGTCTGAGCATACCCTGCCAACTTAGGGCGAACAAAGAAAAACTAAAGGTGGTAATGGCGGAGTGTTGACAATACAAACACTCACCCCCAGTCAACTGATCTGGGTTTAATCTATCACTGTTCTTTAGCTCACTCCGCCACCCCAGTTCAGACATGGCCATATGCAAATCAGTCTGACCCTGTGCCTCATGGGAACAGTCCAGCCCGAACTGCCAAGCCATGTCTGCCCTGGACCGGAATCAAGCTTCCCAGGACCGGTTTCTGGCATTACAGCCGTCTTCAGCCGGGCTTGCTTGACTCCAGTGGCAAAGTGAGCAAGGGACTCACGTCTGAGCATACCCTGCCAACTTAGGGCGATCAAAGAAAAACCAAAGGTGGTGATGGACGGAGTATTGACAATACAAACACTCACCCCCCAGTCACCTGATCTGGGTTTAATCCATCACCGTTCTTTAGCTCACTCCGCCACCCCAGTTCAGACATGGCCATTTGCAAATCAGTCTGACCATGTGCCTCATGGGAACAGTCCAGCCCGAACTGCCAAGCCATGTCTTCGATGGACCGGAATCAAGCTTCCCGGGACCGGTTTCTGGCATTAGAGCCGTCTTCAGCCGGGCTTGCTTGACTCCAGTGGCAAAGTGAGCAAGGGACACACGTCTGAGCATACCCTGCCAACTTAGGGCGAACAAAGAAAAACTAAAGGTGGTAATGGCGGAGTGTTGACAATACAAACACTCACCCCCAGTCAACTGATCTGGGTTTAATCCATCACCGTTCTTTAGCTCACTCCGCCACCCCAGTTCAGACATGGCCGTATGCAAATCAGTCTGACCCTGTACCTCATGGGAACAGTCCAGCCCGAACTGCCAAGCCATGTCTTCCCTGGACCGGAATCAAGCTTCCCAGGACCGGTTTCTGGCATTACAGCCGTCTTCAGCCGGGCTTGCTTGACTCCAGTGGCAAAGTGAGCAAGGGACTCACGTCTGAGCATACCCTGCCAACTTAGGGCGAACAAAGAAAAACCAAAGGTGGTGATGGACGGAGTGTTGACAATACAAACACTCACCCCCAGTCAACTGATCTGGGTTTAATCCATCACCGTTCTTTAGCTCACTCCGCCACCCCAGTTCAGACATGGCCATATGCAAATCAGTCTCACCCTGTGCCTCATGGGAACAGTCCAGCCCGAACTGCCAAGCCATGTCTTCCCTGGACCGGAATCCAGCTTCCCAGGACCGGTTTCTGGTATTACAGCCGTCTTCAGCCGGGCTTGCTTGACTCCAGTGGCAAAGTGAGCAAGGGACTCACGTCTGAGCATACCCTGCCAACTTAGGGCGAACAAAGAAAAACCAAAGGTGGTGATGGACGGAGTGTTGACAATACAAACTCTCACCCCCAGTCAACTGATCTGGGTTTAATCCATCACCGTTCTTTAGCTCACTCCGCCACCCCAGTTCAGACATGGCCATATGCAAATCAGTCTGACCATGTGCCTCATGGGAACAGTCCAGCCCGAACTGCCAAGCCATGTCTTCCCTGGACCGGAATCAAGCTTCCCAAGACCGGTTTCAGGCATTAGAGCCGTCTTCAGCCGGGCTTGCTTGACTCCAGTGGCAAAGTGAGCAAGGGACACACGTCTGAGCATACCCTGCCAACTTAGGGCGAACAAAGAAAAACTAAAGGTGGTAATGGCGGAGTGTTGACAATACAAACACTCACCCCCAGTCAACTGATCTGGGTTTAATCCATCACCGTTCTTTAGCTCACTCCGCCACTCCAGTTCAGACATGGCCGTATGCAAATCAGTCTGACCCTGTGCCTCATGGGAACAGTCCAGCCCGAACTGCCAAGCCATGTCTTCCCTGGACCGGAATCAATCTTCCCAGGACCGGTTTCTGGCATTACAGCCGTCTTCAGCCGGGCTTGCTTGACTCCAGTGGCAAAGTGAGCAAGGGACTCAAGTCTGAGCATACCCTGCCAACTTAGGGCGAACAAAGAAAAACCAAAGGTGGTGATGGACGGAGTGTTGACAATACAAACACTCACCCCCAGTCAACTGATCTGGGTTTAATCCATCACCGTTCTTTAGATCATCTCCGCCACCCCAGTTCAGACATGGCCATATGCAAATCAGTCTCACCCTGTGCCTCATGGGAACAGTCCAGCCCGAACTGCCAAGCCATGTCTTCCCTGGACCGGAATCAAGCTTCCCAGGACCGGTTTCTGGCATTACAGCCGTCTTCAGCCGGGCTTGCTTGACTCCAGTGGCAAAGTGAGCAAGGGACTCACGTCTGAGCATACCCTGCCAACTTAGGGCGAACAAAGAAAAACCAAAGGTGGTGATGGACGGAGTGTTGACAAGACAAACTCTCACCCCCAGTCAACTGATCTGGGTTTAATCCATCACCGTTCTTTAGCTCACTCCGCCACCCCAGTTCAGACATGGCCATATGCAAATCAGTCTGACCCTGTGCCTCATGGGAACAGTCCAGCCCGAACTGCCAAGCCATGTCTTCCCTGGACCTGAATCAAGCTTCCCAGGACCGGTTTCTGGCATTACAGCCGTCTGCAGCCGGGCTTGCTTGACTCCAGTGGCAAAGTGAGCAAGGGACACACGTCTGAGCATACCCTGCCAACTTAGGGCGAACAAAGAAAAACTAAAGGTGGTAATGGCGGAGTGTTGACAATACAAACACTCACCCCCAGTCAACTGATCTGGGTTTAATCCATCACCGTTCTTTAGCTCAATCCGCCACCCCAGTTCAGACATGGCCATATGCAAATCAGTCTGACCCTGTGCCTCATGGGAACAGTCCAGCCCGAACTGCCAAGCCATGTCTGCCCTGGACCGGAATCAAGCTTCCTAGGACCGGTTTCTGGCATTACAGCCGTCTTCAGCCGGGCTTGCTTGACTCCAGTGGCAAAGTGAGCAAGGGACTCACGTCTGAGCATACCCTGCCAACTTAGGGCGAACAAAGAAAAACCAAAGGTGGTGATGGACGGAGTGTTGACAATACAAACACTCACCCCCAGTCAACTGATCTGGGTTTAATCCATCACGGTTCTTTAGCTCACTCTGCCACCCCAGTTCAGACATGGCCATATGCAAATCAGTCTGACCCTGTGCCTCATGGGAACAGTCCAGCCCGAACTGCCAAGCCATGTCTTCCCTGGACCAGAATCAAGCTTCCCAGGACCGGTTTCTGGCATTACAGCCGTCTTCAGCAGGGCTAGCTTGACTCCAGTGGCAAAGTGAGCAAGGGACTCACATCTGAGCATACCCTGCCAACTTAGGGCGAACAAAGAAAAACCAAAGGTGGTGATGGACGGAGTGTTGACAATACAAACACTCACCCCCAGTCAACTGATCTGGGTTTAATCCATCACCGTTCTTTAGCTCACTCCGCCACCCCAGTTCAGACATGGCCATATGCAAATCAGTCTCACCCTGTGCCTCATGGGAACAGTCCAGCCCGAACTGCCAAGCCATGTCTTCCCTGGACCGGAATCAAGCTTCCCAGGACCGGTTTCTGGCATTACAGCCGTCTTCAGCCGGGCTTGCTTGACTCCAGTGGCAAAGTGAGCAAGGGACTCACGTCTGAGCATACCCTGCCAACTTAGGGTGAACAAAGAAAAACCAAAGGTGATGATGGACGGAGTGTTGACAATACAAACTCTCACCCCCAGTCAACTGATCTGGGTTTAATCCATCACCGTTCTTTAGCTCACTCCGCCACCCCAGTTCAGACATGGCCATATGCAAATCAGTCTGACCCTGTGCCTCATGGGAACAGACCAGCCCGAACTGCCAAGCCATGTCTTTCCTGGACCAGAATCAAGCTTCCCAGGACCGGTTTCTGGCATTACAGCCGTCTTCAGCCGGGCTTGCTTGACTCCAGTGGCAAAGTGAGCAAAGGACTCACGTCTGAGCATACCCTGCCAACTTAGGGCGAACAAAGAAAAACCAAAGGTGGTGATGGACGGAGTGTTGACAATACAAACACTCACCCCCAGTCAACTTATCTGGGTTTAATCCATCTCCGTTCTTGAGCTCACTCCGCCACCCCAGTTCAGACATGGCATATGCAAATCAGTCTGACCCTGTGCCTCATGGGAACAGTCCAGCCCGAACTGCCAAGCCATGTCTTCCCTGGACCGTAATCAAGCTTCCCAGGACCGGTTTCTGGCATTACAGCCGTCTTCCGCCGGGTTTGCTTGACACCAGTGGCAAAGTGAGCAAGGGACTCACGTCTGAGCATACCCTGCCAACTTAGGGCGAACAAAGAAAAACCAAAGGTGGTGATGGACGGAGTGTTGACAATACAAGCACTCACCCCCAGTCAACTGATCTGGGTTTAATCCATCACCGTTCTTTAGCTCACTCAGCCACCCAATTTCAGACATGGCCATATGCAAATCAGTCTGACCCTCTGCCTCATGGGAACCGTCCAGCCCGTACTGCAAAGCCATGTTTTCCCTGGACCGGAATCAAGCTTCCCAGGACCGGTTTCTGGCATTACAGCCGTCTTCAGCCGGGCTTGCTTGACTCCAGTGGCAAAGTGAGCAAGGGACTCACGTCTGAGCATACCCTGCCAACTTAGGGCGAACAAAGAAAAACCAAAGGTGGTGATGGACGGAGTGTTGACAATACAAACACTCACCCCCAGTCAACTGATCTGGGTTTAATCCATCACCGTTCTTTAGCTCACTCCGCCACCCCAGTTCAGACATGGCCATATGCAAATCAGTCTCACCCTGTGCCTCATGGGAACAGTCCAGCCCGAACTGCCAAGCCATGTCTTCCCTGGACCGGAATCAAGCTTCCCAGGACCGGTTTCTGGTATTACAGCCGTCTTCAGCCGGGCTTGCTTGACTCCAGTGGCAAAGTGAGCAAGGGACTCACGTCTGAGCATACCCTGCCAACTTAGGGCGAACAAAGAAAAACCAAAGGTGGTGATGGACGGAGTGTTGACAATACAAACTCTCACCCCCAGTCAACTGATCTGGGTTTAATCCATCACCGTTCTTTAGCTCACTCCGCCACCCCAGTTCAGACATGGCCATATGCAAATCAGTCTGACCCTGTGCCTCATGGGAACAGTCCAGCCCGAACTGCCAAGCCATGTCTTCCCTGGACCGGAATCAAGCTTCCCAGGACCGGTTTCTGGCATTACAGCCGTCTTCAGCCGGGCTTGCTTGACTCCAGTGGCAAAGTGAGCAAGGGACTCAAGTCTGAGCATACCCTGCCAACTTAGGGCGAACAAAGAAAAACCAAAGGTGGTGATGGACGGAGTGTTGACAATACAAACACTCACCCCCAGTCAACTGATCTGGGTTTAATCCATCACGGTTCTTTAGCTCACTCTGCCACCCCAGTTCAGACATGGCCATATGCAAATCAGTCTGACCCTGTGCCTCATGGGAACAGTCCAGCCCGAACTGCCAAGCCATGTCTTCCCTGGACCAGAATCAAGCTTCCCAGGACCGGTTTCTGGCATTACAGCCGTCTTCAGCAGGGCTAGCTTGACTCCAGTGGCAAAGTGAGCAAGGGACTCACATCTGAGCATACCCTGCCAACTTAGGGCGAACAAAGAAAAACCAAAGGTGGTGATGGACGGAGTGTTGACAATACAAACACTCACCCCCAGTCAACTGATCTGGGTTTAATCCATCACCGTTCTTTAGCTCACTCCGCCACCCCAGTTCAGACATGGCCATATGCAAATCAGTCTCACCCTGTGCCTCATGGGAACAGTCCAGCCCGAACTGCCAAGCCATGTCTTCCCTGGACCGGAATCAAGCTTCCCAGGACCCGTTTCTGGCATTACAGCCGTCTTCAGCCGGGCTTGCTTGACTCCAGTGGCAAAGTGAGCAAGGGACTCACGTCTGAGCATACCCTGCCAACTTAGGGTGAACAAAGAAAAACCAAAGGTGATGATGGACGGAGTGTTGACAATACAAACTCTCACCCCCAGTCAACTGATCTGGGTTTAATCCATCACCGTTCTTTAGCTCACTCCGCCACCCCAGTTCAGATATGGCCATATGCAAATCAGTCTGACCCTGTGCCTCATGGGAACAGACCAGCCCGAACTGCCAAGCCATGTCTTTCCTGGACCAGAATCAAGCTTCCCAGGACCGGTTTCTGGCATTACAGCCGTCTTCAGCCGGGCTTGCTTGACTCCAGTGGCAAAGTGAGCAAAGGACTCACGTCTGAGCATACCCTGCCAACTTAGGGCGAACAAAGAAAAACCAAAGGTGGTGATGGACGGAGTGTTGACAATACAAACACTCACCCCCAGTCAACTTATCTGGGTTTAATCCATCTCCGTTCTTGAGCTCACTCCGCCACCCCAGTTCAGACATGGCATATGCAAATCAGTCTGTCCCTGTGCCTCATGGGAACAGTCCAGCCCGAACTGCCAAGCCATGTCTTCCCTGGACCGTAATCAAGCTTCCCAGGACCGGTTTCTGGCATTACAGCCGTCTTCAGCCGGGCTTGCTTGACTCCAGTGGCAAAGTGAGCAAGGGACTCACGTCTGAGCATACCCTGCCAACTTAGGGCGAACAAAGAAAAACCAAAGGTGGTGATGGACGGAGTGTTGACAATACAAACTCTCACCCCCAGTCAACTGATCTGGGTTTAATCCATCACCGTTCTTTAGCTCACTCCGCCACCCCAGTTCAGACATGGCCATATGCAAATCAGTCTGACCCTGTGCCTCATGGGAACAGTCCAGCCCGAACTGCCAAGCCATGTCTTCCCTGGACCGGAATCAAGCTTCCCAGGACCGGTTTCTGGCATTACAGCCGTCTTCAGCCGGGCTTGCTTGACTCCAGTGGCAAAGTGAGCAAGGGACTCAAGTCTGAGCATACCCTGCCAACTTAGGGCGAACAAAGAAAAACCAAAGGTGGTGATGGACGGAGTGTTGACAATACAAACACTCACCCCCAGTCAACTGATCTGGGTTTAATCCATCACGGTTCTTTAGCTCACTCTGCCACCCCAGTTCAGACATGGCCATATGCAAATCAGTCTGACCCTGTGCCTCATGGGAACAGTCCAGCCCGAACTGCCAAGCCATGTCTTCCCTGGACCAGAATCAAGCTTCCCAGGACCGGTTTCTGGCATTACAGCCGTCTTCAGCAGGGCTAGCTTGACTCCAGTGGCAAAGTGAGCAAGGGACTCACATCTGAGCATACCCTGCCAACTTAGGGCGAACAAAGAAAAACCAAAGGTGGTGATGGACGGAGTGTTGACAATACAAACACTCACCCCCAGTCAACTGATCTGGGTTTAATCCATCACCGTTCTTTAGCTCACTCCGCCACCCCAGTTCAGACATGGCCATATGCAAATCAGTCTCACCCTGTGCCTCATGGGAACAGTCCAGCCCGAACTGCCAAGCCATGTCTTCCCTGGACCGGAATCAAGCTTCCCAGGACCGGTTTCTGGCATTACAGCCGTCTTCAGCCGGGCTTGCTTGACTCCAGTGGCAAAGTGAGCAAGGGACTCACGTCTGAGCATACCCTGCCAACTTAGGGTGAACAAAGAAAAACCAAAGGTGATGATGGACGGAGTGTTGACAATACAAACTCTCACCCCCAGTCAACTGATCTGGGTTTAATCCATCACCGTTCTTTAGCTCACTCCGCCACCCCAGTTCAGATATGGCCATATGCAAATCAGTCTGACCCTGTGCCTCATGGGAACAGACCAGCCCGAACTGCCAAGCCATGTCTTTCCTGGACCAGAATCAAGCTTCCCAGGACCGGTTTCTGGCATTACAGCCGTCTTCAGCCGGGCTTGCTTGACTCCAGTGGCAAAGTGAGCAAAGGACTCACGTCTGAGCATACCCTGCCAACTTAGGGCGAACAAAGAAAAACCAAAGGTGGTGATGGACGGAGTGTTGACAATACAAACACTCACCCCCAGTCAACTTATCTGGGTTTAATCCATCTCCGTTCTTGAGCTCACTCCGCCACCCCAGTTCAGACATGGCATATGCAAATCAGTCTGTCCCTGTGCCTCATGGGAACAGTCCAGCCCGAACTGCCAAGCCATGTCTTCCCTGGACCGTAATCAAGCTTCCCAGGACCGGTTTCTGGCATTACAGCCGTCTTCCGCCGGGCTTGCTTGACACCAGTGGCAAAGTGAGCAAGGGACTCACGTCTGAGCATACCCTGCCAACTTAGGGCGAACAAAGAAAAACCAAAGGTGGTGATGGACGGAGTGTTGACAATACAAGCACTCACCCCCAGTCAACTGATCTGGGTTTAATCCATCACCGTTCTTTAGCTCACTCAGCCACCCAATTTCAGACATGGCCATATGCAAATCAGTCTGACCCTCTGCCTCATGGGAACCGTCCAGCCCGTACTGCAAAGCCAAGTTTTCCCTGGACCGGAATCAAGCTTCCCAGGACCGGTTTCTGGCATTACAGCCGTCTTCAGCCGGGCTTGCTTGACTCCAGTGGCAAAGTGAGCAAGGGACTCACGTCTGAGCATACCCTGCCAACTTAGGGCGAACAAAGAAAAACCAAAGGTGGTGATGGACGGAGTGTTGACAATACAAACACTCACCCCCAGTCAACTGATCTGGGTTTAATCCATCACCGTTCTTTAGCTCACTCCGCCACCCCAGTTCAGACATGGCCATATGCAAATCAGTCTCACCCTGTGCCTCATGGGAACAGTCCAGCCCGAACTGCCAAGCCATGTCTTCCCTGGACCGGAATCAAGCTTCCCAGGACCGGTTTCTGGTATTACAGCCGTCTTCAGCCGGGCTTGCTTGACTCCAGTGGCAAAGTGAGCAAGGGACTCACGTCTGAGCATACCCTGCCAACTTAGGGCGAACAAAGAAAAACCAAAGGTGGTGATGGACGGAGTGTTGACAATACAAACTCTCACCCCCAGTCAACTGATCTGGGTTTAATCCATCACCGTTCTTTAGCTCACTCCGCCACCCCAGTTCAGACATGGCCATATGCAAATCAGTCTGACCCTGTGCCTCATGGGAACAGTCCAGCCCGAACTGCCAAGCCATGTCTTCCCTGGACCGGAATCAAGCTTCCCAGGACCGGTTTCTGGCATTACAGCCGTCTTCAGCCGGGCTTGCTTGACTCCAGTGGCAAAGTGAGCAAGGGACTCAAGTCTGAGCATACCCTGCCAACTTAGGGCGAACAAAGAAAAACCAAAGGTGGTGATGGACGGAGTGTTGACAATACAAAATCTCACCCCCAGTCAACTGATCTGGGTTTAATCCATCACCGTTCTTTAGCTCACTCCGCCACCCCAGTTCAGACATGGCCATATGCAAATCAGTCTGACCCTGTGCCTCATGGGAACAGTCCAGCCCGAACTGCCAAGCCATGTCTTCCCTGGACCAGAATCAAGCTTCCCAGGACCGGTTTCTGGCATTACAGCCGTCTGCAGCCGGGCTTGCTTGACTCCAGTGGCAAAGTGAGCAAGGGACACACGTCTGAGCATACCCTGCCAACTTAGGGCGAACAAAGAAAAACTAAAGGTGGTAATGGCGGAGTGTTGACAATACAAACACTCACCCCCAGTCAACTGATCTGGGTTTAATCCATCACCGTTCTTTAGCTCACTCCGCCACCCCAGTTCAGACATGGCCATATGCAAATCAGTCTCACCCTGTGCCTCATGGGAACAGTCCAGCCCGAACTGCCAAGCCATGTCTTCCCTGGACCGGAATCAAGCTTCCCAGGACCGGTTTCTGGCATTACAGCCGTCTTCAGCCGGGCTTGCTTGACTCCAGTGGCAAAGTGAGCAAGGGACTCACGTCTGAGCATACCCTGCCAACTTAGGGTGAACAAAGAAAAACCAAAGGTGATGATGGACGGAGTGTTGACAATACAAACTCTCACCCCCAGTCAACTGATCTGGGTTTAATCCATCACCGTTCTTTAGCTCACTCCGCCACCCCAGTTCAGACATGGCCATATGCAAATCAGTCTGACCCTGTGCCTCATGGGAACAGACCAGCCCGAACTGCCAAGCCATGTCTTCCCTGGACCAGAATCAAGCTTCCCAGGACCGGTTTCTGGCATTACAGCCGTCTTCAGCCGGGCTTGCTTGACTCCAGTGGCAAAGTGAGCAAAGGACTCACGTCTGAGCATACCCTGCCAACTTAGGGCGAACAAAGAAAAACCAAAGGTGGTGATGGACGGAGTGTTGACAATACAAACACTCACCCCCAGTCAACTTATCTGGGTTTAATCCATCTCCGTTCTTGAGCTCACTCCGCCACCCCAGTTCAGACATGGCATATGCAAATCAGTCTGACCCTGTGCCTCATGGGAACAGTCCAGCCCGAACTGCCAAGCCATGTCTTCCCTGGACCGTAATCAAGCTTCCCAGGACCGGTTTCTGGCATTACAGCCGTCTTCCGCCGGGCTTGCTTGACACCAGTGGCAAAGTGAGCAAGGGACTCACGTCTGAGCATACCCTGCCAACTTAGGGCGAACAAAGAAAAACCAAAGGTGGTGATGGACGGAGTGTTGACAATACAAGCACTCACCCCCAGTCAACTGATCTGGGTTTAATCCATCACGGTTCTTTAGCTCACTCCGCCACCCAATTTCAGACATGGCCATATGCAAATCAGTCTGACCCTCTGCCTCATGGGAACCGTCCAGCCCGTACTGCCAAGCCATGTTTTCCCTGGACCGGAATCAATCTTCCCAGGACCGGTTTCTGGCATTACAGCCGTCTTCAGCCGGGCTTGCTTGACTCCAGTGGCAAAGTGAGCAAGGGACTCACGTCTGAGCATACCCTGCCAACTTAGGGCGAACAAAGAAAAACCAAAGGTGGTGATGGACGGAGTGTTGACAATACAAACACTCACCCCCAGTCAACTGATCTGGGTTTAATCCATCACCGTTCTTTAGCTCACTCCGCCACCCCAGTTCAGACATGGCCATATGCAAATCAGTCTCACCCTGTGCCTCATGGGAACAGTCCAGCCCGAACTGCCAAGCCATGTCTTCCCTGGACCGGAATCAAGCTTCCCAGGACCGGTTTCTGGTATTACAGCCGTCTTCAGCCGGCCTTGCTTGACTCCAGTGGCAAAGTGAGCAAGGGACTCACGTCTGAGCATACCCTGCCAACTTAGGGCGAACAAAGAAAAACCAAAGGTGGTGATGGACGGAGTGTTGACAATACAAACTCTCACCCCCAGTCAACTGATCTGGGTTTAATCCATCACCGTTCTTTAGCTTACTCCGCCACCCCAGTTCAGACATGGCCATATGCAAATCAGTCTGACCCTGTGCCTCATGGGAACAGTCCAGCCCGAACTGCCAAGCCATGTCTTCCCTGGACCGGAATCAAGCTTCCCAGGACCGGTTTCTGGCATTACAGCCGTCTTCAGCCGGGCTTGCTTGACTCCAGTGGCAAAGTGAGCAAGGGACTCAAGTCTGAGCATACCCTGCCAACTTAGGGCGAACAAAGAAAAACCAAAGGTGGTGATGGACGGAGTGTTGACAATACAAACTCTCACCCCCAGTCAACTGATCTGGGTTTAATCCATCACCGTTCTTTAGCTCACTCCGCCACCCCAGTTCAGACATGGCCATATGCAAATCAGTCTGACCCTGTGCCTCATGGGAACAGTCCAGCCCGAACTGCCAAGCCATGTCTTCCCTGGACCAGAATCAAGCTTCCCAGGACCGGTTTCTGGCATTACAGCCGTCTGCAGCCGGGCTTGCTTGACTCCAGTGGCAAAGTGAGCAAGGGACACACGTCTGAGCATACCCTGCCAACTTAGGGCGAACAAAGAAAAACTAAAGGTGGTAATGGCGGAGTGTTGACAATACAAACACTCACCCCCAGTCAACTGATCTGGGTTTAATCCATCACCGTTCTTTAGCTCACTCCGCCACCCCAGTTCAGACATGGCCATATGCAAATCAGTCTGACCCTGTGCCTCATGGGAACAGTCCAGCCCGAACTGCAAAGCCATGTCTGCCCTGGACCGGAATCAAGCTTCCTAGGACCGGTTTCTGGCATTACAGCCTTCTTCAGCCGGGCTTGCTTGACTCCAGTGGCAAAGTGAGCAAGGGACTCACGTCTGAGCATACCCTGCCAACTTAGGGCGAACAAAGAAAAACCAAAGGTGGTGATGGACGGAGTGTTGACAATACAAACACTCACCCCCAGTCAACTGATCTGGGTTTAATCCATCACGGTTCTTTAGCTCACTCCGCCACCCCAGTTCAGACATGGCCATATGCAAATCAGTCTGACCCTGTGCCTCATGGGAACAGTCCAGCCCGAACTGCCAAGCCATGTCTTCCCTGGACCAGAATCAAGCTTCCCAGGACCGGTTTCTGGCATTACAGCCGTCTTCAGCAGGGCTAGCTTGACTCCAGTGGCAAAGTGAGCAAGGGACTCACATCTGAGCATACCCTGCCAACTTAGGGCGAACAAAGAAAAACCAAAGGTGGTGATGGACGGAGTGTTGACAATACAAACACTCACCCCCAGTCAACTGATCTGGGTTTAATCCATCACCGTTCTTTAGCTCACTCCGCCACCCCAGTTCAGACATGGCCATATGCAAATCAGTCTCACCCTGTGCCTCATGGGAACAGTCCAGCCCGAACTGCCAAGCCATGTCTTCCCTGGACCGGAATCAAGCTTCCCAGGACCGGTTTCTGGCATTACAGCCGTCTTCAGCCGGGCTTGCTTGACTCCAGTGGCAAAGTGAGCAAGGGACTCACGTCTGAGCATACCCTGCCAACTTAGGGTGAACAAAGAAAAACCAAAGGTGATGATGGACGGAGTGTTGACAATACAAACTCTCACCCCCAGTCAACTGATCTGGGTTTAATCCATCACCGTTCTTTAGCTCACTCCGCCACCCCAGTTCAGACATGGCCATATGCAAATCAGTCTGACCCTGTGCCTCATGGGAACAGACCAGCCCGAACTGCCAAGCCATGTCTTCCCTGGACCAGAATCAAGCTTCCCAGGACCGGTTTCTGGCATTACAGCCGTCTTCAGCCGGGCTTGCTTGACTCCAGTGGCAAAGTGAGCAAAGGACTCACGTCTGAGCATACCCTGCCAACTTAGGGCGAACAAAGAAAAAACAAAGGTGGTGATGGACGGAGTGTTGACAATACAAACACTCACCCCCAGTCAACTTATCTGGGTTTAATCCATCTCCGTTCTTGAGCTCACTCCGCCACCCCAGTTCAGACATGGCATATGCAAATCAGTCTGACCCTGTGCCTCATGGGAACAGTCCAGCCCGAACTGCCAAGCCATGTCTTCCCTGGACCGTAATCAAGCTTCCCAGGACCAGTTTCTGGCATTACAGCCGTCTTCCGCCGGGCTTGCTTGACACCAGTGGCAAAGTGAGCAAGGGACTCACGTCTGAGCATACCCTGCCAACTTAGGGCGAACAAAGAAAAACCAAAGGTGGTGATGGACGGAGTGTTAACAATACAAGCACTCACCCCCAGTCAACTGATCTGGATTTAATCCATCACCGTTCTTTAGCTCACTCCGCCACCCCAGTTCAGACATGGCCATATGCAAATCAGTCTCACCCTGTGCCTCATGGGAACAGTCCAGCCCGAACTGCCAAGCCATGTCTTCCCTGGACCGGAATCAAGCTTCCCAGGACCGGTTTCTGGCATTACAGCCGTCTTCAGCCGGGCTTGCTTGACTCCAGTGGCAAAGTGAGCAAGGGACTCAAGTCTGAGCATACCCTGCCAACTTAGGGCGAACAAAGAAAAACCAAAGGTGGTGATGGACGGAGTGTTGACAATACAAACTCTCACCCCCAGTCAACTGATCTGGGTTTAATCCATCACCGTTCTTTAGCTCACTCCGCCACCCCAGTTCAGACATGGCCATATGCAAATCAGTCTGACCCTGTGCCTCATGGGAACAATCCAGCCCGAACTGCCAAGCCATGTCTTCCCTGGACCAGAATCAAGCTTCCCAGGACCGGTTTCTGGCATTACAGCCGTCTGCAGCCGGGCTTGCTTGACTCCAGTGGCAAAGTGAGCAAGGGACACACGTCTGAGCATACCCTGCCAACTTAGGGCGAACAAAGAAAAACTAAAGGTGGTAATGGCGGAGTGTTGACAATACAAACACTCACCCCCAGTCAACTGATCTGGGTTTAATCCATCACCGTTCTTTAGCTCACTCCGCCACCCCAGTTCAGACATGGCCATATGCAAATCAGTCTGACCCTGTGCCTCATGGGAACAGTCCAGCCCGAACTGCAAAGCCATGTCTGCCCTGGACCGGAATCAAGCTTCCTAGGACCGGTTTCTGGCATTACAGCCGTCTTCAGCCGGGCTTGCTTGACTCCAGTGGCAAAGTGAGCAAGGGACTCACGTCTGAGCATACCCTGCCAACTTAGGGCGAACAAAGAAAAACCAAAGGTGGTGATGGACGGAGTGTTGACAATACAAACACTCACCCCCAGTCAACTGATCTGGGTTTAATCCATCACGGTTCTTTAGCTCACTCCGCCACCCCAGTTCAGACATGGCCATATGCAAATCAGTCTGACCCTGTGCCTCATGGGAACAGTCCAGCCCGAACTGCCAAGCCATGTCTTCCCTGGACCAGAATCAAGCTTCCCAGGACCGGTTTCTGGCATTACAGCCGTCTTCAGCAGGGCTAGCTTGACTCCAGTGGCAAAGTGAGCAAGGGACTCACATCTGAGCATACCCTGCCAACTTAGGGCGAACAAAGAAAAACCAAAGGTGGTGATGGACGGAGTGTTGACAATACAAACACTCACCCCCAGTCAACTGATCTGGGTTTAATCCATCACCGTTCTTTAGCTCACTCCGCCACCCCAGTTCAGACATGGCCATATGCAAATCAGTCTCACCCTGTGCCTCATGGGAACAGTCCAGCCCGAACTGCCAAGCCATGTCTTCCCTGGACCGGAATCAAGCTTCCCAGGGCCGGTTTCTGGCATTACAGCCGTCTTCAGCCGGGCTTGCTTGACTCCAGTGGCAAAGTGAGCAAGGGACTCACGTCTGAGCATACCCTGCCAACTTAGGGTGAACAAAGAAAAACCAAAGGTGATGATGGACGGAGTGTTGACAATACAAACTCTCACCCCCAGTCAACTGATCTGGGTTTAATCCATCACCGTTCTTTAGCTCACTCCGCCACCCCAGTTCAGACATGGCCATATGCAAATCAGTCTGACCCTGTGCCTCATGGGAACAGACCAGCCCGAACTGCCAAGCCATGTCTTCCCTGGACCAGAATCAAGCTTCCCAGGACCGGTTTCTGGCATTACAGCCGTCTTCAGCCGGGCTTGCTTGACTCCAGTGGCAAAGTGAGCAAAGGACTCACGTCTGAGCATACCCTGCCAACTTAGGGCGAACAAAGAAAAAACAAAGGTGGTGATGGACGGAGTGTTGACAATACAAACACTCACCCCCAGTCAACTTATCTGGGTTTAATCCATCTCCGTTCTTGAGCTCACTCCGCCACCCCAGTTCAGACATGGCATATGCAAATCAGTCTGACCCTGTGCCTCATGGGAACAGTCCAGCCCGAACTGCCAAGCCATGTCTTCCCTGGACCGTAATCAAGCTTCCCAGGACCGGTTTCTGGCATTACAGCCGTCTTCCGCCGGGCTTGCTTGACACCAGTGGCAAAGTGAGCAAGGGACTCACGTCTGAGCATACCCTGCCAACTTAGGGCGAACAAAGAAAAACCAAAGGTGGTGATGGACGGAGTGTTGACAATACAAGCACTCACCCCCAGTCAACTGATCTGGATTTAATCCATCACCGTTCTTTAGCTCACTCCGCCTCCCCAGTTCAGACATGGCCATATGCAAATCAGTCTCACCCTGTGCCTCATGGGAACAGTCCAGCCCGAACTGCCAAGCCATGTCTTCCCTGGACCGGAATCAAGCTTCCCAGGACCGGTTTCTGGCATTACAGCCGTCTTCAGCCGGGCTTGCTTGACTCCAGTGGCAAAGTGAGCAAGGGACTCACGTCTGAGCATACCCTGCCAACTTAGGGTGAACAAAGAAAAACCAAAGGTGGTGATGGACGGAGTGTTGACAATACAAACTCTCCCCCCCAGTCATCTGATCTGGGTTTAATCCATCACCGTTCTTTAGCTCACTCCGCCACTCCAGTTCAGACATGGCCGTATGCAAATCAGTCTGACCCTGTGCCTCATGGGAACAGTCCAGCCCGAACTGCCAAGCCATGTCTTCCCTGGACCGGAATCAAGCTTCCCAGGACCGGTTTCTGGCATTACAGCCATCTTCAGCCGGGCTTGCTTGACTCCAGTGGCAAAGTGAGCAAGGGACTCAAGTCTGAGCATACCCTGCCAACTTAGGGCGAACAAAGAAAAACAAAAGGTGGTGATGGACGGAGTGTTGACAATACAAACACTCACCCCCAGTCAACTGATCTGGGTTTAATCCATCACCGTTCTTTAGATCATCTCCGCCACCCCAGTTCAGACATGGCCATATGCAAATCAGTCTCACCCTGTGCCTCATGGGAACAGTCCAGCCCGAACTGCCAAGCCATGTCTTCCCTGGACCGGAATCAAGCTTCCCAGGACCGGTTTCTGGCATTACAGCCGTCTTCAGCCGGGCTTGCTTGACTCCAGTGGCAAAGTGAGCAAGGGACTCACGTCTGAGCATACCCTGCCAACTTAGGGCGAACAAAGAAAAACCAAAGGTGGTAATGGCGGAGTGTTGACAATACAAACACTCACCCCCAGTCAACTGATCTGGGTTTAATCCATCACCGTTCATTAGCTCACTCCGCCACCCCAGTTCAGACATGGCCATATGCAAATCAGTCTGACCCTGTGCCTCATGGGAACAGACCAGCCCGAACTGCCAAGCAATGTCTTCCCTGGACCAGAATCAAGCTTCCCAGGACCGGTTTCTGGCATTACAGCCGTCTTCAGCCGGGCTTGCTTGACTCCAGTGGCAAAGTGAGCAAAGGACTCACGTCTGAGCATACCCTGCCAACTTAGGGCGAACAAAGAAAAACCAAAGGTGGTGATGGACGGAGTGTTGACAATACAAACACTCACCCCCAGTCAACTTATCTGGGTTTAATCCATCTCCGTTCTTGAGCTCACTCCGCCACCCCAGTTCAGACATGGCATATGCAAATCAGTCTGACCCTGTGCCTCATGGGAACAGTCCAGCCCGAACTGCCAAGCCATGTCTTCCCTGGACCGTAATCAAGCTTCCCAGGACCGGTTTCTGGCATTACAGCCGTCTTCCGCCGGGCTTGCTTGACACCAGTGGCAAAGTGAGCAAGGGACTCACGTCTGAGCATACCCTGCCAACTTAGGGCGAACAAAGAAAAACCAAAGGTGGTGATGGACGGAGTGTTGACAATACAAGCACTCACCCCCAGTCAACTGATCTGGGTTTAATCCATCACCGTTCTTTAGCTCACTCCGCCACCCAATTTCAGACATGGCCATATGCAAATCAGTCTGACCCTCTGCCTCATGGGAACCGTCCAGCCCGTACTGCCAAGCCATGTTTTCCCTGGACCGGAATCAAGCTTCCCAGGACCGGTTTCTGGCATTACAGCCGTCTTCAGCCGGGCTTGCTTGACTCCAGTGGCAAAGTGAGCAAGGGACTCACGTCTGAGCATACCCTGCCAACTTAGGGCGAACAAAGAAAAACCAAAGGTGGTGATGGACGGAGTGTTGACAATACAAACACTCACCCCCAGTCAACTGATCTGGATTTAATCCATCACCGTTCTTTAGCTCACTCCGCCACCCCAGTTCAGACATGGCCATATGCAAATCAGTCTCACCCTGTGCCTCATGGGAACAGTCCAGCCCGAACTGCCAAGCCATGTCTTCCCTGGACCGGAATCAAGCTTCCCAGGACCGGTTTCTGGCATTACAGCCGTCTTCAGCCGGGCTTGCTTGACTCCAGTGGCAAAGTGAGCAAGGGACTCACGTCTGAGCATACCCTGCCAACTTAGGGTGAACAAAGAAAAACCAAAGGTGGTGATGGACGGAGTGTTGACAATACAAACTCTCCCCCCCAGTCAACTGATCTGGGTTTAATCCATCACCGTTCTTTAGCTCACTCCGCCACTCCAGTTCAGACATGGCCGTATGCAAATCAGTCTGACCCTGTGCCTCATGAGAACAGTCCAGCCCGAACTGCCAAGCCATGTCTTCCCTGGACCGGAATCAAGCTTCCCAGGACCGGTTTCTGGCATTACAGCCGTCTTCAGCCGGGCTTGCTTGACTCCAGTGGCAAAGTGAGCAAGGGACTCAAGTCTGAGCATACCCTGCCAACTTAGGGCGAACAAAGAAAAACAAAAGGTGGTGATGGACGGAGTGTTGACAATACAAACACTCACCCCCAGTCAACTGATCTGGGTTTAATCCATCACCGTTCTTTAGATCATCTCCGCCACCCCAGTTCAGACATGGCCATATGCAAATCAGTCTCACCCTGTGCCTCATGGGAACAGTCCAGCCCGAACTGCCAAGCCATGTCTTCCCTGGACCGGAATCAAGCTTCCCAGGACCGGTTTCTGGCATTACAGCCGTCTTCAGCCGGGCTTGCTTGACTCCAGTGGCAAAGTGAGCAAGGGACTCACGTCTGAGCATACCCTGCCAACTTAGGGCGAACAAAGAAAAACCAAAGGTGGTGATGGACGGAGTGTTGACAATACAAACTCTCACCCCCAGTCAACTGATCTGGGTTTAATCCATCACCGTTCTTTAGCTCACTCCGCCACCCCAGTTCAGACATGGCCATATGCAAATCAGTCTGACCCTGTGCCTCATGGGAACAGTCCAGCCCAAACTGCCAAGCCATGTCTTCCCTGGACCAGAATCAAGCTTCCCAGGACCGGTTTCTGGCATTACAGCCGTCTGCAGCCGGGCTTGCTTGACTCTAGTGGCAAAGTGAGCAAGGGACACACGTCTGAGCATACCCTGCCAACTTAGGGCGAACAAAGAAAAACTAAAGGTGGTAATGGCGGAGTGTTGACAATACAAACACTCACCCCCAGTCAACTGATCTGGGTTTAATCCATCACCGTTCTTTAGCTCACTCCGCCACCCCAGTTCAGACATGGCCATATGCAAATCAGTCTGACCCTGTGCCTCATGGGAACAGTCCAGCCCGAACTGCCAAGCCATGTCTGCCCTGGACCGGAATCAAGCTCCCTAGGACCGGTTTCTGGCATTACAGCCGTCTTCAGCCGGGCTTGCTTGACTCCAGTGGCAAAGTGAGCAAGGGACTCACGTCTGAGCATACCCTGCCAACTTAGGGCGAACAAAGAAAAACCAAAGGTGGTGATGGACGGAGTGTTGACAATACAAACACTCACCCCCAGTCAACTGATCTGGGTTTAATCCATCACGGTTCTTTAGCTCACTCCGCCACCCCAGTTCAGACATGGCCGTATGCAAATCAGTCTGACCCTGTGCCTCATGGGAACAGTCCAGCCCGAACTGCCAAGCCATGTCTTCCCTGGACCAGAATCAAGCTTCCCAGGACCGGTTTCTGGCATTACAGCCGTCTTCAGCCGGGCTTGCTTGACTCCAGTGGCAAAGTGAGCAAGGGACTCACATCTGAGCATACCCTGCCAACTTAGGGCGAACAAAGAAAAACCAAAGGTGGTGATGGACGGAGTGTTGACAATACAAACACTCACCCCCAGTCAACTGATCTGGGTTTAATCCATCACCGTTCTTTAGCTCACTCCGCCACCCCAGTTCAGACATGGCCATATGCAAATCAGTCTCACCCTGTGCCTCACGGGAACAGTCCAGCCCGAACTGCCAAGCCATGTCTTCCCTGGACCGTAATCAAGCTTCCCAGGACCGGTTTCTGGCATTACAGCCGTCTTCCGCCGGGCTTGCTTGACACCAGTGGCAAAGTGAGCAAGGGACTCACGTCTGAGCATACCCTGCCAACTTAGGGCGAACAAAGAAAAACCAAAGGTGGTGATGGACGGAGTGTTGACAATACAAGCACTCACCCCCAGTCAACTGATCTGGGTTTAATCCATCACCGTTCTTTAGCTCACTCCGCCACCCAATTTCAGACATGGCCATATGCAAATCAGTCTGACCCTCTGCCTCATGGGAACCTTCCAGCCCGTACTGCCAAGCCATGTCTTCCCTGGACCGGAATCAAGCTTCCCAGGACCGGTTTCTGGCATTACAGCCGTCTTCAGCCGGGCTTGCTTGACTCCAGTGGCAAAGTGAGCAAGGGACTCACGTCTGAGCATACCCTGCCAACTTAGGGTGAACAAAGAAAAACCAAAGGTGATGATGGACGGAGTGTTGACAATACAAACTCTCACCCCCAGTCAACTGATCTGGGTTTAATCCATCACCGTTCTTTAGCTCACTCCGCCACCCCAGTTCAGACATGGCCATATGCAAATCAGTCTGACCCTGTGCCTCATGGAACAGACCAGCCCGAACTGCCAAGCCATGTCTTCCCTGGACCAGAATCAAGCTTCCCAGGACCGGTTTCTGGCATTACAGCCGTCTTCAGCCGGGCTTGCTTGACTCCAGTGGCAAAGTGAGCAAAGGACTCACGTCTGAGCATACCCTGCCAACTTAGGGCAAACAAAGAAAAACCAAAGGTGGTGATGGATGGAGTGTTGACCATACAAACACTCACCCCCAGTCAACTTATCTGGGTTTAATCCATCTCCGTTCTTGAGCTCACTCCGCCACCCCAGTTCAGACATGGCATATGCAAATCAGTCTGACCCTGTGCCTCACGGGAACAGTCCAGCCCGAACTGCCAAGCCATGTCTTCCCTGGACCGTAATCAAGCTTCCCAGGACCGGTTTCTTGCATTACAGCCGTCTTCCGCCGGGCTTGCTTGACACCAGTGGCAAAGTGAGCAAGGGACTCACGTCTGAGCATACCCTGCCAACTTAGGGCGAACAAAGAAAAACCAAAGGTGGTGATGGACGGAGTGTTGACAATACAAGCACTCACCCCCAGTCAACTGATCTGGGTTTAATCCATCACCGTTCTTTAGCTCACTCCGCCACCCAATTTCAGACATGGCCATATGCAAATCAGTCTGACCCTCTGCCTCATGGGAACCGTCCAGCCCGTACTGCCAAGCCATGTCTTCCCTGGACCGGAATCAAGCTTCCCAGGACCGGTTTCTGGCATTACAGCCGTCTTCAGCCGGGCTTGCTTGACTCCAGTGGCAAAGTGAGCAAGGGACTCACGTCTGAGCATACCCTGCCAACTTAGGGCGAACAAAGAAAAACCAAAGGTGGTGATGGATGGAGTGTTGACAATACAAACACTCACCCCCAGTCAACTTATCTGGGTTTAATCCATCTCCGTTCTTGAGCTCACTCCGCCACCCCAGTTCAGACATGGCATATGCAAATCAGTCTGACCCTGTGCCTCATGGGAACAGTCCAGCCCGAACTGCCAAGCCATGTCTTCCCTGGACCGTAATCAAGCTTCCCAGGACCGGTTTCTGGCATTACAGCCGTCTTCCGCCGGGCTTGCTTGACACCAGTGGCAAAGTGAGCAAGGGACTCACGTCTGAGCATACCCTGCCAACTTAGGGCGAACAAAGAAAAACCAAAGGTGGTGATGGACGGAGTGTTGACAATACAAACACTCACCCCCAGTCAACTGATCTGGGTTTAATCCATCACCGTTCTTTAGCTCACTCCGCCACCCCAGTTCAGACATGGCCATATGCAAATCAGTCTCACCCTGTGCCTCATGGGAACAGTCCAGCCCGAACTGCCAAGCCATGTCTTCCCTGGACCGGAATCAAGCTTCCCAGGACCGGTTTCTGGCATTACAGCCGTCTTCAGCCGGGCTTGCTTGACTCCAGTGGCAAAGTGAGCAAGGAACTCACGTCTGAGCATACCCTGCCAACTTAGGGCGAACAAAGAAAAACCAAAGGTGGTGATGGACGGAGTGTTGACAATACAAACACTCACCCCCAGTCAACTTATCTGGGTTTAATCCATCTCCGTTCTTGAGCTCACTCCGCCACCCCAGTTCAGACATGGCATATGCAAATCAGTCTGACCCTGTGCCTCATGGGAACAGTCCAGCCCGAACTGCCAAGCCATGTCTTCCCTGGACCGTAATCAAGCTTCCCAGGACCGGTTTCTGGCATTACAGCCGTCTTCCGCCGGGCTTGCTTGACACCAGTGGCAAAGTGAGCAAGGGACTCACGACTGAGCATACCCTGCCAACTTAGGGCGAACAAAGAAAAACCAAAGGTGGTGATGGACGGAGTGTTGACAATACAAGCACTCACCCCCAGTCAACTGATCTGGGTTTAATCCATCACCGTTCTTTAGCTCACTCCGCCACACAATTTCAGACATGGCCATATGCAAATCAGTCTGACCCTCTGCCTCATGGGAACCGTCCAGCCCGTACTGCCAAGCCATGTTTTCCCTGGACCGGAATCAAGCTTCCCAGGACCGGTTTCTGGCATTACAGCCGTCTTCAGCCGGGCTTGCTTGACTCCAGTGGCAAAGTGAGCAAGGGACTCACGTCTGAGCATACCCTGCCAACTTAGGGCGAACAAAGAAAAACCAAAGGTGGTGATGGACGGAGTGTTGACAATACAAACACTCACCCCCAGTCAACTGATCTGGATTTAATCCATCACCGTTCTTTAGCTCACTCCGCCACCCCAGTTCAGACATGGCCATATGCAAATCAGTCTCACCCTGTGCCTCATGGGAACAGTCCAGCCCGAACTGCCAAGCCATGTCTTCCCTGGACCGGAATCAAGCTTCCCAGGACCGGTTTCTGGCATTACAGCCGTCTTCAGCCGGGCTTGCTTGACTCCAGTGGCAAAGTGAGCAAGGGACTCACGTCTGAGCATACCCTGCCAACTTAGGGTGAACAAAGAAAAACCAAAGGTGGTGATGGACGGAGTGTTGACAATACAAACTCTCCCCCCAGTCAACTGATCTGGGTTTAATCCATCACCGTTCTTTAGCTCACTCCGCCACTCCAGTTCAGACATGGCCGTATGCAAATCAGTCTGACCCTGTGCCTCATGAGAACAGTCCAGCCCGAACTGCCAAGCCATGTCTTCCCTGGACCGGAATCAAGCTTCCCAGGACCGGTTTCTGGCATTACAGCCGTCTTCAGCCGGGCTTGCTTGACTCCAGTGGCAAAGTGAGCAAGGGACTCAAGTCTGAGCATACCCTGCCAACTTAGGGCGAACAAAGAAAAACAAAAGGTGGTGATGGACGGAGTGTTGACAATACAAACACTCACCCCCAGTCAACTGATCTGGGTTTAATCCATCACCGTTCTTTAGATCATCTCCGCCACCCCAGTTCAGACATGGCCATATGCAAATCAGTCTCACCCTGTGCCTCATGGGAACAGTCCAGCCCGAACTGCCAAGCCATGTCTTCCCTGGACCGGAATCAAGCTTCCCAGGACCGGTTTCTGGCATTACAGCCGTCTTCAGCCGGGCTTGCTTGACTCCAGTGGCAAAGTGAGCAAGGGACTCACGTCTGAGCATACCCTGCCAACTTAGGGCGAACAAAGAAAAACCAAAGGTGGTGATGGACGGAGTGTTGACAATACAAACTCTCACCCCCAGTCAACTGATCTGGGTTTAATCCATCACCGTTCTTTAGCTCACTCCGCCACCCCAGTTCAGACATGGCCATATGCAAATCAGTCTGACCCTGTGCCTCATGGGAACAGTCCAGCCCGAACTGCCAAGCCATGTCTTCCCTGGACCAGAATCAAGCTTCCCAGGACCGGTTTCTGGCATTACAGCCGTCTGCAGCCGGGCTTGCTTGACTCCAGTGGCAAAGTGAGCAAGGGACACACGTCTGAGCATACCCTGCCAACTTAGGGCGAACAAAGAAAAACTAAAGGTGGTAATGGCGGAGTGTTGACAATACAAACACTCACCCCCAGTCAACTGATCTGGGTTTAATCCATCACCGTTCTTTAGCTCACTCCGCCACCCCAGTTCAGACATGGCCATATGCAAATCAGTCTGACCCTGTGCCTCATGGGAACAGTCCAGCCCGAACTGCCAAGCCATGTCTGCCCTGGACCGGAATCAAGCTCCCTAGGACCGGTTTCTGGCATTACAGCCGTCTTCAGCCGGGCTTGCTTGACTCCAGTGGCAAAGTGAGCAAGGGACTCACGTCTGAGCATACCCTGCCAACTTAGGGCGAACAAAGAAAAACCAAAGGTGGTGATGGACGGAGTGTTGACAATACAAACACTCACCCCCAGTCAACTGATCTGGGTTTAATCCATCACGGTTCTTTAGCTCACTCCGCCACCCCAGTTCAGACATGGCCGTATGCAAATCAGTCTGACCCTGTGCCTCATGGGAACAGTCCAGCCCGAACTGCCAAGCCATGTCTTCCCTAGACCAGAATCAAGCTTCCCAGGACCGGTTTCTGGCATTACAGCCGTCTGCAGCCGGGCTTGCTTGACTCCAGTGGCAAAGTGAGCAAGGGACACACGTCTGAGCATACCCTGCCAACTTAGGGCGAACAAAGAAAAACTAAAGGTGGTAATGGCGGAGTGTTGACAATACAAACACTCACCCCCAGTCAACTGATCTGGGTTTAATCCATCACGGTTCTTTAGCTCACTCCGCCACCCCAGTTCAGACATGGCCGTATGCAAATCAGTCTGACCCTGTGCCTCATGGGAACAGTCCAGCCCGAACTGCCAAGCCATGTCTTCCCTGGACCAGAATCAAGCTTCCCAGGACCGGTTTCTGGCATTACAGCCGTCTTCAGCCGGGCTTGCTTGACTCCAGTGGCAAAGTGAGCAAGGGACTCACATCTGAGCATACCCTGCCAACTTAGGGCGAACAAAGAAAAACCAAAGGTGGTGATGGACGGAGTGTTGACAATACAAACACTCACCCCCAGTCAACTGATCTGGGTTTAATCCATCACCGTTCTTTAGCTCACTCCGCCACCCCAGTTCAGACATGGCCATATGCAAATCAGTCTCACCCTGTGCCTCATGGGAACAGTCCAGCCCGAACTGCCAAGCCATGTCTTCCCTGGACCGGAATCAAGCTTCCCAGGACCGGTTTCTGGCATTACAGCCGTCTTCAGCCGGGCTTGCTTGACTCCAGTGGCAAAGTGAGCAAGGGACTCACGTCTGAGCATACCCTGCCAACTTAGGGTGAACAAAGAAAAACCAAAGGTGATGATGGACGGAGTGTTGACAATACAAACTCTCACCCCCAGTCAACTGATCTGGGTTTAATCCATCACCGTTCTTTAGCTCACTCCGCCACCCCAGTTCAGACATGGCCATATGCAAATCAGTCTGACCCTGTGCCTCATGGAACAGACCAGCCCGAACTGCCAAGCCATGTCTTCCCTGGACCAGAATCAAGCTTCCCAGGACCGGTTTCTGGCATTACAGCCGTCTTCAGCCGGGCTTGCTTGACTCCAGTGGCAAAGTGAGCAAAGGACTCACGTCTGAGCATACCCTGCCAACTTAGGGCAAACAAAGAAAAACCAAAGGTGGTGATGGACGGAGTGTTGACCATACAAACACTCACCCCCAGTCAACTTATCTGGGTTTAATCCATCTCCGTTCTTGAGCTCACTCCGCCACCCCAGTTCAGACATGGCATATGCAAATCAGTCTGACCCTGTGCCTCACGGGAACAGTCCAGCCCGAACTGCCAAGCCATGTCTTCCCTGGACCGTAATCAAGCTTCCCAGGACCGGTTTCTGGCATTACAGCCGTCTTCCGCCGGGCTTGCTTGACACCAGTGGCAAAGTGAGCAAGGGACTCACGTCTGAGCATACCCTGCCAACTTAGGGCGAACAAAGAAAAACCAAAGGTGGTGATGGACGGAGTGTTGACAATACAAGCACTCACCCCCAGTCAACTGATCTGGGTTTAATCCATCACCGTTCTTTAGCTCACTCCGCCACCCAATTTCAGACATGGCCATATGCAAATCAGTCTGACCCTCTGCCTCATGGGAACCGTCCAGCCCGTACTGCCAAGCCATGTCTTCCCTGGACCGGAATCAAGCTTCCCAGGACCGGTTTCTGGCATTACAGCCGTCTTCAGCCGGGCTTGCTTGACTCCAGTGGCAAAGTGAGCAAGGGACTCACGTCTGAGCATACCCTGCCAACTTAGGGCGAACAAAGAAAAACCAAAGGTGGTGATGGACGGAGTGTTGACAATACAAACACTCACCCCCAGTCAACTGATCTGGGTTTAATCCATCACCGTTCTTTAGCTCACTCCGCCACCCCAGTTCAGACATGGCCATATGCAAATCAGTCTCACCCTGTGCCTCATGGGAACAGTCCAGCCCGAACTGCCAAGCCATGTCTTCCCTGGACCGGAATCAAGCTTCCCAGGACCGGTTTCTGGCATTACAGCCGTCTTCAGCCGGGCTTGCTTGACTCCAGTGGCAAAGTGAGCAAGGGACTCACGTCTGAGCATACCCTGCCAACTAAGGGTGAACAAAGAAAAACCAAAGGTGGTGATGGACGGAGTGTTGACAATACAAACTCTCCCCCCGAGTCAACTGATCTGGGTTTAATCCATCACCGTTCTTTAGCTCACTCCGCCACCCCAGTTCAGACATGGCCATATGCAAATCAGTCTGACCCTGTGCCTCATGGGAACAGTCCAGCCCGAACCGCCAAGCCATGTCTTCCCTGTACCAGAATCAAGCTTCCCAGGACCGGTTTCTGGCATTACAGCCGTCTTCAGCCGGGCTTGCTTGACTCCAGAGGCAAAGTGAGCAAAGGACTCACGTCTGAGCATACCCTGCCAACTTAGGGCGAACAAAGAAAAACTAAAGGTGGTGATGGACGGAGTGTTGACAATACAAACACTCACCCCCAGTCAACTTATCTAGGTTTAATCCATCTCCGTTCTCGCGCTCACTCCGCCACCCAAGTTCAGACATGGCATATGCAAATCAGTCTGACCCTGTGCCTCATGGGAACAGTCCAGCCCGAACTGCCAAGCCATGTCTTCCCTGGACCGTAATCAAGCTTCCCAGGACCGGTTTCTGGCATTACAGCCGTCTTCCGCCGGGCTTGCTTGACACCAGTGGCAAAGTGAGCAAGGGACTCAAGTCTGAGCATACCCTGCCAACTTAGGGCGAACAAAGAAAAACCAAAGGTGGTGATGGACAGAGTGTTGACAATACAAGCACTCACCCCCAGTCAACTGATCTGGGTTTAATCCATCACCGTTCTTTAGCTCACTCCGCCACCCCATTTCAGACATGGCCATATGCAAATCAGTCTGACCCTCTGCCTCATGGGAACAGTCCAGCCCGAACTGCCAAGCCATGTCTTCCCTGGACCGGAATCACGCTTCCCAGGACCGGTTTCTGGCATTACAGCCGTCTTCAGCCGGGCTTGCTTGACTCCAGTGGCAAAGTGAGCAAGGGACTCACGTCTGAGCATACCCTGCCAACTTAGGGAGAACAAAGAAAAACCATGGGTGGTGATGGACGGAGTGTTGACAATACAAACACTCACCCCCAGTCAACTGATCTGGGTTTAATCCATCACCGTTCTTTAGCCTACTCCGCCTCCCCAGTTCAGACATGGCCATATGCAAATCAGTCTCACCCTGTGCCTCATGGGAACAGTCCAGCCCGAACTGCCAAGCCATGTCTTCCCTGGACCGGAATCAAGCTTCCCAGGACCGGTTTCTGGTATTACAGCCGTCTTCAGCCGGGCTTGCTTGACTCCAGTGGCAAAGTGAGCAAGGGACTCACGTCTGAGCATACCCTGCCAACTTAGGGCGAACAAAGAAAAACCAAAGGTGGTGATGGACGGAGTGTTGACAATACAAACTCTCACCCCCAGTCAACTGATCTGGGTTTAATCCATCACCGTTCTTTAGCTCACTCCGCCACCCCAGTTCAGACATGGCCATATGCAAATCAGTCTGACCCTGTGCCTCATGGGAACAGTCCAGCCCGAACTGCCAAGCCATGTCTTCCCTGGACCGGAATCAAGCTTCCCAGGACCGGTTTCTGGCATTACAGCCGTCTTCAGCCGGGCTTGCTTGACTCCAGTGGCAAAGTGAGCAAGGGACTCAAGTCTGAGCATACCCTGCCAACTTAGGGCGAACAAAGAAAAACCAAAGGTGGTGATGGACGGAGTGTTGACAATACAAACTCTCACCCCCAGTCAACTGATCTGGGTTTAATCCATCACCGTTCTTTAGCTCACTCCGCCACCCCAGTTCAGACATGGCCATATGCAAATCAGTCTGACCCTGTGCCTCATGGGAACAGTCCAGCCCGAACTGCCAAGCCATGTCTTCCCTGGACCAGAATCAAGCTTCCCAGGACCGGTTTCTGGCATTACAGCCGTCTTCAGCCGGGCTTGCTTGACTCCAGTGGCAAAGTGAGCAAGGGACTCACGTCTGAGCATACCCTGCCAACTTAGGGCGTACAAAGAAAAACCAAAGGTGGTGATGGACGGAGTGTTGACAATACCAACACTCACCCCCAGTCAACTGATCTGGGTTTAATCCATCACCGTTCTTTAGCTCACTCCGCCACCCCAGTTAAGACATGGCCATATGCAAATCAGTCTGACCCTGTGCCTCATGGGAACAGTCCAGCCCGAACTGCCAAGCCATGTCTTCCCTGGACCGGAATCAAGCTTCCCAGGACCGGTTTCTGGCATTACAGCAGTCTTCAGCCGGGCTTGCTTGATTCCAGTGGCAAAGTGAGCAAGGGACTCACGTCTGAGCATACCCTGCCAACTTAGGGTGAACAAAGAAAAACCAAAGGTGGTGATGGACGGAGTGTTGACAATACAAACTCTCACCCCCAGTCAACTGATCTGGGTTTAATCCATCACCGTTCTTTAGCTCACTCCGCCACCCCAGTTCAGACATGGCCATATGCAAATCAGTCTGACCCTGTGCCTCATGGGAACAGACCAGCCCGAACTGCCAAGCCATGTCTTCCCTGGACCAGAATCAAGCTTCCCAGGACCGGTTTCTGGCATTACAGCCGTCTTCAGCCGGGCTTGCTTGACTCCAGTGGCAAAGTGAGCAAAGGACTCACGTCTGAGCATACCCTGCCAACTTAGGGCGAACAAAGAAAAACCAAAGGTGGTGATGGACGGAGTGTTGACAATACAAACACTCACCCCCAGTCAACTTATCTGGGTTTAATCCATCTCCGTTCTTGAGCTCACTCCGCCACCTCAGTTCAGACATGGCATATGCAAATCAGTCTGACCCTGTGCCTCATGGGAACAGTCCAGCCCGAACTGCCAAGCCATGTCTTCCCTGGACCGTAATCAAGCTTCCCAGGACCGGTTTCTGGCATTACAGCCGTCTTCCGCCGGGCTTGCTTGACACCAGTGGCAAAGTGAGCAAGGGACTCACGTCTGAGCATACCCTGCCAACTTAGGGCGTACAAAGAAAAACCAAAGGTGGTGATGGACGGAGTGCTGACAATACAAGCACTCACCCCCAGTCAACTGATCTGGGTTTAATCCATCACCGTTCTTTAGCTCACTCCGCCACCCCATTTCAGACATGGCCATATGCAAATCAGTCTGACCCTCTGCCTCATGGGAACAGTCCAGCCCGAACTGCCAAGCCATGTCTTCCCTGGACCGGAATCAAGCTTCCCAGGACCGGTTTCTGGCATTACAGCCGTCTTCAGCCGGGCTTGCTTGACTCCAGTGGCAAAGTGAGCAAGGGACTCACGTCTGAGCATACCCTGCCAACTTAGTACGAACAAAGAAAAACCAAAGGTGGTGATGGACGGAGTGTTGACAATACAAACACTCACCCCCAGTCAACTGATCTGGGTTTAATCCATCACCGTTCTTTAGCTCACTCCGCCACCCCAGTTCAGACATGGCCATATGCAAATCAGTCTCACCCTGTGCCTCATGGGAACAGTCCAGCCCGAACTGCCAAGCCATGTCTTCCCTGGACCGGAATCAAGCTTCCCAGGACCGGTTTCTGGCATTACAGCCGTCTTCAGCCGGGCTTGCTTGACTCCAGTGGCTAAGTGAGCAAGGGACTCACGTCTGAGCATACCCTGCCAACTTAGGGCGAACAAAGAAAAACCAAAGGTGGTGATGGACGGAGTGTTGACAATACAAGCACTCACCCCCAGTCAACTGATCTGGGTTTAATCCATCACCATTCTTTAGCTCACTCCGCCACCCCATTTCAGACATGGCCATATGCAAATCAGTCTGACCCTCTGCCTCATGGGAACAGTCCAGCCCGAACTGCCAAGCCATGTCTTCCCTGGACCGGAATCAAGCTTCCCAGGACCGGTTTCTGGCATTACAGCCGTCTTCAGCCGGGCTTGATTGACTCCAGTGGCAAAGTGAGCAAGGGACTCACGTCTGAGCATACCCTGCCAACTTAGGGCGAACAAAGAAAAACCAAAGGTGGTGATGGACGGAGTGTTGACAATACAAACACTCACCCCCAGTCAACTGATCTGGGTTTAATCCATCACCGTTCTTTAGCCTACTCCGCCTCCCCAGTTCAGACATGGCCATATGCAAATCAGTCTGACCCTGTGCCTCATGGGAACAGTCCAGCCCGAACTGCCAAGCCATGTCTTCCCTGGACCGGAATCAAGCTTCCCAGGACCGGTTTCTGGCATTACAGCCGTCTTCAGCCGGGCTTGCTTGACTCCAGTGGCAAAGTGAGCAAGGGACTCACGTCTGAGCATACCCTGCCAACTTAGGGCGTACAAAGAAAAACCAAAGGTGGTGATGGACGGAGTGTTGACAATACCAACACTCACCCCCAGTCAACTGATCTGGGTTTAATCCATCACCGTTCTTTAGCTCACTCCGCCACCCCAGTTCAGACATGGCCATATGCAAATCAGTCTGACCCTGTGCCTCATGGGAACAGTCCAGCCCGAACTGCCAAGCCATTTCTTCCCTGGACCGGAATCAAGCTTCCCAGGACCGGTTTCTGGCATTACAGCCGTCTTCAGCCGGGCTTGCTTGACTCCAGTGGCAAAGTGAGCAAGGGACTCACGTCTGAGCATACCCTGCCAACTTAGGGCGAACAAAGAAAAACCAAAGGTGGTGATGGACGGAGTGTTGACAATACAAACACCCCCAGTCAACTTATCTGGGTTTAATCCATCACCGTTCTTTAGCTCACTCTGCCACCCCAGTTCAGACATGGCCATATGCAAATCAGTCTGACCCTGTGCCTCATAGGAACAGTCAATGTATCACAATCACAGTGGACTAATAGTTAAGGTCACAGACTCTTATTCCAAAGGTTATGTGTTCAGTCCCTGGTGTTTCTCTGGTTGTGAGTTGTCAATGTATCACACACCAACTTCTTCACTAAGTTGTGCCCACCACCATTCCTGGGTCTCTAGGACTTTTTATACTGTGTCCATTTGGACCTTATCTACTGGTATTTTGCTGGGCAACCCCTAGATGTGTACATTGCCTCTTCAGCCAGGGCACATCTCTACATCTTACCTTTCTATTTATTGAAGGTCATAGGGGCAGTTTTCCACCACGTTTGTACAGCCACATGATGTCTTGTGTCCAGCGTTTACTTTGAGCAGTTCATTATATTTTTAGAGTGGGTATTCAATCAGCAGGTGAGAATGGATGGGGTAATACACTACTTAAGTGATTTCCTGTTTTTGGGGCTGTGAGGTTAGGATGCGTGTGTTACTTCCTTGATAAACTTAACTTCACTGATAGGAAGGATGGTGGTAGCTTGGGTAGTTCGGAACGCCACTTGCCAGTCCACCACTCTTGTCTTTTAGGGTAAAGGCACAGTAGAAGGAGTTTACTACCTGCGACGCAACAAGGTTGATGTATTTACACCCTCAATCAGATTGTTTCTTGAAACTAGTAAGGTGGCAGTACATCAGCTGCATTGGTATCTCAGCTCAATTTCACGCTTCGCGTCATCAACCTTCCTTCAAGATCAGTCACACCGTAAAGTCAGGCTTGAAGGACAAGCAATGAGCAGGATTTTTAGTAGAGGTTGGGCAGGATGTAGCTATCTGGCCCTGCTTCCTTGACGACTTTAATGGTAGTGTTGTGTGGGTGACAGCCAAATTATTTAGTTAAAAGGGCTTGTGATACAGCAGTCAGAGTGGATATGGTGCCATCCTCAGAAGCAATGGGTTTTGTTAGATGTGGCTAATGGAATAGTTTGAGTCAAGTCTGGTGGGGACTGTAACCTTTCTGGAATGTTCCCAATGTTTACAATAGGGTCATGGGTTAACTTCCAACAACACCTTCGGGGCGATAGGATATCTGCAGCACATGCAGGAAGGTACATCCTGGCCATGGTTTCCATGCCAGGGTTTCAGGGGTACAGGACTGTTCTATCATCTTTCATTTCAGGAAAGCATTAAAGGTTTGAGAAAGGCTGTAGGGTGCCAGACATGACAGCAGAAGGCCTGCTTACATTGAGAAGCGGGTGACGTTGGTTGGTTGAATGTCCCCCTCCTGCGTCTTTCTCTTTTTTGGAGACTGTGCTGTTTAAAAAAGAATGCCTGCCTGGCATTTATGCTGCTTCTACGGGTGGTGAATTAGTGGCTAGGTTTAAAACCTATCTGGGTGGAAGGTTGCAACATGCTCATATTTGTATGTCGGATGACTCTGTCTACATCACCTTCCCTTTCTCTAAGGCCCACCAGCATGGGTGTTGGATACAGTTGTGGGTAGAGCATAGGGTCATCCTTGTTGCCCCGTTACTACTTTAGCAGATTTCATGCATATGTGCACCACTTGATGGGCAGCTGCTCTATTGGTCTATGGTAATGGGGTGCCCATCTGAAGAATCCATTTCAGCAAAGTTCTGTCACTTACCTTGATTTGGGCACCCATTTTAATTCTCACTTGTTGAGAATCCGAGCAGTCACTTTGGATGCAGGTTGTGGACTAGAACCAAGCCAAGTCTCGGAAACCAGGACTTGTAAATGTTACTCCTACAGGCAATGATTTTATGTCTGACACTCTCTTTCGCAAGTTTGTTTTTCTGTCTGTCCATCGGTTCAAATTATTCTGGTCTCTGTTTGGAGTTTTGGGTACTCATACAGGATTATTTCCTTCAAGAGGTGATTACCAACTTCAGACAAGAAGTGCTGGTGTAGGAATCCAGTGGTTCAGGTTTTACTGGGCTTCTGGTGGGCCTGCTGAGACACCTCATGGAGAAGACTTTGAATGGGTGGTTTGTATTTTCTTAGATGATGTTTCACATTGGAGGCATGAACGAGTTGGATGGTGACATCATGGATACCATTTGTAGGACAAAGGTAAAAAGAATGCTCAGGTTCATTGTGATAAAATATTTTGAGTGTTGGTGAGGTTTGGTGAACCACTAGGTGCTAAAAATGCCCACACGTACCATATCTGAATTTAATTTAAAAAATCATGGAAAGCTCTGGTTGGTAAGGGCCCTATCATGAAGGAAAAGTAAAAAGAGTGTTTTATATCCTTCTATAAATTAACTAAAAACTATGGGGCCCATTACGATGTCGGGTGGATTGCCTCCGCCAGGTTGGCGGTAGCCACCGCCGGCCTGGCGGAGACAATCCGCCCGAAACCGTTTCTCGAATTCCGCGGCGGAAAGACCATCTGCCGCTTTTCCGCCACGGTCGCCTTGCGACCACGGCGGAAAGGGAATAATATGGTGGCGGTGTCCAATGGACACCGCCAGCCATATTAAGATGCTTAGGTATAGGGGCCTTTCTGCGGCGGCAATGCCGCCACGGAAAGGCAGGCGGTGTTTGCTGTGGGGGCCCCCTGTGGGCCCCCCTGGTGAAGACAGAGGTGGGGGAGAACTGGTACCCCCCACATTTGCATATGCAAAGCGGCAGGCACCGCGCGGTGCCTGCCGCTTTGCATATGCAAATGCGTTTAAAAAAATTTAACATTGTGGCGGGCGGTGCTGAGAGCACCGCCCGCCACAATGCTAAAGATGAAGGATGTGCCCGCCACTGTGGCGGGCACATCCTAATTCCCCCAACGGGACCCCCGCCCTTATGGCAGGCGGTCCCGAATACCGATAGGATGACAGGGGGTCATCCTAATGACCCCCTGAGTGTTTTACTCTTCCTGCATGGCTGGGCCATTGACCAACAGAAGTGTCTGTAATGTGAACATTTAAAGTTAAGCATGGCACTTTTGGGCTTTTTAAACCTACCCTAATCTTTCACCAAGCCTCACCCACTCTAAAAATATTTTCTTTCTATGATCTTTTTTATTTTATTTCCCTTGCCATAGAAATGGTATCAATCAGCTTCCCGCTGAGGAGATCCAGAAGCATGTGGGGCCAAAACGCGTCAATAGTATTTTCCACGGGGTATAAGTTCCCAACACAACAACCAGTGGGACACTATACAGAAACTAAAATCAGTTTAGTGCATCTTCGGACTACAGATCTTTCAGTTCTCCTGCTGTATTTAAAATTTAATGTGAACAAGTTTTTCAAGATATTTCTCCCAACTTCTACTGTCACATTACTGGACCGGTGTTTGGTGAAAATAAATGTTTTTACCTGGTTTTAGAGTATTTTCAGAACTATTTGCCCGTCGTTTTCCCTGGTGACAGCTTTCACTTTTAGTATTTTGTGTATGCTCTAATGATTGTGAACTGTATGTTTATTGATGGGAACGATCTATGGTATTATAATCCTAGTTATAAAAAAATTGTTTGAAAACAACCGAATGGTTTCTTTTGTTCTTTATGTATAACAGTGCTAAAAAAAACTAGGAGGTATTACTTTCTTTGTTCTCATGATAGCTTTTGTGTTAGATTTTAGCAATTACTTTAGCAACCTTTGCGGGATTTCTGGGCTTTCCTTGCGTTTTTGAAGTATGATTTCACATACAACTGGGATGCAATAATTGGCCCGCTTGTCTAACTTGATCTCATTTACATCATCAGGTGCCAATCATGACCACATGATGTAATGGGTAACATTCTTGCCAAGTTGGATGAGCCCAAAAAGCAGTGAGATTTAACAGAGGACTGCATTAAAAACAAATAACTTGAAAATATGACACACACTTCTCTGCAGAGGGTGTATAACGCTGCCTGTTTATTGGCCCTCGTATCTTTCAATTTCTGCCAAGCCTTTTATTGCTTTGTTCTAGTCAGTGTTTGTGAGAAAAGTGAGTGAGGGAGGTTAGGTGTCTCCAACGTGGCCTCAGGAAAAAAATAATATGTTATGCTCAACAGCCCATTTATCAGACGTAATCTCCCTCAGGGGTGTAACGCAGACCCCTGCCTCCGCTGCAGTGATTGGGGGTGCCACCAACCCTTCAGCACCCCCTGCCCATTCTGGACAAGGCAAATTAATATCTATGAAATATGGGAGATTCAGGGGCCCCTCTTTACAACTGGCAGGGGTGCCCCATCATTTTGTGCCATGACACTGATCTCCTTGGCTGCACTCATTTCATCTTTGGTATAGATGCTACTTGTGATTGTAGAACGAGATGGCTTAATGCAGTGGCCATTGAAATTCAAAGCACTCCCTGGCAACAACTGGCATCATTTCAAATGGAGGAACAATAGATATATTTAAAACAAAGTAATCATACCAGCTGATTTCATACACACTACTTGTGATGTTCAAAACTGACAACTCAAGTCACCACTGTCAGAAAGACTGCTGGCTAATATTAGGCAGGTTTGTGGTAGTGATGAAGCAAAGCTTCGCATATTTTGCGGCTTGCCGAAGTCAAGAACCTCGTTTATGTGTAATAAGGTAACAAAACGTATATTTTACTAACGTTTATTTTTGTTTAGGCAAAGTTTGCGAAGCTTGCCTACGTGTATTTCTAATACATTTAACCCGTGTACTATAAAATGGCCGCCGCTTGTATTTTAGTTACTGCGCATGCGTCAGCCACACTCACGTGTCCTGACGTGTCTGCAGAAGTGGAGGGAAATTTATGCGCATGCGTAATCCATAGCAGTGCCCATCATGTGGTACTGCTCGTGCCACTGCTCTTGTGTCTGTATCAATGTAGCTAACATTTAAACTGCATAAGTATATTTTATAATGATAAGTAGAAAGTACAAACCCTGTGATGTGTTTTCATGATGACATTATTATGTATTAATTTGTTTTCGCTTACTTTTCATGTACCGCGGGGAATGGGGGTCTGAGTGAAAGGAGAGCCATATTGGAGGTCCCTTCTGCGCCTGCGCAACTTCGGCAGCACAGTAGACCTTGACTGATGGAACATAGCCAGTTGGCAGCGATGGGCGAGATGTTCCTGAGAAAGTCACCTCTGCCCCGCGAGAACAGCGAATGTGGCTCCTTATATGTTACATTGTAATATTGTGCTACTGTTTGCCGTGTAGTTTCTCATGGGAACCCCAATCTAGCTAGGCGGTACCCAAGCATGCAAATACAGGCTTAGAATGTTGTATTGTGATTGGTGTGTTACCCAAATCCTACCTTAGGACCAATCCAAATTGAGGGATTCTGACACTTTGCAACATGGGGGGGTGGTACACTGTCCCCAAACTGTATATCTACCCTGGGTTCACCTAGGGAACCGTCCGACTTGTCTGGTTTAGCTGACCTGTCACTGACCCATCGTACTCAATAGGTGACTGAAGATACAGAGCGCTGCGGAGCACTCTGTCCGAATTTGACCATAGACTAAGGTTCTACTGAACCTTAAAGTGCTGGCGAAGCACTTTGCTGGGAGTTCGCTGACCCAATCGGGGTCTTGATCGATAACTGCAGAGCGGGTGGAGCGCAGGCGTTGCTTCCGAACTGTGGGTTTCGGTCCTGTCCTGAGCGGTCCTGTCCTGAGGGTTTGCTGTCCTGTCCTGAGGTCCTGTCCTGATTCTCAATCTGAGGGTATCCTGTCCTGTCTGGGGTGTCCATTCTGCACCTGCTGTCCTTTGAGGGGTATCCTTCCTTGAGGGTTTCCTGTCCTTAACTGACCCGTGGCCAGGGTTTGGTTTCCACACCTTTCTAGGTAAATATTGCTCTGAACCTCTTAAATCTTGCACCTTCTGAATTTCTAACTTTTGCTTCAATAAAGTTTACCATTGCACATGTTATTTTTCCATGTCTTTCCGCAACTATTGAAAGTCATTTGCATTTTTCCATAAGTTTGTTCCTATGTCTTCTCACTTGTTAGAAATTATATTTTGCATTGCAGTTTGTCATTTTCTGATATGGTCTAGAACCTCATTGCCTAGATTGTTTAAAGGCCCGTTCACCTTAAGTGAAGCGTGTTACTCTTTATAGGCCCTCCTGTAGTTATACCAACATAGTCCACCCATGCTTAAATATTATTGAATAGCATAGTATCTTCTCGTTACATTTTATATCAGTATTTCAATGATTACTCTGTCGTTATTTCTTACAGTTTACATCATTTACGTTATCTTGGTTATTGATTGCCTTATATTGATGTACCTTATGAATGAAGCAAATAAACTTTAGATAAACATTTTAAAACTTCCCGTTGTCCGTGGTCATTTCAAACAGTATTTTGAATGTTATTGGTTGGGTTTGTATTTTGCTGCCTTTCCTTTTACAGCTAGCTCCCTGATTCATTGTGGTCATTAGGTACCCGCATCGGTGGATGGTAAGTTGGGTGCACTGAGAAATAATAGTAGGAAACTCACTCACAAATTGATAGAGCTCGTGAAGTCACCTGATCGATGTATATGGTGATTTGAAAGTATATGGGCCCTGAAGCCGGAAACGGCGAAAACTATTGGTCGGGTGGCCTCGCGCGCTCTATCAGTTTTACTGGTAGCCAGAGGATGGTTAGGGACTAGTTGAGAGTAAGGCAGGGATTAGTTGGTCTAGTCAAGTCGGAAGCTGCTAGTACATTAATGCTGCTGGAAGAGCGGCTGTTCTAAGAGACCTGATCATTCTCTTGTGAATACGCTGTTTTGGAATTCATGAATTGCTGTATTGTTATTATTCTTGTTCTTATATTGTTATATGTATTAATCCATGCATTTGTCAACCGTTTAGTTCTGTGTTGTCCGAACTCCCCGGGGAATTGAAAGGGCAAGTGGTGAATAGAATCCATTGTCCTGAGGTCACAGGCTCGAGGAAAGTTAGGTGCAGGTTTAGATAACCGGGAAGCACTAACTAGGGTTTTCTGAATACATGTGTGAATAAATGTCAGTAACGGGGTTCATTGGCAAAATTCCCATAGTGGCGTAACCTAATAAGGGTCACATCGGAAGAGTAGCAGGTTCCTCGGAGCTAGCGTGAAAGCAGAGGGGTCCGCTGGGAAACCTTAAACTCGGAATATATCCCGGAAAGAAGTGGATGAGTTTAGGGGAATAACAGGTTCACCGATGCTAGAGTGAAGGGTAGGCGGAAGAGATCTACCCGCAGCGAGTGAAAAGTAAATGGAAGTAGTTTACTTGCAGTAAAATAATTCTTTCTCTGTCTAGACACTTGAGCACTGTGGCGAATGTGTATTTGTTGTAAAATAACCAAGCACTGAGCACTTTAAAAGAAAGAAAGTTTCCGTTACCTTGTGAAGGGAGGGAGTCAGTCGCGAAGCGCCTCTGACGTCACTCTGTGCCGCGCTGGGATTGGTAGAAGCAGCGGGCGGGTAGCGGAGCTGAGATTGTAAAGGAGGGGTGAGCGCCAGAGCGTGGGAACTGTCTCACGAAGGGGCCGCGCACCCATTGGCGGAGATTATTCAGAGTCGCGCACCCATTGGTCGCACGGATTTCTGAAGCGCGTTCTGATTGGAGGTAGTTTGTAAACAAAGTTTAGCGTAGAAGTCGTATGTGGCACTCGCAGACTACAGGAACTCGACCTGATCCAAGGCACCTAGGGTTTGAAAGGGATCAGTGGAAGACTAATAGATACGATATTATGTACGGAACCAAGAGAAAAATGTCCCTTGTAAGTAAGGTGAAAAATTATTTTAAAACGGACAAACCGATTAAATCTAGAGAAGGTGTTCTTGTCCCACCACCCAATACTCCTGCCTCATTCATGATGTTTGACCGAGGGTACAATACCTGTGTGTGGTTGGAGAATTGGGTGAAGTACACAAAAGATGACGGAGTATTGGCTTTTCCGTTAGATGGTACTTTCAATGGTAGGATCTTATTTAATTTAAGAACTCGGATGAATGAACTGCATCCCAGACCGAGACTAACGCAGTATGAGGCATTAGAGGAATGGGAGATTGAGGCTTTTGAAAGAGAAAGACCCCGAATGGACAAGGGTTTGACCAAGTGGTACCCCAGGCTGAAACAGGAGTCCAGGGATAAAAGGATGAAACAGTGGAGGCAGAGCATGATTGTTGAGGGTCTGTTTCCCATGATGCCGGCATGTCATAACCCTGCAGCGGGTGAGAAAAGTACCGAAAAGTGTAAGCATTGGGGGGCCCCTGGGGAGTCAGATGATGAATTGATAGATGACATCTGTACCAGAAGTCCGCCACCTTATAACGAGGGAACCCGATCTTCCAGTGTAGGAGATGCTCCCCGACGCCACTTCCTCAAGGAAGAAGACAGATCCCTAGGACTGGGAGGGGGTGGTCAAGTATTGCCCTATTTTGAGAAACCCGAACCGGCGGAAACAAGGGATATATATCCCAAAGTGCCCGCAAGTCAGGAAGAAAAATATTCACGTACGAAAATTTTCTTTCCCAGACCCCTGTATGAAAACGAAGAGAAACCATCGAATTCAGGACTGCCTTTTGTTCAACCTCCATATGAGGAAGAGCGCAGGTCCTTTAACACCGGAACATTTTTCCCAAAACCAAATTATGGTGGGGGACCAAGTGAAACGCATCCTACTGCCCCGAGTTTTATTCCTCCATTGACCCCACAGATATTACATGACACGACTTTAAGAAGGATACTAGTGGAAAAGGAGCAAGAGGCCCTAGCTAGACAAAGGACAGAAATAATTCAGAAAATCTCCCAGTTAAATACCAGTCCTGAGGCATTGACTATTCCAGTAACTATTGGACCAGTGGTCCCGTTATACGGAAATGGTCAGGGAAATCCGATTACTCCAGTTATGACCCCAGTCATGGCACCCCCGAGACAGGAACCGATAATCATAGATGATCAGTCCAGTGAGTGCGAGTCTGAAGTTGCGTTCTTGGACTTGCCAAACAAACCGACCGGAAAGGGAATGCAGCAGAGACACAACCCTTTTAATGCGAAAGAAATTAAATTAGAGTCAGCAACAGGCACTAGGAATGTCTCTCTGGTAACTCCGGATGAAATTGAGAGTTGGAGTCGTGAATTAGAGAAACAGACTCCGCAAACGACACCTTTAGACCTCTACAAGCTGAGGGTAGAAATAGAAGAATTAATGGCAGGAAATGTGGGGTTGGATCGATTGAATACCTACTCTGAAGAAGAATTGTCGTTTATATGTAAAAGCTTTACAAGGAACACCAGAGTGCTCCACGAAAAACTGACCGAAACCGCAGCTAGTATGGGGGTAGATATCTCGAAATCCAAGCCCTTACAGAAACCGTACAGAGCAGACTTCTCAGACAAAGATATAGAGCACCTGAATGTGGCGGGAAAAAAGTTGCAGATTAAAGAATTATTGGGGGTACTACAGAAATGGGGAGATGTGGAAAGATGGAGAAGCAGGTGGGCGAAAAAGAGGGAAGAGGCTCGCTCCCGACAAGTGACTCCTGAATTTGCTTTAAGGGAGGTAGAGAAACCTGAGCAGTTATGCCCCATGCGCGAAGTACCTGGAGGGAAATATGTGCATGTCCCCTGGTCTAGACAGGATATTGTGTCCTTTACGAACGATTTTCCAAAATTTCGAGAGAAACCAGTAGACTGGTACAGGCAAGTGGAAAGGTTCGTGAAGGTACAGAAATGTCTGTGGGAAGACCTGGATGGGTTTTTCGACATTGTGGTTCCGGTAGATTTATGGACCCAGTGTAAAATAGCCATAGACTGGCCTACTGAAGAGTACCCAAGAAATAAGGAAACAGGGGAGCCATCAAAGGATGTCATGCGAAAATATGAGCAGGTAATTCAGCATTTGAAAGAAAAGGTGCCCGCAAAAGAAACTGATTGGACAAAAATAGATAGAACAACACAGGAAAGGGACGAGACAGTGCACTCCTTCTATGAGAGGTTATTGCAGGTATTTAAAACATACAGTGGTATTGATAACATCGATTTGAAGGACATGACGCACTTTATTTACGGATGTATGACGTTACAACGCATACTTTTACTCCGCAGACCATTACAACGCGACTTTTACACCGCATACCGTTACAACGCATAGCGCCTTGGGGCGCTGGATAGTGGTAAGTATAATTTACTATTCTAACTCCAGTCCCCGTGGACCCTAGGGAAGGTGTTGGATAGTAAATTATACTTATTCCCTATCCTAGAGCGCCCCCCAGCGCAATGCGTTGTAATGGTATGCGGAGTAAAAGTCGCGTTGTAATGGTAGTGCGGAGTAAAAAATGCGTTGTAACAGGTGTATACCTTTATTTACAGGTTTGTAAATGGTTTAAGGCCTGAAATTTGTCAGTGGATAAAAGATAATAAAATCTGTTGGCATACAAAGAAAATGGATGAGGTCCTACGGTACGCTAAGTACTGCGAGGACGAGGTGGCAGAAAAGAAAAAGGCCCTTAAGGAAAAAGTGATGTGGGCTCAAGTAAAGCTCGCAGAACAGCAGGAAAAACAATTGAGTAACATGGTTAAAAATGCTGAGAACAAAAGTCCTGGGGGTGGAGGAAAGCCCCGGCCCAAATTTAGCAGGGAAGAGGCTATGAAGAAATTTCCCTGCCATCAGTGCGGCGAAATTGGACACTGGCGAAACGAGTGTCCCCAATTGACAGATGATAATGCAAAAACACCTGATTTAACTCCACAGACGCAGAAAGAAAGACCAAGAAAAACGCAACCCCAGGTAAAAACAGTTCAGGTGCCTCGAGCACCCAAGCAGGTATACAGGGGAAAACAGGGAGAGGGTGAGGAGATAGAAGTTTGGGAAAGCGGTGAGAACAGAAATACAGCAACTTCGCAGTATCTGCTAAATGATACCTTCCTTTGTAATGAACAGTACTGACGGGGCCTGAGAGGGGAGGACGAGGAGTGCGTACTTGGCGCTTCCTTGCCGGTAGACCAGTCTGGACCATACATTGAAGGAAAGGTTGACGGAAATGATGTCACCTTTCTGTTGGACACTGGCGCTACCCGTTCTACTGTAAGAACAGTGGACGTTCCAAACCTACCCCTCTCGGGAGAAAATATCCAAGTAGTGGGTGTATCTAATCAATTGATTAGTACTCCTGTTACCGAACCAATGGAGATTTCAATTGGAAATTTTAAACAAATGCATAGGTTTGTCGTCTGTGACACCAGTCCAGTGAATCTACTGGGTCGTGATTTGCTGTGCAAAATGAACTGTACCATCTTTTGCACACCAAAAGGTGTTGAAATACAGACCCCGGATGAAGATGGCATTTATAAACTATTGTTACTTAGACCTGACTCAGAAATTAAAAGATTGACCCTGCAGGATTTGCCCCAAGAACTCCAGGAAGCGGTAAAGCAAGAGGTGTGGGATTTCACTGGAAAAGATGTGGGATTAATGAAAGATGTGGACCCCATACAGATAGCCATCAAGGACAATGCAGTATATCCTAACACTAAGCCCTACCGAATGAATGCTGAAGTGAAAGCAGGTGTCACTCTGGAAATACAAAAATTATTAGAAGGAAACATCATACAGGAAGTGATGAGCAGCCCATGCAACTCACCGATTATGGGCATCAAGAAGCCTAGTGGCAAGTATAGGGTAGTGCAAGACCTGAGAAAGGTAAACAAAATTGTAGTTCCTTGCTGCCCTATTGTCCCGAACCCAGCAGTGATATTGTACCAGATTCCTTGGGATGCTGAGTGGTTCACTGTGATTGATTTGTGTCATGCATTCTTTTCGATACCCCTGCACCCCGACAGCAAATTTCTTTTCTCATTTGCCTTCGAAGGTCACGTGTATTGCTGGAACCGGGTCCCTCAGGGGTATACAGAGAGCCCCTCTATCTTTAATCAGATCTTGAAAAAATGTCTAGAGACTTTGACCTTACCTGGGAACTCTGTCTTAGTGCAGTACATAGACGACCTTCTATTGGCGTCTAAAAGTCATAGGGACTGTGTAGTTAACACCATTGCCCTACTAAATCATCTGTGTGAGAAAGGGCATAAAGTGGCCCCTGACAAACTACAGTTCTGTGCAAAATCAGTGAAATATCTAGGACACCAGATAGAAAAGGGTGTCAGAAAAGTCACATCAGAAAGAGTGAGAATAATTCAAAAGATGCAGTTGCCCCGTACTCAAAAAGACGTCAGAATGTTCCTGGGTGTACTAGGATACTGCAGGCAGTGGATTCTGGGATTTGCAGTCTTAGCCAGGCCTTTGATAAAAATGACCACGAGAGGAATGCCAGACATTGTAGAATGGGACGATGAAAGCCTAATGGCTTTCACAAGACTGAAAAACTGTCTGTGTACAGCCCCTGCGCTGGGAATGCCAGATTATTCCAAAGAGTTTGCCCTATTCTGTGACACTCGCGATAATTGCGCATTGTCAGTCCTGACTCAAGAACATGGCACGACCAGAAGGCCTGTGGCCTATTTCTCTGCCACCTTGGACCCAGTAGCTGCTGGGTTACCAGGCTGTCTGAAAGCAGTAGCTGCTACCTGTGCAAGTTTGGAACAGAGTGAGTCCATAGTCATGGGACATCCTGTGACTGTGTATGTTTCACATGGAGTGGTAATTCTATTGACCAGAACTAAAACGCAGTATCTCACCCCTAGTCGGCTGACTAAATACGAGAGGATTCTTGTGGGTGCAGCAAATGTAAGCATTGTTAGGTGCGGTATTCTGAACCCTGCCACTTTACTCCCCGACTCCCTGGAAATGGAAGGTGGGGATGATGATGAACATGATTGCATTGATCTGACAGAGTTCAGCACCAAACCACGCCCAGACATAAAAGAAACGCCATTGCCTGAGCATGATAAAGAGCTGTTTGTAGATGGTTCCTGTCTAAGACATGAACTAGGAGGCCTGAGTGCTGCTTATGCAGTAGTCTCTTTAACAAAAATTGAAGAAGCAGGTTACCTATATAACATCAAGTCTGCACAAGTAGCCGAATTGATTGCTATGATAAAAGCTTGCAAAATTGGGAAGAACCTACGCATAACAGTGTATACTGACAGTCAGTACTGTTATGGAGTTGTGCATGACTTTGGCCAATTGTGGCTACAGAGGGAATTCCTGACTTCCTCAGGTACTCCCATTCGGAATGCAAAAGTTGTTCATGACCTTTTAGAGGCCATCCAGTTACCCAAGGAACTGGCAGTGGTAAAATGCGGTGCTCATAAGAAGAGCATGGACAAAGTATCACTGGGAAACGATTATGCTGATCGAGTGGCCCAATGGTGCGCCAGAGATCGGTATATCGTAAATCCAAAACGAGGGGGGCCAGGAACCAGCTGCCAACTTCAGGTGTTTGAGGAAGTGCCTACTTGGGATGAAGTGAGAGAGTGGCAGGAGTCGGCTCCTTGGCAAGAAAGAGAGAAATGGAAGGAGGATGGGTGTAGACCGAGACGTGTGGATGGTGTCATCTTGGGCCCAACTGGTATGCCTGTATTACCCCGACACTTGCTTGGCACAATGGCAAGATTAATACACGAAGGGTCACACATTGGTAGGGATGCCATGATTCTGGTATTTCAACAGACTTGGTACAGTAAAAAGTTCAGGAAGGTAGCAGAGTCCCTCTGCCAGAGGTGCCTGTCATGTCAACAGATGAACCCAGGCAAGAGGACAATGGTTGAACTGAGCAAAATTGGGAGATCAGGGGGTCCCTTTGTAAGGATACAGATTGATTTCATCACCATGCCCCGTTGTGAAGGGAAGCGATATGTCCTTGTCATTGTTTGCGTATTTTCAAAATGGGTAGAAGCTTACCCTACTCCCCAAAGTGACGCACTGACAGTAGCGAAGTGTTTACTAAAAGAGCTGATACCTAGATTCGGGGTACCATTCATTATTGAATCAGATAAGGGTGGACATTTCCAGAATGAAATAATGGCTGAACTCTGTAAGGCCTTTGGAATAAGGCAGAAACTTCATTGTGCATACCACCCAGAGGCTTCTGGAATAGTGGAACAAGTAAATGGAACTATCAAAAACAGACTAGCAAAGCTGACTGATGCAACTGGCATGACCTGGGTGAAGGCCCTGCCCCTGGTCCTGATGGGACTGAGAAGTGTTCCTGACCGCAAGACAGGCCTAAGTCCCCATGAAATCATTATGGGAAGAGTGATGAGACAAGCATGGGTGCCAGGAAGCAAACTGTTGAGTATTACTGATGATTTGGTGCTTGAATACTGCAGAAGATTGGGTGACCAAGTGCGTTCTATCTCTCGCCAGATTGGAGACGACGGCATCCTCAATCCAACGACTCCTCTCCACAGCTTGGTTCCAGGAGACTGGGTCAAAATAAAGAAGCACACTCGATCAAGCTGTCTGGCACCAAGGTGGGGAAAGAAACGCCAAGTAATCCTGGTAACAACCACTGCAGTGAAGGTCGCAGGTATTCCCCAGTGGATCCACGCTGGCCACACCCAGAAGGTATTACCAGACAAAGAATTTGAAGAAGAAGGGCATCCAGCAGAGGACTCTGCAGGAGCCAGACCAGAAGCAGCTGACAACGAGCAGCCCAGCACCAGTCAGGCTGCAGGAACAGCAGACGTTGGCCCAGGAGTAGTTGACTACGAACTGCCGAGAATCCAGCCTGCTGAAGAGGTCCAGGAAGCTGAGCCAGGAGTAGCTGATGACGAGCTGCCAAGCATATGGCCAGAAGAATGGATACCGATGATTGATCTGACCGAAGATCCCATCAGAACAAGAGAGCGACTTTGTGAAGGTAGGGAGTGGACTAGTCAGGAAAAGCAAGGCACAGGCGAAGAACCTCAGCCGCTTGAGATTCACATCAAAACTGAGGAAGGAGAAGGTCAGACAGGGACAGAACAGGTGTTCGATACACCACCGCTAACACCTGATGTGGATAAGGGACAGCTTAGAAATAGAGTAATAGTTCGAGCAGAAGAAAATCAAGAGATCGAAGTGCTTGAACAGGATCAGATAGGGTTAGAAGAACGGGTTCAGGAAACAGAAACAGAAACAGAGACAATCGAAAGCCAAAAACAAAATATTCCTGAACAGGGCCAGATTAGTAACCAGGAAGAAGAATTTGATGCTAGCCCTGGAACTAGCGAGATAAGAGAAGAAGAAGAAGAAAGTGAAGCAGAATTGCCACAAGCTAAAGAGAACAAGAGGATAAGAGAAGAAGGTGAAGTCCAAGTACCCACTAAGAGACTAAAGAAAAGAAACAACCTTGAGCCTAGGTTCGTAAAGAGACTAAGGCTAAGGATAAAGACGGTGGAAGAAAAACGTGCAGAAGCAAGGAGAAGTGCGCGGATAGCAGAGCAAGAAGAAAACTCTTCCAAAAGAAGGAGTGAACGAATAAAAAGACAAAACAAGAAGTACAAGTCTCCTGAATGGACACTCGTTTTGGAAGAACTTGAAGATCTTGATATAACTGACGTAAGCGACGGAGAGCCCGTCCCTGAGTACTCTGCTGAAGAAGAAGACGAACCACCGTGAATTTGCACAAAGTAAGCTAGTTGTGTAAAGACACAAAGAGGGGTCGAGAAACTTCTTCTGAGCCGAAATGTCTGATTCAACTGTGAATGGTAGACCTAGTTGCAGTCGTTTCAAGACGTGCTGCAAGGTGTGTATATGTAGTATAGTAGTACTGATAGTAATTTGGATAGGACTAACAATCTTTATACCCTTCACTGTAAGTAAAGATACTAACATTGTCCCTACTGAAATTGTAAATACAGACAGTGAGGAGTTGACAACACAGAGTATAGCAAGACATGAGAGAGCACTGAGACAAACAAAACGAGACTTAGAAGCATCAGATGAGGGAGGACTACATTATCATGGAATTAAGAACAGGACACACTTAAATGTTTTTGCAAACTTGTTAATACACTATGTAGAGACTATGGAAATTGAAGATTGCTATGTCTGCATGAAGCTACCTACTTCTGTGGCTGAAGGCGTGACATACCATCACTTGCCATTGACATATGGAATATCCTGTAGCATTTTAGCTAGTTTATTTTACAAAAGAGGACCGTTACAGTACTATTACTCTAATAATGACGTAATCTTTTCTGAACTTCCTATACGTGGGAACTTGAATCCTGTACATACCAAAAGCGACACCATAAGATATATGGGAGACTACTTCTTGACTATAGGTAACATTGACATAGCTGATGCACACAGAGATAACTTGACTTGTTCTTTGCGTGAACAGGAAAAGATGTTCCTGAACATGGCAGAGAAAAGAAGAATTAAAATACAAAAGAAGGCTAATGACGAAAGTCAGAAAAAGCCAAAGTGGGCAGAGAACATGGAAGGCACCTCAAATGGTGGGGCGGGACCTGCTCTGTTGCTGGATTTTGAAAAGAAAGGCAAGCTATGTCTTCACCGCGAGAAGACTAGCTATTATAATAATGTTTTCATTGGTTCCAGTGAATGCGAACATAATTACAAGGTAATTGGAGGTTGGGGTTTCAAAAATGGGTCAGAGCCTGTGTTTCCTGGAATTTATTATATTTGTGGGGACAAGGCTTATTTCAAATTGCCGGATCACTGGTATGGAAGCTGCTATTTTGGCATTGTCTTCCCGAAAATATACCATGTGAATGGAAAAGCTGGAAGCAATGAAGATACTAATGGCTTAGTGCGTAGTAAAAGAGAAAGTATAGGTGAAATTATGGGTAGTATTTTCAGTGCACTGATACCTGGAGTGGGAGTGGTTCTGAACACTCACAGAATTTGCAAATTGTCTACTATAGTGGATGTGCTGTCTACTGAAACAGCTCATGGATTTCTGCTGGTCAATACCGAAATGGTTGCGATCAGATCAATGGTTTTGCAGAATCGACTTGCTCTTGACACCTTATTAGCGAAAGAGGGCGGAGTCTGCCGGATGTTGAAGGCGCAACATTGTTGCACTTATATTCCGGATAAAAGTGTACAGATCAAAAGATATGTGAAAAACATTACTAATTTGACAAAGGAACTCAAACCACTCGAGGTTGATAGTGCCTGGAAGAGACTGGTAGATGGTCTCTCAAATGTAGGTCATTGGCTTGCTAGCGTAGGTAAAAGCTTATTGTTCAAGATACTGATGCCAATTGGTATTATAGGTCTTATTATATTTCTCATTTTTATCTGTTGTAAATGCCGTAAGCGCACCAAGAAGCACGAGGTAAATGCAAGAGGGTTGAAACGGAGTGTGGATGAGATTGAATTGGAGGAAGTGAATGATCAGATATACAAAAAGGTGAAGACTTCTCACCCTACTAGAACTGAGAGAGAAAAGTTAGAACGATTGCTGGAAGAGATAGAGCTATATAAAGTGTGAAAGAAAGTTGGCATCTGGTTCCATTTTTTGTGATGATAGTAAATATCATCAAAGAGGGGATTGATGAAGCAAAGCTTCGCATATTTTGCGGCTTGCCGAAGTCAAGAACCTCGTTTATGTGTAATAAGGTAACAAAACGTATGTTTTACTAACGTTTATTTTTGTTTAGGCAAAGTTTGCGAAGCTTGCCTACGTGTATTTCTAATACATTTAACCCGTGTACTTTAAAATGGCCGCCGCTTGTATTTTAGTTACTGCGCATGCGTCAGCCACACTCACGTGTCCTGACGTGTCTGCAGAAGTGGAGGGAAATTTATGCGCATGCGTAATCCATAGCAGTGCCCATCATGTGGTACTGCTCGTGCCACTGCTCTTGTGTCTGTATCAATGTAGCTAACATTTAAACTGCATAAGTATATTTTATAATGATAAGTAGAAAGTACAAACCCTGTGATGTGTTTTCATGATGACATTATTATGTATTAATTTGTTTTCGCTTACTTTTCATGTACCGCGGGGAATGGGGGTCTGAGTGAAAGGAGAGCCATATTGGAGGTCCCTTCTGCGCCTGCGCAACTTCGGCAGCACAGTAGACCTTGACTGATGGAACATAGCCAGTTGGCAGCGATGGGCGAGATGTTCCTGAGAAAGTCACCTCTGCCCCGCGAGAACAGCGAATGTGGCTCCTTATATGTTACATTGTAATATTGTGCTACTGTTTGCCGTGTAGTTTCTCATGGGAACCCCAATCTAGCTAGGCGGTACCCAAGCATGCAAATACAGGCTTAGAATGTTGTATTGTGATTGGTGTGTTACCCAAATCCTACCTTAGGACCAATCCAAATTGAGGGATTCTGACACTTTGCAACATGGGGGGGTGGTACACTGTCCCCAAACTGTATATCTACCCTGGGTTCACCTAGGGAACCGTCCGACTTGTCTGGTTTAGCTGACCTGTCACTGACCCATCGTACTCAATAGGTGACTGAAGATACAGAGCGCTGCGGAGCACTCTGTCCGAATTTGACCATAGACTAAGGTTCTACTGAACCTTAAAGTGCTGGCGAAGCACTTTGCTGGGAGTTCGCTGACCCAATCGGGGTCTTGATCGATAACTGCAGAGCGGGTGGAGCGCAGGCGTTGCTTCCGAACTGTGGGTTTCGGTCCTGTCCTGAGCGGTCCTGTCCTGAGGGTTTGCTGTCCTGTCCTGAGGTCCTGTCCTGATTCTCAATCTGAGGGTATCCTGTCCTGTCTGGGGTGTCCATTCTGCACCTGCTGTCCTTTGAGGGGTATCCTTCCTTGAGGGTTTCCTGTCCTTAACTGACCCGTGGCCAGGGTTTGGTTTCCACACCTTTCTAGGTAAATATTGCTCTGAACCTCTTAAATCTTGCACCTTCTGAATTTCTAACTTTTGCTTCAATAAAGTTTACCATTGCACATGTTATTTTTCCATGTCTTTCCGCAACTATTGAAAGTCATTTGCATTTTTCCATAAGTTTGTTCCTATGTCTTCTCACTTGTTAGACATTATATTTTGCATTGCAGTTTGTCATTTTCTGATATGGTCTAGAACCTCATTGCCTAGATTGTTTAAAGGCCCGTTCACCTTAAGTGAAGCGTGTTACTCTTTATAGGCCCTCCTGTAGTTATACCAACATAGTCCGCCCATGCTTAAATATTATTGAATAGCATAGTATCTTCTCGTTACATTTTATATCAGTATTTCAATGATTACTCTGTCGTTATTTCTTACAGTTTACATCATTTACGTTATCTTGGTTATTGATTGCCTTATATTGATGTACCTTATGAATGAAGCAAATGAACTTTAGATAAACATTTTAAAACTTCCCGTTGTCCGTGGTCATTTCAAACAGTATTTTGAATGTTATTGGTTGGGTTTGTATTTTGCTGCCTTTCCTTTTACAGCTAGCTCCCTGATTCATTGTGGTCATTAGGTACCCGCATCGGTGGATGGTAAGTTGGGTGCACTGAGAAATAATAGTAGGAAACTCACTCACAAATTGATAGAGCTCGTGAAGTCACCTGATCGATGTATATGGTGATTTGAAAGTATATGGGCCCTGAAGCCGGAAACGGCGAAAACTATTGGTCGGGTGGCCTCGCGCGCTCTATCAGTAGTAGTTGCAGCTGATGACCACAAACACTCATATTTTGGGAGCAAGACTTATTTTTCATCAGACTTTGACCAAGAGCAAGGGAGAGAAAGGTAGAAAAGGGAGATCGAAAGAAAAGTATAAGAAAACACAAACAAAGTGATAAAACAGTGATGACAAGGCTTTGGCAAACCCAATAGGTGTAGCTTGCAATTTTAATGTATCTTGCACATAGGCAGTGATAGCACTGTTGTTGAAAGCGAAGCAATATCTTCTGAATTCAGCCTTGTGTCTGCACCATAAAAAAATATACATTTCAAAACATATTCCACTATTTTAAATCATTCTCCATGCACCATGTTTGCCAGTACCGGGTGATATATTCCATTATCTGTGGTACACATCCATTGGAATTCAAAGTTGTGATATCAATGGCAACAGGCAAAGTATAAAAATAAACATCGCTTTTAAAAAAGCACCAGAACACAAATAATTCAGCATGCTTCGAAATGCAGGTCAGACCTGAAAACAACCTGCAAAAGTGTGATGCAGACACAGGAAGAGCAGGGTGGTGAAAAAAGGGCAAGATGTGAAATCAAGAATAGGCAGACCTGAGATCCGACAGCATTTGGCAGGGCATTGGCAGGCTCCTAAGAAAACTATGGCAGTGCCGTCTTGTGAAACCTTTTCTCCATTTTCAACCAGACGTCATGTGTTGCGTCTCCTTCCTGACTTTCTTACTAATGTTTTCTCTGAGTCTCACCTTCATTGATAAGTGATTCTTTCTTATTTGTATCCTTACCCTCATTGGCTGATGAGACTGCTCTTCTATGTTATGAATTTTTTTTGGGGGGTGGGGGCATTAAAAGGTACTTACAGTGTGCTGCTGACTTTCCTTCTACAGGTTCCTTTTTTGCTACATTTGGGCCTAGCCAACAGGGTAAAAAGCCTCTTTTCCAATCTTAATCGATGTATTTGTACGGCCATTTCCATGGCATATGATTTGGCTTGAATTGCTCTTCTGTCTTGAGTTTTGCAGTATTCCACTTGAGGTACCACTGCTTGTTGAATGACTGCTCTTGGAGTTTCCATTTTGTTCTGTGACTTTGGCAGCACTCAAGACTTTGTTCATCAATATAGCCAGGTGTTGGGTCATGGTGCTGCGTTTGGTTCAGCAAAAGACACACCATTGATGGACGGAATGAAGAACAAATCAAAACATTCACCCCAGTCAAGAGATCAAGGTTTAATCCATCATTCTTTTGCTCACCATGCCACCCCAGTTCAAACCTGGCTATATGCAAATCAGTCTTGACCCTGTGCCTCATGGAAACAGTCCAGCCTGAACTGCCAAACCAGGTCCTCCCTGGACCGGAAACCAGCATCCTAGGACCGGTTTCGGGGTTTCACCACATATCAGCCAGGATAGCTTGATTCCAGTGGCACAGTGAGCCGGGTTCAGCAGGCCAGTGTTTAGCGAATGTATAATGTTTTCTCTAGCTCAGTTTTTCTTTTTAATAAAGATTTCCTGTGTGTTGCATCTATCATTGCATTTTAGTGATGAATCACTACATTGCATTACTGTTATGTCCTAATGCATTGGGAAGGAGAAAAGGTAAAGGGATGAAGTGTTAATGCTTGCGTTACTGGCAGTGATCTTCAATAAACTGTCCTAGTCCTCCTATTCCCAGTCCAGTTCCTATCTTCCAGCTTTCCACTACTCCCCTACCTGGGAGAGGTGGTCGTTGATATTTACGATATTTACTTGTTTGTCATTTACAGAAAGTTGTATAGGAGTGTGACTCTTTTGGACTTCCTAGAAATGGGAGGAAAATATATATTGTTTAGATATTTTAGGCTCAAATAGACCTGCATTCGGAGATGGATCACGTCATGCATTAGGACTGGGACAAAGAAGAGCAGAACTCAGTGTAATGAAGTTTACTGGTAAGTAATCCGAGCTTTCATAAGTCTTACGCAAGCTCACAAACATTGTTATTATAAATTCAAATAGGCATGGGGATATTCCAAATGGAACATTAATTATTTTAGAATTCATGAATGCGTGTTATCTTGTTTCCTTCTTTGCTTAAAAAGAAGCGGGTGACTAAACCTTGCGAGTTCATTGAAACTTCTATTGCTAAATATCACCTAACAGGAACCATTTTTGGGGGGTTTCCATAGGCATCCCAGCATAGTGCATGATGGCTGCTGAGAAGAAGTCATGGGCATGGCACTCTCATAACACAATGGCAGCCACACAAAGTTAGCCTGTAAAAGATATCCAAGATCTCAAAAAGTTGTGTGAGAACACACAAGGACATTACCAGTCCTAGTGTGCTCGAAACTAACCTCTCTGCCCCCTCCACCCCGAAGGGCCGTATTTTTTATTAATTATATATTTTAAAACTTTTTTTACTTTAACTTTTACAAGCCTATCTGTTTTGCAGTGTTTAAACTGTAAAAGTACAAGATCAGGGGCCTAATGTTGTTTCCACCTCCTGCCTCTTTTTTCCACCACCATACAATTTCTGTCTCTTATCTCACTCTTGCAGGTTCTGTATAATCCATGCCTCCTTATGCATTAATATTGTGTGCTTCTAAACGTGTTCTTTAGGACATTTCTTCGTGACAACAAGCTGTAGCGTGCCTCAGACAATTTGACAGATGTTGTTTCTACAATTAAGTGAAAATACAGCACATTAATAAGATGAAACTAATTTATTCATTTCACCAGACTTGTTCGATTACTAACCCAAAGTTCTTTTTTCATGCCTAATTTAAAGTAAATATCATGGCTTTCAAAATATGTCCATTTCAGATCCGGACCGTTCAGTCGTTAAGGCTGCTACTGAACTTGTAATGTCTAAAATAACAAGATATAATTAGTAATAGTCAGACATGCAAATGTAATATATAATTGATGTGGGTCTGTGAAACTTGAGTGAAAGCCATACTGAATTCTAAGTCTTTGTAACTTAAGGGCAGTATAATAATTTACATAGTTTTCTAGTTGCAGAATAAAGCCTGATTGCATTTGCTGAGAGTTCAACCATATAGTAAGCAATCCCACGTCATCTCTCTAGTAAGGTTTTCACATTCATACAAGGGTACTGGGTGAGATGAGTTAAAGCCTGTAGAAAGCAAATATTTATTAGGCATTGGATTGTTCATTTCGAAACAGCCTGAATTTGTGAAAGGAGTAACACAGAACAAATCTGCATTTCCTTTGAAATGATATGATAGTTTTAACATTGTTAAAAGAATAAGAATTATAGAATTGTATGTAATGTGTTTGGTTACATTGCAGATGCTCCAGGTTGCAGGGTCAAATTGCTTTTTATAAGATGTATGGCTATTATGTTATATAATCATACTTATTTCTGAGTCTTGTTATTTTTTGGTTAGTAAGGTTTTATTGACATTTGACAGAATGGAAACAAAAGTCTCAGTACAGAATCCACTTATCACCCAAAAGAGCATTGTCGTAGGATGTCACCAATAAATAGTTGTGTCTGATAAACAATGATGAAATGAACGGATCACTTACATAATATCGATTACACTAATATAGAACTACACAAATATCGAGGACAAAATATCGAATACAAAAATATCAAATTCCTATCTACAAACAGGTAAGTACAAAAATATCAAATCAAAAATATAGTTTAAAAAAATATAGTTAGTCAAAATATCGAATTTTTTTAAATGTCTTAAAATTAATTTAAAATTAATTAAATATTAACAATAATTAAGTAAAATATACTTAAAAATACTTAAAAAACCTTAAAATGAATAAATAATTAATGTAGGTTATTAAAAACATACAATTTTTCAAAACATATATATATATATATATATATATTAACATAATATTAATAAATAAATATACAATATTTTTACCGTAGGATAGCGGGAGGTTAAAAATTTACTATTACCACTCCAGTGAGTACAACAGTAGGGAAAGCGTTGGATAGCGTAGGGGTAAAAATTACTATTCCCACTCCAGTGAGTGCAACAGTAGGGAAAGCGTTGGATAGCGTTGGGATAAAAATTACTATTCCGACTCCAGAGAGTTCAACAGTAGGGAAAGCGTTGGATAGCGTAGGGGTAAACATTACTATTCCCACTCCAGAGAGTGCAACAGTAGGGAAAGCGTTGGATAGCGTAGGGGTAAAAATTACTATTCCCACTCCAGAGAGTGCAACAGTAGGGAAAGCGCTGGATAGCGTAGGGGTAAAAATTACTATTCCTACTCCAGAGAGTGTAACAGTAGGGAAAGCGTTGGATAGCGTAGTGGTAAAAATTACTATTCCCACTCCAGAGAGTGCAACAGTAGGGAAAGCGTTGGATAGCGTAGGCGTAAAAATTACTATTCCCACTCCAGAGAGTGCAACAGTAGGGAAAGCGTTGGATAGCGTAGGGGTAAAAATTACTATTCCCACTCCAGTGAGTGCAACACTAGGGGAAATAAATACTTTATATATTAATACAAATAAATTAAATATGAATACCAATAAAAAATTATTTTAAAGTAATTACCAATTTAATATAATATAATAATCAATTACAAATAAAAATAAACAGTATTTATTAAAAATCATTACCTATTAATACAAATTAATTACCAATTAACAATTAATTAATTATCAAGTGGAAATTGATTCAAAATTAATTCAAAATAAATACCAATAAATAAATTAAAATATTTAATTAATTACAACTAAATTACTTCCCATCCTATTCCCCTATAAACACACAACCCGCTACGGAAAATACATTTATAAAATTAACATAATTATCAATTAACCAATTAATAAAAATTAATTACCAATTAAAATGTAATTAATTATGAATGAAAAATTAATCGACAATTAATTCAAGATAAATACCAAAAAATAAATAAAATATTTAATTGATTATAATTAAATTACTTCCCACCCTATTCCCCTATAAACCCACAACCCGTTACGGAAAATAAATTAATACAATTAACATAATAATCAAATGAACAATTAAGTAAAATTAATTGCCAATTAAAATGTATTTAATTACCAATTAAAAATTAATTAACAATTAATTCAAAGTAAATACTAAGAAATAAATTTAAATATTTAATTAATTAATTATAATTAAATGACTTCCCACCCTATTCCCCTATAAACCCATAACCTGCTACAGAATTAAATTACGCAATAATTAAATAACATAAAATTCCTTACTTAAAATAAATTATAAAATAAATATACACTTTTCACACATATACTAACATACAAAACACTTTAAAAAATTCGATATTATTAAAAATTCGATATATTTAATACCTATATTATATACTTTGATATTTTAACTTTCTATATTTATGAAAATCGATATCAAATTACTTACCTTAAATTCAATATTTTTGTTGACTATATTCTGTCCATTTGATATTTTGTCCATTCTATATTTTGAATTCGATATTAGTGCTATTCTATATTTTTGATTCAATATTTTGTCTGTATAACGAAATGGACAGCCGGCCGTCCAAATCCAGATCCGGCACGCTAACAACATAATCTCACCCCCTCCCCCTCACTCTCGTGCTAACTTTCAGTAATTAATATATGTTAAGTTCAGAACAAATGATCATTATAAGTCGGTGATGTATCCACCGTGGCCCTGGCATCTCCAGAGACGGCCACCCCTGCAGTTCCTTTAATTCAGACAACTTAGCAGAGAAGGCACATAAGTCATCCTACAAACGTGCTTCATGCACACTTCTTCTGCGACTACCCATTCCGAAACGTCTTTTAACCAAGCTTCATAGGTGGGGAGCATCGGGCTGAGCCACTTGATTGCTATACGTCTCTTTGTCAGCACCAAACTAAGGAGGACAAACTTCCTACTCAGTTTTTTCTGTGCGGGAGAGTGAAGCAAGCCTAGAAACACCTGATGGATCTCACGCGTCACCACCCATTTCGAGGCCATATTTAGGTTTTGCAGTATTTCCTGCCAGTAAGGGGACAGAAATGATCAAGACAACACCATATGTATAAAGTCCTCGTTCCTGCCCCTAATCACGTATATAGGCTGGACGGGTGGTATATATATAGAGTGTAAGTTGTGTTTGGTGTATATACTGTAGCAGCTTGAATCGCGTGTTGGAACTGACTGTCAGCATTCCTTCATGAACCTTTACTCTTCAGTCGACAGTGGTTGCCCCAGTATCTCCTCCCACTTGGTCTGTATGTAAGCATCGGAGGCATCAGATCATCACTTAGGACTGTGTATATGTGGGCGATCAGTACTTGCTAGGTCGGAAAAAGCTGCTTCGAACCGTACGGACGTCACGTACTGCGTATTCCGAATACGATTTGTACGGATCATTGAGTCATACGGTCTTTGGTACGAATCGTACGCAGAACTGCATTGGGTACACATCGTACTACATCGTACGTACGGGTACGGTTATCTGTACGATTCGTATGGGAAAAAGGCTCCGTACAACGATTCGGACGGGTTTTTACCGAATTGGAATCGGCCCCTTAATCTCCGCGTGCCTAACACAAAAGGAATGTGTCCTTGTGTAATAAAACTGGTGCACCTGTGAAGCGCTCTGATACCTGATATCTTCGGGTCTAGTTTGCGCTATATAAAACTCTATAAACATTTTTTAAAAACAAGGATTTAATCCCCCATCTGTATCCTCATATGCGGATGGGCCACTACAACCATGAAGGTATGATGTCCGGAAATAATGTTTGTTTATGTGGCTCAGGATACATTTTTAAATATCTGGATGGGCCTCATCGCCCCCCTAAATTATTTCTACATGTGCCTTCATTGGAATTGCAAAACATGTCTGTTCATGTACCACCTGACAAAGGAGGTTTGCATTTTACAATTTCCAACTGGGCTTTTTTTGTATTGGTTGTATAAGTAGTTTCCTGACCCACATCCATTATGAGGTACAAAAAGTATGGCCATGTCTCACATGACACTGCACGTTGAACACCACGCATTGCCATCATGCACTCTCAGGCCTGGAGAACCTCTTTGGTTAAACTGCAGAGGATCTAGCTTCCAGGGATGAGGGACTATGTCCCATCACGTGGTCCTCATTTTACTTAAGTGAAATGGAAGGCTGTAAATGGCTACTAATGAAGATGGATCAACAGAGTCAAGAAAGCAATTTCTAATGCTCAAAACAGCTGTGAAATTCCTAAAATTTACTTTCACTGACTGCTTTGGAGATAAAATAAACCACAACAAGTGCTGATAAAGACTTTTGGTCTGCCCTTGAAAAACATGGATTTTTTGTGAGCTTACAAAATGTAATGGTTTGACATTTTGTTTTCTTGAAATATTATATAGCACAAACTTGACCCCAGTGCATAAGTGTGCATAAGATTAGAACCAAATTACATTACACAAGATCAGATCCATTTTCTTTTTTCTTTCTTTTCTAAGGCACAGGGAGATTAAGTTATTTCCAGAGAATCACAAGGTCCAGATGTTCGACCATTTTTTGCGGTCACAAACAGGAAATCGGCCTGTTTGCAAAGCAAAAAAGGGGTGGGGCTATGTACAAACGCTATTTTGCGTGTCGGTGACTCACAAAATAGTATTTGTGAGTCGCTATTAGGAAGGGGCATGCCAAGTGAGTCAGAATGGTATGTACCATTGTTTTGCAACTGCATTTGTGGTCGTAAAACACTCGCAGTTTACCGCCTACTTTGAGTAGGTGGTAAGCTACTTGCAAACAGGAAGGGGTCCACCCCCTTTGTGAATGGATGCGAAAATATTTTTTAAGAGCAGGCAGTGGCGACAGGGACCACTGCCTGCCCTTAAAAAATTAAAAGAAAAATTTTGTTTTTTTAAAGTGTATCGAGTTTTTCTTTAAGGAAAACGGGCTGCATTTAAAAAAAAAGTTGCTTAATTGCAAAATAAAGCACAGACATGGGGGTCTACTGTCCCCAGCAGGCCACCATCCCTGTGTTTGCAGGCCATTCCACTGGGTCGCAAAATGCGACCTGCCGCGTGAATATTAATGAGGCAGGTCCCTTGTGGCCCATTTGAGAATTGCAAACAGTGTCTCAGGTACTATGCTATCCAACGCTTTCCCTACTGTTGCACTCACTGGAGTGGGAATAGTATTTTTTACCTACCCACTATCCAACAATTTCCCTACTGTACCACTCGCTGGAGTGGAAATAGCAATTTTTATCCACCAGCTATCCAACACTTTCCCTACTGTACCACTCACTGGAGTGGGAATATTAATTTTGTCCCACCTGCTATCCAACACTTTCCCTACTGTTGCACTCACTAGAGTGGGAATCGTAATTTTTACCCACCCGCTATCCAACACTTTCCCAATTGTTGCACTCACTAGAGTGGGAATAGTAATTTTTACCCACCCGCTATCTAACACTTTCCTTACTGTTGTACTTGGTGGAGTAGGAATAGTAATTTTTACTTTCCCGTTATCCAACACTTTCCCTACTGTACCACTCGCTGGAGTGGGAATAGTAAGTGTATCCCCTACGTTCTGCAATGTTTTCACTATTGTTATATTTAATGTACTGTAAAATATTAATTTAAAAAATATATATTTTTAGTGTTTAACTTATTATATATCATTTATTTTTATATTAATATTATATGTTTATTTATATATATAATAATATTTCAAAATATGTTTATAAAAAATAAAAATGTATATTTATTTTTTAGATTACATTTTTTATTTATTCATTTTGACATTTTTTTACTTAATTTAGAGTATGTTTCACTTAATTATATTTATTATTTAATTAATCTTAGATTATTTTTAAGACATTTAAAAAATTCGATATTTTAGCATTCTATATTTTTAACATCGATATTTTTTATTCTATATTTTTACACTTACCTGTTTGTAGATAGGGAGTCGTTGATTTTTACAGAGCTAATGAGAGGAAGGCAATAATCAGTAAAGGGGGGATGTTAATTAAACTTCAGAATAACAATATTTTGATTATGTTTTTTGATTAGGTTTTGCCCACTTTCGGTTCTAGGCTTAGAAGAAAGGAGTTCCATATCTGTGGAACCAAATCTCAATTTCAAGGTAATTTCGAGTAGAAATAATAATAGATTGGAAGATTTGTTTGCTATGTCCACCTGAAAAGTGTGGCAGGATCTTAATTAGAAATTTGGTGGCAATTTTAGAAGTTTTGGTCCGTTCTCTTCATTCCACCATGTGTTTTAAACAATCTTTCTAGGACATCATTAGAAGTTGGCCCTCAACTGGGTCACGTTCCTAAGGGGGGCAGATAACATCACGGCAAAACACTCGCCGAAAACTCACAGGCAGTCAAACATGTGGGGACCCCTAGACCTATCATCGCATAAACCCCCATAGGTGCAGAACCCAGACAACCACGAGAGGCACACTCTGCGGATCCACGCGCTGACAAAAGGGAACCAGTTTGCAAGGCTCTTCACCTCTTTCATTTCCGACTTCTGTCCTTCTCTGTCCCCTCTATGGTCCGGGGCGTGGGGCAGGAAACCAACCTAGCATTGAGAAGGGGGGCAGCAAGACACAACGACAAGCAGGACTTGGAAATCTGACATCCGAACTATTCGAACTCGACCTATCGAACTATCGAACTACCGCAAAGACACGGAAGACCAGCGGCCAAAGGCCAAACACACCCCCCCCCCGTGTGCCCCTTTTTTTCCTTTTTTCTTTCCTTTTCCTTTTTCTCTTCCTTCTTCTTTCTTCTTCCACTCATGTATATTCCATGCTCCATGTAAATATATATTTTTTATACACAATAAAAAAATACAGAAATTAAAAAAAAACGAAGTTGGCCCTCAACTCCAAATGAGAATATCATACTCACAACTACTGATACAGGTGATATCAGTAAACCGGGGACATGTTTTACCGTGGATCTTGTATTAAATTCTCATAGACCTACTTTTTGAATGGTAAATAGCATCAGAAATTTGAATTAGCTACCCAGTTCCGTCTGTGTTTTCTGAATTCATTCTGGTACTCTTGCCTGTAAAAGTTCTACTCATAAAACATTTGGGGCCTCATTTATGAAGGTCTTGGGCCCCGGTGCGTCACTGTTTCCCATTTTAAAAGTGACGCACCGGTGGCGCAAGGCCTTCATAAATAAGGCCCCTGGAGATTATACCTGGAAAAGCTGTAATTTACAAAGGTTCGCAGGAATAACCTTGTGAACTTTTTGAATTCTTGAAATAAGTAAACCTCCATCTATATGAGGTCATAAAGCCCCGGGAGCAGATTTATTAATTACTTTAAGAATGAGGGCTTCGGTATACTTCCCATGTACAAAGTGATTGCACATAGAAAAGCAATGCAAAAGGTACACTTACAGAGAAACTTTCTGCAAGCATTTGCCATTGTGCATAGAGAAGTTTCACAAAAAGTAAATTTGCAAAAAATCTGCAACCAGATTGGCTGGATTAGAATAGAGTGAAATCGTATTGCAGTGAAAAAGATATTGTAAATCAGAAAAAAATTAACACGGCTGAAGAAGATGCATAGCAATGCTGTGATTGGTCTGAGCAGGCAGGAAAAATTCCCTGCTCAGACCAGAGAGTCTGTTGGGGCTTGTCCAGCTGTGCTGGAGAAAACCTAACTGTACACATGTGTTTTGGTCAGCCTGAGACTGGGTGCCAAACAAACATGAGCACTTAGAGAGTGGAGTGCACATAGCACTCCACCTCCCTCCTCCCATGCCTCAGCCCCGCCCCGCCCAACAGACTGGCTAAGAGCTGGACAATTCAAAATAAAACAATGCAAGAACATCGTTTTCTTTTACATTTACTGGCTCTGAGCCAGGCAGTGAGGTGAAGCCGCCACTGTCATTTGGTCCGGTAAATGCCTCTTATTTCTAATTTATAATCAGAAATGGTGCATTTCATTTAGAATTCTTTGTCGACCACACCGAAATCCACATGTCCTGGTAATTACCATATATAGCCTCCCCCATCATATTGTGGCAGGTTTGGCCTATCCAAATTGCCCTGGGACAAATCTAGTGAGTGTGGAGTTTTTGTCACAATGATTACCGGGTGCGCCAAAATGCACATATGACTTCGAATTCCAATCTTGCGCAAACAGCAGGAATCTGAATGTTATGGCCCTCGTGTGATCAGGCCTTAAAAGGCGGCAGCTGGCGTACTTACATTCTATCAGCCCCACCATACATTATAAGCATCTAGACTGGGCTGACAGAGATCCGTGGTCACCTTCAGAGGTTGCTTCTATGAAATGGCGTACGTTTTGTTTTATGGAGTGTTTCATTTCTGTGTAGCTTTGTCCCTACAGACAAAGGCAGCCACTGTAATCTGCACAGGCATCTTTCTGATACCATTGAGCTTGAAGTGTGGCAGAAACGCAACAGCTTGAAGCAATTTGACCTGCATCACACTCCTTTGAGGTACTTCCTGTTTTCTACCACAGTCGCCTAACGTTAATGCTTTAATGTGTTCCAAAGGGAGACATTTATTACTGAAATTAAACAGTTCTGCAACCAGCCAGGAATATCTTGCAGTAAGTATTTTTTACTGCGTTGTCAGTGGTACATGAGTGGGTGACCGAGCTTATAATTGCTTAAACATAATTCTTTTAAACTGCGTCATGCTCATCTCTGTGTTATACAAATGACTAATTTAATAACGGCAACCATCTGGGTTTTATTTAAGCACAATTCTCCCTTCTTTGTGGGGGACCAGGTAAAAACATCATACAGTCATAGACTCAGAGCGCAGAAAGCAGCTGTTGGCCCTGCACCAGGAGGCTTTCATCCAGTGCATTTAGTCTGCCTAGAGGTGTGAGGAAATCATCTGTCTGGAACTAGCTCATTGTCCAAGCTCCCACTCCCCAGTACCAATGTAAAACCTTGATTACCCCAACCATCTATTGAAAATGCAAACTAGGTGCTACCTAGGAATAGTCCTGGGCGTGAAATTCTGCTCCACTCTTGGAGTTTGCGGAATTTTTCCCACTCCACTCTCTGCATAGCATGGTGAGTTCCGAACAATGCGCAGAGCAGTTTGCTCCTCACTCACACTTGCTAATGCTAAGTTAGCAAACGAGGAAAATCTCACTCCAGACTACCTACCGGCGAGACTTCTCAACGTGGGCGGTCACGGAGGGCACTAACGCTCACTTTCAAACACCTTCGATTCCAATGAAGAAAGCTGCAGCTCGAGTAAAACATCTAATCGGGTGGCAGAAACAAGCAGCTCCCGCTTGAGCGACGCATAGTACAGTTTGCTCCGATTTTCATCGCAGCTCGCGCTGCCGGTGCTAAATTGCGTCAGGATCTGCATATTTTCTGCCCATTGGCTGAACTCTACTTTTATGTAACTCCGCAGAATTCCACAGAGTCAAATTCTGCAAGTTCCGCCCGCTCCTATGCTTAAACTAGGAGTGAGCAGAATGTTTTGTTCCAACCACGGAATGGACACAATTTTCACCACTACGTATTACTCTTTAACACAGAGTTCCAGCCAAATTGCGGCAGTTGCCGCATGGCAGGGTTTTTCTCTCGCAAGGCTCTAGAAAATGCGAGCTAGTGTGTGAGAATTGGCATCCCCAGTGCGATATTTTTATGCTTGCTGCATATTTTCTACCCATTGGCAGAACTATGTAGAATATTGCTGAGTTTTTATGTACTTCCACAGAGTCAAACTCTCTGAGTTCGGCCCACCCCTAATCTTAACCTGGGGTCCACGACACTACTCAGGGTGTCTGCAACTTTTTAGAAAAGTACTATAGTATCATGTCCCCAGCTTCCAGTCCTGATTCAGAGAGGGTCCACAGTCAAAAGGTTAAGAACTGATGACTTAGTTTTATCAGAGGTACTCTGACATTTCTGGGATTCAGATATGTCTGTTAGTTGGGACTTAGTTTTATCAGAGGTACTCTGACATTTCTGGGATTCGAACATTTCTGTTAGTTGGCAAACCATTATCTTGCTCTGAACTACTGCAGAAGTGGTTTTGTCTCTACCTGCCTTTTGTAATGAGCTCCCCCCTCTATTAGGATTGGTTGCCCCTGTTGGAAGGTTGTGGACTTTGAAACATGGATTCTGCAAGCACTTGCATGCCTATAGTGTCAGCAAGCCATCAACTAGAAAACTGGTACCTAAGCTCATATAGCCAATATATATTGCTCCCCTGAAAATCTGGTGCTTTGAATTTGTGGAACTGGGGGAGTACTCCAAGATGGGGTTGCTTAATGGTTTCTGGATCACGCCCAATAATCTACCTATGACCACTAATGTCTTGAAACCAGTTGACCACTTTGTTTAATACACTCTCCTGTTTGGTTATATCACAAATTTTAGGAACATTTTGAAACCAGGGTTGAATTGCTCCAGTCAAGGGCTTTACTCTTCCAACTAATTGTTTTCAGGTGTGCTTCAATTTGATCAACTGAAGTACACCAGGGCTACAAAGCCCACTATGCATTATCTTAAGAGAAAACCAAAGGTTAGAGTATCACAACTCAGGAGTCATCTGGTAACCATAGGTAACATTAGGCCTGATGTATAAAGAGTTTTAACATTCACAGACCCTCTGAATCAGAAAATCAGACGTTTTGTGAGGGTAAAAAACTTTTTTTCCTAGGTGCTAAACTCATTTATATAATTGGAAAAGTGTTTCTGAATCTCTAAATGTATGTAGAAATGAATACTGAGATTTTAAAAGGGCATGTTGTAGGTGATCCTTCCAAATACCAAATGGGTATGCTACGTATCAATGTTTTGCTGCCACCGAAATCCAGTCACAAAATATTGGTATTTTACTCACACTTCAGTGGAGTTGGTTACCCATTTGCAAAAGGGAGGCGGTCACCATTGGGCCACTCTGCAAGTGTAAAAAACAACAAAAAGCGTTCTTTTAAGATGAGTTAGTGGTCAACAGGACCACTGTCTCCTCTTAAACAAACAAAAAAATAGAAAACTTTCTTAGAAAAATGCACTCCTGGTTCCTTTAAAAAAACGTGTCTGCATTCAAAAGGAAAAGTGTGCTTTATTAAAAAGCAATGACAGACATGGTGTTCTGCTGACCCCAGCAAATCACTATTCATGTGATGGCAGCGAATCACAGTCTGTCACAGTTTGCAACTTACCTTATTGATATTCATGAGGTAGGTCAAATTGCAACACTACGTTTTTTTTTGTTGCAAACAGACCTGTTGGTACATAGGTCAGATCGCAAATACCTCACTGGTTGTAAAAATACTGGTATCATATTGCAGCCAGTGTCTACACATCTGACCTATTCTTTCTACAAACCTCACCCCCCCACCCCCCCAGTTTTGCAAAAAGGTATTTTCAGTCTTATTTAATGCATGCTATTCTGTTAAAAAGCTGAGGCTTCATAGCTCAGACAAGCAACCACCACCCCACTTCAGCTTCAAAGTTAGTGCAAGAAAGTGCTGTCACTGGGAGCAGTGAAATGTGACACTTAGATGAGAGATTATTTTTTTCCTGTGTGTTAAAATCTGCAAATGAGATTTCCAGCTTCACCTTCTGATTTTTTTAGCAGCTGATTGCTGGGCTCCTCTTAGCACGTGGGCAGCAGGCCTCACAAAGGGTTTGACAAGTTGAGCAGGATATCATTACTCACACGTCATCCTACGCAGTTTCTGTCATGTGCGCTTAACAAGATCATGTCCCACACGCAAAAAATAAAGTTTAAAAGGGAGGATGAGCCAAAGACATTGCTTAAGAAATTAAATCTACTTTGACTACAGAATTACCTTCCTAGTGCAGTACCAAGAAAAACGACGTTTAACAGGAAGACCTTTTAAACCAGCACCGTACGCCAGGCACAGTCGAAAGTCCCAAAATGGGACACAACGAACCATAGTAAGCAATTAGCATGTCACAGCCAAAATTTGGAAAAAAAATGTTTACGTAATATGGTTTTAAATGTTACCTTCATTCACTCGGCTCATGTAGAAAAGGTAGTCACCCGTTGGCACCCAAAAAATAACCAAGAAAATCCACAATCAGAATTTTTCAAAACGGAAAAAAATAAGTGAAATATGCCGTAGAAGATGCGAGAGATATTTTTTGGTATTACATTAAATGATAAAAACATAAATGAATGTAAATTTTGTCAGGTTGATTTTTGTTTTTAAGTTCTGTAGAAAATAGTAATAATACCAATAATACCAATAACGATATTGATAACAACAATAATAAAATGTGTTTTGTTATTATTATTATAATTATTGTTATTGTTGTTATTATTATTATTATTATTATTATTATTATTATTATTATTATTATTATTATTATAATATTATAATCATAATAAGAATAATTATTATTATTATTAATATTATTGTGTTATGTTATAGGGGTTTTAAAGCGCATGGCTGTCCCAGCAAAGGGACGTCCCAGCGCTGAGAACCAGGGGAGAGAAGAAATGAGAAGATTAAGCTACTGAAATAACCATGTCTTTACTGCATTTCTGAACACCAAGAGATTGGGAATGTCCCTTATAGCGAGAGGCATCGAGTTCCATGAGATAGGAGCCAACACCTCCTAGTAGTATTTACAAAGCACGAGCCTAGCCACTAGGGCAGAAGAATACACACAACTTACATTGATCAGAGGAATGGAAAAGAGAAAATGAGGATTTGGGAAAATATTAACTAGATACATTTTAATGGTACAGGACTTCCAGTTGGTCACCTTGTTGAAGAAGATCTTTAATCGGCTATGATGGCTGGGTTGGAGACTCTTAGGTAGAGGTAAAACTCATCAGCATATTCATGCACCCAGATGCTGTTATCTTGAGCTATTGTGACTAGGCCTCCCACATAAAAGTTAAAGAGGCATTATGAGAGGGCAGAACCTTGAGGAACAGGGATCGTGGGTGATTTGAATGAGTTTCGTTTCCCAAACTGTGATCTGGAAGCCAGGGACGATTTAAACTAATTCAGGACTGTACCTTTAAATCTCATTCTTAAAGATGGAATGTGTATAAGGGACTGAAGGTCAAGTGTGCTGAATGCTGCAGAAAGATTCAGCAATATCAGCAAGCAAGCATCCCCTTCATCTAGGATTGTTTGTGTACCATCTAGAACCTTAATTGTGGGTGTTTCACATGGAACATGTGAGTGATGAGTTGTGAGGCAGCTGATTTCTCAAAACAAATCCTTGGACTGGAAGTTAGGAGAGGAGTCTGAGGTTTTGTAGGTTGCTGGGCTCAAGGTTCATCTTTTCGATACATGGTTTTATGCGGCTGCTTTTGAGGGAAGAGGGAAATATTCCATCTTCAAAGATACAATGCTGAGAATAAGGTTTGAAATACATTCCTTGCAACATTTTAGTAGAACCACTCACATGGGCTTCTTTGAGTATGAAGAAGGGGTTAGAAAAGGGAATAATTCTGTATTTGCCTATGGATCGAGGTTTTGGAAGCAAGACCTTTTAGATGTTTCTCTGTTAGCAATATCGAGAGTTGGGAAACAATTTGATTTTTCCGTTGATTCTTTGAGTACAGAGATGGGTTTCTGAGAGAAAACGATGGCTATGTTTTTGATTTTGGAGCCACAATGTTGGGAATGGAGGATGCCACCGCCAGAGTGGTGGTGGCATCCTAATCGTCGGGGTGGGACCGCCGCACCACAGGTGGTCGGTCCCAGCTCCGCTAGGGTGGCGGGCAGGCGGTAGTCCGCCCGCCATCCTAATGGCCCCCTAAGTGTTGAAAAAGAGAAATATTGGAAATGAATTGGAAAAATTAGACATTTGTGACCACGTTTTCATCAGTAACATTTTGTAATGATTACAAATACAATATACCATTAAGTCCACTAGACTCTTCTAGTTGCGAGGATATATAGAGCTTGTAGATTTTATGTCAAGACAGGAGGCTAGAACTATGCATCATCTTTTAATAACTTCTTCTGAGCAGCAACACATCTTAAAAGCTCCCAGAATGCAACTTAAACATCACAAACAAAAAGAAGGTTTAGCCCATATAAAGTATCGGTGTCCTCCATCTTCTTCCTCTTTTCTTACTACTTCTGAGCAGGATAGGTACATTGATTATGCTTTTTAAGTGGCCTTTTGGAGATTGAGAGGATGTGTGTGTATGTTACCCAATTTATGGGTATTATGATTGAATGTTGAGATTAATCCAAATGATTTCTTGATGTTGGTACATGTTTTGTGGTTGTATAGGTTAAGTTGGAAATTCAGTTAAAATAGGTAATGAGGACTTCATTTAAATGGCAGGAACTTGATTGATAGCGCTCTATATGTTTAGTGTAAGGAGTTTTCCGATGCAGAGTTCGCATCAGAGATTTTTTAAAAACTGACCTTTTTCTGTTGAGAAACAGGTGGTTGTTTGCACAGGCTGGATGCGAGTTTGGCAAAATGGAGGACAGATATTGACGATCTTCTGTATTTTTCGTCCACATTACGGTCTGTTTCGAGAGCTGATAAAGAGGCAAAACAGTTTCCAGGCAACGGGGGGTTTCACCTCAGATGCTCGTTATCGGCCTAACAGTGTATGGTTGTTGTAATAAGAGGAAATTAGACACTGCTTTACCATACTAGAAGAATATAAAGGAATAAGGCAGATTTTTAATTTTGAAGAACTTGGCAGTAGGTTCTGACATTATATATTTGAATGTACTTAGTTAAGGAAGAGATAACATGGATAATATCATGAAGAGTGAAGAAGTTTAAGAGTACAGACTAAGGAAGTTGGTATGTGAGGAGGTGCAGGCTGTGTTTTCAGGAGACATTCAAACAGATTTTGGTTAAAAGAGATAGGAAGGCTATAGATAATGAGGATTTTTTCCAGTATCAGACTATAACTCTGCAAATAGAGGTCCTGGTGGTAAGTGTATTCAGAGGAGAAGGCATTTGGTGGATAAAAAAAGAAATAAGGGAGGCCCAAGCATCTTGCATGGATAAGGTGTCCCCAGCGGCACACGAAAGAGTCAGCAAAGCGCTGAACTTGAAGAAACTCATGCTGATGAGTCTGAGACGCAGAAGGATAGGTCCAGTGTAAATCTGGATGAGTATGTCCTGGCTTTGGAATATAAAGATGATTATGAGAAGGAGTAAAGCAAAGTGGATCAGAACATAAGGATTTGACATCTGTAAAGGATCCTTTTGGGTAGAAACGTTTTCATCCTAGAGGAATAAGACACCCCAGGGGAAAAGATTGGTGGCCCATGGAGCATGTGTCTCAGTATATTAAATCTAGAGTGTAGAAACCTCTGGAAAAAAGAAGAACGAAATCTAATGTGAGATGATTGTTCACGACTGGTTATTGAGGAAAAGGTGACTCAGACACCTAATTTGGATCCAGATCTGATCACCTATATGTTTGAGATGGGAAAAGACTAAAGGAAGTGTTTAGAGAAGTCTCTTAAGATTTGCCTAGATAAATTACTTAATATACTTGGACCCTTGGCTAGAATTTTTTATTCTGTTGCAGAGGTGTTTTTGAAAGGGTCGGAATTGGATTTATTGCTCCTAAGAGGCTGGTGCCAGAGAGCAATTTGCTTTATGGGTAATGCTGATGCAAGCCTTTTGTCAGAAAGACGTGATACCTTATTAATGAGGATAAACCGTAAATCTAATGAGTTGGAACGAAGAGAGTCTTTGGATGATGCGAAGGGTTTATTCTTTGGAGAAGGTCTGGTAAGATCATTAATTAAATATGTTAAGACTTTTACAAGTCTTGATAAGGTGCAATTTTCTATGTGCAGGGTGTTTCAGAACAGCAGTTTTTATTGAAGGGCCGGTAGGAGAGGGAAATCTACTGACCGGGCCGGTTTTAGAGCCCAATACCATAATTCACCATATCAGGGATATGGTGGATACAGAGGACAACCAGGAACAGGTTAGTTCTATCCTCAGAGAGGAAGGAATCAGAGAAGATGTGGAGTACGTTCTAGAGGGCAATCCACAAATCAAGGACAAGGTGAGTACGAGGACATTTATTGGTTTGATCCCTTCAAAGGTAAGAGGAAGGTTAAAAATGTTCAAAGATCATTGGAAAATTATAACCTCAGACACTTGGATTCTTCAGTCCATAACCGGCTATTTGATGGAGTTCGAATCAGATCCAGTTCAGTTGGTGGAACCAAACAAGTTGGTATTCCAAAAGGATTTACAAGAGATAATCCAAGAGGAGGTAGCTCAGATGTTAGAGAAGAATGCTATTATGCAGGTGAAAGAAGAAGAGAAAGGGTTTGTGAGTATCTTGTTTTTGGTGGTAAAAAAAGGACAAAGGGTGGAGGCCGGTAATAAATCTCCGGAATTTGAATCAATATGTAAAATATCATCACTTCAAAATGGAGTGGACACATCTTTGAGAGATTTTCTGCAGGATTTAGATTAGATGCTGAAGATAGATTTCAATGATGCTTATTTCACCATCTCTTTGGCAACAGTTTTTACAGTACAGATGGAAGACTCAGTTGTATAAATTTCAATGCCCTCCATTTGGGTTATCAGAGGCACCTTGGTGTTTCACGAAGGTGATGCGCCAAGTAGTAGGTTATGTAAGGGGGAGAGGAATGAGATTGAAAATATATCTGGATGACATATCACTGATGAATCAGGATGTGAACGTTATACGAAAGAAATTAAAAGTAATGACAGATGTGTTACAAAATTTGGGTTTTGTGATAAATCTGGACAAGTCTGTGAGGGAAACAACCTTTACAACGCAACTTTTACAACGCACTACCATTACAACGAAACTTTTACAACACAACATCCATTACAACGCATGTCATTACAACGCAGTCATTACAACGCATACCATTACAACGCATAACATTACCATCCAACACTTACCCTACTGTTGCACCCCCTGGAGTTAGAATAGTAATTTTTACCCCTACACTATCCAACACTTACCCTACTGTTGCACCCCCTGGAGTTAGAATAGTATTTTTTACCCCTACACTATCCAACACTTACCCTACTGTTGCACCCCTTGGAGTTAGAATAGTAATTTTTACCCCTACACTATCCAATATTTACCAAACATGCAATGTAATGTTATGCGTTGTAATGGTATGCGTTGTAAAGGTATTATGCGTTGTAATGGAATGCGTTGTAAATGTAGTTTTTAAAATTTCGTTGTAATGGCATGCGTTGTAATGGATGTTGCGTTGTAAAAATGCGTTGTAAAGGTATGCGTTGTAAAAGTGTGCGTTGTAACGTCATACATCCTTCTGTGATGTCACCATCACGGAGTTTGGAATTTCTTAGATTTGTGGTGGACACAAAAGAGAGTTCTTTACGTTTGCTGGAGAAAAAGGTAGGAAAAATCATGCAAGAAGTTTTTACAATGTCAAAAAAGGAATCTATAAATTTAAGGAAGTTGGCACGAGTAAATGTCTTTTGTTGACTTTGAATCATGCCATATTTCCAGGTTCACTTCATTACAGGTCGCTTCAGCGATTGAAGGCTTGGAGGTTGGCAGAAGGATTCTGGTACAGAGATGTTGTTTATTTGAACAAAGAAGCAAGGGAAGAATTGGTTTGGTGGAAGGAAAATTTTGAAGTTTGGAATGGGAAGGCTGCTGGATTTTGTATTGGAGAGCTATGCGAGCAATTTAGGTTGGGGAGCATCTTGCTTAACATTGCATGTTTGGTAAATATTGGATAGTGTAGGGGTAAAAATTACTATTCTAACTCCAGGGGGTGCAACAGTAGGGTAAGTGTTGGATAGTGTAGGGGTAAAAAATACTATTCTAACTCCAGGGGGTGCAACAGTAGGGTAAGTGTTGGATAGTGTAGGGGTAAAAATTACTATTCTAACTCCAGGGGGTGCAACAGTAGGGACAGGTGGTGTTTGATCAATGACCGAGAGGGTAGAACATATAAATTGTTTGGAGATGCAGGCAGGTTTGTTAGAGCTGTAAAGCTTTCAGAAGGATTTGAAAGGGAATTCAGGGGCATATTACCAACAACTAGCGATAATTATCGCTATGTTGGCTTAGCGGCAATATTTTTATCGCCGTGCTGCGGCGATTTTTATCGCTTAGGAACCTTGCTATTATCAAGGTTTATCTCCTAAGCGATAAAAATCGGCCGAAATGCATGAATATCGCTGAAAAGTCAGCGATATTCATGCATTACCGAGCTAATGCTCTTAGCCATGTTATCCACCTACCATTGGATAACATGGCTAAGAACTGCTCAGACGCAGGTGTTTTTTGTTGGAGATATTCGCGCTTAGCGCGAATATCTCCAAAAGTTGGTAATAGTAGATAGCGATGTTAGCGACTGTTTCCAGTCGCTAACATCTTGGCACGCCCACTTTGCATGTCATTAGTGATAAATTTCACAGACATGCAAAGCGGGGCCCAAGATGGTCGCTATCTCCTACTAGCTGTCGCTAAGTGGTGTTAGCGACAGCTAGGTAATAGGGAGATAATTTTATCTCCGCTTTCTTGGCTTTTAAAGCCAAAAAAGTGGAGATAAACCCCCTTGATAATATGCCCCTCAGTTATTTTGCATATGGACAGTTTAACAGCAGTTACACATGTGAGCAAGTTGGAAGGAAGCAAGTCAAAAAGACTATCGTAATTGGCGAAGGAGATACAGCAGTTTTGCGTAGAACACAAAATAGATTTGAAAGGAGAATATTTGCCAGGAAAGATGAATGTAGTTGTAGATTGGTATTCCAGGAATGTGATAGATTACAGCAATTGGAAGCTGAAAAAGAATATTTTGAGGAAGATTGTAGAAGTCTTTGGCCCTTTGGAGGTGGATTTGTTTTTCTCACAGCTGACCTTTCAACTGCCAAAGTATTGTGAGTTGGAGACCAGACCCGGGAGCTATGGCGTTAGATGCATTTTTGCAGAATTGGAAGGAAATAAGAGGGTATGCTTTTTATACCTTTCTCGATGATCCAGAGAGTCCTGGTCCAGGTGAGGATACAGAGATGTTGAAAGTGTCAACCGTGGTTTCCGACTATAATGGAATTAGCAGTTCAGGAGCCATTTTTGAGAGATGCGGTCAAAGGAATAGAAGGAGTACCCGTTTCTGGAGTCAGGTTCTCTCAACCTACTAGTTTGAAGGATATCCGGCATTGAGGAGGAATTTCAAGACTTTCAAAATCAGCTTTTAGCTTTTGAGCCTTGGGCACCAGTAACTAGGAAAAGGTACAGAGGTGCTTGGAGACTATGGATTCGTTGGTGTTTGGAATCCGGTGGAGGCAGATGATGTTGCGGTGGCCAATTTTTGGGCAAACTTGTTTGAGAAAGGCATGTCTTATAGAACAGTGAACTGTTATAGATCTGCTGTGGCAGCTGGGCATTCTTTGGTACAAGGGGGATCAGTGGACAGAAGTCCCTTAGTATGCAGAGCCATGAAGTGCATCCATTTGAAGAGACCTGTTTTGACAAAGTACAAGACTTTATGGGATGTTGATTTGGTTTTGAAGTTATTTCAAGATTGGCCAAGTAATAAGTATCTGAAGACGCTACTTTGTCTAATTTGTTTTAGAACAGTTAGAGATGTCTAGACGTTGTTCCAAACGGATGGTGTGGTTTTTGATATTAGTAAAAGAACTAAGATTTTGTCCGGGTCCATTTTCTATCCAGGTTTTGATAGTACACCGAAACTTTGTGTGGTGCATTGTGTAAAAGAATAGGAGTCACGAACGTTGGATAAGAGGAGTGATGGTGTGGAGCAGCTGTTAATTTCTTATGTGAAACCATTTAAACCAGTAACTAATGTGACTATTGCAAGGTGGGTGAAAGTGGTAATAAAGGAGGCAGGTGTGGATATGTCATAGATCATTCTGCAAGAGATGCGATGGCTAGTAAAGTATGTATGATTGGGGGTAGAGTTGAACACATCCTGAAGGCAGCGGACTGGTCTTCGGCTGAGACTTTAAGGAAGTTTTACTTTAGAGGAGTAGATCATGTTTCAAAATGGGTTCTGAGAAGTTTTGAACATGCAGAATGCTAGCCTTCTGTCTTGACCTAAAATGATGATTCTTATAGGTTTACTGAATAAAGAATTGAGATTTTACAAAAGACAAGGAGGCTAGCATTATCCTACCCACCCTTCTCATTTGAGTAAGTAAGTGGGGTGTTAGTATTAAAAGAAAAAGAGGAAAGAACAAAGGTGTAAGTCAGGTTATAATCAAGTAATCTGTTTTTTCCAAAGAACTGTATTTCAGGATGATTCCTAGGTTGGGTTCATATGTGGTTATTTTATTTTTTTACAGATATTTAAGAGGAAATTTGTTGGACAGAAGGATTGTTTTTCGATGTTGTTAAAAGGACGCTGAAGAAAAGAGGAAGACGATGGAGAACACAGAAACTTTATATGGGATGAGCGTTATTTTTTATTGTGATGGTTTAAGTTCCATTCTGGGAGCTTTAAAGTTGTGTTGCTGCTCAGAAGGAGTTAATAAAAGAAGATGCATAATGCTAGCCTCCTTGTCTTTAATAACATTTCAATTCTTTATTCAGTAAATCTATAAAAATCATTATTCTCCAACCACCTAAGGTACCCAGAGCCAATAACTGAGCTACACAATACATTGGTTTTTCATTGTGTACTTTGGGGCCGATTATGATGGCGGACGGACCTGAGTCCGTCCGCCACCATAGAGTAGGGGGGAACGTCCGCATGGGCAGCGGCGTTCCCCCCGTGAAGATTAGGATGTGACCGCCAGGGTGGCGGTCACATCCTCTATCCTTAACATTGCGGCGGGTGCAGCTTCAAGCTGCACCCGCCGCAATGTTAAAAATGCATACTTTGCATTTGTATGCAGAAAGCGGCAGGCACCGCGCGGTGCCTGCCGATCTCTGCATACAAATGCAGGGGGGTACCATAGGTACCCCCCATGTGCACCCCCCACACCCCCTTCACCTAGGGGGCCCGCAACGGGCCCCCGCAGTGGAGTACCACATGCTTTTCCACGGCGGAAAATCCGCTGCGGAAAAGCATCTTTTCAGGCATTTCCTAATATGGTGGACAGTGTCTGAGAGACACCGCCACCATATTAGAGCTTTTCCGCCGCAGGACCGCGGCGGAAAAGCTGAGTACGGACTTCCCGACCCCCCTGCCATCCTAATCTGGCGGGGGGTCTTGTGAATCACCGCAGCGGTGAATCCGCATCCTCGGGGCCGGCGGTGGCTTCCGCCTGCCCCGAGGATGCGGATTCACCGCAATCATAATAGGCCCCTGAGTACAGACCAAGGGAATCCAATCTTTTCTGTAGTAAGAGCTACTTCTGATCAGTGAAAATCATTGTGAGCTACTGAAGGCCAAGCCACTCACGCAATGTTAACAGATGTCCCTACGCCCATTTTTACTGATTATGCCTAATGTCCAGACAGCCAAAGACTATGGTTTTAACAAAATACTTTGACTAAGGGCACTACCAAAGGGCTGCAATGTGTGTCAGTGAGAGTGTGGTTTTTGGGAATGTATGAACATGTGTGCGAATGAATGATATATATGTGAATGCCTGAATGAGTTTGTCATACGTACTTGTGGCACAAGACATGCCTTTCACAATATGTGGGACTGTTACATGAATAACACAAACATACATACATTTTTTTAATGGGGGAAATTTAAACTGCAAATCAATGTTCTGCAAAAAATGTTCATATTTTGGAACTTTCTTTGCACTTTAAATTTCTCACTCAAAAAGGGACTGTTTTTTATCATTGTAAATATGACACTGTGTCTACCAGCCACTGGGAGCAAAATGCCTGATTGGAGTAAATACCCTGTATACATGGCGCCATATTTACAACAGAAGAATAAATCCATTAGTTTAAATAGGAGGAGTTTAAAGTGAAGAAACATGGGTCATAAAATATTAACATATACATTTCTTAATTGAAAGTGGAGAGAAATATTGACTCAATGTTTCATACAGTAATTGTGTCTACTTTAAATTTCTCCTGTTTGAAACAAAATAACAGTGGGGCATATTATCGCCGCTTTGGCGGCAGGAAGCTGCCGCTAAAACAGCGATAATGGGCTTGATAATATGCCGTAGAGAATTCCAATAGAAGCCCATGTTAACACCAGAACATGGGCTTCTATTGGAATTCTCAAGGGCATATTATCAAGCCCATTATCGCTGCTTTAGCAGCAGTTTCCTGACGCTAAAGCAGCGATAATTTTAACGCCGTTCCTTGATAATATGCCCCAGTGTTTTTCATTCATAAATATGGAGTGTCTACTGGCCACTGGGAGCAAGAGGCCTGCTGTTTGTAAATTCACACTTTGAAAAGGGATACAATTAAAATCATTAAGTTAACTCTTCATTTTAATTTTCTCCCATTTAAAAGCATTCAGAAACATCATTTTGATCTTGTACTCCCAAATTAAGTTGACAAGGAATTTTCTTAGATATTTAAATACCTCAGTGCTTCAATTCTTCACCTCTGTGCCCTGGGTCACACATCTGACTCCAGCACTGCTCATTATCAGGCCCTCCTGTCTGCAGCCTGAAGATAATAATGTAAAATAAACACAGACTTCTCTTAACTATAAAAGGAAAATGTGACCCTGTGCTGATTGAAAAAGGAACTCAGTGCTGTGAGCTACTGGTAGATCACAATCCACTGGTTGAAAACACCTGGCATAGACCAATTCATATGATAAAAATAGGTTGAGAGAAAAATGGGTATCAAGGAAACCTATGTATTTCTGAATTGGGCACACAATGTGGAGTTTAGGAGCAGTAGTTTTTTGTACGTCTCTGTATTTGTGGGTACCCATACTAGCTTAAGATTTAGAGGGCATTTTTCAAAATGCCTTATTTCTTACACATTTGGAAGGCACAAATGCAGTGAAATACAATTGGTAATAAAAATGTTCTAATTATACTATGCTTCCAAACTTCTTCTGATAAAAATGATACCTAACTTGTGTGGGTAGGCCTAGCACCATCAACAGGCAACAGCCCAACATGCAGCATTGATACCTCAGATTTTGACACTCAAATTGACCCTTTTTTGCAAGTTGTTTTGCTGTGGTTTTTGGGCCCTAGCTCTGTCAGAACCTAGGCAAACCTAGAAAACCTGTAAACTTGTTTAAACTAGATACCAAGGGGAATACAGTGTGGGGTGACTTACATGGCTCTCACCAAGTTTTGTTACCCAAAATGTCTTGTAAACCTCAATTTTTGATTAAAAAAACTACTTTTCTGACATTTCTGTGATGAAAGTTATAAAATGTGCAGGGAACATACAAATGTCCTTCTACCCAGCATTCCCTCAAGTCTCCTGATTAAAATACTACCTCACATGCGTGGGTAGGCATAGTGCCCATGACAGGAAATGGCCCAAAATGCAACAAGGGCACATCACATATTTCCACTCAATTCGATTCAATTCAATTCAAAGAACTTTATTCGGTTATTGTACACAGATAATAACCAGAAAAGTACAATTAATTAATCACAATCAAAATACAATCTTTAAAAATATCAGAAAGGTTACGTACATTATAAAAAACTTACATATTAAAATTCATATTACAATGGATTTCCGGAATCTAAAAACAGCTTTTAAAAAGGCCGAAACAGAAGCAACTGTAAAAAATATTATGCAATTTCTGGATTGCCAAAAATGCAGGGTGGCATTGTCTTAGTTCCATACTCTTTAACACTGGAACAATCCATCTTTTCCTGGGAATCGCATAAAAAGTGCAAAAAAACAGGACATGAATGGACGAATGAGTCGACAGATCATCACATGGGCATTTACAGACTGATCTTGTCCAATCATTCACCTCCGGAAAGCTTAGGGATCTATGCAAAATGTCTAATCTGAGGCGGGTTAATAAAAACCTATCAAAATCCTTCATAGGTAATAAAATATAAGGCTGAATGTTTTCAGTAACCAAAGTAAGATGGTGTGCCACCACATTAGTTTTATTATAAAGAACAAAGGTCCTTGGCTTAGTTGCTGATAGAAAAAATTCCCCCATAGACTTAAATAAGACCTATGGTTCTGTTTTCCAATGTCCAGCCGGACAAGGGAATATTTATTTTGAGAACAATGTAAAGAATTTGAACATAGATGGAACAAGGAACAAAATATACATTGGGAACAAACATGTACCAGGTTTGGGGAAGAAAGGAAATAGAAGGAATAGAGTAACAGGCAAAAAAAAGGGGGAGAAAAAGGAGGCTTACAACATAATACTTTTTAGCGTAAGCTCAACCAGACAGTTATTGCAATGCAATTTACACATTGGAACAGTTCCGATACTGTCAAGACAGTCAACGTGACGTTTCGATCCCTAGCTCCAATTATCAACTGGGATCATCTTCAGGACTAGTTATAATGCTATTGCCTGATTTATTGTAGCGCCTTTGCCAAGCGATTCTGGTGAAGAACGTCTTAGGGAAGACGGTGATCGTGGCAGTACGCCTTCAATTAGGGAATTAGGGCCTGCTTGGCCTGCAATGAGGAAACGGCGTCCAGGGGCGGTAGCAGACGATGGCTGTCAGAATTCCTGGTAGATCTCATGTAATTCAGAGAATAGGCATACTGGGTTCTCTTCCTGGGCAGCGTGAGATTCAGCCATCACGCTGCCCAGGAAGGGACCCAGTGCGCCTATTCTCTGAATTACATGAGATCTACCAGGAATTCTGAAAGCCATCGGCTGCTACCGTCCCTGGACGCCGTTTCCTCCTTTTGCTCCACCTTTTTTTTTTGCCTGTTACTCTATTCCTTCTATTTCCTTTCTTCCCCAAACCTGGTACATGTTTGTGCCCAATGTATATTTTGTTCCTTGTTCCATCTATGTTCAAATTCTTTACATTGTTCTCAAAATAAATATTCCCTTGTCCGGCTGGACATTGGAAAACAGAACCATAGGTCTTATGGGGGAATTTTTTCTTTAATTGCTAAGTTTACTTCTTTCAAAGTAAAGCCCATATCCAATTCCTGGGAGGAGGGTAGAAACTCCTGATCAAGTTCTGATTCTACCGATACATGGTCGGCTGTAGGATGGTCACTATAGAGTTTAGCATAGTGTGAAACCCATTCATCCTCCGAAATGGCAATCTCTAATATCGCTTTAGGGTTATCATTAAAGAAGGGGGCATTCACCGCCTTCTGTAAAGTGGCAGTATCTCGATTCACAGAAGCCTCATGCAAAGTATTCCAAGCTTCTTTTTTCATTTCGTCGTTCCTTTTTTTGAGCGTCTTCTTATAGCTCCTTCTCATTTCCATTATTAAATTCTGATCCTTAACTGTGGCATTTAGAGCGTACTTAAGATTAGAATAGGCCTTAGTACAGGCTGAGTCAAACCAACCGTTTGTTTTAACACCCCGCTTTTTGGTTTCTACTCATAGACATTTTTAAATCTGCTCGACAATAACTATAAAATTCTCAATGATTACAGAGTCGGGGAGTTTTCATCCAAGCAGACACTGAAACTAACTTCACATTTCGACAATAAGTTGTGTAGAAAATCCTCTGGGATCCCTTTCGTCCATTTGAAGGCGTATCCATTTTGTCTTCCCAAAGCTATGTTGTTTAAAGGCTGCCTAGCTCTACTATTCATATTGAGCTCTTGGTTAAGTACTAGGATATCAACTCTTAGCGGGAAGTGATCGTCAAAACTGACCCTTTCCTTGCAAATTGGATAGCTGTGGATTTTGGGCCCTTGCTCAGCCGACACCTAAGGAAACCTAACAAATCTGCCCATTTTTAAAAGTTAGACATCTGGGGGTGTTCCAAATTGGTGTGCCTTGCGTGGATCTCACAACGTTATTAAGCCACAATACCATGCAAATTTCAAACTTTCTCAAACTTTGCCTGAAATCAAGCATCTTCCTTGTATTGCTGTAAAGGATACTTCCGGAAGCAAAAGGAATCCGCAAAATTCCTACCAGCCAGCTTTACCCCACTTGTTCCGATAAAAATGCTGCACCACTGTGTGGCTTGGTCTTTTGCCAGTGACAGATACGGATCAAACCAAGGTCAATGAAAGCACTTGTGAGGGGAATGTTCTGGATTCCTGCAGATGCCATAAAGGTTCCGTCACAGAAAATAAGGAAAAGTATAATTTCAGGCAAAGTTTGAGGTTTACAGGGCTTTGTAGGAAACCTTGTGGGATTCACGCAAGGCACACCACCCTGGAATCTCCTGGTTGTCTAGTTTTAAAAATGTGGTAGGTTTCCATGGGTGAACGCTGATGTAGCGTGATTTCCAGCTTGGGTTATTCATAAAAGCTATCATACTCACCTGGCCATAAAGCATTCATACATAAGCTGATAATCACAGCTGCGAACACAATTTTATAATCTCCTTGATAAATTTACCTTTACACCAATTCTTACCAACCCTTATAACCTTGGTTCTTAATTTCCTCTGGTCAATAGATCAGGTTGTTAGCAGAATAGGTAGAAATGACATTTACTTTTATTTCTTTGAATAACCACAGACTCGAGAGAGTTTCAAAAGCTTTATCTATTCGTTAATTTTGTGAGTCAATACCAATACATGTCAACCACCGACTTCTTTAAGGTAATGATCAAAGTCAAGCACAAAACATCTTAGTAAAATCTCATGACATTGGTGCCCGGGAAGGGTGGAAAAGGAGACAGTGCAAGGACATACTACACAGAATTATATTTACCTAGAATGGTGTGAGGACCAACCCCTGGCCAAGGAGCTGAAAAAGAGATTCCCGAATAGTCAGGAGCCAAGAGATCAGGACAGTTTCAGGACAGGACAGGTGACCTCTTCTAAGTGCAACGCCAGCATCGCACCCCTCTCTGGTACTGCTCTCCTCGATTCTTCCCCTTCTAGATAGACAGGTACGTCTTCTTCAGCAAGTTCTCCGACTCTTCTCTCTCTCCGTCTCTTCTCTCTCGATTCTTCTTTCAGAGGGCTCGAACAGCGTCTCTGACCTCCGTGGCATCCGCCGTCGTCTGCTTCAGTGTTGGGTCGGTGACAGGTCGGTGACAAGTCTGACAATCTAACTGATTGAGCCTACCTTAGTTATACTATTCTAAGTGTATGTACCACCACCCAATGTTTCAATATTCGTGAATCCCCTACTTCAGATTGGACAATGGGATGGGGAGAGGTCATCACACCATACTAATGTAATGGCATCTTCTTTGGTTTATTGGTCAATATTCCTGCCCCTTAATTTCATTTCCCCATGCTTTATTCCCAACCACATTTCATGTTAATTTCTTTTACAATGTATGCACAATTTGACTTCTTCTCCTTCCCCTTTCCAGGTCAAGAGGTGGTGTTCCCAGGCACTTCTCTGGTTAAAGTGTCCTTGGCTGGGTTTCAATGTCACAGTACGGAGTTTGACATTGTCCAGCGCGCTTGCGTGTAATTCAGTCAAGATGGAGATGTTGTGCCTTCAACATTTTACAGACTCAGCCCTCTTTTGCCAATAATATATCAAGAGCAAGTCGATTTTGTAAAATCATTGATCTGACCGCAACTAATTCGGTATTGATCAATAAAAATCCTCCAGCAGTGTCAGTCAATAAGCAATCAACCACTGTTGATAATTTACAAATTCTTTCTGTATTCAGAATTACTCCCACTGAAGGTATAAATGCATTAAATAGATCTCCTACAATTTCTGAAAACTAGCCCTTTTCTTGCGTGTTAGTCCATTATTTTCTTAATTGCCTCCAGTGATTCTTTTTACATGGTATACTTTAGGGAATACTATTCCGAAATAGCAACTCCCATACCAGTGAGCAGGTAGCTTAAAATAAGCTTTATCTCCACACACATAATAAATTCCAGGAAATACTGGATCTGTACCACCTTTTAGTCCCCATCCCCCTATTGTCAGAAAATTGTGTTCACATTCACTGGAACCAATAAATATATTGTTATATTCTGTTTTAAGCTTCTCAAGACAGATTTTCCCTTTCTTTTCAAGGTCAGGGACATAGCGCATGAGTCTTGCCAGTTGCAATTAAGTCTTCTTTCTCAGCCCACTTAGGTATCTGAGGTTTCGGTTCAGAGGCCCTTCTATGGAAATCCTGTCTTCTTTTCTCTACTAAATTCAAAAATATATTTTCTTCTTTGTGTAACTTACAGGTTAGATTGTGCTTATGTGCTTCCGCTATATCTATTGTTTTCATTGTTAGAAAATATTCACCCATGGATTGTGAGTCTCTACTGCTGTGGACGGGGTTCATACTTTTCCGCAAACAAAGGAACTTAAGAAAAAATCACACCTATGTTAGATTAATAATATTGTAACTTTCCAGTTCTATAAAATGATAAAATAAACTACCTAAAATACTACATCAAATACCATAAGACAATGGTAAATGATGATATGTTACTCCTGCGGCTACAGATGCGGGTAATTTCATACATTTTTTTTTTTTTTTTTTTAGTCCTCATATAGCGAAAAGAAAAATTTATGTGTATGGAAAATTTGGATTCTACCTCTGAAGCTTTTGTACCGTCACTGCCCCATGGTCTCTCTTGTCAGGGGAGTTTTCCCTTGTCCTGCTCGGTCAGAGGAGTTCCTTTTGCCATTTACATATAAACATATCTGTTGTCGAGGGGAGGGGAGCTAGCCACCTTGGCTACTCTATGAGTATCATACTCATTAACCAGATTATGCTTTCGCTTTAATCATAGGACGGTGTGTTCTGCCCTTTCCTCAGAGGTCAGATGTTTTTCCATGATCTCCCAATATTTAAACCTCTTGCTTGTTTTCCCCCTTCTATCTAGTTTATTTGTCTTAATGACTGAGTTCATCCACTCTCCATGTGACAGATCTCCCTTCTAGCGAACACCATTAATACAAAAAGTAGCTTTGCTTCCATTACTGTTAATTTTACTTTCTCTAATGTATTGCCAATCCCAAAGAGAATAAGAGTTGTACTTACTTTTAGATGTTTTTGAAATATCGAGTTTAACGTCTTACCAACTTCTTCCCAGAATATTCTTAGGGATGGGCAACTCCAGAACATATGGACATCGTCTGCCCTTTCTTCCCCACATTTAGGGCATTTTTTGATTCCTGCGTTTTTGAATTTTGAGAGTTTTTTCGGTGTCCAATAAGCTCTATGCAAAGTATAAAGATGATTCCTTTTCAATGCCACAGATTTTAATGTTGACCAACATTTCTCTATTGAGTCTTCCCATGTGTTTACTAGGTCTTCTACAATCAAGTCTCTCCCCCAGATTTGGTCCACCATCTGGGGACTTTCATCTTCTTCCGTTATAAGGGTCCAGTACCATTTGGCTACCTCCTTGTTTATGGGTAAGATTTTTATCATTTCTTTTTCTAATGTCTTGTTATCTTTGTCATGTGTTGGTATTGTCTTTGTCCAACTGCTTAGTTGGTAAAACTTGAATTTTGATATTGTTCCATTTGAGATCTTATGCATTTCTTCCCATGAAATTAATGTTGACCCGTTTAGGAGTTGACCCCAGTATTTAATATCGTTTTGTTTTAAGGGGGTGGCCATGGCGTCTTTTAAACAGTCCGGAGTTCCGGGAGAGTTCCATATTGGTGCCATTGTACTGTAATTTACTGGATTTTTATAGATTTCTCCTACTACGTGTTGGAAGGAGTCCCCTAGGTTGTTTTTAGTCATTATACTATTCAGGAATTCCCAGTTTACTCTGTCGAATTCCTTAGCGGCATCGACGGTTAGTATTGTGAGTGGGATATTTTTTGTCGTGGCTATGTCTATAGCGCTAATGAGTTCATGTTTCAATTCATGTAATTGTCTTCCTTTTGTAAAGCCCTTTTGGTCTAGATGTATAATTTGAGGTGTAAGCTTTCCCAACCTTATTGCCATTATTTTAGTAAATATTTTATAATCTGCATTGAGCAGAGATATCGGCCGGTATGACTCGCATTTTTTGGGGTCTTTACCCGGTTTTAAAATGATTGTTATTACGGCATCATTCCATGTATCTGGCAGCTTTTCCTTTTGTTTAAAGGATACGTTTATCAGCTCTGTTATATGTAGGACCAGCGTATCTAATAGAGACAGGTACAACTCGTTTGGCAATGCATCTGGGCCTGCAGCTTTTCCTTTCTTCAGGGTTTTTATTATGTTTTTAACCTCGGTTGTTGAAATTTCCATATTTAGCTCGTTTTTCTCCTCTTCAGATAATTTTAACATTGGCATGTCTCTTAAATATTCCTCTATCTGTTCCTTAGATGGGTTGACATCTTCAGTATATAGTTCCGAAAAGAAGGTTGCAAATTCATTTCTGATTTCTTCTTCCGCTGAGATCAGGCTTGCTTGGTCTTGTTTTATTAGTGTTCTTACCTTGTTTCTTGCCGTGTCGGTTTTTAATTTCCATGCTAGCCATTTTCCGCATCCCTCTCCATATTCATGATTTGCCAGCTTGCTTGCTTCCCACTTGGTTCTTACTCTTTCTTCAAGAATATCATTTAGGGAGTCCTTCTGTCTTTGTCTCTCCTTTTGCAGGCTTTCTTTCTTATATGGATCTTTTTCCACTAGTATTTGGGAGTCTAGGGCGTTTATGATTTTTTCTAAATCTGTTATTTCCTGTTTCGCTTTCTTTGATTTATGTGTTCCAAGGCTAAGTAACTTGCCCCTTAATACGGCCTTATACGTGTCCCATACAATTTGTTTTGATCTAAAAACATGGCTCTTTCAACCGTAAACCTTTTATGTATCTGGGATGCCTTAATTTGTATTGTTAACTGTACGGCGGAGTGGTCTGATAGGTGGGCCGGAATGTGGCTTAGATTTGTTACACTTTCAAATAGGCTTCTATCTATTAAGAAAAAATCGATTCTAGATCTATGTCCTAGTTTTTTATTATGTAGTGTGAAGGGTTGGTTCTTGTCTCCTTTTTCTTTCCATCTATCTGCAAGCTCTAAGTCTCTCTTATAATACCCAATCCACTCCCTCATTTTTGGTAAATTGGGAAGATTAGAGTTTCTTCCTGGGGGAGACCTGTCAGTTTTCGGGTCTAAGATAAGATTAAAATCTCCTCCTAGAATTACTGGAGTATTGGCTAGTAGCAGATGCGTATACAATTTCTGTAAGGGTTCAGGGTCATCAAGATTGGGGCCATAGTAGCCTGCTATTGTAAAAGCAGTGTTTCCTAGTTTTATTCTTGCTATTGCCCACCTTCCCTTACTGTCGACTTCCGAAAATTCCATAATTGCATTTAGGGATTTTTTAAAAACAATGGCGACTCCTTTGATATTGCACCCTTGATTTGTGCAAATATGCATATCCACCCATCCTAGATTTTTCATTATCTGATCCCATTCCTCTTTCAATAGATGTGTCTCCTGTAGAATTAAGATTTCACTTTCAGATGCCTTAAGATATTCTAGGATTTTGTTCCTTCTACTTTTCGTTCTCATGCCATTAACATTCCAGCATAATATTTTTATGCTCTTATTGGTGTCTCCCATTATTTTTGCTTATTTTTTTTTAAACTTTTGTTTGCCGATTAATAGCTTTGATAGTGAATTTTGATGTTCCGTTCTTTTCCAATTTTTTTCGATATTGAGGATTATTTTTTTTGTTTTTTTTCCCCCATTTTGCTCCCCACCCATTTTTGTCTTGTGAGTTTTTTTTACTTTTTTGATTATGTGTTTTGCTCTTACCCTCCCCGAGGAAGCCTCCTTCTTCTTTTCTTGGGGTTTCCGTCTTGACCCCCTTTGGACTCCTCAAAACTAGACCTGGGATGATTATTTTGTTACTTTGCGCCGTCGCCTAGTCATGATTATATTACGAGTATTTTGTTACTTTTTTTTTTTCTTCGGCTTTTGCTTCCATTTCAACTTGTAGGGTTTTCCATTCGGGCATTGTCTTTCATTAGAATGAGCAGATTTTTCACCTCTTCAGGGTCTCTGATATTCCTCATTTTGTTGCGCCACATGATTCGTAGGGAGGGCGGAAATTTCATTTGTACTGTGGCCCCTAATGATTGTAATTCTGGCATGAGTTTTCCCAATTCCCATTGCCTGTCCTGAGATGCTTTGGACATATCAGATCTGATTCTGAAGGACCATGAGCCTTTACTAAAATTTCCCTTTTTCAAAGCCTCTCCGAGAATTTTTTCTTTTAATGTGTAGGTCTTGAAATTTATAAGAATCTTCCTTGGTGTTTTTCTCTCTTTGGCCTTTCCAAAAGGATCTCTGTGGACTCTCTGTATGTCTTCTTCCAAAGTCTTAGTGTCGCTCCATGGAAAGTGTTCCACCAGAAGACCTACTATAAATTTCTTTATATCGGTACCTTCTTCATTTTCTGGAACGTTTAAGACTCTTATATTGTTTTTTCTTGCTTGATTTTCGAGAGATTCCAATTTCTCACTCATATATTTTCCCTCCTGTCTCAGTGTGCATAGTTCTTTCCTGTTACTTTCCACCCTACTGTTCAACCTGCTTACTTCCCCCTCCACAGCTGTGACTCTCTCTCCTAAAGCATTTAGTTTACAGTCCAGCTTTTCGCACACTTCTTGAATCTTATCTTGTTTTGCTTCCGATATGGCAAATTTGTCTCTCATTTCAGTCCATAGTTTCTCCAAAAACTAATCCGTAGTGCTTTTAGAACCTGTTTTTTCAGCCCTCCCAGTTTCCTGTTTCTTCTGCGTCTCAACAGTATCTTTCTCCTTACAAAGTTCAATCTCTTCTGTACTTTCTGTTACTCCTGTTACGACTGTTGTGACGGTTGTTGTGGCTGTTTCATCCATAACTTGAGAGTAGCAGTGGGTTCTAAGTTTTTCAACTTCTTTGGTTTCTTGTCTGATTTTGGCTGTTGTTTTGGAGGAGATATGAGGACTTTTGCCCTGTAAAGTGGGGGGAGGTTCTACTTTGCGGGATTGATCTTTTTTCTGCTGTGGGAAGGGTAGGTCAGGCTTATCCACTAATATTTCAGGTCTGTTTATATCATCCTTTGCATGGTATGTCTGCTGCTTCTGTACCTTAAAAAAAGTTCTCAGTGAGGGTGTAATCTTTATTTTCGGAGATGAGTCTGGTTTGTCTCCAAATAATTTCACCTTATCAGTATGTTTTTTTATGGACACAAGAGGTGTTTTTTTTGCTTTTCTTCGATTAACCTCTCTAGGGGTAATATTCTTGGGATATTGTTCTTGTTTAAGGAAGTTTCTATTCCTAAGGCTATAACTTGAGACCACAGTTGCCTCTTTGTATCTTTTTTTCTCTTTTTCGCTCTGATTGGCCGATTTTTGTACTCCCTCTTCGCCTTTTTGATGAATATCTGTGTCCTTGTCCTTGCCTTTGTCTCCCCTGCTTGCTCCAATTTTTCCCCCCTCCTCGGGCGATATTTTACTCATGTGTTGTCTACTTAAGGTGTCTTCCTCTTTTTTTTTATACCAGTCTCTTTCTGGTTTCACTGAGTCTCTGGACTCAGACCTGAAGAAGCGCTTCTCTCCTTTGCCTACGCTTCCTTTGTGAAGTAAGACCTCCACAGGGGCTTTCTCATGGGTCCCATGGCAAAGTGAAAGTGAACACTGCTCACCTCTGTTGCAGCCGCTGCCGCCGCCGCTAATCCCCCGGAACAGGAAACCGAGCCTTCCAGATGCTCTCCTGTGGGCCGCTCTCGCTCTCCCGGCCTCCGCCCAGATTCCGGAGAAGTTCTCGCTACAGTTCGGCGTCTCCACTGAAGCCGAAGTCGAAGCCAAAGCCTGCACGCCTCGTTCGTTGGGCTTCTCTTGTGCCACAAAACCTTCAGAGAGTGAGTAATCGACCATCCCGGTTTCCCTGCGTTTGTCGGTATTAGTTTGATTTTTTTTCCTTTTTGCCATTGGTAACTTTTGCGGGGAAATCTTTGCCCCGCTAAAACTCGCTCATGCAAAGCAACCAGATTATGCCTTCATACTTTCCCGCATGTTTTTTTAAATAAATTTTGCTCAGGTCGCTCAGGTTGCGATGTGTTAGCGCCGATTTGTGCCGCGCTTCATGCTGCCCAGGTCTCCTAGTTGAGGAGCTCTCCGACCGAGCGTCCTAGATGGCGGCCGGGCAATTTCATACATACATAACAATCACTAACTTCCATGGTCTCTACATAATGTACTAATAGATTTGCAAAAACATTTAGGTCTGTATCGTTTTTATTCACAATGTGATGTAACTCTGTCTCATCTGGTGCTTCTAACTCTACTTTGTCTTGCTTAATGTTAGCTACCTTTTCGTGTGCATTAGTGTTATTCTGTTTATTTGCAGTCATTAGATGGGGAATGTCCTTTACAACGGAACTTTTACAACGAAGTACCGTTACGACGCAGGTTTGACAACAAAAGTCATTACAACGACTTTCGCTGGAGGGCGCTCTAGGATAGGTAATAGTTTAATTTACTATCCAACACCTTCCCTACTATCCACGGGGACTGGAGTTGGAATAGTAAATTAAACTATTCACTATCCAGCGCCCCCCAACGCAAGTCGTTGTAACGACTTGCGTTGTAAAGCCTGCATCGTAACGGTACGTGTTGTAAAAGCACGCATTGTACCATCATACATCCCATTAGATAGGGAATAGCTATTGTCAGTGCTAACCATACAATAAGTACTAAAAATATGCTAAATATACAAATCCTACAGCAGCTCTTTACACAGTTTCATTTCAGTTTTCCAGCAGCTCTATTGTCAGCCATTTTATGACTAAGAAGATGTTACCCCTCCTTGAAAATTTTGTACAAAATACAACCTGGGGAATTATTCTCTTCAAATTGGTCTCACTTCCTCCTCAATTCGATCAGCATTTGATTCTTCATCACTATCTCCACTTATTTCCAGATTTTCGAAATCTTCAAGTATCACATATGTCCATTCAGGACCCTTGAATTTATTGTTTAGTCTCTTCAATGGTGGACTTCTCCTTCTTGGCTTTTTAGTGGACGGTCCAGATTGACTTGTTACTTCATTCACTTGGTCAGGTTCTTCATCTATTGTCTTAAGGCGATATCTCAGTCTTTTAATAATACTAGGCCAATTATCACCTTTTCTGATACTTTTAGCTTGCACTGTGCTTTCAGTTTCTTCAAGAGCTCTTTTGTTTTTATTGATTCGTGGCACAACTTGATTGTTTCCGTCTTCTGAATCCCGCTCTATCTGACCTTGTCCAGGGCTTGTTACCTTAGCCGTTTCTGGCGGGATGTATTCTTTTTTCCTAATCTGACCCTGTTCAGGATTTTATTTGATTTGGCTTTTTTCTTCTTCATCCTGAACTTGTTTTTCTTTTCCTAACTGGTCCTGCTCAGGTCTTAAATTCATTTGATTTTCTTCTGCCTGGGCTTTTTTTTACTGATGCCTATCTGTCCCTCCTCAGACTTGTTGATTTTTTTTGTTTTCTTCTGTCTGAGTAAACGGTACTTTCCTTATCCGGTCATGCTCAGGTTTGATATTAGCTTGATTTACTGTAATCTGAGCGTGTTCTTCTATTCCTGTCTCATCCTCACTCTCATCCTGTCTTTCTAATCCAGTTTGACTTTTTGTTCTCACAATAATTTCAGGTATGTCCACCACTGGGATCCAAACATCCTGACTAGTGCTAGGTTGTTCATGTTCAGCTACTTCAGGATCTGTTACTCGTAATCCTTCAGCTGTACAACCAATAGCCACCTCAACTTCTCGAGTATGTTGTGGTTCTACTTCATCAGGTGCTGGCACTCTCTTTGTATGGCTTGCATGAATCCAATTCGGCAACCTGCGCATTTTACAACTGTTGTTGTAACCAACTGATATGGCTTTTCCCACCTTGGTGCTAGGCACTATTCTCAAATGTGATTATTCACAACTACCAAGTCACCAGGATTCAGATCATGAGCTTGGTTCAGCTGCCTGGTAACAGCGTCTTCCCCAACCTGGTGAGAGATAGAACGCACTTGGTCAGTCAACTCTCTGCAATACTCCAGTTCCAAATCATCAGATATATTCAACAGCTTGTGTCCTGGTACATATGCCTGTAGCATTGCCCTTCCCATGAGTAGTTCATGGGGATTCAGACCTGTATTTTTGTCTAGAATACTTCTGAGTCCCATCAGGACAAGAGGCAAAGCCATTCCAGTGGGGTGAATGCACACACCTTTCCCAGTGTTGACTTGATTATGCCATTCAATTGTTCTACTACTCCAGAAGCCTCTGGGCGATATGCACAGTGCAGTTTTTGTTCAATTTTAAATGCTTCACAAATCATTCCTTATATTTCCTTATTAAAATGAGACCCTCTGTCTGATTCAATAGTTTCTGGAAAACCGAATCGTGGTATGAGTTCCCTCAATAGGAGTTTTGCCACTGTAAAGCTGTCATTATGCCTGGCCGGGTATGCTTCCACCCTCTTTGAAAATTAACAAACTATGACAAGTACATATTTAAGTCCTCGACAAACAGGTAACTGAATAAAATCAATTTGCAATCTTATAAATGGACCTTCTGCCTTTCCAATCTTTCCCATGCAGACTACTGTTTTTCTGCCAGGGTTCATTTGTTGACAAGTTAAGCACCTCTGGCAAAGACTCTCTGCAACATTCCTGAACCTTGCATTGAACCAATCTTGTCTGAACAGTCTAATCATAGCATCTCTACCTATGTGAGTGTCTCCATGATACATTCTGGCTATGGGTGCAAGCATACAGTCTGTCAACACGGGTCTTCAATCCAGGTAAATCCACACACCATCATCAGCCCTTCTCTTTCAACTTATTTTCTCCCATTCCGCCTTTTCTTTTATGTCTGCTTCATCTTGTAAATCTTTCACTTCCTCCCATGTTCCTACGCCCCCAAGTAGCATAAGTTGGCAGCTGATTCCACATGTTTCAACTTTCTTGTTTACTGCTATTTTGTACTTAGCACAATGTTGAGCCACTTGGTAAGCATAACGATTACCAGATGTCACCTTATCGTTTCCTGACTGGTGAGCAGCACATTTGACCACTGCCACTTCTTTTGGCAATTGAATTGCTTCGATCAATTCTTTTACCAAATTTCCATTTTTAAGAGGGGTTCCTGAAGAAGTCACGAAATCCCTCTGCATCAAGAGCCGGACAAAGTCATGCACAACGCCGTAACCATATTGACTGTCAGTGTAAATGGTTACTCTCACATTTTTTCCAGTTTTGCAAGCTTTAATTAAAGCTATCAATTCGGCTACTTGTGCCAACTTGACTCCTGGTAAATAGGATGCTTCGACTATTCCAGCCAATGTGCACACAGCGTAAGCAGCACTCAATCCTCCTTCTTCATGGCGCATACATGAGCCATCTACGAACAGCTCATGTTCTGCATTTTTCAAAGGTTCTTCTTGTATGTCTGGACGGGGTTTGGTACATAGTTCAGTGACGTCGAGACATTCATGATCGTCTTCATCTTTTACTTCTTCATGATATGGATCTGGCAATAAAGTTGCTGGGTTTAACTTCTGCCTATCGTCACATTCTCAGCCCCTAATATGACTCGCTCATATTTTGTCAATCGACTAGGCGTAAGGTACTGAGTTTGAGTTTTTGTCAACAGAATTACAACTGAATGTGGGGCGTACACCTTTACAGGGTGTCCCAGTACAAATGATTCACTTTGTTCCAGACTCATGCAGGTGGCAGCTACAGCTTTTAGACACCCGGGCAATGCATATGCCACTGGGTCCAAAGTAGCAGAGAAATATGCCACAGGACGTTGCATTAGACCATGTCTTTGTGTTAGGACAGACAGTGTACAGTTATCTCTGTAGTCATAGAATAATGCAAATTCCTTTGAATGATCTGGCCTACCAAGAGCAGGTGCTTCACACAGACAGTTTCGTAATTTGACAAAAGCTGTCATGCGTTCATCATCCCACTCTAATGGATCCTTTGCTCGTTTCTTGGTCATATGTATCAAAGGTTTGGCCAGTACTGCAAATCCCACAATCCACTGCCTGCAATAACCTACTACTCCAGGAAACATCCTAATTTCTTTTTGGGTCTGTGGTAACTGCATATGTCTTTTTATTTTTATTCTTTTTGAAGTCACTCTTCTGACCCCTCTTTTTTTATTTGGTGTCCCAAATATTTGACTGAAGTTGTACAAAATTGTAATTTCTCTGGGGACACTTTATGCCCACCTTTTGCCAGATGATTTAGTAGTGCAATTGAATCTGTAACAGAGTCACTTCGAGTTTTTGATGCGACTAATAAGTCGTCAATGTACTGATTGTCTGGGCAATACCAGAGATTCAAAACATTTTTTAAAAATTTGGTTAAAAATGGAAGGGCTTTCAGTGTACCCCTGTGGAACATGATTCCAAACGTAAACATGCTCATCAAATTTAAAACAAAATAAAAATTGACTTTAAGGATGCAATGGAATGGAGAAAAAAGCATGGCATAAATCAATTACAGTAAACCATTCTGCTGTCCATAGTATCTAGTATAGAATTACTGCTGGATTTTGCACTATAGGACAACATGGTATGAAAATTTTGTTAATTTTCCTCAAGTCTTGAACCACCCTATATTTTCCATTAGGTTTCTTTATACCAATAATGGGTGAGTTACAAGGGCTACTCATTATTTCTTTTACAATACCTTGCTCAACTAATCGATCAATCTCTGCTGCAACACCAGCTTTAATTTCTGGGCTCATTTTGTATTGTTGGGTATTTGGATAAACTGCACCTTCCTTTACAGTTAGTTTTACTGTGACTACATTTGCCATTAATCCTACTTTCTTTCCGGTAAAATCCTACACGTCAGGATTTACAGTAGTTTGGACATCATCTGGTAACTCATTTGGTGTAATCATGGAAAACATTTCATTTACTTTGGTTCCCTGTTTAGGTAACATGATCTTGTATACTCCATCTTCATCAGGAGTCTGAAGGACTCGAGTCGAACACGACAAACTTGTGCATCTCTCTAAAATTGCCAATACATACCTCCATTGGTTCAGTAATTGGGGTCCTAATTTGTTTATTAGAAATGCCCACTACTTGGATCGCTTCTCCCGAGAGGGGTAGGTTTGGGATATCTGCTGTTCTCACAGTAGAACGGGTAGCACCAGTATCCAATAGGAAGATGATGTAATTTCCTTCAACCTTATCATCTATATATGGCCCTGACTGATCTACTGGCAAGGATGTGCCAAGTACGCATTCCTCTTCCTTCCGTCTCCGGCACCGTCATTGTCTCTCATTCTCAAAATAGGAATCCTGCAACAGAAACTGTGGTGTTGCAAAACTTTTCTAACCACTTCCCTGCTGGAATCCAGTGTCCGCACTGTACTTGGCTTGACTCACAAAATTTGCCATAGGGGCAGGTGGCAATTGACTCTGTGGATTTAAAACCTGCTGCAGTTGTCCCATGAACACCTCATTCTGCATCTTTGGATTTAAATTTTGACTTTGGACATTATTATTCTGTATAAGTTTACACTTGTTTTTCCAATGCCCCAATTTTCCGCACCCGTGACAGGGAAACTTTTTCTTTGCCTCTTGTCTGCTCATGCGCCATCGTGGTTTACCCCCACTATTTTCACTTTGGCCTTGCCCTTTTCCTTGGTTTTCTGCCTGATTACTTAGCTGAAGTTCTTGTTGTTCTGCTAGTTTAACTTGAGCCCACATTACTTTTTCTTCTAAATTCTTTCGTCTATTGTCGATTTCAACTCCACAATACTTTGCGTGCTTGAGGATTTCATCTATGGGCTTTGCTTGCCAGCATAACATGTGCTGCTTAATCATTTGGGATATTTCCAACCTTAATCCAGACACAAACCGATACACAAAGTGTGTCATGTCCTTGTTTTCAATGTTCTCAAACCCACTGTACTGTTTGAATACCTGTAGAAGACGTTCATAATATGCATGTACTGACTCATCCTTTTCCTGTATTGTGTTGTTCTGTCTATCTTTATCCAATCAGTTTCTTCAGGGGGAATCTTTCCTTTCAGGAAAGTAATTACCTGATTATATTTTTTCATTACCTCAGCTGACGGGTATTCTGTCTTTTCTTCTCTTGGGTATTCATCATTAGGCCAATCTATCGTGATTTTACATTCTGCCCATAAATCAGCAGGCACAGCTATGTCAAACAATCCATCTAAATCTTTCAAAAAAACTTTTGAAACCTTCACAAACCTTTTGACTTGCCAGTACCATTATACTGGTTATTCTCTAAGCTTTGGAAAATCATTGGTAAAGGATAAAATATCCTGTCGGGTCCATGAGACATGTACATAACCTCCTCCCGGAACCTCCCTCATTGGTCACAACTTTTCAACTTTTTCTGCCTCTTTCATTAAATATTCAGATGTCGTACGATTTGCCTGCGCTTCTAGCTTTTTCTTTGTCCACCTAGTTTTCCACCTATCCAAATCTCCTCATTTTTGTAACAAAGTTTTTTTTTTTTTTTTTTTTTTTAAAACCTTTATTATATCGTTCAACACAAAATACAGAAGTAGCCCTGCATCGACAGGGGCCGGTCACCACATGTATGCAGAACGTATCAGGAAATCCAATAACACAGCTCTTCAGCCGACAACCCATGGGTCCGGCAGCGGTAGAGGATAGACGATGTATTGAAAACATTTCGAGATCAAGGATATGCCTAAGGTTTCATTTTATATTTAACCCCCCCCCAAAAAACAAGATAAAGAAGAAGATACAGGATATCCGGAGCTACACACTGGAGGTATAAAAATGCGGGTAGGCGTTAGAAGGCAGTCATGGATCAAGATAGACCAACAGTAAAAATGCAAGCGCCAGTATGTTCACTAAGGGAGAAGAACAAAGCTACCTATCTATCATCATAACCACCCACCCCAAACCCCGCCCACTCATATGCTGCAGGAAGAGATCGAAAGTATCGCTACCGGACCCTGCGAGAAAAAAGAAAAGGGGCCATAGAACACAACAAAGGCAAAATAACAAACCCCCCCCGCACCCCCCACCCTGCACCCCTGCAATGGCTACGGCCTACCCCACTAGCAGCGTGCCTGTCGCCCAGAGGAATACCTTAAAGAGAAAGAAAGAGAAGAAAGAAGGGGCCATAGAACAAAACAAAGGCAAAATAACAAACCCCCCCCACCACCCTGCACCCCTGCAATGGCTACGGTCTAACCCACTAGCAGCGTGCCTGTCGCCCAGAAACGTCCCTAAAAGAGAGAAGGAAAGAAGCGGAGGAGGAGAGACAAAAAAACACACTCCCGGACTCCCTTACCCTCCACCAGACGCAACCACCCGGAAACAAGTGCAAAATAAATGTAGCGAGATGCACAATCAATCCGGGAAGTACGAAACATACCACCCGACTCCCGCATTTCACAGGTCACAATCCCAGCAGCAGATTAAATTATTTTCACGTATCCTAAAAAGTCCCACAAGTTAACCCTGGCCAGTACGAATGTCCACTGGAGCACTTATAACCCAGGCCACTGCAACGATGAGAGAGGTAAAGTTTCCATGAAAGTTCAAGTCAGTATGAGCAAGCCAAATAAAGGATAAAAGTTCACGATCTCCACAGAGCAAGCAAGGAAAAGCGTGGAAGGATGATAAAACTTTCCAATAGTCACAGGTGATCTTGTTAAGGCAGTCAAAGTTGTCCATAGTGATATTCGGCGAGATAGGGTTCAAGCAAGGGACGCTGACAATGTCCACGGGCGCGCGATCTGTCTCATAGGAATCAGCAGCGCGAAAGGGATCCGGCGTCTGCACAGGGACCTCGAAGTTGGATACACGATGTTTCACTGGTGGCACCGCTGGCTGCGATGATGGCAAAAAGCCGCTGTCCGGTCTCCGGCAAAGATCATCCATTGTTACCGACAGTGCCTGGTAGTTGACGATGATCTGTGAGTGGAGCGCTCTAATGGCCGCCATTACGGCGCGCAGCGGTGGTGTGTCTTTCGTCCCCTCCATCTCCTCTCGTAAGCAACAGATCAGGTTGCAGACCCCGGAGGCCGGCTACTCCGGGGAAGCAGGCAAATCTGGAGCGGACACCAACCACGGGCGCTCTCACCTCACAATTTTGCACCTTCGCCGCTGGTCGGGGCTCCCGTCCGCACCCCCCCGACAAGCTTACTATGTCTCCGGGCGTCGGATACAGGGCCGCAGCAAACGGTGTGTCACGCCGTGGCGTGTGCGTTGCAGGCAGGATACAAAATCGCCGTTTAAAACAGGTAGATTATGTCCCCGTTCGGGAGACCGGACAAAGCCCAAGGTTCACAGCCGATGTTGTTCAATTCCAGCCCGGATGGGTTAGAAATCGAGGCCCCGGCTTCCACTCCCAGGTAGGCCGAAAATGAAACACGGCGTATCTCCGTCATCCGGTGTGTTAAAAAGTTCGGGATTGCGCTTTTTGAGTCAGTCACTCCTCATATATACGGGAGTCCGGTTGGAAAACAGGATAACTTGCAGGATATACGAGCTGCTGGCGGAGGTCTGCGGAGCCGGGAGCTTATGCCGCCATCTTGCTTGCTAGCGTAGCTCCTCCCCCTTTTGTAACAAAGTTAACAATTCTTTTATCTATAATTTCCTTCCTGACACATTCATGTTCTCTAGATCTTTATCAGAAAATTTAGCTCTATAAGGTTTTTGCAATACTTTGGATTTCCCTATGTCGATTCCCATTTCTGAAGCCAAATTCATTAATTTCTCATGAAATATTTTTGCATTTCGGGTAATGCTTCGGCATATAAATAATAATAACTCTTCTTCATTAAATGTATTTAATCTTTCTACTCCTACATTTCCAGCTATCATTTCTTCTAATTCTACTCTTAATTTAAATATATCCAATACCTTTGGCTGGAACTTTGGTTTTTCTATTTCTCTTGTCCACCTTTCTATTTCTTCTGGGGTTACTACAGTAGCATTTTTCATCCCTGTGGATGTTTCAATTTGTACGTCTTTTGAGCATTCGGGCATGACTTTTCTAAATTAATCATTTATTGGCTCTCTTACTGGTAAATCCATTAAGGAAATTGTTGACTCACACTCGCTTGCCTGGTCATCAATTATTATATCTTTTTTTCTGGACTGTATGATCGGTGTAGTCAAGACAGGTGTTTTAGGGCAATGTGGCTTATCCCCATATAAGGGAACTACGGGACCTATGTTTACTGGTATTGTTGAGGCTCCTGGATTTGTGTTCAGCTGTTCTATTTTCTGAATTAATTTGCTTCTATTTTTAGTTATTGCTTCTCTTTCCTTTTCTTGAAGTACCCTTTCCATTGTAGTCTCATGTACAACCTTACTAGGGGTAATTCTATTTAATTCTTCTTGGTATGGAGGAGGATTTTTCATTAAAATATCTTCAAAATGATCATCTTCTGAATCTCCATTACCCATCACTAAATGTTTTGTTTTCTCTGTACAGTTGCTTCCTGTCATTTCTTCGGTGGTTAGCACAGGTTATAATCCTTCCACCACCATAGCATATCCCCATTGTTTCATCTGACTATCTCGAGTTTCTCGTGGAAATTTAGAATAAAATCTACTCATGTTACTGTTAATTCGTGATCTGTCTCGCTCAAAGACCTCAGTTTCCCATTCGTCTAAAGCTTTGTACTGAGTCAGTCTAGGTCTTGGTTCTAACTCATTCATACGAGTTCGTAGATTGTGTAAAATTCTTCCATTAAAAGTTCCGTACTCAGGAAATGCTAATACTCCATCATCTTTTGTGTATTCTAGCCAATTTTCTAACCATACACAGGTGTGGTAGCCTCGTTCTTTCATCATGTATGATGCAGGCGTTTTCGGGGGAGGAATAATAATTCCTTCTCTAGTTTTAATGGGTTTATCCTTTTTGAAATAATTTTTGATTTTCTGCAGAAATTACATTTTTCTTTTCTCTCTGTACATTTTTCGTGGATTTCCTCTAATATATTGCTCGAGGGCAAGTCCTATAAATCTTCTTTCTGCACGAGTCCCTATTATAGTTGGATCGTGTCACCACATACAAATCGCACTGTCTATTATTACCGGGACTTTTTTTGTTGATTAATTAGATGCTTGTTTTTACTCTAATGCTTCTCCAATACCAGCGTGTCTTTTATTCTGGTAACCAATCAGCGTATGTTTTGCTTATTCACTTTAACCAATGCTTGCATGGCTTTTTAGTGATGTCAGTTTCACTCCTCTCTATTCACCCCTCCTACACAATTTTACCTCAGCTTCACACCCACTGGCTCAACCAATCCCGTCGCGGCTCTCAGTGACGTCAGTGCAGCACCCGCAACTGACCCCTCCTTTGCAAGGTAATGTGACACATTTCATTAATTAACAACGTAGAAACATTCCCTACTGTGCCTGATTGACTAAATTCCAAAGAAAAGTCAATTTCTTCCGCTACGAGTAAAACTTTCGGTTTATCCTTCACACACTACGAGTAAAACCTCTACCGCTTACTCTTCACTCAAGCATCAACGAACCTGCTACTCCTTCAGTATTACCCTTTCTAGGTGATATAGGACCAAAGTTTCACCAGCGAACTCCTTTGCTACCAATTACTCTCACTTTTATACAAGAAAATAATCCCTAACCAGTGCTTCAACTTCTACCTAACTTTCCACACTTTCTTCATCAAGGCAAGTAACCTCACTGCAGTGTGACTTCCATTTACCACCCGCTATTCAATATTCACAGAAGTTTCTGGACAGCATAAAACAATACATATAGGTGTTGGTTAATACATAAATCAATACGCAACTTACTACCTAACTTAACTAACACCTAACCATAGCTCTGCTACCAAGAAAAACTGATGAAGTGGGATTTCCAGCTTAGGTTATTCATAAAAGCTATCATACTCTCCTGGGCCCATAAAACATTCATACATAAGTTGATAATCACCGTTCCAATCACAATTTTATAATCTCCTTGATAAATTTAACTTTGCACCAATTCTTACCAACCCTTATCACCTTGGTTTTTAATTTCCTCTGGTTGATAGATCAGGTTGTTAGCAGAATAGGTAGAAATTACATTTACTTTTATTTCTTTGATTAACCACAGACTCAAGGGACTTTTAAAAGCTTTATCTATGCATTAATTTTGTGAGTCAATATCAATACATGTAACCACCAACTTCTTTAAGGTAATGATCAAAGTAAAACACACAAAGAACTTACTAAAATCTCATGACGTTGGTACCTGGGAAGGGTGGAATAGGAGACAGTACAAGGACATACTACACAGAATTATATTTACATAGAATGATGTGAGGACCACCTCCTGGCCAAGGAGCTGGAAAAGAGACTCCCGAATATTCAGGAGCCAACAGATCAGGACAGGTTCAGGACAGGACAGGTGACCTCTTCTTGCTGCAATGCCAGCATCGCACCCCTCTCTTGTACTGCTCTCCTAGATTCTTCCCCCTTCTAGATAGACAGGTGTGTCTTCTTCAGCAAGTTCTCTGACTCTTCTCTCTCTCCGACTCTTCTCTCTCCATTCGTCTTTCAGAGGGCTCGAACAGCGTTTCTGACCTCCGTGGCATCCGCAATTGTCTGCTTCAGTGTTGGGTCGGTGACAAGTCTGACAATCTAACTGACTGAGCCTGCCTTAGTTATACTATTCTAAGTGTATGTACCACCCCCCAATGTTTCAACATTCGTGAATCCCCTTCTTCTGCTTGGACAATGGGATGGGGAGAGGTCATTACATCATACTAATGTAATGTTATCTTCTTTGGTTTATTGTTCAATATTCCCGCCCCTTAATTTAATCTTCCCATGCTTTATTCCCAACCGCATTTCATGTTAATTTCTTTTACAATGTATGCAAAATGTGACTTCTTCTCCTTCACCTCTCCATGTCAAGAGGTGGTGTTCCCAGGCGCTTCTCTGATTAAAGTGTCCTTGGCTGGGTTTCAATGTCACAGTACGGAGTTTGACAGTGTCCAGCGCGCTTGCGCATAATTTAGTCAAGATGGAGATTTCAGTCACCCTCCAGGCCCAAATACGAACTAAAAACAAAATCAAAGAAAAACATGTTAGAATACAAAAATAAATGAATGCACTGTATACCACTTATTCCTTCTCTAATCCCTTTAATTTAATTTAACTATTGCATTAGCAGTTTAGTAAAACATGCAAAGTTTAGTTTAAGCGTAGCATGTGCATTAACATGTGAGGTTCAAGAGACCATCTTGAATACTACTGCGTAGCTGCAAAGAATTCCCACCAAAGAGAAAGACGTCATACTACGTAGATGCAGTAGACGCATGCGCAGAAGATTCCCGCATTTTCGGCAGCCATATTAATCACTCGAATTACTTGTTAGTAAAGCACATTGGAAAGCTTCCCCTAGATGAAATAAAATGTAGTGTAATGAAATTATTAGTATCCACGAAACATGTTGGTTACAGTATTATATGTTATTTGAGAGGCTCACATACGAGCAAGTCTCTTATGTACGAAACCTTGCTCCAGTAAGGCCAAGCACAGCCTCAAACCCAACAGCCACTCCTATCGCTGATCTCTCCATGTATCAATTTGGGCCTTTTGTGTAAATTACTCTCGGTCCACTCACACAAGTGAGGTACCATTTGTATCAGGATACTTGGGGGAATGCTGTGTGGTAGTAAATCTGGGGCTTCCCACAGATTCCAGAAGTTTGAATACAGACCAAGTGTTTCCAACCTTTTCTGTAGTGAGAGCTACTTTTGATCAGTGAAAATCATTGTGAGCTGCTGAAGGCCAAGCCATTCACGCAATGTTGCCGGAAACTTGAACGGATGCTGGGTGGTAGGAAACCTGTAGCTCCCCACAGATTCCAGAAGTTTTTCTCAATGAAATGTGAAGAAACTGTGTGATTTTAGTCATAATTTGAGGTTTGCAGGGCATTGTGGGTAAGAAAATGATGTGGGACGCATGCAAATATTACCAATAATAGCTACAAGAACAACAACAAAATAATAATAATATATTTATTAAACATTTAAAAATAAATTACATGTAATTAATAAAACAGGTATACAGTGGAGATGATGGTAGAGACAGATTTTGAGGAGTTGTGGGTAGGGATATCAAAAGAATAAGTGATTAAGAGGATTCAGAAGGGTACAACTTCAAAAACCGTACTAAAGGCAGTAAATTGAGAAAGGAACGGAGACTCCGATTTGATGAAAGTAACTGAAGCTGTCTGAAGGCAAAACATAAAGTAGGTTGTCAGATTGTTTGGAAGAATATACCTCTTCAGTTAAAGCCCCACCACTCTCCTGAACTGGAGCTAGTTTGATTGTAGGTCAGAGGAGGAATATTAAAGTAAGTTGAAGGAAGAAATCTCTTGGGTCTGTGGAATGACAACAAAACCTTTGGCTGGAAAGCCAAATCTTCCTGTAAAAACCACGCTTTCAGCCTGACAAAAAAAGTCAGTGTACAACAGAATTCAGTCATCTACTGCCCTTGTCCAGGAGTAAACATCCACCAATGCAGATGGTCAAACATTTGAAATTGTAAAGCCCTTAAGACAGAGGTTTAATCTCATCCAGAGACCAGTGTCCTAGAAGGGAGCTGGGGAAGAGAAACAACTCAGAACTCTCTATAATGACAATGGAACAAGGGATATGGGAGATTCTGAAGACCCACCCAATATACCAGATATGCATCGAGGTCAGGCCAGTAGTCAAATAGGCCCCCCCAGAAAGATGGTGGACCAAGAATGCACCTAAGTGGGACTCCGGCAGCTCCCGTCCTATGTATCACTGGGGTCGGAAAAGGGACACACACTGTGCAGCCTACGTCCGAGCCACAAGAGGTCTGGGAATCTGGCACAATGGTTCCCCGGCAGCATAGCTTCTTCAGCGGAGTGAGTGGGAGCTTGATTGTCGAGAATTCATCAAGATTCATGGGCTGGGCAACGGATCTCATCTAGAATCCGACGACTATGTTGCCACGTTTGCCAGCCCAATTATCAAATTATAACTTTTAATACATTCATAAAACAGATTAAAAAAAGTTGCAAACATATACAATAGTATTTTTTTTAAATATATACCTATTATATATATACACACACATGCATATATTACACCATTAAAAAAAGTTGTATAGATTGTCTGCTGAAATTAATATTTATTAAGTACTAAAACACAAAACTATTTTTTGAAAAAACAAAACAATAAAAGGAAATGTAATAATTTTAAATATAAACTTTCTAAAACAAAATGCAGAATTATATGAATCCTCCAATCAAAAACATAAAAAATAAGACACAATTAAAATACACCCAGGTAACTGCAATCTAACAAACATTAGTAAAAAATACATACAATGTTAGAGGGGTGTCAGATTTACTAGTGTAAGTCCAATCACAAAAACATTAGGGAAAAGCTTGTAAGGAGGGGGGGCAAATATAATATTCTAAATTCAGTCAAACCAACATTGGGAAAACTGTAAATATTCGAGACGGTCAGATATACTATTCTAACTCCAGTCTAATGAAAACTGGAGAAAGTGCATACATTGAGAAAGTTAACATTTAGGGGTTGATTCTGATCTCGTAGGGAAAGCATCCCATCCGAATTGTATCTGGAATGCTTTCCGTACGACTCGGAGCACTGGAGTCCGACCAAGCAAGTACGATGCATCCATATGCTTAAGGACTAGGTTCGCTCCGACTCCCATTGAACTCTACGGGAGACTGTATACTGAATGCGTACACAGGATCCCATAGCAAAGAGGGGTGGGTGGGATAAAGCGTACACATTGTGGTCACACTGTGCTGCATGCCTGAATCGTGACCGATCCGGAGGGCCCCGGGTGAGTGGGGCCTGCTACGGTACCCCGAAGTCTGATTCAGACATCCATTTCGTCTCGCTGAGACTGAGTTGATACGACTGTCCGAATCGTGCATCGTATTAGCTCATTTGGAATCTGGCTCCATTGCACAGCACGATTCGGCTACAAACGAGTCGAATGGGCAGGATCGGGTTTGGAAACGATTCAGACGAAGCAAACAAGATCTTTGCATCGTACTTGGTCGGTCGAAACTGTGTTGATCGGAAACTAGGGCTATGAATCGGATCCGGAAATGCTAAATCCGTTTCAGAGGCCTTCCGAACGACATCAGAATCAGGCGCCTATTGTTCTACCTCCAGGAATATATAACGTTACAACACAAACAATTACAAGGCATGCCTTTACAATGCAAATTTTACATCGCAACTACCATTACATCGCATGATTTTACAATGCATGCCATTACAGTGCATTTTTTAAAACTACCATTACAGCGCATACCATTACAACACCTACCATTACAATGCATACTATTACAACGCATAACACTTTTAGGGCAACAGTGGGGTAAGTGTTGAATAGTGTAGGGGTAAAACTTACGATTCCCACTCCAGTGAGTGCAACAGTAGTTTAAGTGTTGGATAGTGTAAGGGGAAAAATTACTATTCCCACTCCAGTGAGTGCAACAGTAGGGAAAGTGTTGGATAGTGTAGGGGTACAAATTACTATTCCCATGTACCCCAAAACCCATACCCACCCTAAAACTAGAAAATCTCCATTACTTACCTTATAATGTGTTGTAATGGCATGCGTTGTAATGGTATGTGTTGTAGTGTCATGCATTGTAGTGACATGCGTTGTAATGGCATGCGATGTAAAGGCAGTTGCGTTGTAACAGCTGCATTGTAAAGGTAATGCGTTATAATGACTGCATTGTAATGGTTGTTTCCCACCTCCAGTCTTGCAAGCAATCTAAAAATATCAGCACTCATGCAGTTAGATTTACTATTATAGCTACAATCAAATAAACACTGGGGAAAGAGCAAGTCATTGGAGAAAGTGTAAACATTGGGATGTAGATGGGTTTAAATTTACTATTCTAGTGCCAAGACAACAAAGGTTGGGGAAAGTGCATTCATTGGTGGTGGGGTCAGACTTACTTTTCCAACGCCTGTCTAACAAATGTTGAGAAAAGTGTCAACATTGAAGGGTTTCAGGATTAAGTTTCTCTTTTTTTAACATGTTTATTGGCATTTTACAATTGTATCACATTTCAAGAATGTTGGACGTGGACCTTTATGCAGGGTCACCTCCAAACCTTTTGCCTTCCTCCTCCCCTCTATTCTGCCCACCTTTTTGTTGTCTTTAGGATGCAGTGCACATTCCCACTGATAACCAGTGTTAAAGCGCATATGTTCTGTACTCTAAACATGGTAGCATTGGCCTATCCAAAATTGGCATATTCACTTTACTTATAAGTCCCTAATAAGGGGCACTGTATGCGTCCAGGGCATGTAAATTGAATGCTACTAGTGAGCCTATAAGTCGTGTATGAGGACACAAGAGACAGCCTACTCACACGGAACCAGGGTACTTACAATTGAACATAAAACAGTGGTTCCTGTGGACAATCAGTGATTAATAAATAATTCATATCAGCAATTAATCGTAGGCAAAGAGATGTCAGAGAGAGAAAAGGCTATAACACAGGGTTTGTAGACGAACAAAGTAGTTTATACAATATATTCACATTGTTTTTGAATCCAGAGCATGGGGCCCCAAGTGAAAGTGAAACCTATCAGTAAGGATTGTGACTTTTTGTGATATAAAATCAAGGTTTCAATATTTTGTACACTTGGGGCACCATGCACTGGAATCAAAAACAATGTGAATATATTGTATAACTACCTTGCTTCTATACAGACATACGAAGAGATGTCAGAGAGAAAAAAGGCTATAAAACAGGTTTGTATAGAAACAAGGTTCACTAGTGGGCCTACGGCACTGCTTGTGACACCCACTTCAGTAGGCCTTAAATGGCTCCCTTAAATGACTCAGGCCTGCAACTGCAGAGCCTATGTGGTCAGTTTTAAACTGCCATTTTGACCTGACAAGTTATTCTACCTGCCAGGCACAAATCTTCCTTGTTATTACATGTAAGTCGCCCCTAAGGTAGGACCTAGTCTCCATGGGCAGAGCACACTGTATTTAAAAAGTAGGACATGTACTTTTAAGTTTACATGTCCTGGTAGTGAAATACTCTTAAATTTGTGTTTTACTACTGCATGGTCTATGTCTCCCAAAGGTTAGCATTCGGATTGCCTTAAACATCCTTTTAAGTGTAAATTTAAATTGGGAGAAGATAGTGTTAGAAATTGGGTCTCTAGCTGGCAGAGGTGTGCACTCTATCCACGGAGGGACCACAATCCTAGTTAGGGTAAGTCACAACACAACCTAAATTATACTGTTTTCACCCTCTGGTAGCTTGACACCAAGCAGGCAGGCTTAACTTTGAAGGCAATGTGTAAAGTATTTGTGCAATAACTCGTACAGTAGCACAGTGAAAACACCACCAAAAGACTCTGCAACAGTTTAGAAAAATAAAGTATGACTTTATAAAGAAAACAAGAACAAAAATCTGAATTTTAAAAAAATACATGCAGTAAAGTACTTAGAAGCAAGTAGTGCTAAAAAGGTGATTTGAGGTTGCACTGGGCTGTGGCAAAGCCAAAGTTCAAGCTGGCCATGATGGAGCGTCACGGTGCAAGCAGTGGCTCGGTGGGGGTGTCGTATGTCATCGTCGGTGAGACCAGGGTTGCGGTGCAAAGTGCGGCGGTGCCCTCTGTGGTGCCTTCAGGTCACGGAGCCAGCAGCGGTGTTGTTGATGGTGTCGGGTTACCTTTTTCTCCAATGGGGCAGCTAAAACATCTAGTTCCAGAGGCCGGTACCCAGAATATGTTGAAGTCTTTGATTCCCCTGAGACTTCCAACAGGAGGCAAGCTCTACATCAAGCCCTTGGAGACACTTGAGATGCAGAAAGCATAATCCAGTCCTTTCCCTGCCATAGACAGAAGCAGCAACTGCAGGCCAACCCAGGAAAGCACACAGCAAAGTGGTATCCTCTCCTCACAACTCTCCCAGCTCTACTTCCTGGCAGTTTCCTTAGTCCAAGAGTAATCTAAAGTTCTGGGGTCAGGGCCCCGATACTTATACCATATTTCCCTTTTAAGTTAGCACAATGTTCCACTGGCATACATAACCAGTTCTGCCTGGCTCAGGGCAGGCTCACTTCAGGGGGTGGAGACAGCATTGTGGAAGACAGACACATCCCATTCAGGTGCAAGTAATATATCCTCCCGCTACTCTAAATGCAGCTCGTCTATTCAGCCTGACTAAGAATCACCCAGGAAAGGCAGAACACCCTCAACCCCTCCCCTTGTGTCTGTCTAATATGAATGCACATTCCCTGCTCGTGTCCTTCTAAACACAGACAGGGAATTCACAAAAGGCAGAGGCACACAGTATGGTTAGAAAAGAAAACACTTTGTACAGTACTAGGGACATAGTAGTAAATCAAATAAGCCAATTATGGAAACACCAATCCATAAACACAATTTACATGGGGAGCATAGCACTGAATAGCAGTGGTAAAGTGCACAGAGTCCTAAAACCAACAAAACAAGGTCAAAAACAGGAGGCCAAAAAGTGAAAAGTATGGGGGGAAACCTGCTGACAAAGCCATGCCTAACAGCTGTCTACCAGGCTATCTGTGGGGGGTAATCAGTCCTTTGTGTGGGGTCAGGTCACTACCCTTTGAAGTATAAGTGTGAGCCCCTTCCTCCTTTCCTGCTCAGGAAGGGCATCAGAATGCAGATCTATTTAGATGGGTACTCAACCACACCTAGTCTTCCTGTGTTTTTGGCTGTCGACTCATGAAGAATCCCCAAATTCAAAAAACCAGATGGGGTCGAAGATCTTTTTCACATAAGGTCCCTAAGTTATGGAACTCGATGGCCTTTGAGCTAAGAAAAGAACTGAATGAGACCTGAATCAGGAAACAGTTTATAACATGGCTTTACCCCCACTAGCCCCATTTTGACTGACTGATTGAGACATCTGCAGGTGCAAGCTATGACTCATGCAGCACTGGGAAGCCTTCAGGTACCTAAGCACTTTATAAGCCTGCATTAAATACATAATCCAGTCTATATGTGTATCGGAGACAGGCTGTAAGGCACACAAAGCTGTAAGAGCAGAGAAATGTCCACTTTCTGACTGGAGGTGAGTGTCTGGGAAAGTTTCAGCGCTCCGTCCATCATCTCCTTGTGTTTGCTTTGTTCACCCTAAGTAGGCAGGGTATGCCCAGACGTGGGTCTCTTGCTCACTTTGCCACTGAATTCAAGCTAACCCGGCTGATGAGGGGTGTTACTCCGAAACCAGTCCCAGGATGCTTGACACCATGTTAACACCAGTGGATGGCATGTACCATGATGCAAAGGAGCAAACATTTCTGGGATATGATGTAGTGTTCCGCCACACCCCTTTTCCCTGCCCAAACTGATTTTATGACCTCCTCTACCATTTATCATATGTTCCTAATGTTCCTTTTTGTAAAAATTCCATTCCGGCACATTGATTACATTTCATCCGGCCCGAGCCGGAGAGTACGGACCGAGCCGAAGAGTTTGGCTCCAGCCGGAGAGTACAGCCTGGGTGTGGAGAGTACGGCCCATTGTGAAATATAAGAATGTGGTCTGTGACTGAACAGTGTTCCTAATGAGGCAGTCAGGACCGCTGACCAGGTGTCGGTTGGTCTCAGGACTGGGTCGGTTTTTAATGGTTTTAATTCACCACACAATAAAATCCGCTTCACATTTGAAATATGTCACATTTTCATACATAACTCAACATAACATTATGCACATAAAAATTATCATATTTGGTTACATAATTTGCCTGCCGAAGGCTTTGCAGTCATACCATGATATTCATCGTCCATCCGAAATTTCTGGCACTATAAAACACCATGCAAATGATAAATATGTGTGCACACTAGAATTTTGCTCGTTATAGTTTGCAACATGAGTTTGGCAGTAAAACTGCTTGAGCAATGCAATTGTACTGTATGGGTGAAAAGGTAAAACACCATCTCAACATGAAAAAACAATGCCTCCTTATCACCCAAAAACATTGGTGTAAATGCGCATGTAAACATGTGTAAAAGAATGCAGTAAATATGTTATCCTTCTTGAATATTACCTGATGATTCACTCAACTATTTCTGCGAATGCGTGTAACCTTAGGTGCCCACATGGCAGCATTTTAATGGACAAAAAATGGACAGAACACCATTCCTGATTAAATGATTTAGGAATAGGAGGCTTTTCTGTGTTATATGGGATTTATTTACATGGAAATCCCGCAAAAATGAGGGAATTCCTTACCTACACATTTGATGTCAGAGGCATGTTTGTGCGTGTTGCAGGGCTGGTTCACCAGTTAAAAGTGGGTAATATCTATAGACCTGGAAGATAATGATAACCATTTTTGCAGGCGATGTCTCATTATAGAAACGTTCTGGGTTTACTCCTAAAAAATGCATAAAAACATAGGGGCATATTACCAAGGGCCATTATCGCCGCTTTAGCGGGACTTTTTCCCGCTAAGGCGGCGATAATTTTATGGCCCTATTACCAAGCTGTCGCTAACACCAGTTAGCGACAGCTTGTAGGCGATAGCGTGCATTTTGGGGCCGCTTTGCATGTCAGCGATAATTATCGCTAATGACATGCAAAGTGGGCGTGCCAAAATGTCAGGGACTGAAAACAGTCGCTGCACTCGCTATCGCCTATGATCAACACAGGCGTAGTTTGGGAAATATTCGCGCTAAGCGTGAATATCTCCAAAAGCTAACGCCTGCCCATACCAGTTCTTAGCCATGTTATCCAATGAGAGGTGGATAACATGGTTAAGAGCATTGTCACGGTAATGCCTGAATATCGCTGTATTGACAGCGATATTCACGCATTTCGCATGTTTTTTATCGCTCCTGAGATAAACCTTGCCAATAGCAAGGTATCTCGGCGATAAAAACAGGTGAAGGGCGGCGATAGAAATATTCCCGCTAAGCCAACTCAGCGATAATTATCGTTAGTTGTTGGTAATATGCCCCATAATTTTTCATGGTGACAAATTGGCTCGGAAATACGCCAAAGAAATGCCAGGAAGTAAAAGATGGTTCCTACTGTGGAATTATAATTTTCCGATAGAAAAACAAAAAACTTTCAAAGGGTTTAATACTTCACTTAAAAGTAAAAGAAAGAAAATGTGGCCGTGAAATATCTCTTCATGTAACAAATTCACCACCGGTTTTGCTGGGTGAAACATCTTTTCCCCCCCACCCCAAATCATCACAAACCACTACAATGTTATGGTTTTATAGGAAACCCACAAAAGAAAAGTGTTTTTAACCATTATTCATTATAAATAGTGTGTCACATTTATATATAGGGCCATATGTATACAACTTTTTTGAGGGCAGTTTGTGACAGCAAAAAAGGTTGTTAATATGTACAAAACACAAATTGCAATTCGATAACATGTTACTGAATCACAATTTGTATTTAGCAATTTGGTAGTGAATCACAATGATATGTTTGAATGTTTCACGACCGAATTATGGTAGCATAACATACATTTTCTACCAACACCTCAAGGTATAACCATTCTACCTGGAAGTCACAAGCTAATACGGCACTGTCAATTCATGCTGAGACGCTTCGGTTCTACAGGTCTGTCTTAAAACAGATTGCTGTAAGTTTCAAAAAGTGATTAAAGATTTAGGGGCAGATTTATGAAGGCCTTGCGCCGCCGGTGCGTCACTTTATTTGACGCAACGGCGGCGCAAACAATGCACCCTATTTACAACGTGACGCATCTAGGAGATGCGTCACGTTGTAAAGCCCTGCGCCATCAGGAGGCGTTCCGGCGCACGGTGGGCGTTCCGGGGCAGGTGCGCCTCACAAAAGTGGCTGAGTGAAATCTATAAGATTTCACTCAGTCACTTTCAGGACAATGCTGCGTCAAAAGCCTGCCCCTGCTTGAAGCAGGCGTAGGTCTTGACGCAGCATTGTGGAGATGGGGCACCCCCGAGCCTTGCTGGAGCTGCGTCGCGCTTGCGACACAGCTCCAGCACTGCGCCACCTTTTCGGCACAGATGCGTCACGCATCTGTGCCGTTTTTGCCCCATGGTGCGCCGCATTGTAAATGTGGCGCACCATGGGTGGCGGAGCAGCGGCGCAGGATGACTGGCGCATCCCTGGGGATGCGCCAGTCATCATAAATCTGCCCCTTACTCTTTCCAAATCGAAACTAAGTTGGCGGTCTAGTCATTCTTCCTGGTGATTTTGTCAACTAACGAGATTATTTCAGTGGACGATTTGCATTCTTTAAATGACAATAGCAGAAAACAGCATATTTTAGCTACTTATGTGGCAAATTAGTAGGGGATTCCTTCTAGACCTCCAAATTCCCTGCTGAAACAGCACGACTCTTTGTCACACTCAAGTTTTTGCAATAATTGGACTTTTAACGACCCCTCTGCAATTAGTGAATTGCAATTTAAAGCCAGCACCCTCTGTCTGAGATTGTTCCAGTGTGAATTCGAGAGTTTATGGAGATAAACCTCTCCCAAAATGAAGTAGTAAGGGCCTGGTAGGTGAGCTCCATCCGAGATCAGGTGCTTGAACAGAATGGTGGGTGTGGCCCACAGGAAATTTAGGATGATAAATAAATGGTAGCAACTAAACACATTGGAGACCAAAACAACAGATGTATGTCACATTAACCAGGAAATCAGATGACTAAAGCTAAAGACGAATGATGCTGTGTTTGTGTGTGTAAGGCCTTTTCATGGGGCTTGTGGCGTTAGTGGTTACTGGGTAGTATCACATAGGTGTCGGCCAGGCTACCAGAACTAGTGCACTTCAGTTAGATAACAAAGTAACTCCCATTGCTCATTTAATTCTCCAGGGGTGGTGACATGAAGTGTGTTGGTCAAAAACAGGCAAAATCATCAGAGAATCCTACCTGCTTGAAGAAAATTCCTAGCCATTGCTATATTTTTCACAGAAACAACATCCCTCTCTGGAGGTTTGATTTGGTAAAACATAGCCAATGCTGAGTAGTCTGCCACGACATGGCTTAGACATTTATGTCAATAGTGCTTCCACTAGGTCAGCGGGAAAACTTTCCACAAAACTTTCTCAGCAAAGTGGTCACCACGGACTGGAAGAGGTAGGACGACCATTACCCCAGGTCCCTCCGTCCTCGACACCTTCATACTTACAAGTGAAGATGACCATCTCCCGACAGAAAAAACCAAGAGGAATGCTGGGACACTAATACTGCCCCTGCCTCCGGGAGTACATAAGCAGTACTTACCCAGCAGCCCTCCTGTTCTTTTTTTCTGTCTGTCGACAGAATGGTTGGTGTGCTGGTGCTGCTCCTGCTGGGCTGGAGTGGCAGTGCTTCTCTTCTTCTCCCCGCCCGACTGCCTGGCTGTGTGGGTGCGGGGTGGCCTGTACTGCCTCCTGGCCTGCCGGGCTTGCTGGGAGTCAGTCTCTGCTTGGTGCCGGTGTTGGAAGGATGTTCCCGGCTTTGCTGTGTGCTGCATGCACCTCCCGGCCCTTAGTGGCTGGGGCTGGAGTTCCCGGTTGCTTCCGGGTTGCGGGCTCGGCTTCCCGAGCCTGGCCGGGGTGCCGTGCCTCGCTGGATGGGCTCCTGATGGCTTCTGCACGACGGTGATGTGGGGGCCTTGTTCCTGGGGTTGGCCCCCACTCCTGGTGAGTCCCGATTTCGGGATCCTTTTTTCTTCTGCCTGGAGCTCTTGGTGGCTGTTTTTCTGCTGCTAACATCTGTGTGTGGTTCCTGCCCGTTTTCTTTCTGTTTCACTTGCAGTGTGGGCTCCCTACGCAGCGCCGCTGGAGAGCTGAAGTGTTGCTTGTTCAACACATGTGGGGGCCTCTGATGTCCAGTTCGGGGGCCGTCTCTGGTGTCCTCTGCTTCGTTCATGGAAGCTCGTTTGAAGGGTTTGTGCCAGATGTCCGGGGCTGTGTTTCTTCCGTACCTGTGGAAACATGAGCGCTGTGTGTGGAACGCTCCTTTTGTTCCCGTTCCCTGCCCTCTGTTCCGATGCATTGAGGAATGTTGGCGCCATTCTTGCTGTGTGTTGGTCCTCTCGTTTGCTGCTGCACATTGCGATTGTTCCCGTTCCCTGCCCGCTGTTCCGGTGCCTTCAGGACGATGTTGGCGCCATTCTTGCTGTGTTTTGGTCCTCCCTTTTGCTGGCCCGCCTGTGTCATCTGCTGTGGGGAGAGGAGTTGGCCTCCCGGCTGGTGCGGTCACCCTCAAGTCTTGGGTACCGGGTTCGGGTCTCGGCGGTGACGCGACAGCGTCCTGTGGTTCTAGGTGGGTCACTAACTAACCCATTGCCTTGTGTGTGTTCCGGTGTCCTCCTGTATCGCGACTGGTGCCTTTGCTGCCCCTATGCCTCTCCTTTGTCTTGGGTGTCCTGCGCGCTGTGCCTCCGCCTTTCCCTGAGCTTTCTGCGCTCGGACGGGGGAGGATGTTCGGGGATTTGCTACCCTGGGATGCCTTCCGTTTTTTGGCATGCTCATGTGGCATGCTTATGTGACATGGAGCGCTGGGGTGTCTTGTTCCTTTGCTGCTTGTGTATGTGTTTTGTCACATTTGCGGTGGGGGCCTTGTTGGGTTGTTGACCCCCGCTCTGGCTGTTTTCACCCCCACTTTTTTTCTTCTAGGTGCTGCATGGCGCTGGGCTCCATAGTCCTTCTTGTGCCTCTGGTGTCGCTGGCGCTCATGGCCGTGGGTTCGAGTCCGGCTGCTGCTATCCTGATGTCCAGTGTTGGTGGGTCCTCTGTTCGCCTGCTGGTGCCAGTCCTGGGGTGATGACGGGTGTGCCTTCTGGAGTGTGTCTTGTCCCTGGGTCGGTGCCCCCTGGGGGTGCCGGAGTTTGTAGAGGGCTTGCTTTCAGCGCTGTGCTAAGTCCCATGTTGCTTTTTGGGGTGTCCTGCTGCTGTCTCTGGAGTCCACGCTGCTTGCCTCTTGTGTGGCTTGTTCCTGGTCTACTGCCTTGCCGCTGGCCCGCCCCGGGTCTTGCTGTTGTTGAGTGGTGTTTTTGTTTACACAAAGACAAGGGAACCCGAAAGGTATGCCATAGGGACCTTGGGCAGTATCAATTTACAAAAAACAGTGGTCCCTACATGTGGACAAGATAACATACCAAAATCATTAATCATACACCTGATAAGTAGTATGTCTTTTGTCCAGCAGGACAAGAAAATTTATTTTAAATTTTCTGGTTGATAAAGTGAATTTTAAGAACCAAAAAAGATAACAAGTGGGCACAGCCGTGACCCGCAACAGTCAAGACAAAACAACAAAGAAATGGCCAAAAGGGCAAAGCGAAAATCTGTCTGTATACTTGTGGTCAGTGCTACAGACTCAATCTCTTAAACATAACCATACCATTGCATCAAATAATATAGCATTATCATATTGCATATGGGGTTTTTTAGTCGACGACGTTTCGATGCCTTTTTACATTTGTGACATCATCATCAGGACAAGAATTATCAACATTATTGTTTTGTACAACAGTTATTAACACAATGCCTATTATCGCATTACTTTACATGAAGGAAATGGGAGGCAAGGGGGAAGGGAAAACAGGAAATATATATCAGTTTAGGCATGTTGGAGACAGTTTTTTTAAAAAACGAGTGACTTGAGAATTGCGGCGAATGAAGAGGTGAAGATTGTGACCTAGGAGGTGTTCAGGCATGCGTGTGGTTGGACGGAGTGGGTAATCGGCGAGTGAAGGGGATAGTGATATAAACACGAGTTCAAGGTCTCTATTGAGATCAATGGGATGTGAGGTATAAATAATTTAATCAATATTGGCTTGCTGGCTAAGCGGTCGTTCTGGTGATCGAATGGAAATAAGTCTAAGGCAGTTGCATGACTGGGTCGTGAATGACGTGAAGAAATAATGTGACTAGGTCTCTGGATGTGACAATAATCGCGGGCGGTGGCAGGAGAAAGAACCGAGTAACCTACATGTTGGTTTCCTCGTAGGTTCAGGAATACTGATGAGTAAACGCTGATAGATGTGCTTTCTGAGGGAAAAAAGGTGTGGGGTTAGTGATTCCGGTTGTCTGTCTTAGGCGGAGTGCCGGAGTGAGGGGGTAGGACATATTTACCTTTCACATCAAGTCCAGGGCTTCCATCAGGTTTGCATGGATTTGCCAGGAAAGGAGCGTGATGGCTCAATCTAAACAAACGGAGTGGGGTAGGAGAGTTAGATACCTGCAATGCAGTGTATCAGATTGCTCCTTGCTTAATTACCAAAGGGCGAGAGTCACTTACTTGTGATGGCCGGAGCGCTGTGGCGAATACGGCAGTCCGATGGGATCGATCTTCCGGTCAGCCAGAGGAACAGGCTTTTCAAGCCACATGGTCCGTGGAAACCGATGAGGGACTTACTGTGACTTGGTATCTGGTGGAGAATGTGCAGCAGTGAGGCGGCCATTTTGGAGTGGTGAAAAGATCATTGTGATTGTGTGAGACTAATAGTGCAGCATGCACTAAGGGCAACAGGTGACTTTCTAAAAACGGTTTTCATTAACATAATGACATATAACAAAGATTACAATAAGGAGGTCCAGTCTTCAAGGCGGTTGAGGCCTTTTCTGATACTGTCAGTTTTTAAAATCCAATGCAGTTCCTCTTTATTGAGCAATTGGGAAAGGTCAGCTCCTCTGGGAGGTGGTTTGATGATAGAAAAAACTGTCCAAAGTAATTCTTCCTCGCTGTGGCCTTTTTCATAGAAATGTTCCACAAGTGGTGCATTGGCTGTGTTACACCGGATCCTGCTTCGATGTTGGCCAATTCTTAGTTTTACTTTTTGACTCGTCTGCCCTATATAGATAAGCATGCAGGGACAGAGAATTGCATATACCAAATTCGCAGAGTTACAGTTGGAAAAGTATCTGCCGTCAAATTCAATAGTGCCATATTCAAAAGACTTTCCTTCAATGGTAGAGTCACAATAAATGCAATTCCCACATTTTGAATGGCCTGTTAACGGTGGGAGACCCCATGCATCATTTATAGTAGTTTTTAGGGGTTGTATAGGCAGAGATGCTCTTACTAAGTGGTCTTTAATGTTCTTGGCCCGTTTAAAAGCAAACATTGGACGTTCTATTGTCAATTGCCCTGCGTTAAGAACTGGCCAATGTTTGAGCACACTCTTTCTGATTGCATTGGAAGCTGGGGAAAATGTGGTGACACATATGAGTTTATTTTGATCTTTTTTCTCCTTTGGTTCCAAAAGGGTTTCCCTTGGGGAATACCAGGCCCTTTTCAGAGAGCGGTGCACTAACTTGCGAGGGTAGCCTCTATTTCTGAGTTTGCGGCTGAGGGTTTTTGCTTCAGTGAAATAATCCTCTTTGAAATAGCAGTTGCGCCTAATGCGTAGAAACTGGTAGAAAGGCAGGGAATCACTCAAGGCTCTCGGGTGATGGCTAGTGTACTCTAAGAGAGTGTTGCGTTCAGTGGGTTTTCGGTGTAGGGTGGTGGTGAGCCGACCTTCAGTGTGTCTTATTTCTAGGTCTAAGAATGGGATAGAATCCTTAATAGTCGATAAGGTATATTTGAGGCCTCCACTATCGTTGTTAAGCCAGTGTTGGAAAGATGTGAGGTTATCAAGTGATTCATTCCATAGTAAAAAAATGTCGTCAATGTAGCGTTTCCACATTGTGATGCCATTGTGGAAAGGATTGGACGCATTCAGAATGTTGTTGGTCTCCAAGTAGTCCATGTACAGAATAGCCAGGTTAGGGGCAAAAATTGCTCCCATGGAGGTACCCCTAACCTGGCCATAAAACTGTCCTTCGAAAAGGAAAAAGTTCTTCATCAGGCAAATTTCCAGTAACTGGAGGATAAAGTCAGATGGGACATTATGTGGGCGTGTCCGTGTCTCTAACACCCCTTCAATCACACGAAGGGATTCATATTGGGGGATGTTAGTATATAGTGATTCCACATCCAGCGTGCACATGGTGCTGGATGTGGGATCAAATGGATAGTCTTCGATCATGTTAATCATAGCCATACTGTCTTTGATATAGCATGTGGTATCCGGTACAAATGGCTTGATAAAGAAATCTATATAGTGGCCCAATGGTTCAAGAATTGAGCCGCACCCAGATACTATGGGGCGGCCTGGTGGAGATTGTGGGTTCTTGTGGACTTTCGGGAGGCAGTAGATCACAGGGATGCGGGGAGATTCAATGTTAAGGAAATCAAATTCCTTTTTAGACAGGAAGCCTAGGTCAAGTGCCTCTGAAGTAACTTTAGTAATCATGTCCTGAATCTCAGCAGTGGGATTGCAAGGGAGTCTACAATAATGCTCATGGTTGCTCAACTGACGCATTATCTCCTCTTTATACAGATTGACATCTTGGATCACAATGCCCCCGCCTTTGTCAGCAGGTTTTATTATCAATGACTGGTTGTTTTTCAAGGAGGCAATGGCTTTTTTTTCATCTTACGTGATGTTATAAGGTATAAAAGACCTCTTGTTTTCTAGGTCAGTAAGGTCCTTAACCACTTGGCTGCTAAGGGTCCTCGACGAGCTCCATTGACTTTCCATTGAAATCAATGGAAAGTCCATGACGAGTTACCCTTGTCATTAGCGCTGAAGTGGTTAAGAACTAGTTTTTCAAAAGTGGGAATCTCTGGCGGGATCATGCCAGTGGTGGGGGAGAATTTAGACGGTGGTTTGAAGGGAGTGTTGCCAGGTTTGGAAGGGGAGGGATTCAGAAGGAAAAAACTGTGAAGGCGAATTTTCCTAAATAACCGCAACCGTTCCACCTGTACATCTTGAAAATTAGGGCGTACTGTGGGAGCAAATGACAGGCCTCTGCTCAATAGTGAGACTTCATTACTGGACAGAATGTGTTCAGTGAGGTTGAAAATGGGTAAGAGACCGGTCTCTAAGTCAGTGATGTTGTCATTGGCAGTATGATCTGACGTGGTTACCAGCGGTAATGCTGTCTGCGTGTGAAACGTTTGCCTGGAGGGTTCGCTGGTTTTTGCCATGTCGGGGGCTGCTTTCCTCTGCCCCTTGGTTGACCTCGACCACCCTCTAAAAAAGTACGGTTAGAGGGGCCTGGGCTATCGCTTTGGTCTGACTGTCCTGAAGAGTCAGCTGAGCTATCAGTGAAGCCAACAAACTGTTGCCTCCTGTTGAATCTTCCCCAGGGTCTTTGATTTTGTGGGCCGTTGTAAGGGCGAGTGGTGTAGTAATCTTTGGCAAGATAGGGGTACGTTCTCTCTTGGTTAAAGTTTTTGATATCTTTGCGTACTTTGTTTGTTTTTTTGTTTAATTCAATTTTATGTAAATCTTTGATAGTTTTATTGATTTTTTCAAGAAGTTTACAGGTTTCTGAGCTGGTATTATTGTCCTTAATCTGTTTCTCGAGTTCTGTTATTTCTGTATTTAGTTTTTGGAGCTCTTCAGTAGCAATGTCAATCCCGAGCACCATCCAGTGCCGGGAGCATGTGGTGCTTATGTAGCTGAAACCATTCAGGTATTTTGGATTATTGGTAAAAACCCCTGGTACATTGCGTACTTGTAGCCCTAATGGGATTGTGTTGGATTTGAGGTAGTCAGTTAGGAGTCTGATCATTAAAAGTAGCCGTACCTCCTTTTTCTTCAGTTTCTCTAGGTCATCTGCTAGGGAAGTGCTGGACCCAGATGGTGTTTCTGCTGTGTCAGAGAGGAGAGAGGGGCCTCCTAAATTTTGTTGATGTATTCTAAGTCATATAATGGAGGGTGAGGATCAGACATGCCTATTAAAGAAGATCCACACAATCACAATGATCTTTTCACCACTCCAAAATGGCCGCCTCACTGCTGCACATTCTCCACCAGATACCAAGTCACAGTAAGTCCCTTATCGGTTTCCACGTACCATGTGGCTTGAAAAGCCTGTTCCTCTGGCTGACCGGAAGATCGATCCCATTCGCCATAGCGCTCCGGCCATCACAAGTAAGTGACTCTCGCCCTTTGGTAATTAAGCAAGGAGCAATCTGATACACTGCATTGCAGGTATCTAACTCTCCTACCCCGCTCTGTTTGTTTAGATTGAGCCATCACGCTCCTTTCCTGGCAAATCCATACAAACCTGATGGAAGCCCTGGACTTGATGTGAAAGGTAAATATGTCCTACCCCCTCACTCCGGCACTCCGCCTAAGACAGACGACCGGAATCACTAACCCCACACCTTTTTTTCCTCAGAAAGCACATCTATCAGCGTTTACTCATCAGTATTCCTGAACCTACGAGGAAACCAACATGCAGGTTACTCGGTTCTTTCTCCTGCCACCGCCCGCGATTATTGTCACATCCAGAGACCTAGTCACATTATTTCTTCACGTCATTCATGACCCAGCCATGCATTTGCCTTAGACTTATTTCCATTCGATCACCAGAACGACCGCTTAGCCAGCAAGCCAATATTGATTAAATTATTTCTACCTCACATCCCATTGATCTCAATAGAGACCTTGAACTCGTGTTTATATCACTATCCCCTTCACTCGCCGATTACCCGCTCCGTCCAACCACACGCATGCCTGAACACCTCCTAGGTCACAATCTTCACCTCTTCATTCGCCGCAATTCTCAAGTCACTCGTTTTTTTAAAAAACTGTCTCCAACATGCCTAAACTGATATATATTTCCTGTTTTTCCTCCCCCCTTGCCTCCCATTTCCTTCATGTAAAGTAATGCGATAATAGGCATTGTGTTAATAACTGTTGTACAAAACAATAATGTTGATAATTCTTGTCCTGATGATGATGATGTCACAAATGTAAAAAGGCATCGAAACGTCGTCGACTAAAAAACCCCATATGCAATATGATAATGCTATATTATTTGATGCAATGGTATGGTTAAGTTTAGGAGATTGAGTCTGTAGCACTGACCACAAGTATACAGACAGATTTTCGCTTTGCCCTTTTGGCCATTTCTTTGTTGTTTTGTCTTGACTGTTGTGGGTCACGGCTGTGCCCACTTGTTATCTTTTTTGGTTCTTAAGATTCACTTTATCAACCAGAACAATAAAAATAAATTTTCTTGTCCGACTGGACAAAAGACATACTACTTATCAGGTGTATGATTAATGATTTTTGTATGTTATCTTGTCCACATGTAGGGACCACTGTTTTTTGTAAATTGTTGTTGAGTGGTGGGCGTTCCGTGGGTCTGCTCCCTTTGGTACTCTTCTTCTGGGAGTGCCCCTGCTCTTGGCGGCTCTGTGGGCGTTTGCTCTTTCTGTTTGTGGCTTGCCTCGGGTTGGCGTGGGTTCCGGTCGCCTCTGTGGTGGCTGGTTCCTTTTTTCGCTGACTCTGCCTTTGCTTGCTCCTGGGGTTCCCTGTGTTGTTGGGGTTTTCCTGCGTGCTTGCTTGCGCCTTGCTCTCTCTGGTTCCGGTTGGCCTGCCATGCTGTTCTCCCTCTGTGGCCTTGCCTCTGCTGCGGGCTGGCTGTTGTGGCCTCTGCTCCGCTTGGGTGTCCTGGTTCTTCGCTTTCTGGCTTCTGTGTGGTTGGTCGCCTTTGGGGCTCCTGGTTCCTGGTCCTGTTCCTCCCGTCCCTTGGGCTGTGCCTGGTACCTCTCGTGGGTGCTTGCCTGTGTCATGCCGGGGGCTCTTTGGGGTGTTCTGTCCCCTCTGCCTGCGCTTGGGTGACTTGTGCTGCCTTGGGTGCGGCTGTTCTGCTTCGGCCCTGCCTGCGCCTCTTCTCATCTGTTCCCTGCTTGGTGCCTGTTTGGGTGCCTGCCTGGGTCTTCCTGTTGGTGTGTGCTTCGCTTTGATCCGGCCTGGGGCTTCTAGTGTTGTCCGGGGGCTTTTCTGTGTGCTTGGCCTGGCTGCTTCTGCACTGGCTCCCCCTGGGCTGGCCTTTGGCTTGCTTCTGGTGTTTCCTGTCTGCCCCTCCTGTTTCTGCCGTGGTGCCTGCCTGGTTTGTTCCTGGCTGGGGCCTCCTAGCTGCTGCCGGTTCCTGTCATGCCTCCTGTTCTCCGGGTTGGTGTGCTGTCCCAGTGCTCCACTGTCTGCTTCGTGTTGTGCTTGGTCGAGCCGGGTTTGTCCCTGCCTGGCCTTCTGGGGCTGCTGGGTGCTGTTGGCTTCCTGGTCCATCTGCTGTTGGGGGTGTTTGCTCCCTGGGTTGTTCTGGTCTCGTCTGGTTCCCTTGGTGGGTCCCTGGCTGAGGTTTCTGCTGCTGCTTCCCGCTCCTGCCTGTAGGGCTCCTTTTTGGGCTCTGCTTCCTTGCTGATCTCTCTTTGGTTCCTGGCGGGGTGTTCTGCGGTTGGGGCCGCTTCTGGTGGTTCCTTCTGGGCCTTCTCCTACTTCTGGTTCTCTTCCCGGGCTTGTTTACCCGGTGTTGTGGGCCTGCGTGGAGTTCTGTGGCTCAGGTTCTGCCGACTTCTTGCTGGTTGTGTGTGGCCTCGGGCTGTGCCTCCTGGGTTTTCGGGCTGTGCTGTCCCTTTTTGGCCTGCTCTGGGGGTTTGTTGCCGGCCTTTTCCGGGTTCTTTCCTAGTTCTGTGGTCCTGGCTCGCTCCTTCCTCCCTTGCTTTCCCGGGCTTTGTTCCCGGTGTGGGTCTGTTTGGGTGCCCCTTCCTCTCTGGTTGGGGTGCTGTTCTGTGGTGCTCGTGCCTCTGCGGGTCCCTCCCTCCTGGCTGCGGGTTGTCTGTGGTTTCCTGCTGCTTGGTCCTCTGCTCTCCTTCTGGGTTTGCTTGGGCCTGCTTTCCTCCTGCGGGGTCGGGTTGCTTGACTCTGGTCCTGGCTTCCCAGTTCTGTTGGCGTTTATTGGCCTCTTTTTTGCGGTTTGCTTGGCTCCCCTCCGGCGTTGCTGGTTTGGGGCCTTGTGGTTTTGGTCTGGGTGCTGTGCTCCCTGGGCTTTCCTTTTCCCGCTGTTCCTGCCCTTGCTACTTGCCTGGCCTGGGTGTGGGGTTCCTGGGCAGTCCTGTGTCTTTGGGCGCCTTCTTTGTTCGGCCCTCTGTGCCTCGTTGGGCGGCTGCTGGGGTTTCCCGGTTGCTCTGTGCTCCCCTCCTGCCTTGTGTTGCATCCCTTTGGGGTTTGGCTTTTCTGGGCTTGTGGTCGGTTTCTCTGTTCCCGACCTGGTTGAGTTTTCTTTGTTGCTGGTTTCCGGTCTTGTGGGCCTCTCCTTGTTTGGTGGGCTTTCGGCTGGGTTCTGGGTTCCTTCCCTGTCCCTGTCTTTTGGGTCGGGTTCTCGATCCTGTTCGGCTCCTGGGTGCTTGTTGCTTCCTGGGCCTCCTCGGCTGGGTTTCCTCCTCGGGTCTCTTGGGCTCGAGTCCTTTCTTTTTGGGTGCTTGGCCGTGTTTCTGGCCTGTGCTTCTCCTTCCTTTTTCGGCTGGGTGCTTGTGCCTGCGCTCTGTTGGCCGTTTCTTTCTTTGGCTTTCTTCCGGGTTGTCTCGTCTTCCTGGTGGGTCTGCCTGGTCGTGTGTGCCTTCCTGCTGGTTCTGGCCTTGGCGGTCTTCTCCGGTGGGTTGGTTTTGGCTGGTCTTGGTGTCCTCATCCGTGTCCCGGTTGCCGGGTTCTCGGGTTGGCGGCCTCCTTTCCTTGGTGCCCTGGCCTTTTTTCTTTATCTCCGGTCCGTGTCCCTGCTGTCCTGTTCTGGGTTGCGGGCCGGCTGTTTCCTGCGGTCTTCCTTCTTCCTTCTCGGTGCTCCCTTCGGTGGCTGCTTTTGTTGTGGTTTACTGGGTGTGCTTGTGCGTGCGGAAGGCCGGGTTTTCTGCTTTGGTATTCTTCACTTGTAAGTATGAAGGTGTCGAGGACGGAGGGACCTGGGGGTAATGTCCTATTACTTACCGGTAATCTTCATTACTCCGGGTCCCGTAGTCCTCGACACCTTCATACGCCCCTCCCTCCCTCCCGGGCGGCCGGCCTTCCTGTCTGGGCTTGTTAAGTACAGGAGGGCTGCTGGGTAAGTACTGCTTATGTACTCCCGGGGGGAAGGGCAGTATTAGTATCCTAGCATTCCTCTTGTTTTTTTCTGTCGGGAGATGGTCATCTCCACTTGTAAGTATGAAGGTGTCGAGGACTACGGGACCCGGAGTAATGAAGATTACCGGTAAGTAATAGGACATTTCATGAGCACTTAGCATCCGGTCTAGCAAACTTAAAATGACCCTCAACATTTCACTCAGGGGAACTGTGGTCCTAGAGATAGACAATGAAATACAATGCAAGAACTTTGTTATGATGAGTTTGCTTTCAGTAACAGGTTGGTCTCTAGTTCAGGGTGCAACACTTGATAATTCAGTGGACACAAACCCAAGCTGCTGAGTTTCCAGAAAAGGCTGGAACAATCTCATCACACAAAGATTAACCACTCAACAAGCACCACTCAGTTAATTTATTGGAATAGTTTTAACATTTAACATTTAACAAGCTAGGACCTCCATTCGTAAAAAGTTGTTGCAAATTACATACGTTTTGCAACTGGAAAGAAATGTTACTAATAGGTCAGTTCACAAAATTCTGAATCATAGAGGGTCACAATGCAACCTATCTCATTAATATGCATGAGGCAGGTCGCAAATTGAGACCCACCACAATTGACTAGAGTCACAGTCATGGTGACCTGCTGGGATCAGCAGACCATCTTGTCTGTGGTTGCTTTTAAATAAATAAATCTTTTCTTTTTTTCAATGCAGCCCATTTTTCTAAAAGGAAAACGGGATGTGTAAAAAAAAAAAGTAATTTTGTAGCTTGTTTAGGAGTAGGGGATGTATAACATTACAACGCATACTTTTACATCGCATGCTTTTACAACGCGGTTTTTACAACGCATACCATTACAACGCATAGTGCTTTGGGGCGCTAGATAGTGAATAGTTTAATTTACTATTCCAACTCCAGTCCCCGTGGATAGTAGGGAAGGTGTTGGACAGTAAATTAAACCTATTCCCTATCCTAGAGCGCCCCCAGCGCAATGCGTTATAATGGTTTGCGTTGTAAAAGTTGCGTCGTAAAGGCACTGCGTGGTAAAAGTTGCGTTGTAAAGGATGTTTCCCGGAGTAGACAGTGATGCCATGGATCACTGCCTACTTCTAAAAAACTTTTTCATCAACATTCTCAAAAGAGAAGCAGTTGCCTGGGGACCCTTTTCCATTTGCGAATGGATTACCATCAAATTTGGATTGGTATAAAATACTAATGTTTTTGCGATTTATGCATACCTTAAGAAATTGGTATTTGGAAGGACACCCTTAACACATGCCTACTAAATAGTGATTTCTTAATGTTTACTCAAACTCTTTAATAATTCTGAACACTTTTTCTAAAATGTAAATTGGGTTTACTACATCCCAAAAAGTGTTTTCGCTGTCGCAAACCCTCGGATCTTCAGAATCTGAGGGTTTGCGTCAGTGGAAGCACCTTATACATCGGACCCAATGAGTTTTTATGTTTATTCCCAGGTCCTACTTGCAATGAGTGATCTTATAAGCAGTTATTATTTGTTAGACACGTGAGTTTAAAGGCCAGGAAAGAGGCTATACCTTCCCAGGGGCAGGGAAGTTGTGTGGACCCAAAGGGTACAGGATGGATTGAGTTTGTGAAGGGTCACCAGTGCCCACAGCAGGATGGCATTTCTTCGGGTCTATGACTCAGGCATGAATTTTCCTGCAGTAGTTGGTCTTTGCCAGTTACTTCAGCTCAGGGGGGCTGAGGGAATCTTGTGATGTATGAGTCTGTCTCAGTTCCTTGATGGCAAACATGACATTGTGTCCCTTTGTCCTTAGTTTCCTTAGGATTCTGGTGCTGGTAGTCCCAGTCCATGTCAGGGGAGTGTATTCGTTTCAGATTGTGCAAAGCCTAAGGTCACTGTTTCTAAGAGATGGTCAGCAGCACAGGAAAATAGTCATGGTGTCTAGAGCAAAAAGGACACTCAGGCTGTTCTGTCTACTCTAAGGGAGAACTGACAGAGGAAAATTCACCTCATGCATATGGATACCTCCATTTGGTGTCTGAGTTAAGCAATACACATAAAATGCATGGATGCTGCCCACACATGAAGATAGAAAAGGAACTCCAGCAATGGGGAGCTTGATAGACCTTTTCAGGGAAGAGGTGTTAGGCTGTCGGTATACCAGGGGTGCAGACAGGGGTTTAAGTGGGCCGGGTCTTGCTGGTGCTGAAGCAGATGTCGAGATGGGCCCCTATCGGGCTCTTCATTTTTACCCTCAGGGTGAAAAAAAAAACCTTAACTCTGCAATAGTGCAACCCGCCCCTGCCTTTGATGTAACTTCAAAGAGACTTAGTTTTCAGTTTTATATAGCACAAACTTGGGAGCACTTTACATAAGCACCAGTTACATTACACAAGGGCCTCCATTTATTTTTTTAATCACAGGACGTCAGGCTCAAATCTCTTTTCTCAGCTTGAAGGTCAGCTGCTCTATCCTTATGCCACAACCTCGCACACAAGAGCGAGTAGCATTTTCAATATTATATATACACCAAAGTGATTGTTGTTGCTTATTTATCTTATACAACTTACAACCATTGACAAAGACAATAGTCCTGGCTTGTTGTAGGTGTAATGTTGCTTGTGAGGTTTTATATCTGGATGAATGGACAGCAAAATACCAGTGGGGCAGCAAACTATACTAAGAACAGATTTTTAGCTTAAGTGTTTTAAGCCACGCCCTTAATGACAGTGGCCACGCCCCTAAGAAAGACCCCCCCAGTTTTTCCACTTAAAGCCCTGGGTGCAGATATAAGGTATGTACAACTAAACTAGAATTACTGCCACCATTTCCAGTCACCTCATAGACAGAAATGGGTCTTATCCACCATCAAGTGCGGTGGGACGATTCGTTTGAGTGTAAACCCAGTCTAGGTCTGTCAACCAGTGGCAATGTTAAAATGTGGAGTACCTCCGCCAGATTCGCAGATTGTTGGGTTTATAGAAAAGACAAAACAGGACTAGCCAGAAAAAATGACAGGGCGTTGTACATGACATGATGATGTGTGCCAACACTCTGCCGTGGCAAAGATTTCAGAATAGTACATACAAAATATAACTCTGGACTCTATAGAGCCAATTGGGGCTGGACATATTAAATCCATCCTTATCCTTGTAGAAAAGAAAAAAAATTGCAAACATATGTAATATCAATTAACATATATTCCGCAGAGGCTCCCCACTCAATCCACAGAGAGCCATGCACTAAATGGCTACGGGGGAAGTCTGAAAATCGCTCTTCAAACACAACCCCACTCCCACCCACGTGAGCATGGTACACTCCAGAATAAATCCTGGGAGATAATCAGGTGAGTGCATACCAGTCTGGGCCATCATTAATCCTTCTCATTATCCCTGGGCCTCATTGTAAATCACGCGTGCATGTTAATTACATCCACTTAGGGGCTTCTTACAGCCTCTCCATCATGTAGGGATTTACTGCGTCCAGAGCACTATAGCAGACACACGCCATAAGTCTGTGGAGAGTTGTGTACTCTAGTATGTCAAGAATTGCTGCTGCAGACGTTGTCGTTGGCTGTAAAACAAAGGTTCAAAATCTGTTTTTCAATTAAACACAAGTAAACGAAAAATGGGTATTTTTTCACAAACTAAAAAAAGTTAGTAAACTAACTTGAAATTGCAAAAAAAAGTGTCACCTGTGTATTCGATGTATAGAAAAATATGTTTTAAATTAGAGCGAGAGGTGCATGGTCCACAGACCGCTCAGAATTACTGAATGCGGGTTGTGTGTTTTCAACAGGAAGTGCACCCGAAGCCCTTCCCCTTTCCTGGTTATAATTACAGTCCTGCATCCCTTTCTTCCCTGTATTTGGCAGAACACGCAATTTGTTAGCTGTTTTCTCTAAATGCATAGATGTCTGGCTCGGATTCCGGAATGGGCTTTTTAAAAAAAATAAAATATAACATTGAGGTTACTTAAATTGCATACGCATCAGGTTTCTAAGTTTTAATCTTTATTGCATGTATGCAGAGATTTGCTTTCAGTCCAAATGCAAGGGAACAAACCATTAATTTATTAAATTTCTCCCCCAGAAATGTGGGTGAGGGTATCCTCGTATTGCAAAAAAAACACGAGTGCTGATTTAAAGTACACTTACCTTTTACCTTTAACCTTCTTGTTTTTATTTATTTTTCATTTATTTATACAGCTATGTAGTTAGTTATAGAATGGGTAACTGGAATGATGCATTTGTGTGGCTGCAGCATTTTTGCATAATTATATGTGTGCCACATTTGCACATAATTCATCATCTGTTGCATAATCTAAAGATTTAGAAGGAAAAAAATATAGATCAATTGGTTAAAAAGTTACTTAAAACGCAGTGACACGTGTTGCCGCGCAGTGGAATGCTCTTTGCAAAGCTTGACAGGTCTCCTTTCTGTTACTTATTGCTATATTTGGGTGTTAAACTAGTACTAATGAAGTGCAATCAATGCCCAGACAGTGTGACAAGTGAAAAAATGTCAAAATAAAGAAGTAATACCGTCATAAAATGTGTGGCATTATGCCACATAATTTGCATTTGCTTTACTCATAATTTATTCAACCCTGCTGCATAATCTGGTCCTCCCCTGCTGCATAATTCCAGTGGTCCCGGTTGTAGAGCCAAGTGAGTCACACAACAATATCACAGTGCTGGCAGAGAACCAACGAAGAGAAAGGAAGGAACATTTCTGTCCTTGAATGAAGCGAAGAGCATGTAAGTTTTCAGCTTTCTATAAAAAGGGGCAACATTTGTAGTCTTACAAAAGTCGAGGGGCCAAGATCCTTAATGATCTTCTTCCATATCGTTCCTTGTTTCCAATGTGGGATCTTGAGCAGAAGTGTGGATCCCTATCTAAGAGATGTCAAATGAGCATGGGTAATAGTAGACGAGAGAGAAGCTTATGTCAAGTGTGATCGCAGGCTCTGGCACCAGGCATTGGTTCCTTGAAATAGATAAACTGCTGAAAGGGGGCCAATGAAGCGAATGACAAGCGGAGGAGACGTGACCATGTTTGATCACCCTACTACCAGCCATATTGCCATTTTCTGGGTTCCTCTTAAATATGTTCACCTGTAGCTCTGTTAAGTCTGAGATATTGGATGTCTCCATCTTCCATGCACAAAAGGATTCATGGTTCCCACCACCATGACACTGTGGATGACACGTTCTCAATGTACGTGCTACTTACTGTCTAAATAGGCATTTCCTGTCCCCAAACAAAATCACCCAGTCGGCTTGGCTCTAACACCCATAACCATCCTGCACCAACTTATCCACCCTCCTGGTCTTTCCCCATTCTCTTCACTTCCAATTTATGTGCCAAGCCTCTGAGCCCTTTTTCATTCTCTTTAAATCCTCAGACCATCTACTACCATGGAATCCCTGGTCCTGGTGCCAGTCCGCCTCACCAAGTTAGTTGAACATTAGCCAAAACTACACTATAAGTTTTGTTTTTCTGGAAATTTAAATGTCCCTGACTTCTGTAACATTCCCATGTCTACCTTTCACATGAATATGCATGTTATCTGCTCCTATTCTGCATCAGTCTCGGTACTCACTTGATCTACTCCCATTGCCTAATTCCCAGAAGGGTGGGTTGAAGTTGTAATTTTATGGTGAATATAAGAAAGCCATTCCTTCCCCACTAAGGAGGAAATTGGCACTGTCCAACCAGCAGTCAATAAATAATAATAAAATAATAAATAAAATAAAAAAACTGTGCCCAGTGAGCTGGATTATCCTGTTGCTACCCACATCACCACCAGCCCGAGGCAGGAGAGGGATGCTGCTTAAAGTTCGCTGACAACTGCTTCCATCCTTGGCTTGTGGTAGGTCCCACCACTTAATCACTTATCGTCAATGTCGCTTGTGTAACTGCTTCCAGCTATAACCAGAAATTCCCACCTAAAGGGTCCTGATAGGGAAAGAACTCCAAGCTCTTGGGACATAATAGTGTACAGGAACAGCCACCAGAAGTACATAGTGTCAGAAAGGTGTATCAATCCAGCTTACCCATCCTCCAGGATGGTATGTGCCAACGTGATTTGGCACTATGATGGTATTAAGTCTGCTCACCTATCCTTAACAAGCTGCTCAAACCATACAAAACTACCAGAAACCTCCGCTCCAACGATCTTAACCTGGCACAAGTCAATAGAATCAACAAGGCTCATACGGGTGGTCGCCTCTTTTCCTATAACACTTCAAAGTTATGGAAATCTCTGCCCCCCCCCCCCTCTTCGTCAGGAGCCCAATTATCTTTCTTTCCGTAAGAAAATAAAAACCTGGCTTTTTCATGGAATCTAACGAAACTATCCCTGCTTATCTTAGACCCTCTCTGCTCGCAGCTTAAGCGCTGGGATGCCTCCGGGTAGCCATGCGCTATAAAAGAGGTATTTTTCATTTCATTTCACCCACTCTCCTTAACATCACATGCCCAAGCTCCATCCAAATACTTCATCCACCACAGTACGTGTAAAGCTCCAGGTACAGTGAACGAGAATGAACTAGGATGGGCAACAGAGGAAACTGCCACAGGTACACCTATATAGGTAACTTGTTTACTCTTTAGCGTGCCACACACTAGAGCACTGCTGGCATGGGACAGAAGGGATCTGAGAATTGGTGAGTAGGAGAGAGACCAAAAGACATGTAAATAGAATAAAACAAAACTCCCAAACGGAAGTGGTAGGCAATGGAAGAGCCCATTTCAGACATTGCCTCTTTCCCATCGAGTGACAGCTTTTTGTTTCATCACATGTACACGTGCTATAAAAAGAAGTGTTCTTCAGCCCAAGGGTGGTAATCCAATACATCACTGTACCAATGTATTTTCTTTCAATTCTTTATAAGATTTATATTTTTCGGTGATTATCCTTAAAAAACTAAAAAAGGTTTCTATGCCTGTTCTAAGTAGATCTGCGTGGTAGGGGGTACCTATTCCGTGTTATTATAATAATATATTACATATATTTTAATGTAAAATTTGTATTGCAAGCATATTGCCACCGTGCTAAGATGGTGTCGTGTTGTTTCTTATTCATTTTATTTTTGTGCCATATACTTGCAATGAAAATAATAACCGTTGCAGCAGTTGGCTAAACCAAACGTACCGGCTTTCCATAGGCTTGGTTATCTTTGCACATCTCACCAACTTTACTGAGTAGTAAGCTAATTTTAATCCCACCTTTACTCCTCTAGCAATATACGTGTATGTAAGTATTTATTTATGCATTTACTTTTTAATATATTTATTTCTCATGTAAAAAACAAAGTCCTATGGTGCTCACCAAAAATATCGTGCCACTCAGAAAACCCTCTACAGATAGTGCTTTCCAGTACTTTACCAAACAAGAAAAAACTTCTCCTAAAAGTCAATACTTGCTTCGACCTCAATCATCCTGTGAATGTTCATTCTAGGTATGTGTGTACACATTGTAAAATATGGGTCCTTTAATAAATACCTCAAGGACAGTGTTTTGCTGACAAGATTAATATCTAGCTCGTAAAAGTAATCTGGTGTACAAGAAGCCTGGAGTCTCATTTGATATCACACTTGGCCAGTTGGATGCCCACCCACATCCAATATCAGTGACTTGATCAATATTTGAATATGCCATTGAGCAGGCTGCCTGGTGGACGAAGTCATATACTCGATTAGCCTTATGGCCATGATACGTGGTGGATACATCAGTGCTTGCCTTTGTGGGCATATCTGATGATGATGATATATCTCATTAAAGTGTGCAACGAGATTGCTTGAAATGTCTGTGCCACCCTTCCCTCGCTTACTTGCCTTCACCGTTTTTTAGCCACAATTCTTTGTGGTGTCTGACTGATCTCGAGTTCTCTGTCCATCTATCTACTCTTGACCTCCTGTATGGGATCAAAGGCATTTTATGAATCCCTTCTCCAACCACTGCGTGCTTTCTTGGTCAGGGCTTTGGTCTAGTCATTCTCTGAATTATCCACCCCAAGAAGTGTGTCTCTTTTGCCAGTGCTACTTTCCACTGTCTTTGTCTATTCCCATCAACAGGGTCAAGCTGACATCATGACATATCCCAAAACCTATTTCATATGGCGGCAACTTGCTGGGCATCTTCCTGTACTCTTTCAAGTGTTTTCACCAGTCTTGGACTTCAACTTCTGTCTCTGCTATTGGGGGCTGCAATCCTGCTCTACCCCTGGGTGAGAGAGAAGACAATACTAATAACATCCTACTGAGCTCTAGACTTTTCTCACTAAACACTAGCTGCTCTTTCCTACATATTCCATCCCCCTCAGTAAGAAACTATCCTAGGGCAGCGAGAAACAGCATTCATGACACCCTACTGAGCTCCATGGTGTTCTCACTGCCTCGCTTCTTCCCAGTTAGTAAGTGCACTAGGGTTTGTGGTTTCTTGATTAGCCCTTCCTTTCTCAATCTGATGGGAGCATTTTCCTCTGGGACTGGTGGGAGACACAATTCATGAAAGAGCATTGGTCGCCAGGCTGTGAAATTTAACCCAAGGACAATCCAGTATTTTAAATTGACCCCAGCCCCTTACACTGTATCTTATTATTATTACATCCATCATTTAGGTATGCTACACCTATTATTATTATTACATTCTTGTGCAGCGCATAGCTACCCGTAGGGTTTCCCAGCGCTTAGGTGGCAGGATGATCAGGGTAAGGAGTGATGCTAGAATAAGGGAATCAACACCCGCAACTCCTCAGCCACTGGGAGGACTCTTACCTATGCCCCTATGCTGTTACTATGGGCAAAAGGGACGTGTACATCCTAAACTTTTACAACGCACTACCATTACGACGCAACCATTACAACGTAAACCATTACAACGCATTGCGCTGGGGGGCGCTCTAGGATAGGGAATAGATTTAATTTACTATCCAACACCTTCCTTAGTGTCCAGGGGGACTGGAGTTGGAATAGTAAATTAAACTATTCACTATCCAGCACCCCAAAGCGCTATGCGTTGTAATGGTATGCATCGTAAAAACTGCGTTGTAATGGCATGCGTGGTAAAAGCATGCGTTGTAACATCATACATCCGGCCATGACACCCCCTGAATATCTGATATAAATGTTGACACAGGCTCCTTCAGCAACACTGCAGACTAGCTCAGGGTCAATGCAGATGGAAGTCCAGAGTTACCAGCGTTGTCCTAAGCAGTGTCCCAAGTGTGCTGGGATTCACAGCCCATGGCATGTCAAAGAATAGGGGGAGGGAAGAAAGGTCGAACACCCTGCAACACTGCCTTTGCTCTTGTGTTGGATCTCTGACCTGACCCCTGCATACTGGTGGTGTTTTCCCTGCACTTTTGCAAGTGTGTAGGTGAAACAATTTGTGTGTATTCTGGATTAAGGTAACCTCTATCTTGTCATAAGGCGACTGGTTTTTAGATAACATTACATACCACATTCTTGCCAGTTTTAAGTGCTGTGAATAACATTTTACTATTACACAAATTAATTACCCCAGTTTAGTTATCTTGGTAGGATGGAAGTTTGGATTGCCTGCATGGCCTCCAGAACACTCAATGAGGCATCTCCCAGCATCATATGTAGGTTGCATCACACCACTATTAGCCTGCTTGGCTTCACTGGTTGACATATGGGCGTGTACGCTGTCCAGGACCAAGAGAGTCCAGTATCTCTTGTACAGGAGTGGAGTTTGTGCTACTGCGGATCACAGGCAGACATCCTTTTTGATTCAGGTGCCAAACTGAGCAGCACCTTTTGGGTGTATTGGACCAGAAGTTTCTGTATGTAGTATTGCTTATTGGGGAAAATTAATACTTGAAAACACTCAAATCAAATAAGCTTTTTTCGATTTTAGTCATATAAAATCACAAAAGCAGACGTAGCACATAAAAGACATTTTACACACTCTTAAAATATATAAAGTTATTCAATGTTTCCCGAAAATTCATTTTTCCTAAAAAGGGCAAAGAAGTACAGTTACCTCAGGTGTTTAGAGGTGGGGGAAAATGTACACATCGTGTATAGCTTACAAAATCATCAATCACAGTTTACTTAATTTGGGTTCCCAGTAACAGTTAACCACTAACACACTTCTTGGCTCTAAGTACACTTTTTAAAAAACTAACCATTGCACGAACGCAGTAAAAGCTATCCAGTAATTGCAAATATAAGAAGTCTGGTCGACATTGCCTCCATCACCCTGCCTTCAGAAGAGGCAAAATCCATCTCGCTCTTTTTTTTGTATATAATTTACAAAAAAGAACCAGATGTATTGTAGATTGTGGAGTTAGATCGTCGCAAGGGCAAAAACATAGCTCTTTTGACTAGTCATTCCTGTTAGGGTAGCTGAGTAATCGATAAACAATCCCAAATCTAAAAATCGTTAGCACATATCTGTCATATCCACTTAGACAACATAATAGATAAGGCCGAATTTTCATATGTTGTTAAAATCAATTGATGCTGAACAACTGTTTGCTTATTAATTTCCAGCCCAAGTCTGTTTGCCTCCAGGTGGCTCATGCAGATTTCTTTAAACTCCTTCCTGGAGACAGAATTGATTGTCTCAGGGCAATTACAGTACTCAGGATGTCCGAATGAGGTCACACACTGCTCGTCCCATCAGCATGTGACCCCGGAGCATGATGGTCGATGTGGTCGGTATCAGCGGGTGCGCTTCTACCCGAGTTTAGAGTCTTGAGGGTGTTCACTGGTGTGCTTGCCATCCCTGGACACGTGTTTCGCGTTCATTAACGCTCATCAGCAGGGATTAGGCGTGTGCACGGGGCTGCAGCGTGGGCTCCCGAAAATATTCATAGGTCCAGATACCTCTTAAGGCGCGCAGGTGCGTTGTCTCGAGGTCGTCACCTCCACCGGCTCAAGGGAGCCTGTATAAATAGTAAGTCCGAATGAGGTCGCACACTGCTCGTCCAATTACAGTACTCAAGATGCCCAAGAACACACATACAATTATTTATATATTTCAACCACGGGATCTTGTTGCATTAGCCAGTTTCATTGAGTCCTTAATTATTTCTTGATTCAAGCCCGTACTAGTAGAAGTCCAAATCCTATGCCAGAGTAACACTGGCTGGGCTTTGATGGCAACTGCGAAATACGAAATGCCCAGCTCACTGTGGCAGTCATAAACAGGAGTACTACTAGGTACCGCAAAAATAAACTTTAAAAAAGCATTCTGAACATGCTGAATAGAATAAGAATCATAAAAACCCCACACACCCACCCAAATAATGGCAATACTCACCAGGGCCGGACTGGGAACCACAATCGGCCCTGGCAAAGTGCTCAGCCGCCCCCCCACACCCCACTCGGGGAGGTTGGAGGTGCCGCTGATCACTTTGCCGGGGCCGGTTTTCGGACGATTTTGGTACAGGGCTGATTTTACAGCTATGCCGCAAAAACGGCCCTGTAAGAAAAACAGCCCCCAGGGGCCCAAATCCAGCCCCCACCCGTGCGGCGCACCGGGGGACTGCAAGGTGCCCGCTATGGCCTGTCCGGCCCTGATACTCACACATTTTGCCTTCTATATCCTAAGGAGTATCTCAGGGGGCCTTTTTCCTAGTGTTTTTGTAAAGTTGGCCACCGATGCAGTTGATTTCATAAAGAGAAGACTCCTACTTTTAACAACCTCTCGCCAAGAACCAGTGCCGTCAAGTAAGATCCCCAAATATGTGACCATTTTAGTGGATTCTACCGTACTTTCCCCAAGTGGTAGGCTTGTGCATTTCTGTCTCCCTTTACCACAACTCAAAACATACGTTTTTTTGGCTTTTATTGAATGCACTCATATGTTTGAATAGTCGAATATCATTTTGTTGATTTGTCTGCTCATCTGATTCAATTCCACACTTTGTCCGTTTCGGCCCTTAGGGGCAGATTTACAAGCCCCTTTCACCACTTTCGCGCCATTTTTAACATGGGAAATATGACGCAAAAGTGGTGCAAGAGGCTTGTAAATAAGCCCCTTAATATTTTGTGGCAAGATGTCAAACACGGGGACAAGTAATATGTAATCTTCAGCTGCTTTAGAGTTCTTAATACCAGGGTGAATAATCGTGGCGCTGTTTAACCAAAACATACTTCACATTAATAATTAAATATACAGAAATCCATTACAGATTTTACTCTTCCCTGGCAAGAGCCTTTGTTCCGCCATGGTCACAGTGTAATTGCCTTTATAAAATAAGGTTTAGGATTTCGTATTACAGTCACTTGATGACTAAAAGAAGAACTACTCTGCCAATCAAGATAATGGCACATTCAATGGAGAGGATGTGGCGCAGCACACAGAGCTGCCAACTCGGCAGCTGAGCATCTTCTCAACAACTTGTGATTCTGGGCAAATCACTTAATCTCCCGTGCCCATGGATAGCGCCAGGATAATCACACGGGTGATAAGCTGCGCTATATAAATCTCAAGATTTAATTTCAATATCGTTAAAGGAAACCTAACACATTTTTTTCAAGTAATGGCTATGCGAGGCAATAAAGTTGTGGAAAGGTGAAATGAGACACTGGATAGGAGCGGATAAAGATCATGAATTAAGTTGTTGAGTGCAACCATGAAGTTACCCAGTGCTTAATTTGTGCAGTGGGCACAGACACTCATTTTTGTGAATCAGGGCATATTCTTTCCAATTAGACTTTGACCCAGAGCAAGAGAAACAATGTCAGAAACAAGACACATAGGGAAAAAATCCAAAAACATTGACAAAGGGAGGGAGATATTGGAGGAAAAATGCTGCAATTGTGAAACAAAGAGACAGGAGCTTTGGGTGGAGGTGGAATCAAGACTATATAGTCTTTGGTGTTTAGCAATCAGGCACATAGTAGTGTCACTGTCGGGGATGGGCTCATAATAAAAACGTTTGACCCTGGCAGGTCAGGGTTTTTCAAATTAGTCTCAAATTATCCATAAATTTAAAGCAAAATGACACAGACTGTCAACAGTAATGATAATGCTGCTCTGTAGCTACCTAAAATGCCCTCCACCTGGGACTCTCCTACATGAACCACTGCCTGCACTTCCACCGACCACCCAGAACCTCCTCTCAGCACCCCTCTCCCTTGCAGAGATACCCCGCATACTCTGAAGCCGCAGGAAGATCTTTCTTCCACCTCGCCACCAAAGCCTGGAACGCCCTCCCCCTCCACCTCCGCACGCACCCTCGCTCACCTACTTTAGGAAGTCTCAAGACCTCGCCCTTCGAGTAAGCCCGTCAGCAAGCGCCTGTATACCCTCGCGGGTGACAAGCAGTGCTATACAAATACCTCTTGATTGATTGATTGATTGTAGCTGGCAAACAAGTATGATAATCATTGGTATCACAGATATGTATGGGCATTGGCAGTGTTGGAGGGCTGGCATTCTTGTATGTGCTTGCAAATGTTTCATTGACACCTGACAATCTGTTTGAAATAAACATTGGACCATGAAGGCTCTCTAAGATGATTAGATGGCCATTGCATACCTGACAGAGTAATAAAGCATTCCTTCAAATACCTTAGGCATAATAAAACCACTGCACAGTGATCTTAGGTAAGGTAGGCATTCATGTTGCTTATTTCGAAAATTAAGAGCATACAAAAGTATTAGAAACAGGCAGCAATACAATGTTCAGCACATGGGAAAAATGTAGCTGTTAAATAAAATAAAGTCTATGGATGATTTTAAACATAATGGTGCAGGGCTGGATCATTTGAGAAATACTTGCTTACATAGTTGGCTTTGAAAACCCATACTTAAAAAATATCAACATTTGACAAAAAGAGAAGCATCTAATTAGACATTTTGGAAAAATCAGAGCACAGCTTGGCTCTTTCTTGTGGCTTCATCGGTGGTCTGGAAGTCAAAACATTTGACTTTGCATTTGCTGTTCTGCGACTTAAAGGAAATTATATAGATAGAAACGTTGTATTACCCAGTGAGGAGCAAGCAGAGGAGCTGCTTTTGCGGGCTAGATGAACTGCCAACAACCAGCCCTGGAAAGATCTCACAAAATGCTGGATGTGAACTTAACTAGCACTAATCACGAGGTGGGCATTAAATCGTTGCAGAGAATTTGAAACTGATGGGATTCTGTGGGATTATTTATGGAGTAGGGCACTCTGCATCTCAGAAGCACTTCCTCTCCCATAGCACAAATACTTGACTGATGTGCATCCGGTTTTCTGATTTTGGCACACATCTATTTAGGGGCATATTTATAGTTTTCTTCTTTGGCGATATATTAATCATGGATATTGTGGCAGACCTAAAATATACCAGTAAATCTTGCAACTTTTAAAAAATATGTTTGACAAATTGTGCTGCATACGCACAGTTTGGACACATTTTTTCTAAACTTTTCATCTAGGGACAATCCACCTAAAACACAGTGAACCTGTTTGAGCTCAAGCTCTTCACACACCTATGAGGTGCAAAGTGGGTGGTTTGAAAATTTTGGGTGATTTTGCAAGAAACCAATTCATTGCATAAGTAACAAACATTGAATCCCAGTAGGAGGCCTGATTACGACTTTTGAACAGCCACACTGTGCCCTCGTGAGTCTGACGGTCCTCGGACCACCAGACTCATAATCAAGCCCTTATTGTTTTGCCATTAGTAGGTTAATCTTAATGATTTGAATAAATATGAGTACCCTCCAACAACACCTGAAGTAAATCTTAATTTTGTTGGGAAATCAAAGTTAAAAAATATTCTTAGCTTCAGTCCCAAAGGTCCTCTGATAATCAGAATCCATGGTGTCCTGAAATCTTCTACAGACCAAGGAAGCTGCCTGTGCCAGGCCGTGGGTGGAAGGTGCCGGTGGAGATCTTGCTCTGTATTGGGAACATCCCGTGGATCGAGATAAATCTAGTGTACCTATTGATCCTTCACAAACCATGGTCTTAGAAGGAGCCACAAAAAGGAATGTGTTGTAGATAGGCCTGGGTTAAATATTTGTTTCTGCTTGTGAACTATGTGAACATTGAGTTATGCCAATGTTACATAATTTTTTAATTCGGGTGACTGGTCTTAAGCACAAAATGGGAGAAGAAATCCTGCAATTGTGACATGAAGAGACAGGAGCTTTGGGTGGACGTGGAACCAAGACTAGATATTCTTGGTGTTCAGCAATCTTGCACATAGTAGGGTCACTGTCAGGGATGAGCACATAATAAAATCTTTTGGCCCTGGAGTGTCAGGGTCTTTTCATATTAGTCTCAAATTATCCCTAAATTTAAAGCAAAATGATACAGACTGTCAACAGTAATGATAATGCTGCTCTGTAGCTACCTACAAAGCCCTTCACCTGAGATCCGCCTACATGAACCACTGCCTGTACTTCCACCGACCACCCAGAACCTCCTCTCAGCACACCTCTCCCTCGAAGAGATACCACGCATACTCCGAAGCCGCACCGGAGGAAGATCTTTCTCCAACTTCGCCACCAAACCCTAGAACGCCCTCCACCTCCGCACGGCACCCTCGCTCACCTACTTTAGGAAAAGTCTCAAGACCCCGCCCTTCGAGTAAGCCCATCAGCAAGCGCCTTTATACCCTCACGGGTGACAAGCAGTGCTATTCAAATGCCTCTTGGTTGATTAACTGTAGCTGGCAAACATGTATGATAATCATTGGTATCACAGATATGAAAGGGCAATGGCAGTGTAGGAGGGCTTGCATTCTTGTATGGGCTTGCAAATGAATCATTGATAACCTGACAATCTGTATGAAATAAACATTGGACCACGAATGCTCTCTAAGATGATTAAATGGCCATTGCATACCCGACAGAGCAATAAAGCATTCCTTCAAACCCCTTAGGCAGAAAAAAAACACTCCACAGTTATCTTAGGTAAGGTAGGCATTCATGTTGCTTATTTAGAAAATTATGAGCATACCAAATTGTTAGAAACAGGCAGCAATACAATGTTCAGCACATGGGACAAATGTAGCTGTTAAATAAAATATATTTTATGGATGATTTTAAACATAATGGAGCGGGGCTGTATCATTTGAGAAATACTTGCTTACATAGTTGGCTTTGAAAACCCATACTTACAAAATATCAACATTCGAGACAAAGAGAAGCATCTAATTAGACATTTTGGAAAAATCAGAGCACAGCATGGCTCTTTCTTGTGGCTTCATCGGTGGTCTGGAAGTCAAAACATTTGACTTTGCATTTGCTGTTCTGCGACTTAAAGGAAATTATATAGATTGAAACGTTGTATTACCCATTGAGAAGCAAGCAGAGGAGCTGATTTTGCGGGCTAGATGAACTGCCAACAACCAGCCCTGGAAAGAACTCTCAAAATGCTGGATGTGAACGTAACTAGCACTAATCACGAGGTGGGCATTAAATCGTTGCAGAGAATTTGAAACTGATGGGATTCTGTGGGAGTATTTATGGAGTGGGGCACTCTGCATCTCAGAAGCACTTCCTCTCCCATAGCACAAATACTTGACTGATATGCATCCGTTTTTTTTGCTTCTGACACATATCTATTTAGGTGCACATTTATAATTTTCTACTTTGGCGACATATTAGTCATGGATATTGTGTCAGACCTAAAATATGATAGTAAATCCTGCGACTTTCAATAAATATGTTTGACAAATTGTGCTTAATACGCCCTGTTTGGACACATTTTCTAAACTTTTCATCAAGGGAAAATCCACCTGCAACACACTGAACTTGTTTGTGCTCAAGCTCTTCACACACACATATGAATGAAAACGGCATTTATAGAGTGCACGCCTACTCCGAGGAGTGTCCTGGCGCTGGAGAAGGTTCCCTGCAAGCTAGAAACAAGATGACTACATCACGTGCTAGACAGCTAGGTTTTCAGCTTCTTCTTGCAAATTGAAAGTTCTGGGGTGGCACGAAGTGCCAGTGGAAGTCGATTCTAGGCTTTAGCTCAGAGATACAAATAAGATCTTCCACCGATGCTGGCCCAGGGAATTTTTGGGATGATGGCAAGGTTGCCAAAAGTTGACCGTAGTGTCCTAGGAGGGGCATAAATAGAAAGCCTCCTCCTAGGGTATACTGTACCTTTTCCATGCAGAGTTTTATGTGCCAGAACCAGTGTCTTGAAGCAAATTCTCTTTTTCATGGGTAGCCAGTGGAGTGAGTATAAATATGGGTATACATGGGTTTTAGGGGTAAGATTGAGAACTAATTTGGCCGCTGCATTCTGAACCATTTGCAACCAGCTCAAAAGGTATCCAGACAGGCCTCTCAATGCAGAACATTTCCATAATCGAGTCAGGAATGTGATAAGGGCTTGCATCACTGTTTTCCTAGTTTCGACTGACAGAAACGGTAGGAATTCTTTCATGGTGGATTGTAACCCAAAGCAGGTACCCACCAGAGCCTGAATTTGGGGTTGCAGGGACAGAGCACTGTCAATTTTGATCCCCAGATTCTTTACCAAGCTCTGAAGAGAGGCTCTAGGAGGGACATCCTGAGGCCACCATGATCTCCAGATCTCTGATGGAGTCATGCCAAACATGGATTTGTCTGGATTGCAATTTAGTTGGTTGATGGACAACCAGTTGAACACCTTAGGCAGGCAGGTTTTAATAATTTCTCCCTCAAATTCTGCCCCCTTTTCACAAGTAAAGAGAAGCTGAGTATCGTCAGCATACAATATCACTTTGGCTCCACATGTTTCAGCAATAAGGGCTAGAGGAGCAAGATAAACTTTGAATAGCTTGGGGCTCAGTGCCGAGCTGTAAGGAACACACCCACATTCGAGTTCTGAATAGGGGATGCAAACAGGGGGATCCATACTTCTTGGCTTCTATTGTCCAAGAAGGAAGTCAACCAATACAAAGCCAGGCCTCCAATCCCAATAGAATGTAGCCGATCCAATAGTCTTTTGTGGGGGACGGTATCAAAGGCCGCCCAGAGATCCAACATAATCAAGATGGCCTAACCCCCATATTCAAGCTTGTCTTTAATAAAGTCTAGGAGTGGCAATCTGGGTGGGTTGAACATTTTTGGTGACTTTACAAGAAACCAATTCATTGCGTAAGCAACAAATATTGAACCTCAAGAGCAACAATATTGTCAAATACTCTTATTGTTTTGCCATTAGTAGGTTAATCTGAATTAGTAGAAAGGGTATGAGTATCCTCGAACAACACCCAATGAATATCTTTATTTTGCTGGGAAATAAAAGATAATAAAGATTCCTAGCTGTAGTCTGAAAGCTCATCTGATAATCAGAATCCATGGTGTCCTGCAAATCTTCTTCCAACCAAGGAAGCTGCCTGTGCCAGGCCATGGGTTGAAGGTGCCGGTGGAGATTCTGCTCTGTATGGGGAACGTCAAATGGATCGATATAAGTCTAGTTCACCTATTGATCCTTCACAAACCATAGTCTTAGAAAGAGTCATAGAAAGGCATGTGTTGTGGATAGGCCTGGGTGAAATATTTGTTTATGCTTGTGAACGATGTGAACTTTGGGTTATGCAAATGTTGCATCATTTTTAAATCCCGGTATACTGGTCTCAAGCACAAAATGCCTTTGGGGAGACATTTTCTTCCTGAAACAGTCTCCTGTTAATATTTTGCATGGCTTTTGAACATGGGGTATCACCTCACGTTCAATTATTATGTGAGATAATGGAACAGGATTTTCACAAACTTTTGCTGCATTCCACAAAATATACCCTCACCCTGAAAAATATCTATGGTTCAGCAAAACTGCCTAAATTATTGGAGTTGTCTAGCTAACCAAATGTAAAGTAAATGTACCGTTTATTAGAACATTGGAATGTTGGGAGCTCCATTGAAAACAATGGAGGGCTCTGGGCTTATAATGGCTGGTATAAGCCTGGAGCTCCAACATTCCAATGTTTCTTTGTTCACAGCTCTGACTGTGAACAAAGGATTCAGGGAACCTGAGGGGATTCCAATCCCCTCACGCTCCCAAAAGGCTTTATTTGTTTTGTTAGAACATTCTGTCCTCTAGTGACAGAATGTTCTAATAGCCTTATAGCCCTTCGTAGATGGGCTATACCGCTATTAAAGTCCCTCTCCCTTGTTAAAGGCCCTCGCCCTCGGCTCGGGGCCTTTAACGCTGGAGAGGGCCTTTAATAGCTGGTATAGCCCTCTACGGCGGGCTATAAGGCTATATTCTTTTCGGCAATTCCCATGTGTGTACCTAGAATCCTTGGCATTACCCACAGACTGGATCCCTGGTAGGGCTGCAGGTAGAACTGCAGGTTGATAGTTGTAGGAGGGCCAGTGTGGGTCCTTGTTTGTGCCAAAATAAGATTAACTCTAAAGGATTCATTAGTACTGATAATAATGTGAGGGCTGACCATCAATAACTTCAGAATTTGCTGGGTGAGTAAATGAGGGGACTTTGGCCCTGTGACATGAGGCCTCATCGTTGGTTTTGCAAACCCATAGTTTAGTGGGATCGGAGAGCTGATGATTTATGAAAGGAGAATTGAATGGATGATATCCTGTCCTGAGGCTTGTTGCCTAGGTGAAATAATGGTATGTGGTGGTTAGTGGAACTTTGTGTTGATGAGTGAGAGATTAGTGGGATCACTGCTTTTTCTCTGACAAAAATGTCTTGGGGGTTATTGCTAAGTCCTGCTTAGCTGGCAATTGTGTCACAAAAGATATTGGGTAAGGTATTAACTAGAGCTGTCCTAGTGGATGGATTTGACCAAGGTGAACAGCACAAGGTGAAGACTAGACAACCCCCTCATAACAGGCCCTGGCAGACAGGAAGTCCTTTCCCTGATAACAGCAATGCCCCGTGATGGTATGAATATGGACATCCACACATTTTATTTGTAAGGTGTGATAGGCATCAAATTCTCCTCAGGTGGAACTGTCAGAGGCTACATGAGACAGCTACAGGCAAAAAAACATTTTCGAAGTTCTCAAAGAGGGGTCTACTTGTTAATGGTAATATACTGGTAACTCATGAATATGAATCACAATGACACGTACAGTCAGAGTGGGACTCCATCTCCTAGGATAATTTGTGCTGCTTGGAGGGGGTGAAGACGGCGAGCCCCTTCAACTGTACTCGTGTGCTATAAAGCGCAATAACAACATCCATTGCATGGGATGCTTACAGACAGAATGGGACTTCATCTCTCAGGATGCTTTATGCTGCTGAAAGGGCGGTGGAGGCTGCGGCTCCTTGAACTGCACCTGTGCGCTATAAAATACGACAAAACCACCCACTGCGAGGAACGCTTACAGACAGGGTGGGACTTCATCTGCCAGAATCCTTTGTGCTGCTGGGGGTGGGGTGGGGTAAGAGTCAGACCCCCTAGTACAACACCGGTGTGCATGAAAGTGTGATTACACCACCTGGCGCTCAGGAGGCACCCAGGAGAAGCATGGGCCAAGGAAGGCTCATCCACCCTCAACATTGCTCGGAAGAGGCCGGGCAGGGACACTCTCTTATTTTTGTTTTTTATATTCTGGAAGTATTATTTGGTTCCCTAATGTTCCCCTGATATAGAAGTTGATTTTTAAATTGATTGGTATGCTATTAATTATATTATAATATTGTCTCTGGTTAATTATTGTTTTAATTATAGGGAAAAATAAGGCTGTCCATAATCCTGCAATAGTCCATAAAAAAGGTGGCAGAAAATTGTACTTTTTGTTTTTTAAATCTTTTTATTAAGCAGTTGTTCAGTTCAGAACAATTCAGTCCGAATGAAGAATATATACAGTATGCCAATCGTTGGAGGTACAGAGCATTTCCTTTCCTAACAGTTCGTTTTATCAAATACATTACATGCACAGTAACTTGGATACAGTATTTTGTCCCGGACAGGGTTTGGCATGGGGCATCCCTGGATCCCGCCTCCAGCCCCACCCTGAGCGCCACTCAGGACTCCCTGTGTTGTATCCAGTTGTCCCATACTTTCTCTAATTATGGGGACATCCCCAGGCCTGATATACCTTGTGTTCCACCAACTGGCATCAGTCAAGATAATTTGCCAAGTCCCGGATGTTCGGGTGTCTATTTGCACCCCAACCTTGGTTGATATTTCGTTTAGCTCCCCCAACCCCACAGTTAATTTCAGAGACATATAGAGTAGTATTTTGGTCATTTCACTTCCCCACGAATACACAGGATCACCCATCTGACCTCAATTGGGACCTCTAATTCCGAACCGTGGCCATCACTGCTGTACCTCCCTCCAGTAATGTTGGCTCTCTGGAAACTCCCAAATGGTGTGGAAAAAAAGGTGCCTATTGCGCCACAGCCTCCAATGCACAGTGCAGAGTTGTAACAGCCCATGTGGTGTAGCCTGGATCGAGAGTAGTAACATTTATGCAGTATATATAGTTGTATCAGGTGAAATCGGGCTCTTACACCTATTTCTCTGGGGCTCTGGAGGGCTTCCACCCAATTATCATCCTCTATAAGACCTACATCACCCTCCCAGGCCTCTCATAATGAACGAAGAAGGTACAGACAATTATTCATTATCTTTCTGTTGACCAGGGAGACTGCTTTAGTTGGCTTTGGCTCCAGCAGCAACCAGTCTTCCACGGGTGAATAGTCAGGTAGGTGACACCTCAATGCGTGCCTCAACTGTAAGTACCGGAATATCTCCCCCGGTCCATAGCATACTCTGCGAGGAGGTCCGCGAAGGGCTCCCGCGACCACCCTCTCCAAATGTCCCCCAGTTTATCTATCCCTATCAGACTCCATCGTATGTGGTTTTGTAATTTCTTTACCTCCCCAAGGCGATCACTGTCCCATAGTGGGGTCTCAGCAGTCAATTTGCCCCTCAAGCACGGTACTTGCTAGCTGCATACCAGGCCAGCACCCCTGCTTGAGTGTGGTTCGGGAGTGAGCCCACCCTTTTCTTTTCATACAAGATAGCAGGTTACCCCCGGACATCAAAGCCTTACGGTCAACCCCATAGGCTGCTTAATCTCTATCCCCAACCACCCACTCATTCACCACCATCAGCTGAGCAGCCCAGTAGTAGGCATGGAGGTCCGGAAGCACGAAGCCTCCCTCGAATACTTCTCACTCGAGTTTCACCAGTGTTATGCGCAAACTGCCTCCGCTCCAAAGCAGTGTATGCACCTCGCTATTTACCTTGATAAAAAAGTATCCTGGACCCTGTAGGGAGTATTTTGGAGAATGTACAGCATGCGGGGAGAGTCATCATCTTCAAGAACATGGCTCTGCCCATTAAGGAGACCGGCAGTGCTCTCCAGTGGGTCACATCTGTTCGGAGATGCTGTAATTGGGCAAATTAGTTCTGTTGCAGGAAATCCTACACACTCCTGGTAACATAGACTCCTAGGTAGCTGAATCCCTGTGTTGCGCAAGTGTCGGGCATTTTGGCGGGAGGGTAAGAGTCCGCCCTGAGAGCAGGAAAATCAGAGACTTAGCCCAGTTGATGTGGTAGCCTTAGTAGCTCCAAAAAGGTAAACAATATGAAGGATTCGAAAGACTGAGAAACGGGGTCGCGAAACATAAATGAGGATGTTGTCAGCATATAAAGAGATCCTCTCCTCCTACGATCCCCCAAATGAGAGGGTCCGCATATCCAGGCCACCAAGAGCTCCAGGGCTAGGGCAAAAATTCCTGGCGACAGGATCGGAACCCTGTCACGTGCCTCTGCACAAAGTAATGGCGCGCAATATCACACTATACACATGCACTCTTGCCATTGAATCCTTGCATAATAAGCGGACCCATGAACAGAATCTTGGGCGGAAACCTAATCTAGGAAGGACTGTGAAAATATAGGGCCACTCTGTACCGTCAAAGGCCATCTTTGCATCTAGGGAGAGCACCGCCGCCTCCTCCAATTCCGACCCACTGTCATGTACATCACCCCATATAATTGCCGTAGATTTGAGCGAGTGCCCCGTCATGGCATAAACCTGGACTGGCATGGATCACTGAGTTTATGAACTCCGTTAATCTGTTCACCAAAGCCTTGGCCAGCACCTTGACCTCCATGTTAAGTAATGATATGGGCTGGTAGGAGCTACAGGCTGCAGGGGTCCTGCACTTCTTGGGAAGTCCATCTTTTTTCTTAATACCAATAAGAGCTTGGATGTGCCCCCGCAGCACTGTCGTGTACTTCTCCTGCAGGGTACATGCCAAGTCCACCGATCCTTCGTTGTGATGAAAATAGCCTGGCGCTTGATATATTGCAGTACCAGAGTATGTTTTATTCTAGACCCCAGGCTGTTCACGTTCCAGGACATGACCATCTGATTAGTCCACGCTTCTCCTCCTCCCAGTTTTCCCTTCATGCCTCCCCCCACCCACCCTGTATCCATTGCTTCGCTGCAAACTCTGCAACTGCTGGCAAACAACCTCTAAGCGTAGCTATCCCCAAACCATCTCCCACCCAGCTACCCTGCACTGTGGATCTGAAACTACCCACCACCCCAATTTGCAAAGCGCCTGGCGCATCAAAATGAACATTGACCGTGTCAATAGTTGGATGCTCCGCCAGTGCAACCTCACATGCCAAAGACCCTCATAGACCCTCATTGAGCGAATAGGACACCAGTGATGTTCATATAGGCTAGAAGTGTTAGTCTGTATGCCCCGTACATCACTGAGTGGCCAATTAGTAGCATCATGGTCCAATGACCCCCCTGATCCTCCTTATTAGGCTGGCCACATTTTCTCCCTCTCCGTTATATTTCTTTCTAATATTAAGCAACTCTTCTCAGAAGTAGTCATTTACATTAGCAGATCTACATCTGAGACCACCACTGCATTGCGACTATTGTACCCAAAAGCAGCACCAGTCGGACAGGACACGAGACTCCTGATCCCATCCAGTCATATAGCTAAGTCACCTCTGAGTCTGCCCCAGCAGCATGCTGACTGTCGTCCCGCGACAGAGATTTTCTGCTCTGTCTATCCTGAAACTGGCTTTTTCTGCTTCCCCTAGGGTCTTTGTCGTTCCGTGGTACGCCATCCCTCCAGCCAGTCCCACACCTCTGTTGGTGAAGTAAAGAACCAGGATTTTCCCTTGGCTAGGACCCAAAGCTTATCTAGGAATAGCATCATATATTTCAAGTCTTTCTCCCGGAGTGCCCTCTTGACCTCATCGAAACTGCACAAGTTGTCATTGTACTTGTAGGGTGAAGTCTGGGAAGAAGCGCACAGTGCATTTTCATACTTCAGGTCTCCCTGGTAGCGGGCTGTTTGCAGGATTGAGTCTCTGTCTCAGTGGTTAAAGATCCTGGCAATAATGATGGGTAGTGGAGCCCCTGGCTTTGGTGGTGGTATCGGTGCCCTGTGCGCTCGTTCGATTGAGAAAAATTTAGAAAGACGCTTAGGGTGAAGGAACATAGTTATCAAGTATTCCATAAAGAGGTCCACACTGTGTCCCTCCATGCCCTCCTGAAACCCAACTAGTCTTAAATTGTTACCTCAAGCCCTACCTTCCTGGTCTTCAACTTTTGCTGCTAGGAGTTCCTGCTCTTTCTTCAAGCTATGGACCTGTTCCTCCAGTGACTTGGAGGAGGCCTGAAGAACGTGGAAGTGAGATTCAACGATCTTCACTTTGTCTGACATTTTCTGGAAATCTGCCCACAGGAGACCAACATTGATCGTGCACACGTTTATTTTAGGTTCGAGCAAGAACTTGAGATCTTTGATGGTCACCATAACTGGGCTCAGGGGGGGATCTGGTGGTTCAGCTGGGGCCCTCAATCGGTCCAGCCCCCTCCATGTTTTGTGTAGGGACTGCGTACTTATCCATATTGTTGATCTTGAGCAGCACCTGGCCCTTAGGCTTCACCATAGCGTTACAGGCCCGAGCATGTCTTCGTGCCCCACCTTGGAGGCTCCACAGTTGTCAGCAGCACATGGGCCCCCCAGAGTAGGTATTATGCCACCATGTGCCCCCGCCTGACCTTGCCTTTAACACCCTGGTGTATGTGGCTGGCACGCTGGTGTGAGAGCACATCCCCCTGGACGCCAACCACAGGTACTCCCGTCACGTCCACTGGCACCAAGTATCCCATGGATTACTGATCCAGGCAGGGCCCTACAGAGCTCCGCTCGGTTTCAGCCCTGAAACACTGACATAGTCCATCGTAGGCAGCCTCATTGTGCAGTTGAGTTGTTGTTCACTGTTGTCTCAATTCACACTGCGCCAAGGCGCATGCCAGATGTTATTGTGTATGTCTCAGTCATGTGCCCTCCTATAACCGAGACTGCCAGGCACTGCAGCATCTAATGTGTCTGGTCCGACAAGCAGATCTGGCCGCCTAGGGGCTAAGGCCCCCCCAAAACCACCTCATCCTTTCAAACCACCAGGTATGGGAGTGGGGAGTATTGTGAAGGCCCCCACTCCCCTCACCAACTATCTGGTCACACTGGGCCTACCTCCAGGGCTCACTGTTGCACACCTATGAGTCTGTTGCTCCACCGGTAGGCCCCGGCATCACAGATGTGGTCCCAGCCCTATGCCGCCCACCCTGGGAGTGTGTTGCAGAAATTAGTGCCCTGGTCTGACAAAACAGGCTCTGCCTACACGCGGTCTGCTCTGGGATAGAGTTGTAGCATATTTTTGGGGGAAGGTAGCACCAGTCTCTCTGGGCCCCCCACTTCCTCAGTAGCACTGCTTTACTTGAGGCAGATGGCCCCAATCAGGTGAACCCCTCTATGCCAGTCAGTCGCGTGCCCTCCTACTTCACACAGCTACATGTGGTATGCCCAGGGAGGCTGGCACACCATCAATCAATCAATGCATTTGTAGAGCGCACTACTCACTTATGAGGGTCTCAAGGTGCTAAGGGGAGAAGGGGGGAAGTGCTGCTACTGTTCGAACAGCCAGGTCTTGAGAAATCTCCTGAAGGTCAGCAGGTCCTGGGTCTGTCGCAGGTAAATTGGGAGGGTGTTCCATGTTTTGGCGATGAGCTGGGAGAATGATCTGCCGCCGGTGGTTGTTCGGTGGATGCCTGGAACGGTGGTGAGGGCGAGGTCAGCGGAGCAAAGCTGGAGGTCGGGGTGTAGAAGGTGAGGCGTTTGTTGAGGTATGCTGGTCCGGTGTTGCGGAGTGCTTTGTAAGCGTGGGGGAGGAGCTTGAAGGTGAGCCTCTTGTTGATGGGGAGCCAGTGCAGGTCTCTTAGGTGGGCAGTGATGTGGCTGCAGCAGGGAATGTCAAGGATGAGGCGTGCGGAGGCGTTCTGTATGCGTTGAAGACTTTTCTGGAGTTTGGCCATGGTTCCCATGTAGAGGGCGTTGCCATAGTCCAGCATGCTGCCCCCGTGCTGGCATTACTCTTAGCAGCCTAGCACCAATGCAGGCACCCTTGCACCATGCGTGCAGGGGAAGATTGTTTCTGTGAAGGAAGGTCCCCTTTCCTGCGCATAAACAATCTTTAAATGCTGTTTTGTACTTTCTATATGTGCTGCTTAGAGCAGCACACATAGAAGTTGCAAAACGGCATTTGAAATAAATTATTGTTTATGTGCCGGAAGGAGGACCTTCCTGTATGTAAACAATCATTGCTTTTTTGCTTTTTTCATGTGTACTGTACAACGCACCATGGTAAGGCCAGATTTTTCCAAGTCTTAATTCTGGCGCTGTACAAAAGGGGGTGGTGATGGACGGAGCATCTGAACCAATCAAACACTCACACCCAGTCAAAAGATCTGGGTTTGATCCATCACCATTCTTTAGCCCACTCTGCCACCCCAGTTCAGACATGGCTATATGCAAATCAGTCTGACCCTGTGCCTCATGGGAACAGTCCAGCCCGAACTGCCAATTCTGGCGCTGCCTCCTCTTTAGGGCTCCCTTATGAATAAGGGGCAGCATCAGAATCAATGGGTGTTGCGGTGGAATGGACACAGCAACACCCATTGCCCTCCCCTTTCAGGCTAAGCATAGCATGGCAGGGGGCCTTATTTACAAGACAGCCTTAAGCCAAGTTAAGTGGCTTCAAGCTGCCTTGTAAATAAGGCAAAGCCCCTATCGCCACAGGACCGTTATAAAAAGTGACATTCCTACAGCGATAGGGGCTTTTAAATATGTCCCTTGGTTTTAAAAAGGGACTGAGCACAGCCCACTTATGTTTGAATCTAAGCACCATCATAGGGAAGTATACAGTGGCTAAAAAGGGGTCGTTATATCTATCCTTCATGGATCTGTCTGCAGCTTTGACTGCATTTCACACACAAGGCTGTGGAAAATCATCTAGGATCTGGGGATTGAGGTAGCAATCACCAACTACATTAGGCAACTGTACACAAATGCAAACGCATGTGTGCCTCTCGGAAGGGATAGTGACTCCTCAGTTAGCTTTAACAACATAAGAGGGGTCAGGAAGGGTGTGTATTAGCCCCCTTCCTGTTTTCTCTGTACACAAATCGGGAAGAATCAGCCCTAAGTCTATCTACCAGGGACACAGCAATGGTGGGTTTGTGCCCCTTCCCAATTCTACTTTATGCAGATGATGCTGTATTAATTGCTAGAACTGGGAAGGGGTTACAGGGTCTAATTGATGATTACATTGCCTTTATAACGGACCTGGATCTGAAAGTAAATGGCTCCAAAACTTACACCATGACCTATGGGGCCAAACCCAGGGTAAACCCCATCTTTGATGCCGAAGTGCATAAACTGAGCGAATCACCCACCTTCTGTTATTTAGGGATAGTGTTTGATAGTAAGAACTCATGGCCCCCTATGAGAACATGTAGATGCACACAAATGGAGAAATCCATAAAAGGGATATTCTCGTTCACAAATAACCTGGCTTTTAAGGCAATATAGGAACTCCTTATTATATATACGAGCAAGGCAGTGGCAGTGGCCTTATATGGCGCAGGGGTCTAGGGAATGGTCAATACCTGGAGTATCCAAAGGTTTGAGGATTCATTCCTTAAACGCAATCTAGCTCTCCCGCCAAGCTGTTTGAACTATGTAGTCCACACTGAATTGGGAACCTCGTATATATCTGACAGGTTAAAGTTGGCACCCATCGTGATTTGGCACACAACTTGGTCACGAGAAGAAATGGGGGCGAACAAATTAATTCTTAGGGATACTATGAATCTAGACTACGCGATGGAGATCCCGTGACTGAGACACATAAAATCTACATGTGAGGAAATTGGCCTAGTGGATCTTTTTAATAATGCAGATTCTTGTAAATTACTAGATAAATATTGTGTTTTGAATAAGGCCATGGGAGAGAGATGGGCGGGCAACAGAGTAAAATCATCTGTACTCACATATAATAGGATGCCCCTTTAGGAGGGTTTGAAACCATATCTGACCTTGGTACAAAATGACAAGCAAAGGTTTCTTCTGACCCGATTCAGCGCAAATATGCTGCCGCTGATGGTAGGGTTCCCAAATAATTGTCACTCCCTGTCAGAGCTAGCACTGTGCCCATATGACAGCAAGTTACCTATAACCGATTTGCACATTGTATTTTTTGTAAATTTTATGAAAATTGAATTGAATTGAAATGAAAATTTGTATAGTGCTCGAATGCGCAAAGGCGTCTAGGCGCTGCAGCGGAGGAGTCTGCCGGAAATGAGTAATAAGGTAAGATTTAGTTTGAGAAGAGCTAGGTTTTCAGTGCTTTTCTAAAGGAGAGTAATGTTGGGCAGTTTTTTATGGCTGAAGGAAATGAGTTCCACAATTTTACAGTGTTGAGGAGAAAACTGCTTCCTCCCAACAAACTTTCCTAAATTTGGGTATCTGGAGAAGTTTGCTCTGAGCAGAGCGAAGCATTCTGCCTGGATGTTACCATAGTAGATGTTGTTTCATGTACGCAGGTCCTGATCCCTGTTAAGCCTTGAACGCTAGACAAATGGCTTTGAATTCAGATCTCTTTTTCACAGGGAGCCAGTGTAGTTTTCTTAGGCTTTGGCACACAGACTGGAACTTAGGAATATTCAACAACATCCTGGCAGCAGCATTTTGAACCCGCTGCATTTTGAGCATGTGCTGTTTCTGGAAGCCCAAGTAAAGGGCGTTTACATAGTCCAGTCTGGCCATTCCTAATGTTGTTACCAAAATTTTTACTGCAGCTGGGGGTGTTGCAGGGATTTTGCTCACACACAGAACTGTGCACAGAGACCCAGGACATCAGTGAATTGTGGTGGACCAAAAAACTCACCTCAGTACCTAGAACCCCTAACCGACTAGCATCAGTGTCACATTAGCTCTTCGTCCTATAGCAAAGGTACCAATGATTAGACAACCCAGAACATGCGACTTAGGTTACTCTCAGGAATGGTGGGAATCAAGAACACTCTTTCATTATATTCTCATAGCAGTCCACAACATGGGTAAAGAAACAGACACGATAAAGTTTAAAATATTTATTTTAACGCCTTGCTCTAAGATGCAGTATTTTTGCCAACATAAGCAGCCATATGATTAAAAATAATACGATCAGTATTGTTACAATTCCATAAAGCACAAAAAGAGAAATCATATTATAATGATGGTGGGAACAGGTTATATAGCACCTAGTATGCCACCCTCCCTAGCTAGGAACTATGTTTTATAAAATATAGAAGGTCTCTTAGGCTTGAATAGGGGACCCCATACCTCCAAGATAAGCAGAAGTGAATCATATCAGGATATGCAATAGCTCTCTGTCTCTCTGGAATCTGGCTTCCTTCAGAGTGTGTAAATCATGCATGCAGTGTGATATTAAAGACGCCAGGATTTCAGTTAGCTGCAGCTGCGTGCATGTTATGTCTAGTGCATGAGTCGATCAGCCCAAACAACACCGAACATCAAAAAAGTAAAATGGCGTTTAAACTTGCAATAAGCCTATGCTAACATAGCAAGGTGCGCAAGTAAGGCCCAGCCCTCACTACAGGGGAATGTATGGTTTCACCTTCCGGATAAATTTTAGTGTTAGATGAACCTGAGTGGTAACTTTATTAGTTTGGTGTTGGAAGGTGAGTCTGTCATCCAAGATAAAGCCCAGATTTTTGACTTTGTGCACAGGGATGGGAAGGGTTCCCATATCCAAAGGCCGCCAGTTCTGAGACCAAAAGGAATTGTTGGATCCCAGCAGGAGTACCTCTGTTTTGCTTCCGTTAAGCATTAGACAGTTTGCGCTCATCCAGTGGTCTACGTGGGAGATACACTGATTAAAACGAGCTGCAGTTTCCTCCAGATTGCTTGAGATGGATACTACAATCTGGGTATCGTCCACGTAGGACACCAGTGAGAAGCCAAACTGCCTGATGACATCAGCTAAGGGGGTGACGTATAGATTGAACAAAGTAGGGCTCAGGGATGAGCCCTGCGGCACCCCACATGGAAGTGTACATTGTTCTGAACAGGAGTCGCCGATCTGAACAAATTGCCACCTGTTGTTTAAGTAGGATTTGATCAAACTTAGCTATAGGTCTGAGACTCCCACCTTCTGAAGCCTTTTGATAAGAATGTCATGGTTCACTGTGTCAAAGGCCGCCGAGAGATCCAATAAGATCACGGCCGCCTTTGCACCGGAATCCAGCGTGGAGCGAAGCTTCTCTGCTGCCATGACCAGGGCCGTCTCCGTTCCGTGCTCTTGCCGGAAACCACATTGTGAGGAATCCAGCCGATTTTCTGAGGACACGAAGGCCATGAGTTGGGAGTTTATGATTTTTTCCAGGACCTTAGCTGGAACCGGGATCCTTGCTATGGGTCTATAATTATTGTGGTCACTAAGATCCAGGTTTGGTTTCTTTAGCAGGGGGAAGATAGAAACCTTCTTCCATACCTCTGGAAAAATACCAGACGTTTGGATCTCGTTAGAAAGTAGGCTGAGTTGCTCGCTGATATCATCAGATGCCAGTTGGAATATATTAGGACGGCATGGGTCTGATGGAGCCCCTGATTTAACTGATCTGACTATATGCGATATCTGTTCTGCGTTGGGTGGAATGAAAGAGTTCAGACCGTGACCAGGTAATCGAGGAGGTGTAGAGAGTTGATTCTCTTGAGGGTCAATACCCTTTTCTGTAAAGGAGTCGTAGATAGATAGCACCTTGTCCCTAAAAAAATCTGCATGGCGATTGCAGAATGCTGCACTGCTGTTCTTTGCTAATGGAGTGGGTAGTGTTACTAATTCCTTTAAGGTTGAAAAAAGTATTTTGCTTGAGTTGCCTGTTTGCCTAATTTTCTCTGTAAAGTAACTGCTTTTTTATCCATGATAATTTTTTTATATTTGCTCAGAGACTGTATATACATTTTTTTCAGCTTCCGCGTAGTTTTTTCTCCAGCGCCTCTCTGCTTTTCTGCAGAGTTGCTTCTGGGTACACAGTGTGTCACAGAACCAGGGTTCTGATTTCTTCATCTGCTTACTAGTGAGGGTTTTTTCTGGGGCTAGGGTGTTTACTGCTGCTTCAACCCAATTGGTGAGATTGTTAGTAGCTGCATTTGCTTCGGACGTTAGGTTCGGTTTAGAAGCTGCTAATGTTAATTGCAGCTTCTGTGGGCAGATGTTCTTCCAATTACGCCCTTTGAATGTCCTAAAGGCGGAGTGAGGGCTTGTAAGATGGTGAGAAGAGGTAAGTACAAACTGAATGGCCTTATGATCTGACCATTGGATTGGCAGAACCTCCTGCACTTTCAGTTGAGGGTTAGATGTTAATATTCCATCTAGGTTGCGACCAGCCTCATGAGTTGAGTGCTTAATCAACTGTTGCATCGAAACACTGGCCATCAACTCTAGGAGCGAGACTGTATATTGGTCATTGGCATTTTCTAGATGGTAGTTAAAATTGCCTAGGATGGAAAAATCCTGAGCGTCAATGCTAGATTCAATAATGTGACTAATTGTCTCTTCAAACTTATTTTTCGCCCCCGGCGGTCTATATAGCAATGTACCATTAAATATATAATTCTCGCTTATAGTGATTCTAAATGAAAGCAATTCACATTCACGACCACTTCCTATTTTAGAGCTTTTTATCAGCAAGGTATCTTTGATAATTTATTTATTTATAAAGTTTTATATAGCGCAAACTTGATCCCGAAATAATCGCTAATTCCCCTCCCGCTTATCCTGTCTATCATTTATGGTTAACGTATAACCTTGAGGAATAGCTAGAGACAGCTCAGGATCAGACGTACTATCTGCCCAAGTTTCCATGACAAACGCCATGTCTATATTGTGTGCTGTGAGCAGCTCTGCAAATTCGATATTATGTTTGATTAGGGAGCATGCATTCAGGAGCAATCCTTGGAAAGACTTTTGCAAAGATGGTTGCGCGTATGAAGCATGTTTCGTGCTTGAACAGCCTTTTATTTTGATAAAAAGGAAATCTATATAACAAAATGGGCATCCCTTTGGCTCCTTCGAGAGATCTAGTTGTAGGCAAGGATCTTTAATAAGTGAGTTGAGGCTTAAAAGAATGTCTCTCGTATAGTTTAACCTGGGCCTCAGTATTGATGGCGAACGGACAGGGTGAGTGGCCCCGGTCCAGGCGCAGACGGGCGCAGACGCGCTTGCCTTTGGCGTGCCGGCGGCGCGCCCACTGCGCGCGTCAGCTCCGGCATGCTGCTTAAGTAACAGTGAGTCGGGCATCTTGTGCAAGCATCAGCTGTTCCCTGACCCGGAAGTGCTAAGCAAGTGTATCCGGTCCCTTAGCCCTCCGCAACAGATGGCACAAGCCACGGCGGAACGAGGCAGGGGCGAATGAATAGAGCAGACTGTTGCAGTCACGTAGTTCAACACAGAAGAACGAGTGCCCGTGAGTTTTAAAAACAAATTTAAAGTGTCGTTTGCAGGCCTAACATAAGGAGACAGAAATATAAAACAAGGTACTAGTCTTAGTATCGTAGTAAAAACATTAATATCCTAGGAATAAATGTATATTACCCATATTCAAAACACTCAATTTTAGACATTGCAGAGCAGCCCTTTTATTTTTACAGCAATTACATACTCCATAAGTGTGCTGTGCAATGACTTCCTTCTCATGGCAAGTACTGAAAATAAGGAAAAACCTGCAGGCGGAATTTCCATGAGTGAAGCATTTTCGTGTTGATTGCTGTACAACTTGATTACTGAATGGAATTTTATAATGCCTTTTATTCTGATCATTTTTTTGAATTAGTTATTCGAGCGAATGAAATTGAATTTTAAATGGGTAGGCTTTTTTTCTTGACTCCTCACAACTGAGATGTACACACAAAGAGTTTTTTAATATTTATGTTTTTTACTCTGTTGCACACGTTTAAGTTACTGAAAAGTATTGAATAAAGTTATTACTGACTGACTATTAATACTATTTGTAATTATTATTGCTCAGCCTGCTGTACAGAAAAAGAATCAGTTGATCACTTTCTATTTTTTTGTCCACATTATTTACTACCTAGTAATAAATGGATTTTACTGTTGTGTAGACTGATGGGTCTGAGACATTTTTGCCAGGCTTTTATAATCGTCAAGTGTGACATATTTGAAGCAATTTTCTTTCTATATCAATATTCCTTATGTGGGCCTGGTCTCTAAGAAAACACCTTCAATGCAGCCAAAACCTCAGCCTTTGTAAATAATCTGTTTTCATTGTTTTATATGCTTCCCCAAAGGAATTTATTGACTCTTATTTTCAATTGCATTTTATATGAACTGTATGGTAGTTTTTATTATTAAGATGGTTTCTTTTGTTTACAGTTTTATGGGGGATTTCCCTGAAATTAATTTGATTGATAGATTTAATCATGACTACCAATGGAAATGCAGATCCCATAACATGCTTTTCATGCTCGATTCCATTTATAGACAGGGACAGTAATGGAAATGAGAACAGTACCATGGTAATTGGTAATGAATTCTCCCTTTTCTGCGACTTATGTACAAAATAAAATGTACACAATTGAGAGTTGAGAAGACCTCACATACAAATGCACACAGAGGAACATTTGTCTACAGACCTCCCGGACCCCGGGCCCTGTTCAGCGACTCCATCGCCGACCTCGCCAGCACCCACGCACTCGCCTCCACGGACTACATCCTCCTCGGGGACATGAACTTCCACCTTGAGAACATAAAGATGCCAACTCCGCCACCCTGATCGACAACCTCGCCAACCTCGGCCTCCGAGAACTCGTCACCGAACCCACCCATGCCGCCGGCCACATGCTCCACCCGTCTTCTCCACAAGCACCCACGTCGCCTTCAACAACACCACCAAACTCCAGTGGACCGGCCACCGCTGCATTCACTTCACCTTCAAGAAACCAACCACGCACCACCGCACCCAACAGCTGCCTCGCCGCTGCTGGAGCAAAGTCACAGAGGACCAGCTGAGCTCCACCCTCGCCCAGAACCCATCCACCGACCCCACCGACCCAGACGCCACCGCCCGTAACCTCAGACAGTGGATCAAAGACTGCGCCAACACTCTCGCCCCGCTAAAGAAACCCTCCACCAACTACCCCAGCAAGAAAGCCGCCTGGTTCACCAAAGAACTCCAGACCTCCAAACACACATACCGGAAACTGGAGAACAAATGGCTCCATGACTGCTCTCCAGACAGCCATGCAGCCCACAAGGATGCCATCCACAGACATCACCACCTAATCAGAACAGCCAAGAGATCTTCCTTCAAAGCCCACCTGGATAACAGCGCACACAACAGCAAAGAGCTTTTCAGCATAGTAAAGGAACTCTCCAACCCCAACGCCAACACCAACGACATCCCGCCCTCACAAGGTCTATTCGACTCACTGGCCACCTTCTTCCATCGCAAGATCACTGACATTCACGACAGTTTCAATACCCCGTCTACTCCAACCACGACAGACCCCACCCTGAACACCACCTGCACCAACCAGCTGACCTCCTGAGCCCACGTCAAAGACGACGAGACACGCAAGGTCATGAACTCCATATGCTCAGGATCGCAGTCAGACTCCTGCCCACACCATGTGTTCAAAGGACCTCAAGGACTTCTGGCCCATCTCCCTGCTTCCCTTCCCGGCGAAGGTCATCGAGAAAATCGCCAACATACAGCTGACCCGCAACCTCAAGGACAACAACATCCTAGACCCATCGCAGTCCGGTTTCAGACGAAACCACAGCACCAAGAGAGCCCTCATCACCGCCACAGACGACAACCGGCGCCAACTAGACAACGGCGAAACCTCAGCCCTCATCCTCCTGGACCTGTCAGCCGCCTTCGACACAGTCTGCCACTGCACACTAAGAACACGCCTCCAAGAAGCAGGAATCCAGGAGAAGGCCCTGGACTTGACCACGTCCTTCCTCTCCGGCAGAACCCAGAGAGCCCGCCTCCCACCCTTCCGATCAGAAGCCACTGGCCTCACCTGCGGCGTACCCCAGGGCTCATCCCACAGCCCGACCCTGTTCAATGTTTACATGGCCCCCCTCGCACAAGTGGCCCGCCAGCACGACCTGAACATCATCTCCTACGCCGACGACACACTGCTCATCCTGTCCCTCACCAAGGACCCTCACACCGCCAAAACCAACCTCCATGAGGGCATGAAGGCCGTCGTCGAGTAGATGAGGAACAGCTGCCTGAAACTGAACTCGGACAAGACGGAAGTCCTCATCCTCGGCCCCACCCCCTCTGCCTGGGACGACTCTTGGTGGCCGACCACACTGGAAACAGCACCGACACCCACGAACCACGCACGCAACCTAGGATTCATCCTCGACTCCTCCCTCTCTATTGGGAAGCAGGTCAACGCTGTCTCCTCCTCCTGCTACAACACCCTCCGCATGCTTCGCAGGATCTACAAGTGGATCCCGACCAAAACCAGAAGAACGGTGACCCAAGCCCTCGTCAGCAGCAGACTGGACTACAGCAACGCACTCTACGCAGGAATTCCGACCAAACACCTACAATGACTGCAAGGCATCCAGAACGCCTCTGTCCGCCTGATCCTCAACATCCCTCGACGCAGCCGCATCACCTCCCACCTAAGAGACCTGCACTGACTCCCTGTTGACAAGAGGATCACCTTCAAGCTCCTCACCCACGCACACAAAGCACTCCACAACACCCGACCAGCCTACCTGAACAACAGACTCAACTTCTACACCCCGGCTCGCCAACTCCGCTCCACCAGCCTCGCCCTCGCCACCATCCCGCGCACCCAACGGACAACCTCCGGTGGCAGATCCTATTCCTTCCTCGCTGCCAAGACCTGGAACACCCTACCCACCCACCTGCGACAGACCCAGGACCTGCTCACCTTCAGGAAGCTCCTCAAGACCTGGCTCTTCGAGCAGTAGCAGCACCCCCTCCCCTCAGCGCCTTGAGACCCTCACGGGTAAGTAGCGCACTTTACAAATTCAGTGATTGATTGATTGATTGATTGATTGACACATATACATTTATCACACACACAAACACACACACACATATATGTATATATATGTTTTAAGGTTGCACACAGACTTGGTTACCGCATTCTAGTCTGTGTAAATGTTGGATGCTACTCTTAGGTAGAGAGGAGCAGAATTTCTGTCATTCATGTAGGGCTTAATAATGCATTATCCACTGGGTGGAAAAGCCAGAAAAGGGGCGATATGGTAAAGAATTTGCAAGTGATAAAGACAAGTTTTCATCACTGGTGAAATCTGCTATTCAAGATTAAGTTCTGCGTTTTACATCATTCCTAAGTTTCTCACTCTGGTTACCGACTCTGGGCAGGTGCCAAAGGACTCAGACCACAGAGAGAATTGCCACTCGTGAGCTTTATTCCTGATGTGCAAAAATCCTGATTTTGACGGAGCTGAGAACTTGCCGCCACTTCCAACAGTGTTGCCAAACAGGGACGTATTGAAATTGATCAATGGTTTTCTCGATCCTCTGATCTAAGGAGAGAGTTTTTCAACAGAGGCTGGATGATGGCTGCTTTCAGTTCACTGGGCACTGTAGGAGAGCACAGAGACTCATTAATAATGTGCATAACCGAATGGGCTATGAACGGCTTCATAGATTTAATCAGGGGAGCAGGACATGCATCTAATGGGAAGCCTGTAGAGTTCCTAAAGAGAGTAAGTTCTTCAAATTCTTAAATGAACTGGGAGTTGAATTAGGAGAGGCCACTTTTCTCTGAGGGTCGAATGAGAGGGACTGTTAAGGCAGGAACACGGGAAACATCACTTACAACAAAACTTTTACAACGCACTACCATTACAACGTGGTCATTACAACGCAAACCATTACAACGCATTGCGCTGGGGGGCGCTCTAGGATAGGGAATAGGTTAATTTACTATCCAATAACCTTCCCTAGTGTCCACGGGGACTGGAGTTGGAATAGTAAATTAAACTATTCACTATCCAGCACCCAAAAGTGCTATGCGTTGTAATTGTATGCGATGTAAAAACCGCGTTGTAAAGGCAGGCGTTGTAATAGCCTGCGTTGTAACGTCATACATCCCTGGAACACTTGCCTGCCTGTCCTCGTTTATCATATCATTTCTTATTCTTCCAACCTTTTCATGGGAAAAAAGTTAAAAGGTTGTTGAATAGTTCTTGTGAAGGGCTCATTTTGCTAGACATGGCTATTGGATTATTGAAATGAAGATGGCGCGTGGTTGGGGGTTGCATTGATATGGTATAGGTTAATTTAAATGGAACCCTGTTTTTTATGGCCGACCATGGCTTTGATAGGCACAGGGATACCATTCCTTGTTAAACAAAAGCACTGTGTGAACTGGAGTTATCGACTCACTCTTTTTACACCAAAAATGAGTACTTGCAAATTAGGTGTGAATACTAGTGTTGGTTCCCCCCAAAAAACATCACCATGCAGTGTTTTCTTCCTATGTGCGAGGCCACAAATGAGTGAGTCCACAAAAGACAAGTAGAACCAGATGTACCAAAAAGGCCTTCTTGCAAAGCTGTATTAACTTTGTTTAGCTATGACAAGGCCAATCTTTTGTCCTGTGCCCTGGGACTGGTGCCTGCTGCTCGTGATGCCAGCACCTCGCACACAAAGGCCTCGGTGCAAAAATCCAGGTACAACCATAAGCTTATGTTTACAAGTGAAAATGACTCTATTTGCAGCAGTCTGGCATCCACAAAGGCATACCTGGTAGTTGTAAATGATTTTACTGATGCCTCGTTATTGGTCATGACTGCATAAAATTATGCAAGGGTAAACCCCGCACAAGTGGTGGAGGGTAGGGAGATCAACGTGTTGTTTGTCTTGAGAAATTGTGAAATCCATGAAAAACTGTGAGTTGGCAATCATAAAACCCTCTCTTAGCCTTTCCCACATTGGCAATGGTCAGATATTTACTTCAGCAAATGCCAGGAGTAAATCCCCTACCAGAATGCAAAGGAAAAAAAGAACACTCCCATACTTTGTGGGAGTGTAGGAGAAGGGGTTTCTCCCTGGGAGAGAAATGCTTTTCCTGTGGAGAACAAAAATAAAAAAAATGAACATTTGAATAGATGCTTCCTTTTCACAATGCAGAAATGTATTGTATTTTTTGGGAAATAGGAAATAACACATAACTGTTCCCGTAGTATGCCCCAAAACCCGAAAGCTGGGACCGGAGTAGCTACCAAAGCGTACCACTGGCATTTTTTGTGATTTCCCTAAAAGTTGTTTATTTACACGTGTGTGTATCAGTGTGTAGGGATGTAAATAAATGACCTTCCTTTGTGACTAGGGCCCATAATGTAAAAACAGGCAAATATTGATAGCCTTCTTTATGAATGGTTAGCACCGCCCTTCAGCTGTAGGCAACCATTTAAGGCTTTATGAATGGTTAGCACCTCCCTTCAGCTGTAGGCAACCATTTAAGGCGTTATGAATGGTTAGCACCGCCCTTCAGCTGTAGGAATGGGCTTTTGCATTTGAAAGTCATCTGAAGGAGGCCACAGTGTCTTCTACGAGAGTATAGCCACTTGATGGCCCTCGCCAATAGTGCCTGTTTTCTAAGTTCTTAGTTGCAATTTTTACTACAGAAGTTCTGAAAAGCCACAGCAAGAGTGCGCGGACAATATGGGACCAATGCACGATGAACTTTGAGGAAGCAAATAATGTGGGATGCTACAAGCTCCCATCGACGAATTTCGTGTTGGCTGACTTTTTTAATGTAAAAAAACAGCATGTTCCAATTCGAAGGTTAGGGGCTGTTTAAAACAAAATATGTAGGAATACAAATACAGGGAGTACATTTTTCTGAACCTCACAGGCCTCCATCACTGCATCCACAGAAATCCAACGAGGACCACAAATCTCACAAATATTAATGACTGATAATAATAATAATGAAGAATATTTCACGACCTCCTGTGAATGTGTGTTATATGGCAGTTGCATCATACAATTAACGACAGGTCGCGAACCACTCTGTATGCAAAAAAACACTTACTACTTTGTGAACTGCCCTCCCTACATCAAGCCATATTTGCTGGAGCTAGCCACCATGCCTTTATTTTCATTCTTGGTGGGAGTGCTGGTTCATACGGTGGCGCGCCTTTGATGTTACCCATCACCGCCCCTCTGAAAAATAGCCCAGAAGTCAAATGTTATCTCTTGCTAATGCCACAATAAGTTAAGTGTACAATATTAACAAATTTGATATCTATAACTTCTCAGTGCAAGGAGAGAGGACTTTTTTTATTTGTTTAAGAAGCGTGTGCTGGATGGAGTTCTAATGAAAAGCATGTGCCGGTAACCACAAGTATCATTTCTAAGATCATTCAATTCAGATTTTAGTCCAACTTGGCATCTTTGAGTGAAAGCAGAGCCTGCCTTCTCATGGTCAGCTCTTTAATCTGTTAATAATTCATCCAAGAGGCTTTGCAGCTCTTGGGCGGAGACAAGCAGCAGGGACTACTTTGGATCAGCCTATGGAGACCAGAGGAGTGAAGCAATGGGTTCCCTTTTCCTATTTTCAAGATTCCTATTTTGAGAAACCTCCTGTTCGCATTGAGAAAGTTGCCACTCGACTAGAAAATCTAGTCGAGCGGCAGAAAAGAAGCAGCGCCCTCTTGCACTGCGCATGGTGCCATTTGCGTTGATTTTCCAGCGCAGGACAAACACCTAGTGCTGAAAATTAACACGAACAGGCATGACCAAGCGCAATCCGCTGCTTGCAGAACTCCGCATTGCGTGGCGGAGTTGTTAGGTCACTTTGTGGAGTTCCGCTTAGCGGAAGTTCACAAACTCCACCCAGGCTTAGTCCTGGTGCACTCAAGAGGCAAGGGGACGACATACCCCCACCAGTAGTGCGCTGAGAGGTGTGTTTGCAGAGTGGTAGAGAAAGGGGGTGTGGCCTCCAACCATCTCTCAGCAATCCACTTTGTTGGACTTACTGGAGGTAACAGGAGGTATTGTTGACCCCTAAGGACCCTCAGCAGCCAAGGGGACGTCATCCCCCCAACCAGCAGCACACCAGGAGGTGCAATTTCAGAGTGTTGCAAAAAGGAGGCGAGGCCTCCTGCGTCATGCCTGTAGCATCTTCTTTAAAAAAAAAAAAAAGATTTTTAAGGGAAGGGGGGCGAGGCCTGGCGTTACTTTTTGTTTTTTTTATTATTTGTTTTAAAGTAAAGGATGTTGGCCCTGGGGATTCCATCCCCCGGTGTCTGCCCTTTATTTTCTAAAAATAAATGTTATAATACAAGCAGTTTACAGCCCTGGGGACCTCATCCCTCAGGGCCCAGCCTTTCCTTTTTATTTTTCATTTAAAGGGAGGGAGGCCAAGTGGCTGCCAAGCTGTGCCATTTTCAGCCCCAGGACCCCATCCCCCGTGACCTGTACTTCTAACAATTTTTATAAAAAAAGAAAAAGGAAGGGAGGCGCACAGCCCTCTGCTGGGCAGATTTCGGCCCGGGGACCCCATCCCAATAGGGTCTGGCCGTGGTGTGGGTGTCCTGGTCCCACCCAGGGCACCCACTTTGTAAATGTTGGGGATTGCGGGGCGAGCCTCAAGGCCCTGTGGTCCCTGCCAGATTCCAGCATCCTGTGGGAGCCAACATTGCTTTTGGACAGAGCGAGCTACTAACATTCAGCTCCCTTTGTCTAAAAGCAATTCCTCTCTGCTTCGTGCAAGGGAGGCATTTTCTGCTCTCACTTGCACGAAGTGGAGCAGTATTTGCTATGACTTGGAGGAAGCCATGCTCTCACCAAGCCATATCAAACAGCAATGTCCCAGTGGTGGGCACCTCTGGACATTGCAAGAGCTAGCCTTGGGGGTGGCGGTCCCCAGAGCCATTTTTTACTCCAGGAGTGGTGCAGGAGCGGGGCCATGTGACCCCCTCCTTTGCTTTCATTTGCCCTGGGGAGGTGCAGGGGGGCAACACAGCCGGGGAGTGGGTGGTCCCTGTGGGAGCGGGAGAGGTTGTACAGGCTTTCCCAGCTTTCATGTTTTTTAAAGATGCCCTGGGGAGGTGGTGGTCTCTGAGGGAATATTGAGGCCCTGGAAGGGGGTGCCATGTGCCTCGCTCCATTATTGAACCAATGTCCCCAGGTCCTGGCAGACCCAGGGGCAGATAATAAACAAAGCGTGGGAGCAGCGCTTCAATTAAAAAAATAATATTTAGCCAGATATGCGTATCCGGATGAATTTTTTTTTGGAGCTCTAAGGAGTCCCAGTGGGGCACCCCCTCACCAAGAGGCCTAGGAGGTCAGGGTGTTTCTACCCTGCCCACTTTTCTTTTTTTTAAACATTTTTTGTGGAACTTTTTCATCCAAGTGTCAAGGTGGCTGCCAAAACTTCCGGTTTGGCAGCCAATCAAATTTCAGTAGTGTTTCAGTAAGCTTTTGAGTTCCCAGATGTCTATATTTTGAAAACATAAATATCTGTGAAACTACTGAATGGATTTCCACAAAAATCACAAAAAGCACACTTTCTGGACCAACATTTAGCTTTCTGCCAAACTTGGTGTACTTCAGTTCAGCTGCTCAGATCTAGTAATGTTAAAAAAAAATCGGAGTTGAAATAACATGGGGAAAAAGTGTTTTGGTACCCCCTTTTTTCTCGACCCCCACTTAACAGATCACCCCGAAACTTTCAACACAGCTGCTGAACCAAAAAGGGGAAGGTTTGTGAACATTTAATGAAGATTCGTCAAGGAGTGCCAAAGTTATTTGCAAACAAAAATGCTTTTCCTATGGAAACTTTGGTCCCAACTATTACTACATATTGGCGACCGCCAGTAGGTTTTATATATATATATATATACTAGCTTACCGTTGCTGCGATCTCCAAAGAAAGGAAATTCAAGGAAACTCGTTATGATAACATTCAATTTACATTGTGTCATTTTTATTGAAACTTATTCATTTTAATATGGAAAACATTTCAAAGTGTCGTTTTAATTCTATTTATTTATTCGAGTGCTTGTGGATACACGATTTTTGGTATTTCCGTCTGGTGCGTACATCAGTATTTGAAAGATTATGAGGGCCCTGGGGGGACGATATTTAAAATAAATGTATGCCAGAAACCTTCGCGGGAGTGTGCTCAACAACTTCCCAAAGTTTCATGGCGATCGGATGAATGGTGTTTTAATTCTATTTATTTATTCGAGTGCTTGTGGATACACGGTTTGTTGTTTTTTCATCTGGTGCGTACATCAGTATTCGAAAGATTATGAGGGCCCTGGGATAGGGCCGGTATTTAAAAACAATGTATGCCAGAAACCTTCGCGGGAGTGTACTCAACAATTTCCCAAAGTTTCCTGGCGATCGGATGAAGGCTGTTTTAATTCTATTTATTTATTCGAGTGCTTGTGGATACACAATTTTTTGTTTTTCCGTCTTGTGCGTACATCAGTATTCGAAAGATTATGAGGGCCCTGGGGGGCCAATATTTCAAAAACTTTTATGCCAGAAACCTTCGCGGGAGTGTACTCAACAACTTCCCAAAGTTTCATGGCGATGGGATGAATGGTCTTTTAATTCTATTTATTTATTTGAGTGCTTGTGGATACACAGTTTGTTGTTTTTCCGTCTGGTGCGTACATCAGTATTTGTAAGATTATGAGGGCCCTGGGGGGCCGATACTTAAAACATTTTTATGCCAGAAATCTTCGCGGGAGTGTACTCAACAACTTCCCAAAGTTTCATGGCGATCGGATGAATGGTGTAGTAATGCATAAAGGACAAACAGACAGACAGACAGACAGACATACTTTCTTTTTTAGGTCGAGCGCGAAGCAGCGAAGCACCTATTGCCGGCGTGTTTGGGGGAATGTGAGACAGCGTTCAGGCACGAGCCTCGCTGTCTCAGATTCCTCCTCGAGGGCGCGCACGGCGCCGTGCCCCTCTCGTGCCTCATTCCCATGCGCAAACACACTCCACACTCACGCATGCGCACATACACAGCCACATGCATACACAGGCACACACACACTGCATACACACACGCAGACCCACGCGCACACACACAGACACACGCACAGACACATTGGAACACACACAGACACACGCGCGTACACCCCCCCCACTCACCGGGCTCTTTCGGCGTGTTCCGTGTCTCCTCTGCAGCGCTGGTCGGGCACTCACCGGGCTGTTGCTGGGGATCGGGCTCCTCTCTGCGGCAGTCTCGTCTCGTCGCGGCCCCAGGGGGCAGGACTTCACTTCCGGGGCTCCCTCCAGCACCTGGGAGCCCCGCAGCACTCTGGCTGTTTTGCTGTTGGCAGCCCCGGGACTCCTCAACTCATGGGAGCCCCGGGCTGCGGAGAGGCCATCAGTCGGCCGGCTTCACTTCTTCCTCGGCGGCGGCGGGCGGGACTTCCTGCCGGATTGCAGGCCCCGCCCCCGTCTCGGCCAAAAGTGCCTGACTTCCGGTTTTCACGGAGCAGGGCTGCGGCGGTGATTTCTTTCAGGGGCACCATCGAATTAAAATATAATTATATATGCGAGGTGGGCACTCGCAAGGGACCTAAAAACGGGTCCCGTAAATAATTAGATAAAGTGCACTCGAGGCACACGGGGCAAATGCCGGGTGGGCACCGGCCTGGTAACAAAGCGCTCTCAAGCGTACAAGCATTTGCAATGCAATAGGTCTCGCATTTATGCGAGTTTTAGCCATTTGCATTGTAAATGACAATGCCTTTTATTTATGTTTTAAAAACAAAAATAAAAGGCGTTGTTATGTGCAATGTCAATAGCTCAAACTTGCGCAAATGCGAGACCTATTGCATTGCAAATGCTTGTTATATATATACTAGCAGTCCGTCCCGACGTTGTCCGGGTATGAATTGCTGCCGGCCAGTAGTATATTGTTTTGTAGGATTTTGTTTTGATAGCATTTCTTATCTGTGACAGTCCTGTGAAACGCTCAGATTCACAGTGCACTGCTGATGAACTTAAGAGTGCGCGTTCAGTAGTGTGTGAACTCGAGTTTCCCTACTTTATTTTCCTTGCAATATTATATAGCGTGAACTCGACAACATGGCATGAGCACAATTTACATTACAGAAGAACACATTCATTTGTGGTAGGCACGGGGAGACAAAGCGATTTGCCTGGAATCACAGGATGTTGAGCTGATGCCGAGATTCGAACGTAGCTCCCCAGCTCTAAAGTTCGCAATTCTAGAACTTGTGGCGGCAGGTGTGTCTAAAAGTGTATGTCGGTGCCGGCCATCAATGAGAGAGACCTGTGCATTTTTCAAATCTGTGGTGAAAAAATATGAGTATGTTGCTGGAGATGTGGGCCGCCGTGCCACCAATGTACTTACCGGGGAGGGTAAACACCCATTATTCTGCAACTTTCTTTCCGCATACCATCACTCCGCATACTTTCAATATGAAAGTACCATGACTCCGCAATGCCATTATAACGCATGGCATTACATTTTATATGATTTTACCACGCATACATTTACAACAAAATTCGTTGTTAATGCATGAATGGTAAAAGCATGTTTTTTTTAATGTTTGGATAAGGTAAGTATGGGTATAGGGGTATATGTTTTGGGGTACTGAGGTATATGTTTTGGGGTGTTTGTGTATTTTAAGGGTTTAGATATAGTTTTGGGTTATGGGGTACAGGGGTAGTTTTAGGGTTTAGGGATAGTTATGGGTTTTGGGGTACAGGGGTATTTTTAGGGTTCAGGGCTAGGTTTGGGTTTTGGGGTATAGGGGTATTTTTAGGGTTCAGGGGTAGGTTTGAGTTTTGGGGTACAGGGGTATTTTAAGGGTTCAGGGCGAGGTTTGGGTTTTGGGGTATTTTTAGGGTTCAGGGTTAGGTTTAGGTTATGGGGTACAGGGGTATTTTAGGGTTCAGGGGTAGGTTTGGATTTTGGGGTACAGGGTTATTTTTATGGTTCAGGGCTAGGTTTGGGTTTTGGGGTACAGGGGTTTTAGGGTTCAGGGGTAGGTGTGTGTTTTGGGGTACAGGGGTAGTTTAAGGGTTCAGGGGTAGGTTTGGGTTTTGAGGTACAGGGGTATTTATAGGGTTCAGGGCTAGGTTTGGGTTTTGGGGTACAGGGGTATTTTTAGGGTTTAGGGATACGTTTGGGTTTTGGGGTACAGGGTATATTTATAGGGTTAAGATGGGTTAGTGTTTAAGGGTGTTGGGGTGTTTTAAGGAGTACGGGTGGGTTGTGATTATGGGGTGCAGGGGTATTTAAAGGGAGCAGGGTGGACACCCGGAGCTGGAATGTACAGAACCTGGGAAGAAAAAACAATGAAATATTGGGCACAACGCTCGCTTTTTTTTTCTCCGTAATCCCTCGCCCCGTACACGCCCACGCCCACAGCACACGATATGAGACAAGGCATGAAGGGCGGAACGTACCATACGCCCCCAGTGTTTGTCACGCCCCCAGCAAACGCCCACAGCACAACGCAGACACGCCCACAAGGGACTACTTTCCTGGCACGGTTCTTTTACCTTTTAAATGTATATGGTGGGCGTCTGCATAGCCTATGTCCTTCAGCTGCAACTGCCCTTTCCAACGCTGTATTGGGTGTTGTGATTGGTGCTGTGGTTCCTGAGATTACCCGCCTCAAAGGTTTGGGCTCTCTCTTTATTATATTAGTATAGATATATATAAATATATATATATATATATATATAAATTCACTGAAAAAACCATAGGTTTCAGGAGTTATATAGTTAGGAATTCGTTTTTAAAAAACCTTTGAAATTCACTCAAAAAACTATAAGTTTTAGTGGTGTTATAGTTAGCTGGACATTTTACTCATACAAAACCAATGAAATTGCTCCTATATAGTTAGTTGTACTAACTATATTTCGCGCACCCGCAATCCACTGCTGATGATGTCACATATTAGATCATTCATGACATGGTCAGTGACATCACTGATGACATCTCAAATGACATCACTGATGACATCATCCAGTGAATGTGGTTTGCTTCGTTATTTGAATATGCATTATATATATAGCAATTTACATTGAAGAAAGAGTGGATATATATAAATAAATATTTGGATGGAGGATTTAGTAGCTGTGTAATTGACTGTTTACTTGACCAATTTATAATGTCTCACTAAATATAGTGGATAGTGACTAAACTGTGTGAATATCTGTATCACTTTGTCGGTTGTTGTGTAAACAGATTCTACAGTTGGTTACTAGCTATGTGAAAGTCTATATTAGTTATTGATTAGTTAACTGAGTATTTGTATGGGAGTGTGAAAGTGTGTGTGGTTCGGTGGGGGGGGGTGTGACTGTCCAAAGATGTGTGAAAAGTTGATTCAGTAGATATATGAAGTTAAAACTACATGTTCTAACAGTTTGGGTGAGGGAATCTCTTTATGGGTGTGGTGATGAGCAAATATATTTCTCAAAGGTACAGGTCCAACAAACTAGAAAAATAAAAGGCAGTGTATGTGTCAGTTGTTGTATATAAATAAGTATACATAAGACACAATGATTGTGTGAGTGACTGTATGGATAACTGTATACTTGTAATAATGATTTTATAATTCACTAAGTATGACTTACTATCTAAATGAATAGAAGAAGTGGTGTTTGTATAAGTGTTTTGCTAAGTAAATATGTAAGTATGATCCATTGTTTGCAAAAGTGAGTAGGATGACTTCATATGTGAATAGGATGTGTGCTGTTGTTTAATGTCGATATAGATGTATAAGTATTTTTGATAGTGTTCTATTGTTCATTGACAGCATGTATGAGTGAATCCATAGGTAAGTGATTAGATGTGTGTATACATCTATGAATCACTGAGTGGATTTTTAGATACTTGTATTGCTGTGACAATGGATTTAAATATGGTACTCTGTATTTTACAAAGAGTGATGAAAAATTGTAATAGTGTATGAAAAGGTGTATGTGATTGTCACGTGGATGATGTCATCAGTGATGTCATCAGTGATGTCATTTGAGATGTCATCAGTGATGTCACTGACCATATCATGAATGATCTAATATGTGACATCATCAGCAGTGGATTGCGGGGGCCCGAAATATAGTTAGTACAACTAACTATATAGGAGCAATTTCATTGGTTTTGTATGAGTAAAATGTCCAGCTAACTATAACACCACTAAAACTTATAGTTGTTGAGTGAATTTCAAAGGTTTTTTAAAAACGAATTTCTAACTATATAACTCCTGAAACCTATGGTTTTTTCAGTGAATTTCAAAGTTTTTTTTAAATGCTAATTCCTAACTATATAAGGCCTGAAACCTATGGTTTTTTCAGTGAATTTCAAAGGTTTTTTAAATGCTAATTCCTAACTACATAAGGCCTGAAACCTATGGTTTTTTCAGTGAATTCGCAAGGTTTTTTAAATGCTAATTCCTAACTATATAAGGCCTGAAACCTATGGTTTTTTCAGTGATTTTCAAAGGTTTTTTAAATGCTAATTCTGTTAGCGGATAACGTTTAAATATATTAATATCCTAGTGGGACCACCTGAGCAGCCCTAAGGGGTCAGGGTGTTTCTACCCTGCCCCCTTTTTGTGTTCTACACGTTTGTTTTTTAGGGCTCGGCCTCCGCCCACGTAAGTGGGAGGAGTTTCGAGATCCTAATGTTAAAGAAGAGAAAAAAAAAGTATCTCCTAGGGCTTTGGCGAGACAAATTCCACACATTCCTTAGTGTGTTATGTCATCTGGCCAGTGATTCGTCTTCGTTGTGGTGTCGTTTTAATAGCCTTGAAGTGATAGGGTAAATGTAGTTTTCGTCCGCCATGTTGGGCATTTTTCGTTCGTGTGCGCGCAAAGAAGTACATTAATTATAATTAGGAGCTGTCAGGGTGCCCCCGTAAGTGAATCCAGATGGTCGGGCGCGTTCACCATTCAGCAGCGCTCAGCGTGCAGCTGCTCCATGCCAGGCCGGGAAAGGGCTTCATTAGTTCAAGAACAAGAGTCTGACGTTCTGTCATGGGCTGTTCTTTTAATCTCAGTTTCATTTTTTTTTCTGGAATGGTCCGTGGCCGGTGTGAATGGAATTGTTCTCTCGAGTTTATAATGTGTTTCTTTGCAGCAGCTTTTGTTTTCGGAGCTGAGGTAATGAATAGCAAGCTGGCAGGCAGCGCCTTTTAGAACTATTTGCTTTCTGGGCAGAGTCCTGCAGTGGTGTTGAACTTCAGCATAGTCTGACAGGCTGCTGTATACTGAAAGAGCGCATAATTCTGTGAACGGTATTCCTTTATCGTAGGCTTCTCTTCCGTTTATTAAAAATAATTATTTACCTACATGCCATTAATAAGTTAAAAATGTTTTCCAAATGCAAATAACAGCCACAGTCTGACTTTTGCAACCACAAGGCGCTGCGGCTAACTGGAGATCTGACCTACATGCCTCGGAAGCAATTAAAAAGCAGCTCTGTGGGGGCTTACCGAGCTTTAAATCAGCAGGCCGGGAGAAGTTTGACAATGTGCATGCACCCAAAAAAAAGCGCCACTTTACCCCACAAGAGCTCGAGTGCTGCTGTTGACAGATAACAGATGTTTACTGTTATCCGACTCGGTGGTACTCATTTTATCAACCTCAGAAGGATGAAAGGCTGAGTGGAGTCACACGTGCGACAGGCTAGTGAAGCCAATGCATATCTACAGGCTAGTAAAGCCAATGGATATCTACAGGCTAGCGATGACAGTGTATATTTACAGGCTAGCGATGACCGTGCATATGTACAGGCTAGCGATGACAGAGCATATCTACAGGCTAGCGATGACAGTGCATATCTACAGGCTTGTGAAGCCAATGCATATCTACAGGCTAGCGATGACAGAGCATATCTACAGGTTAGCGATGACAGCGCATATCTACAGGCTAGCGATGACAGTGCATATCTACAGGCTAGCGATGATAATGCATATCTACAGGCTAGCGATGACAGCGCATATCTAGCAGTGCAGAGTGGCGGTGCAGAGTGGCGGTGCAGAGTGGCGGTGCAGAGTGGCGGTGCAGAGTGGCGGTGCGGTGGTGCAGAGTGGCAGTGCAGAGTGGCAGTGCGGCGGTGCAGAGTGGCGGTGCAGAGTTGCGGTGCAGAGTGGCGGTGCAGAGTGCAGAGTGGCGGTGCAGAGTGCAGAGTGGCGGTGCAGTGTGGTGGTGCAGAGTGGCGGTGCAGAGTGGCGGTGCAGAGTGGCGGTGCAGAGTGGCGGTGCAGAGTGGCGGTGCCGTGGTGCAGAGTGGCAGTGCAGAGTGGCAGTGTGGCGGTGCAGAGTGGCGGTGCAGAGTGGCGGTGCAGAGTGCAGAGTGGCGGTGCAGAGTGGCGGTGCAGAGTGGCAGTGCAGAGTGGCAGTGCAGAGTGGCGGCCGTGGTGCAGAGTGGCGGTGCAGTGCAGAGTGGCGGTGCAGTGGTGCAGAGTGGCGGTGCAGAGTGGCGGACGGAGTGGCGGTGCAGAGTGGCGGTACAGAGTGCAGAGTGGCGGTGCATAGTTGCGGTGCAGAGTGCAGAGTGGTGGTGCAGAGTGGCGGTGCAGAGTGGCGGTGCAGAGTGCAGAGTGGTGGTGCAGAGTGGTGGTGCAGAGTGGCGGTGCAGTGGTGCAGAGTGGCGGTGCAGAGTGGCGGTGCAGAGTGGCGGTGCAGAGTGCAGAGTGGCGGTGCAGAGTGGCGGTGCAGAGTGGCGGTGCAGCGTTGCGGCGCAGCGTGGTGGTGCAGAGTGGCGGCGCAGAGTGGCGGTGCAGAGTGGCAGTGCAGAGTGGCGGTGCAGCGTTGCGGCGCAGCGTGGTGGTGCAGAGTGGCGGCGCAGAGTGGCGGTGCAGAGTGGCAGTGCGGTGGTGCAGAGTGGCAGTGCAGAGTGGCGGTGCAGAGTGGCGGTGCAGAGTGGCGGTGCAGAGTGGCGGTGCAGAGTGTGCAGAGTGGCGGTGCAGAGTGGCGGTGCAGAGTGGCGGTGCAGAGTGGCGGTGCAGAGTGGCGGTGCAGAGTGGTGGTGCGAAGTGGCGGTGCAGAGTGCAGAGTAGCGGTGCAGAGTGGCGGTGCAGAGTGCAGAGTGGTGGTGCAGAGTGGCGGTGCAGAGTGGCAGCGCAGAGTGCAGAGTGGCGGTGCAGAGTGGCGGTGCAGAGTGGCGGTGCAGAGTGGCAGTGCAGAGTGCAGAGTGGCGGTGCAGAGTGGCGGTGCAGAGTGCAGAGTGGCGGTGCAGAGTGGCGGTGCAGAGTGGCGGTGCAGAGTGGCGGTGCGGTGGTGCAGAGTGGCAGTGCAGAGTGGCAGTGTGGCGGTGCAGAGTGGCGGTGCAGAGTGGCGGTGCAGAGTGGCGGTGCAGAGTGGCGGTGCAGAGTGCAGAGTGGCGGTGCAGAGTGGCGGTGCAGAGTGGCAGTGCGGAGTGGCAGTGCAGAGTGGCAGTGCAGAGTGGCGGCTGTGGTGCAGAGTGGCAGTGCAGAGTGGCGGTGCAGTGGTGCAGAGTGGCGGTGCAGAGTGGCGGTCGGAGTGGCGGTGCAGAGTGGCGGTACAGAGTGCAGAGTGGCGGTGCATAGTTGCGGTGCAGAGTGCAGAGTGGCGGTGCAGGGTGGCGGTGCAGAGTGGTGGTGCAGAGTGCAGAGTGGTGGTGCAGAGTGGTGGTGCAGAGTGGCGGTGCAGTGGTGCAGAGTGGCGGTGCAGAGTGCAGAGTGGCGGTGCAGAGTGGCGGTGCAGCGTGGCGGCGCAGCGTGGTGGCGCAGCGTGGCGGCGCAGCATGGCGGCGCAGAGTGGCGGTGCAGAGTGGCAGTGCGGTGGTGCAGAGTGGCGGTGCAGAGTGGCGGTGCAGAGTGGCGGTGCAGAGTGGCGGTGCAGAGTGGCGGTGCAGAGTGGCGGTGCGGAGTGGCGGTGCAGAGTGCAGAGTGGCGGTGCAGAGTGGCGGTGCAGAGTGCAGAGTGGTGGTGCAGAGTGGCGGTGCAGAGTGGCAGCGCAGAGGGCAGAGTGGCGGTGCAGAGTGGCGGTGCAGAGTGGCGGTGCAGAGTGGCAGTGCAGAGTGCAGAGTGGCGGTGCAGAGTGGCGGTGCAGAGTGGCGGTGCAGAGTGCAGAGTGGCGGTGCAGAGTGGCGGTGCAGAGTGGCGGTGCAGAGTGGCGATGCAGAGTGGCGGTGCAGAGGTGCAGAATGGCGGTGCAGAGTGCAGAGTGGCGGTGTGGCGGTGCAGAGTGGCGGTGTGGCGGTGCAGAGTGGCGGTGCAGAGTGGCGGTGCAGAGTGGCGGTGCAGAGTGGCGGTGCAGAGTGGCGGTGCAGAGTGGCGGTGCAGAGTGGCAGTGCAGAGTGCAGAGTGGCAGTGCAGAGTGCAGAGTGGCGGTGCAGAGTGGCGGTGCAGAGTGGCGGTGCAGAGTGGCGGTGCAGTGCAGAGTGGCGGTGCAGTGGTGCAGCGTGGCGGTGCAGAGTGGCGGTGCAGCGTGGCGGTGCAGAGTGGCGGTGCAGAGTGGCGGTGCAGAGTGCAGAGTGGCGGTGCATAGTTGCGGTGCAGAGTGCAGAGTGGCGGTGCAGAGTGGCGGTGCAGAGTGGCGGTGCAGAGTGGCGGTGCAGAGTGGCGGTACAGAGTGGCGGTGCAGAGTGGCAGTGCAGAGTGGCAGTGCAGAGTGGCAGTGCAGAGTGGCAGTGCAGAGTGGCAGTGAGGTGGTGCAGAGTGGCGGTGCAGGGTGGCGGTGCAGAGTGCAGAGTGGCGGTGCATAGTGGCGGTGCAGAGTGCAGAGTGGCGGTGCAGAGTGGCGGTGCAGAGTGGCGGTGCAGAGTGGCAGTGCGGTGGTGCAGAGTGGCAGTGCAGAGTGGCAGTGCGGTGGTGCAGAGTGGCGGTGCAGAGTGGTGGTGCAGAGTGCAGAGTGGTGGTGCAGAGTGGCGGTGCAGTGGTGCAGAGTGGCGGTGCAGAGTGGCCGTGCATAGTGGCGGTGCAGAGTGCAGAGTGGCGGTGCAGAGTGGCGGCGCAGAGTGGCGGCGCAGAGTGGCGGCGCAGAGTGGCGGCGCAGAGTGGCGGTGCAGAGTGGCAGTGCGGTTGTGCAGAGTGGCGGTGCAGAGTGGCGGTGCAGAGTGGCGGTGCAGAGTGGCGGTGCAGAGTGCAGAGTGGCGGTGCAGAGTGGCGGTGCAGAGTGCAGAGTGGTGCTGCAGAGTGGCAGTGCAGAGTGGCAGCGCAGAGTGCAGAGTGGCGGTGCAGAGTGGCAGTGCAGAGTGGTGGTGCAGAGTGGCGGTGCAGAGTGGCGGTGCAGAGTGGCAGTGCGGTTGTGCAGAGTGGCGGTGCAGAGTGGCGTGCAGGGTGGCGGTGCAGAGTGGCGGTGCAGAGTGGCGGTGCAGAGTGGCGGTGCAGAGTGGCGGTGCAGAGTGCAGAGTGGCGGTGCAGAGTGGCGGTGCAGAGTGGCGGTGCAGAGTGGCAGTGCAGAGTGGCAGCGCAGAGTGCAGAGTGGCGGTGCAGAGTGGCGGTGCAGAGTGGGGGTGCAGAGTGGCGGTGCAGAGTGGCAGTGCAGAGTGGCGGTGCAGAGTGCAGAGTGGCGGTGCAGAGTGGCGGTGCAGAGGTGCAGAATGGCGGTGCAGAGTGGCGGTGCAGAGTGCAGAGTGGCGGTGCAGAGTGGTGGTGTGGCGGTGCAGAGTGGCGGTGTGGCGGTGCAGAGTGGCGGTGCAGAGTGGCGGTGCAGAGTGGCGGTGCAGAGTGGCGGTGCAGAGTGCAGAGTGGCGGTGCAGAGTGGCGGTGCAGAGTGGCGGTGCAGTGCAGAGTGGCGGTGCAGAGTGGCGGTGCAGAGTGGCGGTGCAGAGTGGCGGTGCATAGTTGCGGTGCAGAGTGCAGAGTGGCGGTGCAGAGTGGCAGTGCAGAGTGGCAGTGCAGAGTGGCAGTGCGGTGGTGCAGGGTGGCGGTGCAGAGTGGCGGTGTAGAGTGGCAGTGCAGAGTGGCGGTGCAGAGTGGCGGTGCAGAGTGGCAGTGCAGAGTGGCGGTGCAGAGTGCAGAGTGGCGGTGCAGAGTGGCGGTGCAGAGTGGCGGTGCAGAGTGGCGGTGCAGAGTGCAGAGTGGCGGTGCAGAGTGGCGGTGCAGAGTGCAGATGACAGTGCATATCTACAGGCTAGTGAAGCCAATGCATATCTACAGGCTAGCGATGACAGTGCATATCTACAGGCTAGCGATGACAGAGCATATCTACAGGCTAGCAATGACAGCGCATATCTACAGGCTAGCGATGACAGTGCATAACTAGAGCCTAGTGAAGCCAATGCATATCTACAGGCTAGTGATGACAGTGCATATCTACAGGCTAGCGATGACAAAGCATATCTACAGGCTAGCGATGACAGTGCATACCTACAAGCTAGCGATGATAATGCATATCTACAGGCTAGCTACGACAGCGCATATCTACAGGATAGCAATGACAGCGCATATCTACAGGCTAGCGATGACAGTGCATATCTACAGGCTAGCGATGACGGTGCATACCTACAGGCTAGTGAAGCCAATGCATATCTACAGGCTAGCGATGATAGTGCATATCTACAGGCTAGCAATGACAGTGCATACACTCACAAGGAGACCACAGCCAGCTGAGGTGCAATCTTCACCCACTCACAAGAACGACATCACAGGCAGCAGCAGTGCAAGCTTCTTACACTCACAAGGAGACCACAGGCAGCAGAGGTGCAAGCTTCTCACACATAAGAAGGACATCACAGGCAAGTGGTGCAATATTCACACATTCACAAGGAGATCCCTAGCAGTACACACCACATGAACACACTCCATAACACATAGCAACAATACATTGGCATTTACAATGCCATTAGCTCAAACTCAAATAAATCCGAGCCCGATTGCATTTCTAATGCTTGTCTACCTTCTTGTGCCTAATTCCTAACTATATAAGGCCTGAAACCTATGTTTTTTTCAGTGAATTTGCAAGGTTTTTTAAATGCTAATTCCTAACTATATAAGGCCTGAAACCTATGGTTTTTTCAGTGAATTTGCAAGGTTTTTTAAACGCTAATTCCTAACTATATAAGGCCTGAAACATATGGTTTTTTCAGTGAATTTGCAAGGTTTTTTTAAATGCTAATTCCTAACTATATAAGGCCTGAAACCTATGGTTTTTTCAGTGAATTTCAAAGGTTTTTTAAATGCTAATTCCTAACTATATAATGCCTAAAACCTATGTTTTTTTTCAGTGAATTCGCGAGGTTTTTTAAATGCTAATTCCTAACTATATAAGGCCTGAAACCTATGTTTTTTTCAGTGAATTTCAAAGGTTTTTTAAATGCTAATTCCTAACTATATAAGGCCTGAAACCTATGGTTTTTTCAGTGATTTTCAAAGGTTTTTTAAATGCTAATTCTATTAGCGGATAACGTTTAAATATATTAATATCCTAGTGGGACCACCTGAGCAGCCCTAAGGGGTCAGGGTGTTTCTACCCTGCCCCCTTTTTGTGTTCTACACGTTTGTTTTTCTGCTTTCTTGTGCCTAATTCCTAACTATATAAGGCCTGAAACCTATGTTTTTTTCAGTGAATTTGCAAGGTTTTTTAAATGCTAATTCCTAACTATATAAGGCCTGAAACCTATGGTTTTTTCAGTGAATTTGCAAGGTTTTTTAAACGCTAATTCCTAACTATATAAGGCCTGAAACCTATGGTTTTTTCAGTGAATTTGCAAGGTTTTTTTAAATGCTAATTCCTAACTATATAAGGCCTGAAACCTATGGTTTTTTCAGTGAATTTCAAAGGTTTTTTAAATGCTAATTCCTAACTATATAATGCCTGAAACCTATGGTTTTTTCAGTGAATTCGCAAGGTTTTTTAAATGCTAATTCCTAACTATATAAGGCCTGAAACCTATGGTTTTTTCAGTGAATTTCAAAGGTTTTTTAAATGCTAATTCTATTAGCGGATAACGTTTAAATATATTAATATCCTAGTGGGACCACCTGAGCAGCCCTAAGGGGTCAGGGTGTTTCTACCCTGCCCCCTTTTTGTGTTCTACACATTTGTTTTTCTGCTTTCCTGTGCCTCAGTCTACTAAGACCCAAGATGGATGCCAACACCTCCTGGTTAGAAGTGTTGACAGCCAATGACCATGCATCTTTCTCGGGAAGGCATGCTGATTGGCTGCCACTGTCTGTCATCACTCAAAACCAGGAAGTGTTGGCAGCCATCTTGTGCCTCGTTAGAACCAAGGCACAAGAAAGCAGTGAAACAAAGGTGTGAAACTCGCAAAGGGGCCAGAGTAGAAGCACCCTGACCCCCTAGGCCTGCTCAGGGGGTCCCACAAAGACCCCAAAGGCAAAATATTTTTATTTTTTTTAAAGTCGGGGTACGCGTACCGTGTGCGTACGGTACGCGTACCACGCGACTTTTAAAAAAAAATAAAAAAATGTTTTGCCTTGGGGGTCCTTGTGGGACCCCCTGAGCAGGTCTAGGGGTCATGGTGCTTCTACCCTGCCCCCTTTTTGAGTTCTACACATTTGTTTTTCTGCTTTCCTGTACCTCACTCTACCGAGGCACAAGATGGCTGCCCACAATTTCTGTTTTAGAGTGTTGACAGACATTGGCAGCCAATCAGAATGCAGCTCGCGCACTAGAGGTACGCGTACGGTACGCGTACGTGTGCGTACCGTAAGCATACGGGTAAGTTCACGGGTAAGCTGCTATAGATATATATATTTTTTTTAACCTAAATTACTCAAAATCCACTGGAGAACATATCTTGAGACATAGCAAAGGCACATCGGGCTACCAGTCCCTACAATTTTGCCAAGTTTAATGGAAAACCATTCTGCCGTTCGGGCTAAAAGTGAGTCCAACCGCCCTATGGAAATTAACATGGGGAAAACACGTTTTGGGACCCCCCTTTTATCTCGGCCCCCGCTTGACAAATCCCCCCCAAACTTTCAGGGAAGGACCGGAGCGCCGCGAGGCAAAGTTAAGGAAATTTTCAGGAAGATTCCTCAACCGGCGCCAAAGTTATTCCCAATAGAATGTTGCGATTTCCCTATGGAAAACAATCCTAACTATATATACCTACTGGCTATCGCCAGTAGGTAATATATATACATGTATATATATATATATATATATATATATATATATATATATATATATATATTCAGTCAGTTGCAGGTGCTCCAAGTGAGGGAGACCACAAGGAAAGTTTTTTCAGGGGTTTAATGGCAGCTTGCAAACACACGGTTATTCAGAAGCACCTCTCCGGTAATATGAACGCCGGACGCGTTTCGGGACCTTTCCCTTCATCTGCGGCGTGTAGTGAAGACAGCTGCTTGCTAGTAATGTCTCTGCGCACCTTCTTATGACGCCTGCCTCTCTGGCATGGCGGGACGCACAGCATCCTGGTTATGGTAGTGCGCCAGTACTTCACCTCAGTGGGTGTGCAAACAGTCCAAGTACTTTTAAAATAATGCCATTAAACCCCTGAAAAAACTTTCCTTGTGGTCTCCCTCACTTGGAGCACCTGCAACTGACTGAATTTTAGCGGCCAGCTACGGTCGCGAGGTGAGGCCCGCCGCATATTCACAGCGGATCCTGTCCTGATGCCGTTTGGTTGTTTGGAGATTCAGGAAAGGAATCAAGCTGGTGCTAGTTGCAGGACGACGCGCCAGCTTACCAGGTTGGCAACTACAGGCGGGGCACAGGGTGTCAGTTGGCATCGTCTACCACCCACTGGGGAACATTATTTTAAAAGTACTTGGACTGTTTGCACACCCACTGAGGTGAAGTACTGGCGCACTACCATAACCAGGATGCTGTGCGTCCCGCCATGCCAGAGAGGCAGGCGTCATAAGAAGGTGCGCAGAGACATTACTAGCAAGCAGCTGTCTTCACTACACGCCGCAGATGAAGGGAAAGGTCCCGAAACGCGTCCGGCGTTCATATTACCGGAGAGGTGCTTCTGAATAACCGTGTGTTTGCAAGCTGCCATTAAACCCCTGAAAAAACTTTCCTTGTGGTCTCCCTCACTTGGAGCACCTGCAACTGACTGAATATATATATATATATATATATATATATATCAAAACAAAACTCTTTCAGGCATAGAGTGACGCATAAATTATGCAAAAAAGAAGGAGAGAACTCTGGGTAGTTCTCAAGTTTAGGTGGAAAGCTCAACACCAGCGACACTCTAGATCTGCTCACCTCAAATGTCTGTTTTTCTATCAAAGTTTTTAAGTATTGGATTAGCACAGTGCTATCCACGCCGAGATAAAAAATGACAAAGTCTTTTGCCATTTATACAGCAAAGTCTTTAAGGCTTTCCACCTAAACTTGAGAACTACCCAGAGTTCTTTCCTTCTTTTTTGCATATATATATATATATATATATATATATATATATATATACATAGCTACTGGGAACCGCTACAAACAACTTACCTTCCATCCCCGTTATTTTCACCGACCCACGTTGCTGCTACACGGCATTTTGGGAGTAGCAGTTCCAAGATGTGAAAAAACTGCAACAGGTGAATGCGATCATCAATGGGGAGGAGCGGACCAGTTGGAACTATTCTTAACAGCAGCAAGACATTCTCGGTGATTCTTGGGTCCGGTGTAGGCGCTGAAGAAGGAAATGTCCGAAATGCATTCGCCGCCACTGGAGCAGAATCCTCATCATTAAAGTCTCTTCTACCTGTCCCCCTGGGTTTCTGCTTCTTCCTTTCCAGGCAGAATTTACCTTCATTTATTTCCTGCGTGTGCCAGCAGCGCAGTTCAGGATACCCCTGCCACAATTTTGGGTCCAGGCTTCTACTGGCACACCTCACGGCTTTTCTACTTGTCCGGCTACGGATTTTCCTGGTACCCGCCCTGGGTGAAAGAGGAAGGAAGCAGTTGAGGTAATTTACCTCTCTTGGGCAAATTGCATTGCCTATTTTAGTCCCTGCCTTATTGCCTCTTGACACTGGGGGCTGTGGCAGTAAAGGGGACTCGAGGGGAGACCGGATGTGGGAGGATTCGGCAGATGGTGTCATCATGCCTGCCAGCTACTGGGAACGGCTACAAACAACTTACCTTCCATCCCCGTTATTTTCACCGACCCACGTTGCTGCTACACAGCATTTTAGGAGTTGCAGTTCCAAGATGTGAAAAAACTGCAACAGGTGAATGCGATCATCAAGGGGGAGGAGCGGACCCGTTGGAACTATTCTTAACAGCAGCAGGACATTCTCGGTGATTCTTGGGCCCGGTGCAGGGCGCTGAAGAAGGAAATGTCCGAAATGCATTTGCCGCCACTGGAGCAGAATCCTCATCATTAACCCCTTCCGCGCTCATGACGAGCTGAGCTCGTCATGAGTTGTGCTGCTCGCACGCTCATGACGAGCTCAGCTCGTCATGTAACGCGGTAATTTAAAAAAGTCAGCGCACAGCGGGAAAACCGCTAGCGCTGATGCGGTTAAAGTCTCTTCTACCTGTCCCCCTGGGTTCCTGCTTCTTCCTTTCCAGGCAGAATTTACCTTCATATATATATCCCGGGCCGTCCTATTATTTCTGCTCAGGGTAGTATGAATGAGAACATTTCCAAATATGTTGATTTTTTTCTTCAATCACATATGTTTTCTCTCCCTTCTTTTTTGAAAGACACCACTGATTTTTTGGTTAAGGTTAGCAATATCATTTGGTGTCCTGATTTTTGCTTCCTGGTGATGGATATTGAGGCACTTTACACCAGCATCAACCACCTCCAGGGCCTTGAAGCAGTCAAATATTTTCTGGATGGACGAGAGGCAGGATTCAGAGATCATAACCTTATGCTTTTGGATATGATCAGGCTATGCCTCTTTAACAACTATTTCCAATTTGGAAATGATTTTTACCATCAGGAACGCGGGGTGGCCATGGGTTCATGCTTCTCCCCCAGCTACTCTTGCCTCCATGTGGGCTGGTGGGAGGAGCATGTTCTCTGGGTCACCCACGCACATTGGCTCCCTCACCTAGCGCATTACTGGCGCTTTATTGATGACATTTTCATCATTTGGCGAGGTACCAAGGAACAAGCAGCGTTATTTGTCAGGGACATCAATGTTAATGACAGGAATCTCAGGTTTACTGCCAATATTACATCTGATTTGGCTGAATTCCTGGATGTCCAGGTTTACATCGATCATGACACCATACAAAACAAACTCCATAGAAAAAGCACTGCGGGTAATTCCATCTTGCATGCCCGCAGTGCTCATCCATTCCATACCATTCAGCATACCTTTGGGGGAGTTTATCAGGATCAAACGCATCTGTAGTAGTCCCGATATTTTAAATCAATGTTTAAAGGAATCAAAGTCAAGATTCCTTAACAGGGGCTACAGTAGAGCCATTTTAGATCAGGCAATGACTAAGGTGCATGGGCGCTCCCGTGAGGACCTTTTAATCCCCAAGATTAAGAGGATTCAAGAATCCATTGAACAGGGCTCTGTTCGATTTATTACCACTTATTGCTCCCAGACATCTAAGATTAGCAATTTGATTCGATAGGAGTGGCCAATTGTACTTACTGATGTTATCCTTGCTCCTTTTTTACCTAAATCACCAGCCATAACTTTTAGGAGGGCTCCTTCTATGAAGGATGCATTAGATAGAACTCAACCAGAACTGCCTCCTAAAACTAATTGGCTCAAGAAAACTGGTTTTTTTAGGTGTACTTCGTGCCGTGCATGCACTTTTGCTATGAATGGGACTCATTATACATCAGCTTTCAATGACAGATTGATCCCAATAAGAGAACATCTGACATGTCGCAGTGATTTTGTAGTTTACCAACTTACCTGCACATGTTCTCTGTCATATATTGGAAGCACTAAACTCCCCGCGCATCAGCGCATATTGCAGCACATTCGAGCGATCGTTAACTCAGACATGAATTACCCAGTGGCTCTCCATTTCAAATCGGTACACGACAAGAAACTAAAAGATCTCAAGTATACTTTGTTGTGTTCCGTAGCTAATCCAGGTAGAGGTGGCGATCGTGAAAAATTGCTTCGTCAAAAAGAGGCATTTTTCATTATGTTGCCCCCCAATGGTTTGAATGCTTTTGATGAATTACATCATTTTCTATGAACTGTATATTTCTGACCTTGCTTTTCATGATATGAGCTTTTTTCACTTCTTCGTATCCACATTTTATGAGATGATTTTGTCTTTGTTTTATCCACAGGATGTGATATTTTGAAGTGTTCAACTGTATCTTTCTTGTTTACATTTAGAGTTTTTTCATATTAGCTCTTCTGCAGCCAACTAATGAAATTTTATGGGACTAGGATATTGTTCTAATAACATTTGCACTTTAGCACTCAAGCACTTTCTTTGTCATTTGACGAACATTGCATTTATGTTAGGGGTTGTCAACAATTTGGCAGGGGATTAGTATAATCTATTGCGTGGGGACTGATTGAGCATAGAATGTTTGGCCCATTTGTGATGGACCATTTTTGGTTTACATTTTATGGTATTAATTTCTGTTCACGATCCCCAAGTTTGATTTGTTCAATGGACACTTTATACTTTATTCCCCGTGAATATTCATTACATTTATATTTTTTTGTAATGTTTAGTTGTTGACATAACTTGCGAGCACTATGCTCTTATTTTTGCCCCTTTGCATTTTTGACATAATAGCAATCATGATGGACACTATGTCTTTAAACGAAAAAATATATGCCTTTTTGCTTTGTTGCACCCTTGCGTCCTGTTTCTTTAGGCGCTTGGGCTTTTAATTGTGATTTAATGCATGGCCTACTCCTGACGCGTCATGTGATCAAGCTCCGCCCGCGGAGCGAAACGCGTCAGGGAGGGCACTTGCTCTTGCACTTTGTTGAAAATAAAAATGGATTGATGGCAATATTTCCGTGATATGGCTCCTGGTGTTTCTGATTTGATTGAACACCTGCTGAATGCGAGGTCTACGCCTGTTGTTTCCGTCACCCCATGACGGTCAGGATCCAGCGTTCTATATATATATATATATATGTATATGTATGTGTGTGTGTGTGTGTGTGTGTGTGTGTACATATATATATATATTGCCTACTGGCTAGGTAGTAATTTATTTATTTATTTATTTATAAAGTTTTATAGTTAGAACATTGTTTCTATTAAAAAGCGTTTTTTCTTTTGCCAATAACTTTGGCGCCATTTAACAAACCTTCATGAAATTTTAAAAAACAATTAACCGGCTCAAGTCAGCTGCTGCCTTGAAAGTTTTAGGGTGATTCATCAAGTGGGGGACGAGAAAAAAGGGAGGTCAGAAAACAGGTTTACCCCATGTTCATTTTTATGGGAAATTTTAGACACGGCTACAGCCTTAACTGCTGAACGGAATTACACCAAATTTGGCAGAAAGGTTGCTTTTGGTCCAGAAAGCATGCTTTTCTTCAAATGATGTAAATCCATTCAGTAGTTTTTGAGATATTTAAATATATACAGATATTGATATTTGAGAATTGTGAGATCTGATTGGCTGCAACCTCCAGATCACGAGCTTGTTTCTGATTCCCTGCTGACACTTCAAACCAGGAAGTGTTGGCAGCTATCTTCTGACTCGGTAATGAGAGAGAAGTAAAAATGTGAGAGAAACATAAAAAAACAAGAAAAGAGGGCAGGGTAAAAACACCCTGATCCCCTAGGCCTTTTGAGGGGGTCCCACAGGGACACCCAGGCCCAAAAAAACATTTTTTTTTTTAAATTTCAGCCGGAGTCGACCATGTCATGAGTAATGTAATATGTGACGTCTTCAGCAGTGCATTGCAGGGACGCGAGTTATAGTTAGCTCAACTAACTGTAACAGCTGAATTTCTCTGGTTTTGTACAAGTGAAATCTCCAACTAATTATAACGTCCATGAAACCTGTGTTTTTTCAAGTTTTTTTAAATGTTAATTTCTAACTACAATGTCCCTGAAACCTATATTTATTTATAGTGAATATATATATATATATATATATGTTTGACCCTCGGCTTGTGGCATCTGAAGAAGGCTTGGTTGCCGAAATGCATTATGCCTGTCAGCCTGTGAATAAACGGATTACCTCGACTGCCCCGCTGTGTCCTCTTTGATTGCTTCAAACAAGTGGTCTTTTCCGTGAATATTTTTCGCGTCTGTCAGTAGCGCGATCAGAGGACCCGTCCATCAAGTGTCCTGGGGGTTTGCTGACACTGTGCTTCTTTCTTCAAGTTATTGAAACACCCCGGGACCGCCTCGAGACCAGACCAGGCATGGGACCACTGCTACATGGCAGCTCGTGACTGCACGGGGAGGCTTGGTGATTACACGCAAGCTTCATGGCCCGGTTTCAGTTTGTTATTTGGGCTGGACGTTGGGGACTGGAGGTGACCCGTGACACAGTAATATGGGGGTCTACCATCTCCTACAGAGCCCCCCCCCCCTTTACTTGTCAGTATCAGCACTCATTAAGTAACAATTACCCTGCTTACGGTACTTACGTGAACTTGGTGCATACTGGGAGTTGCAGTCCGATACAGAGACTACTACTTTTTCCGACGTAGCAGGGTCAGCTGACATTCAACCAATGGGAATGCCGTGGCAATTTTAAAGGAGGGTGGAGGTTTGACCCTCGGCTTGTGGCATCTGAAGAAGGCTTGGTTGCCGAAATGCATTATGCCTGTCAGCCTGTGAATAAACGGATTACCTCGACTGCCCCGCTGTGTCCTCTTTGATTGCTTCAAACAAGTGGTCTTTTCCGTGAATATTTTTCGCGTCTGTCAGTAGCGCGATCAGAGGACCCGTCCATCAAGTGTCCTGGGGGTTTGCTGACACTGTGCTTCTTTCTTCAAGTTATTGAAACACCCCGGGACCGCCTCGAGACCAGACCAGGCATGGGACCACTGCTACATGGCAGCTCGTGACTGCACGGGGAGGCTTGGTGATTACACGCAAGCTTCATGGCCCGGTTTCAGTTTGTTATTTGGGCTGGACGTTGGGGACTGGAGGTGACCCGTGACACAGTAATATGGGGGTCTACCATCTCCTACAGAGCCCCCCCCTTTACTTGGCAGTATCAGCACTCATTGAGTAACAATTACCCTGCTTCCGGTACTTACGTGAACTTGGTGCATACTGGGAGTTGCAGTCCGATACAGAGACTACTACTTTTTCCGACGTAGCAGGGTCAGCTGACATTCAACCAATGGGAATGCCGTGGCAATTTTAAAGGAGGGTGGAGGTTTGACCCTCGGCTTGTGGCATCTGAAGAAGGCTTGGTTGCCGAAATGCATTATGCCTGTCAGCCTGTGAATAAACGGATTACCTCGACTGCCCCGCTGTGTCCTCTTTGATTGCTTCAAACAAGTGGTCTTTTCCGTGAATATTTTTCGCGTCTGTCAGTAGCGCGATCAGAGGACCCGTCCATCAAGTGTCCTGGGGGTTTGCTGACACTGTGCTTCTTTCTTCAAGTTATTGAAACACCCCGGGACCGCCTCGAGACCAGACCAGGCATGGGACCACTGCTACATGGCAGCTCGTGACTGCACGGGGAGGCTTGGTGATTACACGCAAGCTTCATGGCCCGGTTTCAGTTTGTTATTTGGGCTGGACGTTGGGGACTGGAGGTGACCCGTGACACAGTAATATGGGGGTCTACCATCTTAAGAAAACATGTTTAACATGTCGGAGCGTCGCGATGCGGCCGGAGACATCTTTAAGAATAAAAACCCAGACATTTCTAAACCGCCACCGGTGTCGAATGTGACACGCTTCAAGCAGCCATTCCCGTAAACTTATCACCAATATTCCATACGGGGAACTTTTACGATTAAAACGTAATTGTACACATAATGAAGACTTCGAACAAGCTGCCACGGACAGTATAGAGAGATTCCGCAACAGAGGATATAATTTAAATCTGCTTCTAGAAACTCTGAATAAAGTCAGAAAAATACCCCGCAGCACTTTGTTTGAAAAGAAAAAGACCCTCCCTTCTAAAGAGGTTCAATTCCGCATGATCACACCTTTTGCTGCGGATTCATTTAGATTGAGATCTATCTTATCCAAACATTGGCACATCCTTAAGTCCGACCCAATTGTGGGTCCTGACATCCCTGATGTGCCTTCAATAACCTTCAGGAGGGCAAGATCGCTGCGAGATGAGATGGTCCATAGTTATTTACCACCACAGGAGAAACAATTAGGAACTCTAAAGGATGCAAAAGGCTTCTTCCCCTGTGGGAAATGTAAAGCCTGTTTGGCAAGTAAAAGAACTTTAGCATATGATGTTACAGGTTGCAAAGGTGGCAAGAAAATAACCAAATTTATGTCTTGTCACACAGACCACGCAGTTTACTGTTTGGTTTGCCCTTGTCCGTTGAGGTATGTGGGTAGTACCATCAATCCTGTTAAACTCCGGATACTGGAGCATATGCGGGCAATTGCCAATAAAGACTTCAGCTATCCAGTAGCCCGGCATTTTGCCATTAAGCATAATAGTGACAGAAATCTCTTAAGATACTTCTGCCTAGACCAAGTTGCTGAAAACCCCAGCAGGGGCAACCGACTACAGGCTTTGAGAAGACTAGAATCTAGATTTATCATAGATCTCGAGACTAGGGCACCTAAGGGACTGAATATAGGGGAGGAACTTGCCTCTCATTTGGGCTAAGAGTACGTTGGGCTGTTATGTGCTCTATGAGAAATTGAGAAATTGTTTTGATAACCTGATTGCGATAACTTTGATGAATTGACTGGGTTGAAATTCTGAAGATGTATATAGTAGAAGATAGCTTTAATTGTCAGGGTGATATATGTAAATTTTGTTGTTTTTTCACTGGCCTGAGAATAGAGCAACCTGATATTGGGTTGCAACTGCCGATCCACTGCAAGATTTTGCTCAGTTGAGCCTTCTTTCTAATGCTGTGATTTTCACTTTAATTGTGCATTCTTTTTATTGCCATTTTTTCTTAGGCACGTGTTTTTGGATAAAAACGTCCACTCAAATGTTTGCCGATACACGGCGAGATTGTTTATTGAGTAACCGCGTTATGAACTTGCGGCTGTTGTAAAGATGACTCTAAATATGGGAGAACAATTACAGTATCTGACGTTGACAATATGTGTAGAATGTACGCGTTCAAAGATGGCGCGCAGTATACACTTGCATGCTTTAGTCCTTTGTTTGTGTTAATGTACTTCATGAACATAGATAATGGTGTCACTTATGGCACTCCGATGTTAACACTGACGAAGGGATTTTATTCCCGAAACGCGTCTGTTTTTGAATAAACCTTTCTGCTAAAAATATCTGCTGCTGCCTTTGAGAGTGCTGTTTTTTCCTGTAACCCGGCTGGGTATCTTTTGGAAAATTGGAGTTTGTATATATATATATATATATATATATATATATTCCAACACTCCGCCACTCGTCCTTTGGAAAGCAAAAACGGAACATAGATGGCGACATTTTGCACAGAATAAACAGCTGAAGCACAAAGAAATTGGAGTCTATTTCCTTCTTAAGAGTTCCAGAACAAGGATCTTTCAAAGTTGGGAAATATATATATATGAAACTCAAGCTCCTGGCATCTAAATTGGGAACATGGCACAGACTCCATATGTGCTTGTTTATTTTAGTGCAACTTTATCAAAAATACGACGCGTTTCGGACACTCCTGGCCTTGCTCACATATAAATACAGGTACGAGGCATTTCTTTTTTATGTTCTTACCAAACTCCCACGTGAAACAGTGCAAACAAATAAACACTGAAAACAGACTCCAAATGGAGTTTAGAGTTTGTGGAAAACAGACTATAGTTCTTTGAACAACGTAGAGAGGAGTTTTTGTTTTGTCTCCTCCGTCTATATAAGACCATATAGAACTTTCAAAATTGTCAAAGTTCATAGCGCTTACAGAAATAGCATTAATGTAAAATGTATAGACATTGGAACTCATCAAATACCATATATATGGCAATATGTATTACCAGTCAACAAATTGATAAAACAATGAACACAGTAATCAGGTAGAAATATTTGGAAAAAAGTGTGAAAAAAAGACTCAAAGACATGTTTAATGTTTTTTTAATACTTTATTGAATATATTTTGTTATAGTCATTATTATTAAACAGTGTGTGAATTTATAAAATATGCATTTTATCATAGTTATTGGAGACTTTATGAATAGCCAAGAGTCTTCTTTATATATGGTGTTGTACTGACCCATTGATAAAGCCACTAGGCCCCTATTTGTTGGTGTTTTGACTCTTTGGCAAAGCCATTATGTCTCAAAGTAAACTATTAGGATGTCCTTGTTATTTTCGAATAAAGCCAGTATGTCTGCCTTATTTAAAATTACACCCTTTATATTGTTACATGACATAGTCAGACATGCTCTGCGGGGGCTGGGCGCCACTTGTACAGCCTTTGGGCGCCTGCATGGGTTTGGGTGCCGAAGGCCATATGGCGTGAGGGTTTGGACACCTGCGGGGAGGGTTGGGTGCAGGGCCTGGCTCTGTACCAACCAACCCCTGCACGCGGTCGAAGGCCACACACAGTTAGCGTTAGGTGCGCGCAAGGATTTGGGTGCAGAACCTGGCTAGCTGCCAGGTCCTGCACCCAACTCCATCCGTTGCATGGCAATGGAGATCTTACTTTACATTAAACAAACCTAACAATTCCCTGAAAAAACAACTACCACACTGATAGTTAGGAATTGTAATAAGATCTTACTGTAAATGAAAGAAAAACCTTACAGATTCATAGAAATAAACAAAATTTGAAGGGATATTATAGTTTGGTAAAAATGTCTGTTAAAGCCTACTGTTTTAACTTGCAAAACTATTAAAATTCTCCAGCTATGGTTATCTCAAGTAACTATAACTCGAGCCCTAAAGTAATTATAACTTACGCCATCGCCATGCAATGCTAATTGCCTTACAGATTACATCACTAATTACATCTTCTATGATATCATTGATAACACCACTGTAACATCTGAAATGACATCATTAATAACAGCACTGTGCATGACATGGGATGAGTTATAGTTACATCAGGGCACCAGTTACAGTATCATTTGTGTTGGTTAAATTGCTTTCTGATAAGGACTGATAACTAATACTATGTTAGAACACAAGAAAACGTTGTCTCCCTCTGTGTACAGTCGACACGCCTGCTAAATTTACTGGACTTTTCCGAGACAAATGGTGGCTTTCTCGCTAAAACGTGTGAGTAAATCTTCAAGGAACGTCAGTGGATCATCTGCCCGAGCTAAAATGACTGGTCCGCCACCTACTCTGAGTTATCTCTGTGGAAGACCACCAATAAAAGGGTGGCAAATGTTACAGATTCGCAGAAAGGTAAGCGCAGTGTCCTTTTCCATTTTTTTGAGTGCAAATTTATATAGCGCAAACTCAACCCGAAGGTATTGGAGCGCTTTACATGAGCACCAGTTACTTTACACAAGGACACATTGATTTTTTGGTAGGTGGGGGAGATAAAGTGATATACCCAGAATCACAGGATGCTGAGCCCAGGCCGAGACTTGAACCTGGCTCCCCAGCCTGAAGGTCGGCAGCTCTAGCGGTAAGGATACTTCCTCTCCCCTACATATCCTGAAGCACCCAGGGCATTAAGATTAGACATATCCATATGTACCACCTACCCCATTTTGGAGGTAAATTCTGACAGTGCCCACCTGTACCGGATGCTTTGGAAAATGGTGGATTTCCCACAAAAACATCTTCCCTAATGGGCTGTTCTGATGTCGAATACAGCTTCTTTGGTTGGATTTCTTTTACTGACCCATAAGAGAACTTTAAGTATGGCAGATTTCCCGTCTTCATTTTGGCAGCGGAGGGAAATCCACGATCAGAGCAGGTGGAAAATCCACCAGCCCAGCGCTACATTAAACTAGCCTGTACCACCGTTATATAGATTGATGTTTTAGGCAGCAGTCGACACCGGGAGGCTGTACAACTTCTGGACTAAGCTAGGGGGCTCTGACAGAAACGGATAATTGCATGAAATAGCCGAATTCTTGATTCGAGCACATAATAAAACAAAGCTGGAGGAAGGTGAGGTGCACCTGGCAATTTTCTGAGGGAAATGGGTGATAATGGGTGAGACTCGAGGACGGTAGCCGCACGCTTAAAACAACAGCACCACTCCGCTCCTGTGTGATCGGAAAATGTGATGTGCTCAGTGGAAAAAAGATGAGTGCATCTCGCTGGAAAGTGTCAAAAGGTCACCGCACCGCGTTCATAATGCATTACATTTCAGTTATGAATAGCTTCCAGAAAAAAAGGCTTTCTGTATGCTGAGCTCTGAATTCTCGAAGCTCTAACACTCATGGAAAATTCCCATTACCTCTGCCACAAAATAGTTTCTGAATGATATTACTGTGATGTTGAAAATCATTATTTAGTGATCTAGTGTGCTGGTAGACACACTACTCCTAAAAGTCAATATCAGCTTTAAAAGTGAAACTGCCCAACATGTGTCTCACGTCGCTCTCTGTATCACACAAAAAGGTATGAGTTGGTTTATGTTCACAACAAAACGCTTTTGAATATGTATAAGTTACTTCTCACTAATCTACTTGTGGACTGGAAGTTGGTCACATTTGAACTCCTGTATCTTTTGTCATGGCTGCAGATTCAGCCAAATGCCACACATAGTGGGAATGATGTTCCATCCCTAATCTTGTACGCACAAGGCACCGAATATGAAACTTCTCTTAATTTAGCCACTAAAGTGTCTCCTATTTGTAAGTGAAGAGCCAGAAAAATGGCACAATGCCCTGTTAATTCCTGGAACTTATATTCTTCACCCCTGAGAAAAGAGTGGGCCATGGTCAATGACGCCAATGCCCAAGGCCAGAGGGTATAGACTGGCTGCCAACACTTCCCCCGGTTTTGCCCAATTGTGAGTTGAAATAACCTCCCTCCCCTGGTGGCGGTGGTGGGGGGGGACTCCTCAGTCTTCAGTCTGGCATTGTTAGGAGGTAAAGACAGAGTAGTATCTTAACTTTTAAAAATCATGCCTTTTGCGGTTTTGTATTTGTATTGTGGGCGCTATTACATCCCCATCTATTTAATTTCTGTTGTTTGAATCAAGTTGGAGGCTTTATTCACCATTACACGATGTCTGCATATATTTCGCGCACTAGTCCTACTTTAGTTTTGATAAAACTTGTAAAATTCATCTAATTGCCAACGGTGGACAGAGGTGCATTTATTACAATATGTACATTGCTGACAACTTTTTCCAATGCACAAATGTATTTTACATGAATTTAATGTATTTCACAATTTGGAATCATGTTTGATGCAGCATTTACCTTTCTAAGATGGCTGCCAAACTTTGTGCACTAGTCCTACTTTTATTTTGGTGTATGTTGTTTCAAACCTCGTAACTTTACTTAAATGCCGATTGTGACCATGCTGGGTTACACGTGAACAAGGCTCTGTAGCTGAAACGCGTTGTGTGATTAAAACTGCAGATTCTACCATTGGGTTCCTTCGCCTTTTTCCTGAGAGCGCAAACACGAACTGTGTGTCTTTTTTGGAAACATATATATATATATATATATATATATATATATATATATATATATATATATATATATATATATATATATATATATATATATATATATATATATATATATATATATATATATATATATATATATATATATATATATATATATATATATATATATATATATATATATATATATATATATATATATATATATATATATCCAACCAAAAGTTGCCTGCTAAAGAAGAGCCCGCTACAGGTAGGTATACGCCAAAGATTTATTTGCAGGGAGCAGTTGTAGAAACCCACAGCAAAGTCCACAAAGTTCTCTCACCCAGCCCAACGCGTTTCATGTAAGACACTTCATCAGGGGCTCAGGGTCGACAGTCAATGCTTCGGCATTTTGAGCGGCATCATTAATAATCGTATTACCCCGCCTCCAGGGGCGTGACCATAACATGGCCTACTGGTAATTGTAGTGCGGTCGTGTTACTCAAGTGAGCTGCCGTTGCTTAGACTGTTTTCTGCGCAATTTATAAATCCAAGTGGAGTGTGGTACAATGTCCGGGGGCATCACTCTGTTCTTGCTCTCTCTCGGCCTCAATTCCTGCAATCACAGGCTGCGACAAGCTCACCCCACCACACACACTCTTCAAGAGCGCCCGACCGGACTGGGCAGCTGTACCAGCTCCAAACACATCCCCTTCGTCACCGGCTGCAGTCCCAGCAAATCCCAGCCCATTCAACATGTCCTGCTTTCCCATGCTATACAATAGGCTCTTCTCTCGAACCAAACGAACCCCCTCGCCATAATTGGGCCCTCCGTGGTGCCTGCAAATCAATCGCCGCAGGCCACAGCCAGTCTCTCCCGGGCGTCCGACCCCGAGAACACGCACTCCTGCGCTACGCCCATGCCTGCCAAAAACATCTAGTCGACAGAACCTCCGCCGCCCCCGTAGGCACAGGAACCCCGGGTCCAAGCAGGCCCAAAAAGGATGAGGGTGCAATCTCTAGAAGGGGCGCTGACAAACAAGTGCAACTGGTAATAATCTCCAAGAGGCGCCACCTCACCATGCAACCAGAACCAATCCCCAAAAATCGACAGCATACCCCATCACCCTGTCATTTCAACACATACCAATTCTGTCTGGACAAAATTCCACCTCATCACCACGAGCCAAACAGTCAAATACACACATAAGCCACCGAAAGACCTCTGCCAAGTGTCTCTCCACACGTGGGAACACACATCGCCACATCCGGAGTACCCCTTGATCTGTCTGAGCTAGAAACAACCCCTCCGTCAACATCTGCAGACTATGCAGCAGATGGGGAACCATGCAGCACATCCCCAATCCTGCAAAAAAGCAAATTCATCAAAATCACACCACTCCAGTGGCGCTTTTCAAAACAAAAACCCATGCAGCTAGTAGCACGACGGGTGAAGCACTCCTACATCCATGCAAATACAGGGCCCCAAGTGGGATGAAAAAAAATGGGGGGGGGTCTCAAAGGGGCGTGGCCGATGCAACAAAGGGCGTGGCCTAAAACACTCAAGCCAAAATTCCGTGCCTAGCACAGTGCGCTGCCTGACCCACCGGCGAAAAAATGGTGGGGAGCCACGGCCAACCGCCAACCCGGTCAAGGGAGCCACGGGTGAAAAATGTTTGGGAACCACTGCCCTAGAAGATGGGGTCCCTGGTGCCGAAATCAGCCTGGGAGGGGGCCAGGCGGCCCCCTTCCCACATTCCAAGAAGGCCTGTCCCCAGTGGATGGGGTTCCCAGAGCATAAATGAGCCCATGGAAGGGGTGCTCCATGGACCACGTTCCCTAATAAATTAAAATATTTTGAAAAAAAGAGCTGGCCATGCAAGTTGTGGGAAGCCCTGCCCCCTTTCACCACCACTTTGCAAATGCTCCTCCTGGTGCACTATTAGTTGGGGGATGAAGTCCCCTTGGCACCTGAGGGTCCTTGGGGGTCAACTACCCCTCCTGGTACCTCTAGTAAGTCCCAAACAGCAGGATGGCTGAGAGGTAACGGAGGTCACAACCCCTTTCTCCACCAATCTCTGCAAATGTACCTCCTGGCACTCTACTGGTTGGGAGATGAAGTCCCCCTGGCTGTTCAGGGTCTTTGGAGGTCAACAAGCTCTTGTATTACCTCCAGTAAGTCCCATACAGCAGGAATGCTGAGAGGTCTTTGGATGCCACAAACCCTTTCTCCACTACTCTGCAAATGCACCTCCTTGCACACTATTGGTTGGGGGGAGGAAAACCCCTTGGAGGCTGAGGGTCCTTGGGGGGTCAATAACCCCTCCTGTTATATCCAGTAAGCCCCACACAACGAGATTGCTATGAGCTGGTCAGAGGCCCAAGCCTTTTCTCCACCACTCTGCAAACATACTTCCTGGCACTCTACTGTTTGGGGGATGAAGTGCTCTTGGATGCTGAGGGTCCCTGGGAGCCAAGAAGCCCTCCATTAAGTCAGATACAGCAGGATTCCTGAGAGCTAATTGGAAGCCTATCCCCTTTCTCCATCACTCTGCAAATGCAACTACTAGTGAAAAAACCCCATAGAAATTCACTTAAAACACAAAAGATTATAGGGATGTTAAAGTTAGTAAATAGAATTTAAAAAACCTTAGAAATGAACTTTAAAAAAACCAAAGGTTACAGGGGCATTATAGTTACGAAATAAAATTAAAAATCTTTTAGACATATACTGAATACAACAAAGGCTACAGAGACATTATAGTTACACTCAGAATTCACTCATACAAAACCAGTGAAATTCACCAGTTATAGTTACCTGAGTGTGTGGCTCTATGGATAAGAGACTGGGTGTGTGAGTAATTGTATGGGTCTGGGAATGGGTATGTGAGTGATTGTGTGGGTGTGTGAATGGGTGTATGAGAGGCTGCATGGGTGTGTGAGTGGATGTGACAGTGATTCTGTATATTATATCATCAGTGATGTGATTTGAGATGTGATGAGTGATGTAATATATGAGGCCATAAGCAGTGCATTGTTGGTGCATAAGTTATAATTACCTCAGGTAACTGTATTTTTTTTGTATTTTATTGATGAACTGCACGATTACTTAAAATTTTTACAGTATAAAAACTTGATGAACATCCCCCCCCCGACGTGCCCCATACACACATAAAAAGTAAATACCACTTTGGGTTAAAATGCTGACAGTTAAAACTGCGTAGTTGTCCAGAACAGAGTTCTTTTAAAAGGAGGAGAGTATTGGTTACGCCATTGTTCCACAACAGAAGAAGAGAGGCACGTGAAAGTTCGATAGAATCAATTCATGCGCCAAAGCCGGTTGACGATAGATGGTTACCTCGTTGGGCCTTAAACCAACCCAGATTAGATGACTGGGGGCGATCAATTCCAGTTGCTTTGCTGGCACCCTAAAGTAACTGTGGGCTAGCATCACTGGGGCCACCGGTAGAGCGCCGGCCCAATACTTAGAACCCTAGGGATTAGTGGCCATTAAGTGGGAGTCGAGTGCCATTTTTACCTGATGTATGAATTTCCCGACCCTGGCTATCAGACAGGTCGCGGAAACAGAGAGGCACCAGTCCGAGGCCTCTCTACAAGTTCTGTAGCCTAAGTTCTGTAAGGTCGGACGCAGCAAGCGATGACGGTCATTGACCAACTTTGTGCAGCAACACAGCAAGTGTAGCCAGGATTCTCTGCGATAGTTGCATAGACGACAGGCTAAGGCGCCATCCGTTCGTGCCCAGTTAGGGTTAAAGTCCGCGATCCTGAGGGCCATGAGGCGAAAATACAGAATTTTCTTTCTCACGTGGGCGGATACTGGGTCTTGCAGGTATGTTTGGGGTTTACCAGAAATATATGATTTATCCAGGGCCTGAGTTAGTGGGTTTTGCCGAAGGGATGCAAGGTCGAGCCCAAAAGAGATCGTCTGGACTTGGAGCTTAACGGCTTGGGCCCAGGCTGAAAATGGAATTTCGTGCAGGGGCAGGCTCCTCCTCTCGATTTTCAGTGCATCAATGGCTAGTTCCACCTTGGAGTGCCATGGGGAGCCCACTTCACCAAAGATTGTTTTTAGGGAGTACTTTAGGGTGTGTTCTGGCGCTTTCGATACTCTAATATAGAATTTTAACAGGTCCCCCAGTAGTGCCAGCTCTGGTCGCTTAAGGCCTATTTCTAGCCTTAGCCTATTGTTCCTAGCATATCTGGGGGCCTGTAGCACCATCTTGTAGGCTTTCGCCTGGGCCGCATTGACCACTTTGTCAAATGCACCTGGGTAGGCTATATGCCCATACGAGATGGCGGGGATCAATTTTGCCCTGAGCACTGTCAGCATTGGTTCGACTGAGGGACTGGCCAAGCGAAGACTTAAGCGTCTTAGCGACAGTATGGTTTTGTCTGTTTTTGATTTAAGCTCCTTCAGGTGTTTGACTGCAGTGGCATTCTCGGAACCCCAGGTGCCTAGGTAGTTGTAGGATGAGGCGGGGACGATACGGTGCTCTCCCATGGACCATGAAGCTTCTTTTTTATGGGGGTATTTGCCAAAGATGACGATCTTAGTCTTGCCCACGTTGATCCGTAGGTCATTTGCCTTATTATATGTGGCAAGGCTGATTAAGGCTCTTTGGAGCCCCACCCTGGTGTGATGCATGACCACCGTGTCGTCTGCATACTGGAGCGTTCCCGAAATGAGCTTCCCCAATCTTGGGGGTGCTAAGTTGGCATCTTTCAGGGCTGTCCCCATGTCCGCAGTATACAAGTTGAAAAGCATGGGGGCCAAGACGCACCCCTGCTTAAGGCCAGCGTTGGTGTCGATTCTTGCAGTTGTTATTGTGGGACTTAGTTTCACCTTGACCCAGGTCCCCTCATAGAGCGCTTTTATTGCTTTTAGTAGGACTTGGGGTAGCCCCCAGGAATCAAGTTTTGCCCAGAGCCGACCTCTGTTCACTCGATCAAAGGCTGTAGAGTAGTCTATGAAACAGCAAAACAGGGGCGGCTTATTCCTCGTATTGGCCTTCTTCGCGAGGTAGGAAAGGGCTATGATGTTGTCGAGAGTGGAGCTATTAGCCCTAAAGCCGGTCTGTGTGGGCGGGAGAATGCCGTTCTTGTCCACCCAGTCCTCCAGATCCCTTAGAAGAAGGCGAGCGTATATCTGTGCTTCTATGTCGAGGAGAGCTATAAGCCAGTAATTGGTCGGGTTCGTGTGATCCCCCTTTTTGTGATTAGGGAATAGGATTGAGCCTTTCCAGGAGGTTGGCAGAATTGCGGTGGCAAAAGAATGGTTGAATAAAGAAGTAAGTCTGCATACAAAAAAGGCTGAGGCTGTTTTGAAGACCTGGGCCGGAATCCCATTTGGGCCTGGAGCGCCATCGGCTCTAACGGCCTTGATGCACTTTAGGAATTCCGCCTCTGTGAACTTTCCGGGCCGGGTCGAGCTTTGGCCTTCTGTCAGGTAGCTTTCGGGTTCAATTGTTGCAGCCGCCACCTTGGACCACGCCAGGCTTCCGGGGATGGGCTGGTTTGGCTCACAGGTGTACAGCCCCTTGGCATACAGTTCCCACACTTTCCCGGCAACACTGTTTTCCTTGTGCACGCCTCTGGGGGTCAGACTATTGATAAAGCGCCAAAGCTTGCTGTTGTCGTTTCCCTTAATTAAGGAAAACACGGTCAGCCAATTTTGTTCGGTCTGCAGTCTTTTATGCTCCCAGACTTTCTTTTTGTAGTCGGTTCGCAAAGTGGCAATGGAGTGCCTCCCTGGCAAATGAGTGCCTTTCTTTTGTGCCATAATTGCCTTGTTGAGAGCACGCTCACTCTGTATCAGGCACCGTGATTTTGAACGGCGAGACCCAGTATGGAATTGGCCGCTTCTTGGATGGTGATCGTTGCCCAGAGATTTCAATATGTCGGAGGTCAGTGTTTCCCAGAGGTGTGTGATGTTCACAGTGTGAGCTGGGTTTGGTTCTTCCTCCCTTCTGGCTACATAATCTGACAGTCTATGGCTGAGATTGGTTGACCATTTTATTCTTTTAAGGACTTTATGATGTTCTTCGCCCGTGGTGGTTCCAATGACTTCTTGTAATTCCACTTGTTCCCGCGCCAGATTGAATGTGGCGCGGAGGGGCCTGTGGTCGCTTTCATCTCTGTCATCCACTATGAAATTGCAAAGTTTGTGGGCCAGCCCTTCGTTGGTGAAAATGTAATCTATGGTGGAAATGTTTCTAAAGGTTGGATTGGCGGTCCATTCTGGGTGGCTCTTTTTTTGTGTTCTGTGGGTGGAGTGCAGATTGAAAATTGCGAGAAATTCAGTCAATGGGGCTGACTTCTTGCTTGGTGGTGCCTCCGAGAATAGACCCAGGCCTCTGAAGTTGAAGTCGCCCGCGATTATTACATGTTGGTCCTCCCGGTTTATTAACAGGTCTTCCAATGTTGTGATAAGTGATTCCATGGCCTGGGAGGTTTGATATTTAATCGGGTTGAGATAACAAATAATTAGTAGAAGGGGACGGGATTCTTGACCCGATAACAACCCCTCTATTGTGATAGCTTGAAGGTCAGGAGACCCCAGTTTTAGATCAGTTGTATAAATTTTACACGCATGACTTACGTAGATGGAGAGGCCACCTGACGGGCGTCCAAAGATTGTCCTTTTAGTTGCTGGTTTAAAATGTTCATAAAAGCCACCAATGGCGGTCGTTGCCCTTGCCCAGGTTTCCTAAAAAGCACAATATATCCCCCTGTGCAAGGTACTCAAGTGTAGCAGTGTCCCTAAAAATGTTGCTCAGCCCGGCGATATTCCATGAAATAATGGTTGGCTTGCGAACTAGTCCCCTGAGTGGGTTTGCAGGGGCGTTGTTTACATTGCAGTTAGTTATGTTAGGGACCCTGTCTCCATGTGACCTCCGGAAGATCTGATACCTGCTGAGGTCGCTGCACTGTCCGTTGCCAGTCATTTTGCTGGATTTTGATTTTTAGCGTGGTTCTTGCCTGCCCTGATTTCAACCCCCCGTCTGAGCGGGTGGGCCTTGTGCCTTTGAGAACAGATGTAGGTTGATGTTTGTCATAAAGAGGCATCAGGACGTGTGGGTATTTCGGTGCCCTTGGGGCGGCGACTTCGATACCCCATTCAGCGAATAGTGTTGCTTCCTTAAGGACGGCCTGTTGAGCTTGTTGGGTCACAAATCCGATTATGGTGGAGTCGTCGTGGGTGTCTATCTCCAGTCTCTTGAATATCACCCATTCGATATCTTCTGATATAATTTGTTCCAGCGAATCAATGTGGCCAAAGAGGCGGAGAATGTTAGACCTGTTCAAGGTGTCAAATGAGCCTTTAGCTATGTACCTTGGGGTTAACAGCAGCTCGTAGGTAATTAGTTTATTTTTATGTGCGATGGAGCACCAGCTCGCCCCTTCTCCTGGGAGCTTTGGCCTTTGGTTGCTTAAATTTGGAGGGTTTTTATGAGTGGTTTCGGGGTGCTGCCCATTAGGCACCATGCTAGATCGGCCAACTGCACGCGGCAATCCTTGCCACTCCCCCTGGTCTGGTGTCGGATTTAGGTGATTTTTGAATGTGTCGCCTGGCTGCTGATTTCCTGGCCCCTCAATCGGTAGACCTACCACTCTTGGCTGTTCTGGCTGAACGCCCTGGTTTAGTTTAGGATTTGTTTCAGTCTCATGTTGAGGAACCCAACCGAAAGGGCTGGGGGCACTTGATGGTGTGGCGGCTGCCACGTGTGAAGGCCTTTGTTGAGAATCCTCGTTGGTTTGACCCTCCTTAAAAGGGATTTGTTGTCTTTGGGCTTTGCCAAAAACGAGGGATGCGTCACAAGACTTGCCGGTCTTAGATGCCTGTTTAGGTATGAAAATGGGAAAGAGTGGTTTGGTGCTTTTAGTTTCGGTGGCACCCTAGGTTAATGACGTCGATGATTTGTTTCTGCTTCTGGCTTTGGATTTCTTTAGTTGTTTTTTAAGTCTTTTTTTAGCTCTCCTTGACAACGGAGCTTTGGCACTTGCCGATGCTCCTTCGGCCTTCTCCGCCAGGGGGGTAATAGCAGACAGGTCGTCACTTGCGGTATCAAGATCCGAGACCTCGGGGTCACCATTCCCTTGTACAGCCAAAGTGAAATTATTACAGGGCCCTACTAAAGGTTCCTTTGGGGCACTGTTGGCCGCCGTGTTGTAGGATGTCATTTCAGCGTGCTCTGTCGTCAATACTGGTAGCTTTTGTGCGGCTTGTTCTTGCGTGGTCGACTCGCACAGACCCTTGGCTAGAGCAAGCATCTCTTTTAGAACTTCTGGTAGGTTTGCCCATTTATCAATTATGGCAGCACAGGAGTTAATACTGGCAGCGTGAGCGTGTTGTGCGTCGAATAAGACTTCCAGCTTTGCCCGCTTATCGTCTTGACGTGCCAGGTGCTGGGCTATCGACTGCAAAAGATCGATTTGGACTTCCATCTTAGTGGACTGCCAGAGCAGTGCCCTAGCCATTGTGTCCTGAACTTCTCTTATTACGGACAAGTTAAGATCTTTAAAAGTGGCTTCTTCTATTGGGTCAGTTAGGTCTTGGTGATGAGTTAAGCCCAACGGGCTCCATCCCTCCGTTTGTGCGATTCGCGGGACATTAGCTCTTCCTGGATTTATAGGTGTTGTTTCAAGTGTGCGTTCGATTGACTGTTCCAATTTTAATAGAAACGAGATTGTTGGTACTCCGTTCCCTGGGAATTTGGCCTCTGTATTTCCCGGGATGTCACACTTACATTCGGTCCCTTGCCTGTGCTCTTTGGAGAGGAGGATGCGACAGCCTCATTAGGCCTCTCAATGTCTGTGTCTACATTCACCCTCAATATGGGTCTGTCGTGAATGTCGGCAGTGATCCTAATCGGGCTCTTCACCCTGGCGACGGGCTGAAGACGTGCTTCAGGGCTCCCAGTTGTCTCGCGGTTGACAGACTTGCAGGAGTGAGAATCCCTTTGAGCCTGGTGGAACTTTGGGGGCCCCGGTGTGGCATTACTCACAGGACCTTGTGGTCTTTCTTCCAAAGGTGATGGGCAGATTGAGGCCTGAAAAAATTGGGTAATGAGGCCTCGAGGGAAGGAATTGCCAGTGCCAGTGAGTTGGTCCTGGGGTTTTTGAGTACTTATACTTCTGGTTACCCTTCTTTGTGCTAAACTCTCAGGGTTCACTTCCGCCTCATCCTCCGTGCAGGATTTAGTCTTCCTCAGCGTCATCTTTTATACGCCGTTGGCTGGGGCTGGGGCCCCAATGAGCGGTGATATTCGCTGCTTGTAAGCCGCCTAGTTAAAAGGGTTAAAAGCGTAGAAGGAGACACCTATAGGTGCGCGCCTTATGTTCCTATTTAGTGTATTGTCTGAGTGTCCGACTCTGCACGCACGCTGCAGACGGAAGGCTGGGGGGGCTGCGACGCCTAAAGTTCTTCGAGGGCTTACAACCATCCGTCGTTGTGCCTGATGGTTACCTCAGGTAACTATAACTGCTGAATTTCTATGTTTTTGAACAAGTGTAATTTGAGCCTAACTATAACATCCGTGTAAACTTAATTTTTTTAAGTGAATTTCTACGTTTTTAAAATCCAATTTCCTAACTATAATGTCCCTATAACCTTTGTTTTTATTAGTGAATTTCTACATTTTTTAAATTCTATTTCCTAACCAAAATGTCCCTGTAACCTTTGTTTATTTTCAGTGAATTTCTAAGATTTTTAAATTTGTATTTCCTAACTGTAACCTGTACCCTTTGACAGTCTGTGTGTCAGTAACTCTATAAGTCAGACAGTGGGTGTGTGAGTGGCTGTGTGGGTCTGTGAATGGGTGTGTGAGTGACTGTTTGCATCTGCAAGCGCGTGGTTGAATGGCTTTATGGGTTGATAACTGGGTGTGTAAGTGCTGTATGGATGTGTGAGTGGGTGTGTGAGTTGTTTTGTGTGTGTGAGTTGGTGTGTCAGTGGGTGTATGGGTGACTGAGTTTCATACTACTAACCTGGACGGAGCAACCTCAAACAGGCTATGCCCCAGGTGATTTTGTACTTTTGCATATTTGTAGTAATTGAAACCGAGAAGAATGGACTCTGCTCTCACAAGGAGAGGTCAAGAAAAAACCCATTCACCACAGTTACTACAGTTTGCACTCTGATTGATGAATCATGCATTTGCCTTTACCAAGGCTAGCATATTGTTTTTCAAGGTGGAATTGCCAAGAAAACACACTTTATTTGCCTTTGCGAAGCCCAGGATTCGGAACTCATTTCTCCATTACAGAAGTGGAACTTCAACTGGGCACCCTCTATGTTTATCTTTGCTTTCCATTGAGGTTAGATTTTTGTGAAATAAACATCAGGGCCAGAAAGGAACATCACCTGCTTGTTTATCCAACAAGAGTCCACAATTTTGCATAAAATGTCTACCCAGCTTGACTTGTTTTTACTGGTTAATTAGTAAGTGCTGCCTCATTTGGTAAATGCCAGGTACATATACTCTATTGTATATCTGCATAATGGTTCACAAGGAAATGTCTCCAACGTACTTCTCTGCGCTTTGGCAGTGTTATTGTTCCTTGGGTGTCTTTATCCAGAAATCTGTGATAATATTAATCCTGCTATACAGAAGAGAATAAGGGACAGATGTATGACCATTTTTTGCGGTCGCTGATTGGAAATAGGCCCGTTTGAGACCACAAAATAGCTATGTGCAATGTACAAACTGTGTTTGCAATTTGCTATTAGGAAGGGGCATGCCAAGGGCATCTCTTCCTAATAGCGAGTTGAAGTTCCATGTAGGATTGTTTTGCGACCACAATTGTGGTCACAAAACACTCCCCGTTTACCAGCTACTTCAAAAAGGTGGTAAGCCCTACCCTTTTGTGAATGGCAGCGAAAATATTTTAAAAGAGCAGGCAATGGTCCCATGCACCACTGCCTACTCTTAAAAAATGAAACAGAAACGTTTCATTTTTCTTTTTTAAATACATCCTATTTTTCTTTTAAGAAAATGGGCTGCAATTTTTTTTAAACTGCTTTATTCAAAAAACAGTCACAGACTTGGTGGTCCAGCAGACCCCAGCAGGCCACCATCCCTGTGAGTGCTGGCCTTTCCCAATGAGGTTGCATATTGCGATCTGCCTTATGAATTCCCATTGGGAATCACATACAGTGTCTAAGACACTGTTGTCCATTTTGCGAGTCACAAATTGTGAGTCGCAAAAATGATACAATTTGCAACTTGCAAAATGGAAGGGTTGAAAATCTGGTCTTAAGACTACAAAGGGATGTATCTCCACCAAACAAGGGAACTTTATCCTTTCTATATGAAGCAAGCTCTTCTTTGTTTGGTGGAGATGTCCTCATTTTGTTGGGTCTTCAAGAACTCTGCATCATTTACTTCAGCATCAAGAAGATACCGTTGTCCCCAGAAGGCTTTTCTTTTTGAAAATAGTTTTTGTATTCACAAATTTTCCGCGAACCGACATGATACGTATATTCCGTCATCACGGTTATTTGCAAAATCGGCATGATTTTTAGAAAGTGTAAAAAAACATATATACACATAGGGGCCGATTCTGATTCGGGAAAAACCACTCCGAATAGCCGTACGGAGCGTTTTTCCCGTACGAATCGTACCCTGCAACCTCCCCCGTACGCACGATGAAGTACGATTCGTACCAGGAGCAGGACTCCGTACGAATCGTACAATGACCGTACGACTCTAATCTCCGTACGATTCTCCCTCGGAACCCGCTGTAAGCGACATCCGTAAGGTTCGAAGCAGGTTTTCCCGACCCAGCAAGTACGATTCGTGTCATGTACGCATCATTCGATGATTTTTTTCCGGGAGCCCAAAACGTCCGGAGAAGCAGAGTACGCCTCGAAACAGGTACGGAACGCCCCCCCGGGTATGGTGCGTACACCCCATGACTGCAGGGGTACGATTCGTACTCCTGCGATCATGGGGTATACGCACCGCAGCCCTGCAATCATGGGCTGTACGCACCGTATCCCATGATCTCAGGGTGTACGGTGCGTACACCCTGCGATCATGGGGTGTAGGCACCGTACGGTGAGTATGTGATTGTGTGGTTGTCCGTACGAGTCGCCCTTACCTGACGTGGACCGTACGATTTGCGTCCTCATACCCCGGTCCGGATCGTAGTCGTCGGGTTGTAAGGCATGTTTACGAATCGTACAGAGAGGGCTCGGGATACGATTCGGACGGACGCTTTTTTTCCAGGATCAGAATCGGCCCCTTAATTTAATTAAAAATTGTGATCAGTAGTTTACTAATACAACATATAAAGTGACATTTTCCTAAAATTATTTATGGTTGAACACTGTTTTATTCTATTTCCCGTAATCTGGAATACGTTAGCATTCGTGATGATGTTTCAAATCTCAGATGACTATAGAAGAAAGAGATTTTATTGGGTAAGACACTTTTCATTATCCTAGAAAGGAGGACCCAACCCAGTTTTCTTAAGACTTCCAGTACTGACATTGGAGGATCACATTTCAGTGCCTGCTCTTTTCAATTTGAATTTTGATTTGGTTTAGTTTTGGGAAACTATTTCCAAATAAAATGGCATTTAGTGGCAGTGAAGATCAGGAACCACTCCTTGAAGAAGACTGTTCTTTGAAGGAGGAACCCCGAGCAAAGCGACAATCGATTGCTTGGGACTTTTTTACTATCCCCTCTGGGAAGAAGAAAGTGGTTGCTAAGCATGTAAAGTGCTCAATAACTGAAAAGACCCTTTGCAGTGGTATGTCCAAAAAGTATTCGTGCAGCACAAGTATGTTGTATCATTTGAAGATATGCGACTCTAAAGAGTTGACCAGAGCATAGAGGCAGTGAAGTGCAGGGGATATGTCTACCTTAACTACAACACCAACTGCTTCTGGAGACCCTCTACCATCTGAGATCCAGCAAAAGTTCCCACAGAACTCACCAGAACTCCAAAGAATTTGCACTTTTTGTTTGGACTGCAAAAAAGTTGTAACTGTAGTGTTGCTGCACTTTTGGACGCTGCAAAAGTGCATAAGTGTTATTATTTTTGGATTTTTATTTTTGAATCACACTTGTTTCCTAAGTTTTCAGTTTTCTCTTTTAAAATATTTTCCAGTTGCCATTCAATTTGTAAAAAAAAGAACTGAAAAAACAAAATATTAAACAAACTCAAAAAAAGTTCTGAAAAATCCCATACAATATTTATCATTAATACCACCTTTCTTGGTTTAAAAAAAGTGGATGTGTAGAGTTTGAGTGAGTGGGTATGTGGGTGAGTGAGTGGGAGTGACAGTGACTGTATGGGTTCTGAATGACTGTGTAAGTGTTAGCATGGGTATGTGAGTGGGTGACTCAGTGTCTGTTTTGGTGAGTGAGTGGGTGTATGGATGCATTAATAGGTACATGAGTGGCTGTGGGTGAGTGAGTAGAAGCATGAGTGTCTGTATGGGTGAGTGAATATGTGCATAAGTAGCTGTATACAAGAGTGAGTGGTTGTGCCACTGACTGTATGGGTATGTGATTGGGTGAGTGAGTGGTTGTATGGGTAAGTGTGTGTGTCAGTGACTGTATAGGTGAGCGAGTGGATGTATCAGTAACTGTGTGGGTGAGCGCATGATTGCATGTGTGACAAGCTGGATGGTTGAGTAAGTGTGTTTGCTAGTAGCTGTATAGGTGAGTGAGTGTGTGTGTTAGTGACTGTATGGGTGAGTGAGGGGGTGTGTCAGTGAGTGTATAGGCAAGTGAACAAGTGTGTGAGTGCCTCTGTAGGTGAGTGACTGATGTGTGTGTGTCTCTAGCTTCTATGGGCCTCTAAGCCCATAGAAATGAATGGGAAGCCATTCCTTATTTGCGGCTCACATTTTGTGAGTCGCAAATAAGGAATGCCTATCACGTTGCGCTCCTGGTGCTACAGGGGGATAACAGGGGCCCATTGTTGCATAGGGAAGGCTGCGCTCGATAATACAGCCTGCCCGCCCTGGTCCGACTCGGCAATTAGAGCCGTTGAGCGGAGGGCGGACAGGTAAGAGCCAGTCACTTCCGCTTGTATCAGCGGTTAGCGCTCTAGTCTTCCCTCAAAGGGCTATTTAGCCCTACCTTCGGTTTGAGCGCGCAGCGATCGCGTGCAGGGGTGCGCCTAAGGACGCGCCTAAGACAAGCCGAAGAGAAGCCCGTCTGCGCCCGTCCGTGACCGAACGGGGCTAGGGGCCATGGCCTGTACTCCTAAGTCCTTGGACTTTAATGGAAATAATATCACCCGCTATTCAGCCCAGGTATTGAAAGATCTACAACCAGTCTTGTTAGTAGGCTGTATGCGAGATTCCTGATCTTTTGACTGGGTGTGAGTGTTTGATTGATTCGGATGCTCCGTCCATCACCACCCCCTTTTGTACCGCTTTTGGCCGCCATAAGTGTGGCAGGATATGCTCAGACGTGAGTCCCTTGCTCACTTTGCCACTGGATTCAAGCAAGCCTGGCTGAATACGGCTGAAATGCCAGAAACCAGTCCTCGGAAGCTTGTTTCCGGTCCAGGGAAGACATGGCTTGGCAGTTCGGGCTGGACTGTTCCCATGAGGCACAGGGTCAGACTGATTTGCATATAGCCATGTCTGAACTGGGCTGGCAGAGTGGGCTAAAGAACAGTGATGGATTAAACCCAGATCTTTTGACTGGGTGTGAGTGTTTGATTGATTCGGATGCTCCGTCCATCACCACCCCCTTTTGTGCCGCTTTTGGCCGCCATAAGTGTGGCAGGGTATGCTCAGACGTGAGTCCCTTGCTCACTTTGCCACTGGATTCAAGCAAGCCGGGCTGAAGACGGCTGGAATGCCAGAAACCGGTCCTCGGAAGCTTGTTTCCGGTCCAGGGAAGACATGGCTTGGCAGTTCGGGCTGGACTGTTCCCATGAGGCACAGGGTCAGACTGATTTGCATATAGCCATGTCTGAACTGGGCTGGCAGAGTGGGCTAAAGAACAGTGATGGATTAAACCCAGATCTTTTGACTGGGTGTGAGTGTTTGATTGATTCGGATGCTCCATCCATCACCACCCCCTTTTGTACCGCTTTTGGCCGCCATAAGTGTGGCAGGGTATGCTCAGACGTGAGTCCCTTGCTCACTTTGCCACTGGATTCAAGCAAGCCGGGCTGAAGACGGCTGGAATGCTAGAAACCGGTCCTCGGAAGCTTGTTTCCGGTCCAGGTGAGGTACTGGGTTTTTAAGAACCGGCACAGAACCGGCAACCCAGCGGTGCCAGGGAATCAACACCCAGAGACCTCGGGTTCTTCCTGATCCAGACCTACAGAAACTCGGAGTCTTCTAGGTGAAGTCAAAGATTATTTTATTGGCTGCAACCAAGGTAACAAGTGTCCTAGAAGTACAACACGGGTATATTCTCAGGAGACTGCACACTTTCATGAAGTCAGGCTTCTCTTCTTATACACAGTTTTGGGCCCTGGGCAAAACATTCTTGGTCATAAAGTAAATTGTTAACATGTTTCCAGTACAAAGAAAAAGCAGAGTCATAATGACATGTCCATATTTCACTTCGTGCTGCCTACAACAAATCATTTGGCAAGGCCCAACATTTCATCAGATATCGCTGGACCCCCAATAAAACCGGGCACCTCCCCACCATAAAGTAAGTGAAGCAAAGGAGTGGAGATAGATGTGAACGAGATATGGCAGGTGTGCGCACTGAAATGGTTTTATGGTTTGTTGAGCCTAGATGCTATCTTGCTTGGCCACTGGGAGGGAACTGACCTAACGAGTTCGGCCTGGGGCAATGGTTCCAACTTGTACTGAGGTCAGGGAAAAGTCGATTAAGGAGTATGTGTCCTTGTGGAATCGAATTCAGCTGGATTAAGGCCTATGTAAAGGGCAACATATAATGAAGCCAAGGGTTCAGAACGCAAATGACGATTTCGAGGTGAAACCGTCACCCAAATGTGCTGAAAATACATGTACATGTTGTGCTCGTCATTCTCGGTCTTTTGATACCAAATTCGTGAAACTTCGATGAAGTTTTAATTCTCGAGTTTCAGAACGATTTATATGAATTCTGAATTTTAAGAACCACAAACCCTCCTTTTGCCCTTACATAGGCAATTAATCTATCCTCATGTTAGTCTGAGTCCAGATCTATATTCCTAAAGTCATTGAGATGTTGCTGTAGCATCATTCTAGTACTTAGTTCATCTCTTGACACAGGCTTCCTTACACATGATGTAGCACAGAGGCCACATATTGCAGGAGCACACTGTATGCACAGACAGAACAGGAAAAGAATGGCTAAGACCATCCCAATGACCATTAGAATTTTCCATCCCCAGGCAGATATCAGTTCCCATAACCATCCCATTAACGACCAATCTCCTTTATCCACATGAATAGATTTGGAAATCTGATGTAGTTTGGAGATGGCCTGGTACACCGTTGGAGCGTTATCTGGGATGAAAATGCAACAGCTAGATTGGATCAATCTGCATACCCCACCTCGGTCTGCGAGTATAACATCTAAAGCGACCCGGTTCTGAAGGATCATAAGTCGATCCGACTGGAGCTCAGCAGTCAGGTTACTAAGGGCACCAGCAGTTTCGGTCACGGTGGACTCAACTACCCTTGTCAACTGCCTTAGGTTCCTACTGTTAGCCATGGATCCCCAGAACGGCAGAAAACCCTTTGCAAAGTCCCCAAATTCTTGACCTGCAGTGTCTTCTTCACTCAAAACACCTCTAACTATCCTTGTCCGGTGGTAGTCTGCCGCAGCTGTGTAGGTGGGAGGCAACAGGAATGAAACAAAACATGAGCCCGAGAAGTCAGGGGGCAACCATGTATAGGCTCTATCATGGCAGATGAAATAGGTACCCTTAGCTGCTAAAAATGCAGGGGAAGTCTGAGACCCAAAAAGATACGTTTTTGTACAGACACTTTTCCCTAACTGTGCTCCGGGATTCTTGCCAATACCTTGCAGACACAGGTTACCCTGATGGGGTACAACCCAAATCGGGGAAGACCTCTTTGCTTGCTGTTTCTCACTTAAGGTAGCTCCATATCCGGTCACGTTCCAACCTACATATGCCCGTAACTCATCATCCGAAGTATCTTCATAAGAAATTACTTCCTTGATCATGTCGACTATACCTTTTACTAGGGCGCTAGTCTTGAGGTTGTCTTTTACAGAACGTAGGGGTTGGATTTCTCGTGCATATATGAACATTGTCCTATATGCCCATACTGAAGCATTGTGACTAAATGGCAGGACCAAATAGGGGATACCTTTATCCGTTGTGTGAGGCATGAGACCGCACACCCAACAGTTAGTTGTGTTCATTACAAGTTGGTGTTGGTGTAATAACTGAACGAAGGAGTTATTAATGAATTCTAACCTTCTATTGGATTCATGGTCAGGCAGAGGGTGGAAAGAATGAGAGGAAACAGTAGGAGGAGGTATGGGTGATGCAGTGGGCGCAAATGTTACATGGAAAGTGAATAAAACATAACTTATCAAAAAGATCATTACGCTGGACAGCATAAAAATACACAATATTATAAAACTTTTCTTTGTCATCGTGTTACACAGTCTCTGCTTAAAGTTCATTGGTTTGGCAGGTTTCTCCACATCAGGAAACTCCATCCTCTCTAAGGTGCTGCCCGCGACGAGGAGGTTGATTCTGCTAAGGAGTGCTTCTGTCAGTCTAGGGCAACTCCCTTGGACCGACCAGAACCACCGACCTAATGTCGTTGGCTGCACTTCCGAAGACTTTAACCAATCGCGGCCCTAGCAGCGGAACCCGGATGGCGGTTCGAAAAAACAAAAATAAGCAAGTTACCTAGATGGGAGATCTGCACTTTCAAAAATAGTACTTGGGGGAAAAATAAGTATTTTATTTGTCCATGGATTTTAGTCTCAAACTGTAAAAAGGAATCACTTTTGTTAGTTCGTTTTTTTTCTCGGTCTCAGATTGTAGCGTCTTTTTCCTGGTATTGTCTGGTCCTGAAACAGCAGTTCAGGTTCAAAAGAGTTCAATTGTTCTGATGGTGGCACAGTCTCTTGCAAAATGCTCTCGCTTTCATATTCAGGGTTAGTTCCTTTTACACGGTCATCGCTGACAGGTATGACACGTGGCGCAGCGGCAAGCTCTGAGTCAGTGCCACCTTTCTGGACCCACTGGTCATGTGGCGGAGGTGAAGGGATTCTTTTGCAGTGGACCCCGTGGATCCAGTTGGCCTTCCCCTCCACTCGAACAGCTGACCTCGTGGAAAGAAGGACGAGGTGCGGCCCGGTCCACCTGGGCTGGTCGTTCTTTGTTCTTTGAAAGTTGCGGACGAGAACCCAGGAACCGGGGTCAATGGCGTGACCCGGAGTCTCAGAGACCGGAGGCAGGGTGTTGTGGACCTGTTGATGCAAATCACGCAATTTAGCCGTCAATTCATACAGGTAATCAAGCAAAATAGGGTGTTGCAGCTCGCTGAATTTTGTGGGCCTAGGCACTCCCCATATGTTGGCTGGCCGGCCAAAGACAATTTCATAAGGGCTGAGTTTCACTCGCGAATGCACAGTCATTCTGGTGGATAGGAGTGCTAAGGGTAGAGCGTCAGGCCATTTAAGACCTGTGCTCGCTTGGATTTTGGCCAATTTAAGTTTTAGCGTGCCATTGTAACATTCTACTAATCCAGCTGATTGGGGGTGATTTGCAGCGTGGAACTTCTGCCTAATGCCTAGCCCTTCACACACTCTTTTCATCACACGACCCACAAATTTACTTCCATTATCAGACCAGACCATTCTAGGCATTCCAAACCTGGGGAAGAACTCTTTTACAAGGGCTTTTGCTGTGGACAAGGAAGTATTGTCTTTTAGGGGATAGGCTTCTACCCATCTTGAGAAAGCACAAACAACCACGAGCACGTATTTCAAGTTGTTGCACCTCTCCATATGTATGAAATCTAGCTGCAAAACCTCGAACGGATACGTAGGAGGTGCAAAATGACCAGCTGGAGTTGGGGTTCCCCTACCAGGATTGTGCTTCAGACATACCATGCAATTCTTGACAACATTCTCTGCACACTTGGGAATCCCTGAATTCTTCCACACTGGGGCCAACAACTCGCAAATCCCTTTCACGCTGATATGAGCCATTCCATGAGCCATTGTAACCACTGCAAGCACATATGCATCGGGTAACAACCATCTCTGATGCTCTGCCAATTCAATCCAACAACCATTTGCATCCATTCTTCCTGTACTCTCTCTCCACGTGTTCAACTCTTTCTCTGTGGCCTCAGCTTGGATGACTTCACACTTTCTATCGTGTCCTCACATATTCCAACATCACCAGCCCATCTTTCTGGGCCTGCAACATACATTCGGCTCATCACATTCTTTGCTGTTTCTTTAGCGATTTCATCAGCAAATGCATTTCCACGACCAACATCATCAGTCACCTTCTTGTGAGCACTACATTTCACAATCGCCATTTGCAGGGGCAAGGTCAGTGATTCAAGGAGCTCATTCACCAACTGACCATGCTGAATCTTAGCTCCATGCGAAGTCAGGAACCCACGTTCTCTCCACAATCGTCCAAAACTGTGAGCCACTCCAAATGCATACTGGCTGTCGGTATAGACAGTCACTTTCATTCCTTTAGACAAAACACATGCTCTCGTGAGCGCAATCAGCTCTGCAGCTTGAGCTGAACCATGTGGTATTCGTGCAGTTTCAACAACTGTGTGCAAAGTCGTGACAGCATGTGCTGCAGTCACGTTCCCATTTGGGAGCTTAAAACATGAACCATCCACCCATAATGTACCATCACATTCAGTAAGAGGAGTGTCAAATAAATCCACTCTCCCTTTTGTCTCTTCCTCTGTTGTGAGGACACAATCGTGCTGTTCTAAAGCGTCTGATTCTTCTGCAGTTGGTAACAACGTGGCTAGGTTTAGGGTGCTGCACCTCTTTATATGCACATGACTCGCTAGCAGAGTTAATTCGTAACTGGACAGTCGAGCACTAGTTAAGGGATATATGACGTTACCACGCGTTCTTTTACCACGCAGACCATTACCACGCATTTTTTACAACGCAGGACCCTTTACCACGCATACCATTACAACGCTGGTATTTACAACGCAGGTACTATTACAACGCATACCATTACAACGTAAGTATAGGTAAGTAAATAATATGGTAAAATAATTTAATTATTAATAATATTTTTTTAATTAATAAATTATTATTTTAATATTTAATATTTTAATTATTTATATTAATATTTATTTATTAATTTTTAAATATATATGTTAAAAATACCCCTGTACCCCAAAACCCAAACCCAGCCCTAAAACCTAAAAATACCCCTGAGCCCCAAAACCCAAACCCAGCCCTGAACCCTAAAAATACCCCTGTACCCCAAAAACTGAAAACTGACCCTGAACCCTAAAAATACCCCTGTACCCCAAACACTGAAAACTGACCCTGAACCCTAAAAATACCCCTGTACCCCAAAAACTGAAAACTGACCCTGAACCCTAAAAATACCCTGTACCCCAAAAACCCAAACCTAAAATATTTTAAATAAAATTATATACTTACCAATACTTACGTTGTAATGGTATGCGTTGTAAAGGTACCTGCGTTGTAAATACCAGCGTTGTAATGGTATGCGTGGTAAAGGGTCCTGCGTTGTAAAAGTTGCGTGGTAAAGGTAGGCCGTGGTAAAAGTTGCGTGGTAAAGGTTGTATACCCTAGTTAAGTGCTGTGTCTTGGTCCTATTTAACAATGTGTCTACTGCATGTGGGACCATCACGATTAGTGTATTATTCATTACTAGACCAGCAGACTGTCGAATAGAAACAGCTGCTGCTGCTGTGGCCCTCAAACAACTTGGCAATGCCTTAGCTACCGGATCCAAAGTCGACCAAAAATAGGCGCATGGCCGCTGTCTACCTCCAAATAATTGAGTCAGCACAGACAATGCACAGCCCTCCTTCTCGTGGACATATAATGTGAAAGGTTTACTGTAGTTGGGGGTACCTAACACCGGAGCTGAACATAATGCTGTGCGTAATTCGAGAAAACTTTTCTAACACTCTTCAGACCAAGGAATGGGATTGGGTGTATTTTTACACGTTAATGCCACCAAGGGTTTGGCCAATAACGAAAAATTTGGAATCCACTGTCTACAGACATCTCCAAACAAGAATACGTCTCATCCTTAGCCCAGTATAAACTAGCCATACAATCTAGAAAGGCTGTCTTTTTCGAGGAAAGAATAGTTGCTGCAAGAAATCCGCAAAAAGAAATCTTTCGGGTCCTGGCGGAGCTCAGGGTGAACAAAGAGCAAAAGCCCGAGTTCACTCAAGAGGACTGTCAGAGGTTTCAAGACTTTTTCGTAAAAAAGATATCCGACATCTTGGACGAAATTGCGGAAACTACACCCCTCGAATGTCCTCACTTACCTGACCTTGCTGCCCCTCTAAACATTCCACCACTAGCTGAGCTCTCCCCTATTTCCAAACAGGAACTCTTTAAAATCATAGGCCGAGTTAAATCGGGTTCCTTGGTGGACCCTTGCCCTCCAGACATCTTTAAGGTGGCAATGCCAGGAATAGAGGATGAGGTCCTGCATTTATTGAACACCTCTCTTCGCACAGGACAGATCCCTCTAGCTCTTAAGGAGGCTCGTCTGATCCCCTTACTGAAGAAACCGGGTGCTGACACAAAATGTCTGAAAAATTTCCGGCCCATCTCTCAGTTGCCTTTTTTGGCTAAAGTGGCTGAGCAACATGTGTTAGCTCTACTATCGGACCATCTAGAGAATAACAACCTTCTGGAGACCAATCAGGCAGGGTTCCGTGCTAATCATAGCACGGAACTAGTTATGCTATCCATTCTAGATGAGCTAAGAACGCGGGCTGATGTAAAAACACCAAGCGCCCTGATACTATTGGATCTCTCCGCGGCGTTTGATACCGTGTGTCACAAACAGCTTCTGTCGCGGTTGAGATCCTTTGGCGTCACGGGTACAGCACATGCATGGCTTACATCATTCTTGCAGGGTAGGACACAACGAGTGCAGTTGGGTGACCTACTTTCCACCTCGGCCCCGATCACCTGTGGGGTCCCAGCCTTGTCACCCCTACTCTTCAACATCTACCTGCAGCCACTGATTGCCCTCCTGAATAGGATGGACTGCCTAGTGTATAACTATGCCGATGACACCCAGATAATCATCCGGTTGGATGATGGTCCGGGAGCATCCACTAGGCTACAGGATATACTGATAACTACAGTAAATTGGATGTCCGAGAACTCTCTGAAAGTCAATCCGGATAAGACGGAAGTGTTGCCCATCTCCATCTCGGGTAACCCTTGGAGCGAGAAATTTTGGCCAATAGAACTGGGCGTACCACCAAAACCGGCAGTTGCGGTTAAAAGCTTAGGCCTATACGTGGACAATAAATTGTCCATGGAAAAACAAGTCACCACCGTAGTAGGTACCTGCATAGGCCTCCTAAGACAACTAAGGAAGATCTCTGCCCTTCTCTCATTCTCTACTCTGAGACACGTGGTTTCAGCCACAATTTTGGCAAGGCTGGACTACGGGAACTCCCTATATTTAGGTTTGCCACAGCGGCTGCTGGACAAACTACAGGGAGTGATGAATGATGCTGCCAGGCTGATATTCAAAAAACCCAGGACTGCTCATGCCTCTCCACTGATGCAGGAGCTGCACTGGCTCCCAATTCGTCAGAGAATTGTCTTTAAGGGGCTGTGCATCGCTCACAAGGCTCGGTATGGCAAAGCACCAAAATACCTGAAATCCCGATTATCCCCCTACACACCGGGTAGGACTTTGCGTTCATCGGACGCCACTCTCCTGTCCCAATCCCGCTTCAAATTGACCACGGTGGGGGGCCGTGCGTTTTCCAACACGCTTCCAGCTTTTTGGAACAAACTGGACCCAGAGCTCAGGAAGGAAAGTAACCTACTTTCCTTCAGGAAAAAATTAAAAACTGTATTGTTTACACAAGCATGGAGCAGATCTTAGGTGCGCAGTTGGTTTCAAGTGTATGTAACATCTTATCATGTAAATCTGGACAGACAGCGCTTAGAGACCCCTGTGGTTATAAAGCGCCATATAAATTAAATAAATAAATAAATAAATAAATACAGTACGATGTGATGCCCAAGAAAGCACGCACTTCTCTCTGTGTTCTTGGCACACTCAATTTCGCTATTGCCTGAATTCTTTCTGGGGTCGGTTTCCTTCCCTCCTTCGATAAGAGGTGACCTAAGTAGGTCACTTCTTGTCGGCAATATTGGAGCTTGGAAAGTGACACCTTGTGATGCAGATCACACAGATGACGCAGTAATGTCAATGTGGCCTTTTTACAAATGATCTCAGTGTCTGCAGCAATGAGCAAATCGTCCACATATTGTACAAGAGTGGCACCTTTTGGCAAAACAATCGTGTCAAGTTGTGTTTTCAGAGCTTGACTGTATATTGAGGGGCTTTCACAGTAGCCTTGAGGAGCGCGTTTAAAGCGGAAGCTTCGACCTCCTAAACTGAAGGAAAAAATGTCCCTGCTCTCCTCAGCAATTGGAATGCTGAAGAAAGCATTCTTTAGGTCGATTACCGAAAACCACGAAGCAGAAGCGGGAATCATAGTCAATAATGTGGTAATGTCGGGGACAACTGGGAATTGTGGCACAACTATCTTATTTACTTCTCGAAGATCAATCACGAATCTGTATACAGGTGGCTGAGAAGGGTCAGTTCGTTTTAAAACAGGCAGAACAGGACTATTGCAAACATTGCCTCGTGTTTCTTCAATCACATCCTTTTCAATCAATTCGTAAACAATTGCTAGCAAAGCTTTTTCACCTTCATTAGATATTTTGTATTGGGGAATTCGTGGCATTTTGACGTTGGACTTCAATGTTACAACATAGGGTGGAATTTCTAAAAGACCTACATCATTAGGGCCAGTAGCCCAAAGAATATCTGGGAGAAGTGACAATTCTGCTGGAAGTGCATCTCTCGACAAATACATGGAAGAAACCACTTTCTTACCTAAAGTAAGTTGTACTCCCGAAGGAGAACAGTACAAAGTCGCATACAGTCTTTTTAACAAATCCAATCCTAGCAAATTTTCACCACAACCTGTTGTCAGAATAAGGGGTGCTTCGAATTCACAAGGACCAACAGAAAGAGATAAAGGGTCAGAAATCGGATTCCTAACTGGGGCGCCAGAAAAACCTACTGAAACGTTCATTTCGCCAGACAAAGGTGCGCCAGGGAGTTTGGAGTGCATAATAGAACTCTTTGTAGCACCAGTATCCAACAGAAAAGGTTCTGACACACCTGATGTAATCACCTCGACGTAATGTCCACTCTGATCCACTGGAACTGAAACAACTCCCTCTCTTTGTCTATGGCTGTCCTAGCAGTCATTATTCTCCCACTGTTCATTTTCTGTGTAATACTCATCAACGTAGTATTGAGCTGTTCTGTCCGATACGTTATTCTGCTGATCGAACCTGTTCATAGAGTTTTGCGTCCTGAGGGGCGTTTCCACGTCCTCTACCTCTAGGTGCTTGCTGACTGCCACGACCTCTAACACCAGGAACTCCATTCGCACGTTGTAATAGAAAAGGACAATTATACTTGTAATGACCCTCTTGTTTGCAATATAAACACTGGTTGGGGCCTACACGGGGTTGAGTATACTCGAATCTTTGCGGGTTTCTCTGATACTGTTGAGGCTGCTGAAAAGTATTTTGGTAGTGATTCTGACCATTATTATTTTGATTACCACCACCACGTGGCGGATAGGCTTGCTGTAGCAAAACCTTAGTTTTTAATTCTCTAGTTTTCTTTTCTACCTTATCTTTCTCATCTTTGTCTCTATTCTCGTAATATTGTGCGGTAGCCAATATCTGGGCTGAAGATGAGACTGCCCAAGAACTTTCTGAATCTTTTAACTTTTTACACAATTCTGGAAGCAGATTGTGCACGAATTTGTCGACAAACAATCTCTGACCACCTTCTGTGGTCATATCTTGACCGCTGTGGTCAACGAATGTTTCTTCAAATCTAGTGAAGAAGTCTGAAACAGTTTCTTCTTTCTTTTGCTTGCATGCAGACAACTTGTCCCAATTTACGCGTATTGCAGGCATTATCGTTTTCATGTAATCTACTATTTTACCAGGGAGTTCTGCTATCAAAGGCTCAGGCTTGGCACCACCAACTTGTCGGGCATCTACAGCAGTAATATTAGCCCATGTGTCACCTAATTCTTGATCGTGATCTGTATGGCGAATTTTACTCCATAAAGGCTATGGAACAACATTCCCAAATAACATATCGATATCGGCTAGATTCATGATACATGAACCAGCAGTTTGTGACAACTCCTTATAATACCCTGCAGGATTTTTACGTGGATCTGGTAATGTTTGTTTGAGTGCTAAAACTTCAGCTCGCTTCCATGGGACATGTACCCATACACGCTGGAAATGTGGCAGAATAGGTGGGACAGCAGTCGTGTCACCCTCTCTCCATTGTGGGGGAACTTCTCTCATAGGTATTGTCGCGCCTTTTTCCTACTGGATGTATTACATTCAGATGGTGACCCAGAACTGCTTCCCTTACTTCGATATGATAACAACATTTCAACTGCTTTCTCCACATCTGGACCTACAATCATACCCTCTCCGAACTTAAACCGCACATGACACATCTCTCGTGGGATGCATTCCTGATCATTGTCTTCTAAATCCTCGCAAAGGAAAACACACATCTGTTCGAAAACATATCTCTGTGTCGCTGCTTCCCATTGATGGAAGACTTCCATGACAGACTGTACATCATATTTTACGGTATCCATGACCCATTTCCGTGCTAAACTATTCAGTGAATCTCTCTCTTGATAATCAGGAACTTGACTTCGCAACTGTCTTCTTCCCATGTTAGGGGTCGTAGTAGGCGACCCGAAAAGAGGTAAAAGAAGGTTAGTAACAGTGCTGGCCATTTTCTGCCGAATGGAAGGTGAAACTGAAGGACAAACAGATGGAAAAACGGGGTGAGATAAGGCAGGGGCAGAGATAGCAGAAGAGGTATCAGGGGAAATAGAGGGGGCACTAGGCAAAATCGTAGAGGGAGCATTAGGAGACGTAAAAAGTACAGTAGGCAAAATCGTAGAAAACACAGGTGAAACAGAGGTGGTCGGTGGGCCTGGAGGAGGCTGCACCGAAGAAGTGGGAGTCAGCTGAAGAACAGCTGGTGGGTGCTGTGGAGGAGCAGGAGGCGTAGTTTGCGCAACTAAAGGTTGCGGGGGTGCTGTGGCATTCTGCGCATAGGGGGGTGGTAAATTTAGTAAATGCGACATTAATGGGTCTTTTTCACGCTCTTTTGCTGCCTCTTGCTGAAGAGACGGCAAAACTGGATAACACTTATCTATTGCCATTTTACGTTGCCTGTGCAACTGCTCATTCATCTGCTCTTCTTCATTATCTTTAAACTGCACAGCAGCTTGCATTACTGAAAGTCCCCCTTCTCTCTTATTTTTCTTAGCTAATTTAATTTCTTTTTGTTTGGCTTCTTTACGCCATAAGCGAAAAGAGTCAAACATCGCCGGCCGGACTTTCTTTTTAAAGAGTTTTACTTCAAGGTTGTCTAAGATTTCAGAATCAAAGCTACCATATTGGGGCCATTTTAGAACACCATCTTTCCTGGTGTATTTAATCCATACTTCGTTGTAAGTGATGGGGCCTACCCCATGTTTCACATATAGCTCGTAAGTTGGAGTTCCAACTGGAGGAACCGGACCTGAGTCCTCCAATCGGGAGTCCCTATTATTACCACCAAGACAAAACAAATTCCCAAGTCTAAGACTAGGCATCCTCGCTCTCTAGTCTAGTTCCAAACTTCAAAGGATTATCGATTACGATATTTCTCGTGAATACACGAGTCCTTCGGTTTTGGTGCTTGCAAGTACCAACACAAACCTTTGTATCCCAAGAGATACCCAAAACTAAGTCCAACTAAGGACTGGGAGACGCTCCACTTATACTTAACTGAAATATCGATGACGTCACCAGAAGACTCGTCTCAGTGTTTCGCTCTACCAAAAACTTCAAGGGTCCAAATCAGGGCGATAGCCAGGGCAGCAGTCCTTGTAGCCGTCGGGAAGCGGGGAACCTCGCAGCAAAGACCTTCGGACCACGTCGACATGCAGGGGTCGATGAGGTGGTTGGCCGTCCTCCGGAATTTCCACACGAAGCTCCTCACGATCTTCTGGCTGACTGGTACCACTGGAATCGCCCCAAACGTTGGGCGCCAACTGAGGTACTGGGTTTTTAAGAACCGGCACAGAACCGGTAACCCAGCGGTGCCAGGGAATCAACACCCAGAATGAATGAATGAATGAAACTACACTTGTATAGCGCTATCTACCCGGAGGCCTCGTAGCGCTTATGACTGAGAACTTACTTAGCGCGGGCTCAGGGCAGATCAGCAGGATTTAGCATACAAGTGAGTTTTCAGGGCTTTCCTGAAGGAGAGATGATTAATAGTTCCCCGGAGGGGTAAAGGGAGGGTGTTCCAGAGCTTGGCCGCAGTATATGAAAAGGAGCGGCCTCCCCAATGGGTTTTCCTAACTCTGATGGAAGTAGCCAGCTGGAGGGTACAGGAACGGAGGGAGCGGGACGGGACATAGGGAGTGACCAAGGACTGTAAGATTGCAGGGCCAGTGCGATGAAAGGCTTTGTGTAAAATACACATAGCCTTGAATTGTACTCTAGCCGCGATAGGGAGCCAATGAAGCTCCCTTAAGGCATTCCTAGCTGACTGCCAGCGAGGAAGATTGTAGAGTATGCGGGCCGCACTGTTTTGGGTGACTTGGAGCTTCTGGATGACAAAGGAAGGGGCTCCCATAAAGAGGACGTTCCCGTAGTCCAGGCGAGATAGTATAAGGGCCTGGACCAGGATCCTCCTAGCCTGGAATGGAAGCAGGGGGAGCACCTTCCGCAACATCCTCATCAGCCCAAAACAGGTAGCCGCGGTCTTTGTGGCTTGGACCGAGAAGTTCAAGGCTGTATCAAACCAAATCCCCAGGCTTTTTATTTGGGGCTTGGGAACGGGGGGCAGGCCCAAACATGGTGGCCAGATGGATGCAAAGACAGAGGGAGAAGAGTTACCCAATAAAATGACATCTGTCTTCTCCCCGTTGAGTTTTAAACAGGAAGATTGCATCCATCTGGCAACAGCCTCCAGACAGGGGCCTAAGGTGTGGGACGATCCCTCCGCGTGGTCTAAGGAGACTACCAGTTGGGTATCGTCCGCGTAGGTGACAATACGCACACCGAAGGGCTGGACTATCCTGTCTAGGGGTTCCATGTAGGCATTAAACAGAGTGGGGCTCAGGGAGGAGCCCTGAGGAACCCCACACCTGAGTGGGTATTTAGGGGACACTGCCTCGCCCTCAAAGACCTGGAAGAACCGGTCAGCCAGGAAGGATGTCAGCCATTCCAGGGCCGCGCCCGACACGCCCATGTCCGCCAGTCGTTGCAACAGCATGACATGGTTGACCGTGTCGAACGCGGCGCTAAGGTCCAATAGGATAATGGCGACTTTTCCACCCCGGTCCAACACTGCTCTTGCTTCTTCCGTTACCGCTAGGAGAGCGGTTTCAGTCCCATGTAAAGGACGAAACCCTGTCTGAGAGGCACGCAGTAGACTATTTGACTCCAAATAGTTCGTCAAGATGTTATTTACGTGCCTCTCAAGCAGTTTGCTCAGCCAAGGGAGCAAGGAAATAGGACGGTAATTCGCCAAGTTGTTCTGGTCAAGATTGGGCTTCTTCAACAAGGCCCTCACCATCGCGCACTTCCATAAAGGGGGAACGGATTTAGAGGAGATGGAAGTGTTGAGAACGTCCAATATGACCGGGCGAATCACGTCCATAGCCAAAATGAGGGTCTGGGGGGGTGCTGGATCGTTAGGAGAACCGGAGGTAATTTTGGAGATAAGTTTATCTAAGACCGGAGTATCCAAGAGTGGAATTATGTCAAGCCTACAAGAGACCGAGGCATCAGAGGTTGTAGAAGTGGGGAGTTCCAAATCATTGTTGACATCCCTAAATGAGAAGTATATAGTCTGGATTTTTTGAGAAAAAAAATCGGCCAAATCATTGCAACGGTTTTGGGCGCCATCAGCAGAAGGGCATTCCACAGGGGGTGAAATAAGGGATTTAACAATTTTAAAAATTTCCCTTGGGGCGTTGGTGGCTGCATTGATTTTGCTACCGTAAAAGGAAGCTTGTGCCGCCTTTATCTCTTGTTTGTAGAGCCTAATGGTGGCTCTATATTCATCCTTCCTAAGTTGGGAGTAGTCCTATCACCAGGCTCTCTCATATTTACGACAGGCTAATTTCATAGTCTTAAGAGTGGGTGTAAACCATGGGGCAGCTTTGGGTCTTTTCGTAAGGTTATTAGTTTGTACGGGGAGGACCATGTCAAGTGAGGAAGAGATCCAACCATCGAAGTTGTTGGCTGCTGTATTGGCATTCAATGCCTTTCTAGGTGGATCTCTAGCCAAGGCAGCTTCCCTTGCAGGGAGGGGGAGAGAGGACCATTTCCTACCTTGATGTTTAGCAGGGCAGTGAGTGGAGGGGAGGGGGTTTATACGCCAAATAAAGGGTATCAAAAAATGGTCGGTCCAAGGTAATGGAATAGAGGGCTCAACCGTAATATCATTAATATTGCTAAAGATGTGGTCAAGGAGATGACCTCTATTGTGCGTTACATGAAAGCCCTTTTGATGAATGTCCAGCGCTTGAAGGTTGGAGCAAAGAGAATTAGCTGCAGTATCGTGAGGATCATCTAGATGCAAGTTGAGATCCCCCAACAAGGTGAAATTAGGTGAGGATAACACGATACTTGCAGCAAGATCAGTTATTTTAATAATAAAATTGTCCTCGGGTTCTTCCTGATCCAGACCTACAGAAACTCGGAGTCTTCTAGGTGAAGTCAAAGATTATTTTATTGGCTGCAACCAAGGTAACAAGTGTCCTAGAAGTACAACACGGGTATATTCTCAGGAGACTGCACACTTTCATGAAGTCAGGCTTCTCTTCTTATACACAGTTTTGGGCCCTGGCCAAAACATTCTTGGTCATAAAGTAAATTGTTAACATGTTTCCAGTACAAAGAAAAAGCAGAGTCATAATGACATGTCCATATTTCACTTCGTGCTGCCTACAACAAATCATTTGGCAAGGCCCAACATTTCATCAGATATCGCTGGACCCCCAATAAAAACGGGCACCTCCCCACCATAAAGTAAGTGAAGCAAAGGAGTGGAGATAGATGTGACTGAGATATGGCAGGTGTGCGCGCTGAAATGGTTTTATGGTTTGTTGAGCCTAGATGCTATCTTGCTTGGCCACTGGGAGGGAACTGACCTAACGAGTTCGGCCTGGGGCAATGGTTCCAACTTGTACTGAGGTCAGGGAAAAGTCGATTAAGGAGTATGTGTCCTTGTGGAATCGAATTCAGCTGGATTAAGGACTATGTAAAGGGCAACATATAATGAAGCCAAGGGTTCAGAACGCAAATGACGATTTCGAGGTGAAACCGTCACCCAAATGTGCTGAAAATACATGTACATGTTGTGCTCGTCATTCTCGGTCTTTTGATACCAAATTCGTGAAACTTCGATGAAGTTTTAATTCTCGAGTTTCAGAACGATTTATATGAATTCTGAATTTTAAGAACCACACAGGGAAGACATGGCTTGGCAGTTCGGGCTGGACTGTTCCCATGAGGCACAGGTTCAGACTGATTTGCATATTGCCATGTCTGAACTGGGGTGGCAGAGTGGGCTAAAGAACAGTGATGGATTAAACCCAGATCTTTTGACTGGGTGTGAGTGTTTGATTGATTTGGATGCTCCGTCCATCACCACCCCTTTTTGTACCGCTTTTGGCCGCCATAAGTGTGGCAGGGTATGCTCAGACGTGAGTCCCTTGCTCACTTTGCCACTGGATTCAAGCAAGCCGGGCTGAAGACAGCTGGAATGCCAGAAACTGGTCCTCGCAAGCTTGTTTCCGGTCCAGGGAAGACATGGCTTGGCAGTTCGGGCTGGACTGTTCCCATGAGGCACAGGGTCAGACTGATTTGCATGTAGCCATGTCTGAACTGGGGTGGCAGAGTGGGCTAAAGAACAGTGATGGATTAAACCCAGATCTTTGGACTGGGTGTGAGTGTTTGATTGATTCGGATGCTCCGTCCATCACCACCCCCTTTTGTGCGAGATTCCTGGCCATCCGCTGAAGGCCCTTTCTCCTGTATTCATTGCCGCTATCAGGCATCCCTCACTTATCCCCCCACCGGTAGCTACACTTCAGCACCTAAAGGGCCATGCTCTCCGAAATTATTATCTAATCTCCCCACTTCCAGTAACATCGGAGAATCCTCACCTCAAATTGGGTTAACAAGTTTCCTTTTAAACATTTGCTCCCTACCTAAACACCACCAGGAGTTATGGGACCTGGTAAACTCAGTCACACCAGATATTTGTTTTCTTACGGAAACCTGGTTGAAGCCTCATACAGTGCCCGCCATTACACTGGGGGTTCCTATTGGATATAAGGTTCTTAAATTAGATCGCCCCATTAAAACCGGTGGCGGCATCGCTGTGGTCTACAAAGAGGGTTTGAAGGTCTCCCGATTGGATCAGAGAAGCTGTTCCATGATGGATGTCATGATCTTTAAGATCAGCTCCACCTCGAAAACACACTGGAAGGGAGCATTAGTCTATCGCCCCCCCGGGGCCGAGTGCGGGCTTTTCGCTCTCCTTCATGGAATTATTAGCTCCATACCTCAAAGCCAAGGAAGATTTTATCTTGCTTGGAGACTTTAGCATTCATGCAGATCTCCCTAGTCACCCAGATACAACATCCCTGCTTTCCGATCTCTCCATATTAGGACTAGAAATTCTGAATAGTGGTCCAACACACATAGGTGGGCATATCCTGGATTTAATTTTTGCCAACTGCCATAAAATAAAATGCCAACCACCAACTCAAGTAAGTTGGTCTGACCATTCTATGGTCGAATTTGCCCTTCTAGGCCTCCATCTGCCACACCAAAAATCTCTCCCAGCAGTTTGGCGAAGACAGTGGCATAAAGTGACACTAGATGGGCTACAGAAGGTATGGAATGAACCCATTATCCTAGAGAATGATAATGTAGAGATTGGCCTCACTAAGTTCAACAAGGCTCTTTCAGAGGCGGTTGATCTATTAGCGCCCTTGAAACTACACAAACAGTACCCTAGATCCAAACAAGAGGTATGGTGCACTGAAGAGCTTAGAGTGGAGAAGCAGGGGTGTAGAAAGCTTGAAAAATTTGGAGGAAATCACACACATTACACAGCAGGAAGTCGTACTCAGAGGCTTTGGCCATTTATCATAAAAACATAAAATTGGCCAGGAAGAAATGCCTTGCTTTACAGTTGATTGAAGCTGGCAACTCTTCCAGAGAACTTTACAAAATCCTACAATCTTTTGTAAAACCTGCGGCCTGTGAAAGCCCTGATGACTTCTCCCAAGCTTTGTGTGAAGATATTTCTTTGTTCTTTGAGTATAAGATAGAGTTAATATATGAAAAAATTACAAAGGCCGCTAATTCCAGGAGCAATGCTCATAGCCCGCCTCTTTTGCCACCCATGTGTGAAAGTACTCCACTCACTATGTTTCCAGAAGTCAGCCTATCTGATGTCATTTCCTTGTATAGCCAAATTAAGACAGGGTCCCCAACGGATCTTATGCCAGCCAAAATGATTGCTCCTTTAGGTAATTTACTCTTACCAGGTATCCAAACTGTCATTAACCTCTCCCTTAAGGAAGGGCAGGCCCTAAAGAATGGAAAAAAGCGATAGTGAACCCTATTCGGAAGAACGCAGTGTTGCCATGGTCAGACCTTTCCAATCTCCGTCCTATCTCCCTTTTACCCTACCTTAGCAAGATGACAGAGAAGCATGTGAACACCCACCTGTCTAATTTCATCGAGGCAACGGGTGGTCTGGACCATTCACAATCTGGGTTCAGACCTAATCACAGCACCGAATCAGCCCTTCTCTCCGTGACCGATACCATCAGGATGGCACAGGATAGGGGGGGTTCTATGATTCTGGTGCTGTTGGATTTATCCGCTGCCTTTGACACGGTGTCACATGATATTCTTCTCGGTCGTCTGCAAAGGGTGGGGATAGGCGGATCTGCTCTGTCCTGGCTTGAGAGTTTTCTCTCAGGCCGCTCACAAAGTGTCAGATTCGGCTCCCACTATTCCACCTTTAGGGAGCTCACAAAGGGGGTTCCTCATGCCTCATGCTTAAGCCCCACACTTTTCAATGTGTATGTGGCCCCCTTGGCTGACATTGTGAGAGAATATGGGTTAACGCCAATATCATACGATGACGACACCCAGCTTCTGTTTCCTTTCAAGGCTCTTACGCTAGCAGTCAAAAATGCTTTTGCTGCGGGTATGCGAGCAGTCTCCAACTGGATGGCCTCTAATTGCCTACAATGTAATGTGGGCAAGATGGAGGTCATGCTTTTTGGGGAGGCCCCCCTCCTCTGGTCACCTGAATGGTGGCCTCTGGACTTAGGATCAGCTCCCTGCCCTAAGCAGGTGGTAAAGAACTTAGGGGTACGGCTTGACCAGGCACTGCTACTTAAAGACCATACTAATCAGGTAACGGGATCCTGTCTTAGGGTCATTGGACTCCTGAGGCGTGTGTTCCCGTATCTGGCAGACAGCCATAGGAAAACTCTGGTTCAAACGCTTGTAATCAGCAGATTAGATTACTGTAATGGGCTTCTTATATCTGCCAATGAAGAGCAGCTTGGCAGATTACAGGTAGCCCAGAACACGGCAGCTAGACTGGTCCTTAATGCCCCAGCCAGATCCCCTTCTCGTTCTCTTTTGGACAAACTTCACTGGCTACCTATCCGCCAGCGGGTTAAGTTCAAAGTATGCTGCGTAATTCACAAATGTCTGTATGGCACAGGCCCTAAATACCTGAATGAAAAATTCACACTTTATGAGCCAGGTCGTTCCTTGCGTTCTAGGAACCAATTGTTGCTCCAGGTTCCCCGTTTCAAAAGGGAAAGGCAGGGTGGTCGAGCATTGTCTTATAGGGGCCCTACTTTGTGGAACACTCTGCCCCTTACCCTTAGGCAAAACACCAACCATCGAGCCTTCAGGAAATCCTTAAAGACATACCTGTTTTCGACAGCTTAAACCCTGCATTATCCATGATTTGGTCGTGGCCTCTGGTAAGAACATAAGCGCGGGGATACCCCTTCGGGGGTCGAATTCCTGCGCTATATAAGCAAATAAATAAATAATAAATAAATAAATCGCAATTTTATTTGCAAACCCTACATACATTGTATTCTGTGCGTTCATAATAGCGAATCAGTAAAATTCACTATTAAGGATTCGCAAAAAACAATGTTGATACATCTGCCCCTTAGAGAGGGAGAGATGTGGTTGTATTTCTTTACTCGGGCGACCATCCTAGTAGCTGCATTTAGAGTTGTTCTGAGGGGAGCTAAGTGAGATTTTGCCATGCCTGTGAGAGTTGCATTCCCATAGACCAATCTGGACAGTTCCACATATTGTGTGGCCTGTTTATGGTCCTTGGGAGGGATAAAGGGTTTGATTTTTTTGAGTAGTTTTAGGTTGTAGAATACACTGTTCGCAGTGCTCTTAATATGTTGGCTCATGTTTAGACGTGGGTCCAGAGTGATTCCCAGGGATTTTACAGAGACGGCCAGGGTAAGATTGCAGTTAAGAGCATCAATGGATTTTAGCCATTCTGTGACTTGGGGGGCCTGCTCATTGTTGGATATGAGAAGGATTTCCGTCTTATCTTGGTTGAGATTTAGGTGGTTGTGCGATAGCCAGTGCTGAACTTCTCTTAGAGGGTAATTGAGTCTATGTATGTCTCCAATTGAGGATGTTTCTAGGTAGATCTGGGTATCATCCGCATAGAGGTGGAAGGGGATGTTGGCTTTTTTTAGTATGGCAGTGAGGGGCTCCATGTAGATGTTGAACAGTGATTGAGAGAGAACTGATCCTTGTGGGACACCCCTGGTTATGGGGAGTAGGTCAGACGTGAAGTTGAAAATCTTTATTAGTTGAGAGCGGTTCTGTAGGAAGGAGGTAAACCATTGTAGGACCATCTCGTCCGCTCCAATTTTTTCTTGGAGTGCATTTATGAGCAGTTTGTGGTCTGTGGTCAACCATATCGAAGGCTGCAGATAGGTCAAGGAGTATGAGTAGGCAGCATCGGTCTACATCAAGTGATTTGTAGACATCATCTATGACATTCAGGGTTGCTGTCTCAGTGCTGCATTATTTTCTGATGCCCAATTGATGAGTATCCAGAAGGTGTTTGCTGTCAATGTGTTGGTTAAGTTGGAGGAGAACACATCATTCCAGGATTTTGGCTAAAAAGGGGAGATTGAAGACAGGCCTGAAGTTATTGGGGTTGTTTGGGTCTGTGCCCGTTTTGTTTAGTAATGGCGTGACTTGGCCGATTTTAAGACAGTCTGGCATGACTCCAGTTCTCAGGGAGCTAATTATAATCTTGGCCCAGAGAGGGGCTAGGGCTAGGTTGAGCTTTTTTGCCAGTTAGGCAGGAATAGGGTCAGCTATGTGTGAGGAGGGTTTGGCCCTGTTAATCATGGAGGCCTGCACTGTTATTGTGGGAGACATGGACGTTTGTTGTTTAATGATATTAAAGAGTACTTTGGAAGGGTTTTTAGCATTGTCTAATGCACTACTGAAGAAGATATTTTTTTCATTTATTATATGTTTTTTTAATATTTCCTGCGTTCTGTTTTAAACTGGTCAAGGTGTGTTGCAGACGGGTTATTCCGCCAAAGTCTGTCGGCAGCTCTGAGTTGTCTTCTTTCAGAGTTTAGGTCTATATTGAACCAGGATCTCAATGGGATGTTCCTGACTCTTTTTTGTTTTCAAGGGGGCTACTTGGTCTAGTATGATTGTTAGACTTGGCATCTTTTGGCGTGTTTCCCTGAGTTTTTGCTTTCTGACCTCCCGGTTTGTGCTGGCTTAGTGTTTCTGCGCACTTTTCCCACTGCTGATCAGTGGTCAAATGCAAGTGCTCCTGTGGTAAAATGTGTTATCAAGTCAAGTCAAGTCAGGGACATTTGTATCGCGCACATATCACATCCGAAGAGTCTCATGGCGCTTGCAGACGGCTCTGACAAGAGGATCAATGGTGGTTTAATTTCCAAAAAGCCAAGTCTTCAGATTCTTACGAAAGCAGCTGTGTTCAGGGATGATACTAAGATGGAGGGGCATTTTGTTCCATGTGGAGGGAGCAAGAAAGGAGAAAGCTCGACCACCATTCCTGGAAGTATGGATTCTGAGAGGGGTCAACAATGTCTTGTTGCTAGATCTAAGTTTTCTACAAGACTGATACCAGCTTAGCTTTTGTGACCAGTACTTAGGTCCATTTCCATACATATGCTTATGAACCAGGCATAGGGTTTTAAAGAGAATTTGCTTTTTCACTGGAAGCCAGTGAAGGATTATTAGACAGGGGGCAGTAGAGGATCTTCGCAGGAGGTTGAGAACTAACCGAGCTGCAGTGTTCTGAAGAACCTGGAGCCTATTCAGGTGGTTTTCATTAATTGAAAGTAGTAAGGTATTCCCGTAGTCCATTCTGTTTATAATTAGTTCCTGCACTAGGGGTTTCGGTGCCTCGATAGGGATCCACTTAAAAACCTACCTCAGACTGCGCCTTACACCAAAACAGGTGCCAACGATGTCATTGATTTGGTTTTTCATGGATAGTTGATTGTCCATGTAAAAACCGACATTCCGGACCGTTTACTTGGGGGTTGGGCAAAGACCTAGATTGAGTGGCCACCAGTCATGTGTACAGTGTTCCGCAGCTTTCCCAAAGAGCATAATCTCTGATTTGCTGCCATTTAGCTGGAGGTGGTTTGCACTCATCCACTTCACAACAAGGGTCATGCAATTTTTAAAACGCTGTTTGGTTTCATTAGGGTCCGGACCCAGTGTGATCAGAATCTGGGTATCGTCAGCATAGGATAGGACATCAAAGCCATAGGCTCTGATCACCCTAGCCAACGGTGTCATATATACATTAAAAACAGTTGGGCTTAGGATAGAGCCCTGCGGCACACCCATCTTGACAGGTCTCTCACACGCAATGTTTTTGCCAATCTGAACAACACTTACACAGTCGGTAGTGAACCATGTTATGGATGGGTGTTTCCATTATTGGCTTATTTGATTTATGCATTAGTACCTAGTAAAGTGAGACTGAGTGTACCAGGGCTTGTAAATCAAGTGCTGTTAGTGGGCTGCAGCACTTGGTTGTGCCGCCCACACAAACAGCCTGTAAATGTAACTCTGGCCTGCCATTGCAGGGCCTGTATGCAGTCTGGACTGCCATGTTGACTTGGCAAGTGCACCCACTTGCCAGGCCCTAACCTTCCCTTTTCTTACCTGTCAGCCACCTCTAAGGTAGGCCCAAGGTACCCCTGTGGGCAGGGTGCAGTGTAAGTGAAAAATAGGACATACACTCATGTGTGTGGCATGTCCTGATAGTGAATTACTGCCAATTTTGTTTTTCACTATTGCAAGGCTACCTGTTCCCCATTGAACAGAATGGGGAGTTTGTTTCTACCTTCTTATAAACATAACTGGCCCTGGGAACTAGGTAGGAAAATAAAGTTTAGTATGCCTAAAATTAGAAACTAAAGATGCATCTTTTAGTGAAGGTGATCTTTACATTCTGGGTTTGAAAATACCACTTTTAGAAAGAAGGTATTTTCTTGCTCAGCCATCCAGCAGGCCTCTGCTGGGTTTGTGGATTGACTGTCTGGGTTTTGGCTGATAGGGGTTGGGGGGCAGCAGTGGCTCCGGATAGTCTAAGTGGGTAAGGAAAGGGCTGAATAGACCTGGGCTGCTTTTAGAGTAAGGGGAGGAGATTTCCCTTCACCTGAATAAGCCTGGTCTGCCTCTGAAAATGCCGTCTTCACCTCCTGCCAGGAAGCTAAACCAGAGAGGGCAGAACTGGTTCTGGCTGGGCACAGACACTCTCTGCCTAAGATGACAAAGGATTTTGTGGTATAAATATTGGGGCCCAAACCCCTGAACTTTAGAACTCTTTTGGACCAAGAAGACTGCCAAGAAAAAAGAGCTGGAGAAGCTGTGAGGAGGAACTACCACCTAGCTGAGTGCTTTGCTGTGTTGGCCTGAAGTGGCAGCTTCTGTCTTGGGTAAGGAAAGGACTGGACTGAACTTTCTGCAATCTATTTTTGTGAGTTTCAAGAAGCCTCAGGAACAGCAAAGACTTCAAGCTCTTCGGCCCTTAGCACTGGGAACTGTGTGTTTTGTGCTGCAACATAAGAAAAAGCAACGCGATGTCATCTATGACACTGCTGCCGACTCTATGTCCTGAAGGCACCCCAGAGGGCACTGCCGTACCACCACACCGCGACCCTGGTCTCACCGACGCTTCCTGCTGACACCACCACCAAGACACTGCTCACACCGCGACCTGAGGGCACCGTACTTCGCACCGCATTACACTTCACGACGCCGCCTTGGTATCCCTGACGCCAACGCCGCTGCTTGCACCGTGGGTCGAGTGCACTGCTCATAAAGTTACACAACGCATCGCCCTTATGCCGCACCGCATCCATGGCCTACCGATGCCAGAGCCTTCGACTCCAGTTCACCATTGACGACAGCGCTTCAGCAACAACCACAACGCTGTTTGCACCGTGACCTGCCAGCACCGCGACGAGCACTGCATCACTCCACACCGCGACACCACCGAGCCGCTGCTCGCACTGGGACCTGAGGGCATCGAACGCGCACTACTGCACTTCGCACCGCAGCACTCGACACCTGCCGACACCAGCGCTCCTGACTTCAACCGCGAGGAGTTCAATCTGCAATGCGTGTGACTTCAAGGGCCTGGCGACTCCTGCACCGACCTCCGGAACTGACGCATGCGGGCGCCGTGCTTTCAGAAGCTCAACGAAGAAGTTGCCAACACTCTGCATTTCTAAAGGTACTGTTTTGCTGGTCTTCCCGACACTGTAGCTGGCCAGCGACACTGCGGACAGCCAGAACTATTGGGATTTGTTTGTTCACGATGCCCTGATAGCCCCGACAGAGCTATCGACATCAAGGAACTGTTTTTAAAGCTTATTTTGATAACTGAAGATTCCTAAGTACTGTATTGTGGATTTTTATCGTGTTTGGTTTTGTCTTAAGTATATAAAAATATTGGATATTTTTCTAAACTGGTTTGGTGTCCTTTTGTAGTGCTTACACTGTATTACTGTTGGTTATGTCCAAATGCTTTACACACTGACTCTAAGGTGAGCCTGACTGCTCGTGCCAAGCTACCAAGGGGGTGGGCAGGGGTTATATTAGGAGTGTAACTCCCTTATACTGACTAGGAAGAAGGGTCCCTACTTGGACAAAGGTGCAAGCCCTTGCCAACTAGAGACCCCCATTTCTAACATTGGTTGTCAGCGGTGAGGATAGGACTTGTGTTTGCACTTGACTTACAGTGATTGGTGTCCACTACTACCATATTGCAGACCATTACATGCGACATACTGGTTCTTTTTCTTTTTTGGCCTATTTTTGATCTTGTCAGTTTGAACTTGTTACTTCATCTTGCCTGAATCAAGAGCATCATCTGTTGCATCCCTGTAAGTTGCCTTTGAGGAGGATAGGTTGGAATCCTACAATGTGAAAGAATTGAAAGCGATTTGCAAAAACCTAAAAGTCCAAGTAAGAGGCCTCACTAGGAAGAAGGAGCTAAAAAGGTGCTGAGGGCCTGGGTAGCCGCCAGACATGCCAGTGGGCAAACTGGAGAGCTCAGTGGAGAGGCGGCACAGCCTATTCTTAGGGTGGATGTGCTTTTGGGAGAAGGGCAACCCTCCAGACCAGGCCACAGTGGCCTGTCCCCAGAGAAGCTGGAGGACAGGCGGGAAGCAAGGAAGTTCGAATTGGAGAAACTCAGGATAGAGAATGAGAGGGAAGAGCAAAGAATAGCCATGGAAGAAAGAAAGATCATGAGAGAAGGCTTAAGAAGCTGCAACTAAGGAGTAGGCCCAGCTCAGATGGAGGCAGCAAGTCATCAGTGCAGGCAGATAGAATTGTGCACATCCCCAAGAATGTAGGCAAATGGTACAAGAAGGGTGATGACATTCAGAGGTGGTTTCAGGGGTATGAGTCGTCCACTCAAATGAATGGGGTCCCTGAAAGGAATTGGGGCGGGGGGGGGCAGGGTTATGCCTCTCTTTCCAGAGTAAGCACGGGATACCTCTGGAAACAGTGTCACATCAGATGCTCCTGAGTCGCCTTCACACTATTGGCATCAGGGCTCAGGCGTGGAAATGGCTGGCATCCTTTCTAGAGGGGAGGGGGCAAGAGGTCTGGTGCAACCCTATCTCAGCTCCCTCATGGTCACTGAAGGTGGGGGTTCCTCAGGGTTCTGCCTTGAGCCCGACCCAGTTTAATATATATCTCACTCCTTTAGTCAAGGTGGCTGAATCACATGGGACCAAAATCATGTCCTATGCCGATGACACGCAGCTGTTGTTTACATGGAAGGCCAATGAGCCTTGCTCAGGGACGTTGATCAGTTCCTGTCTTGCAGCGGGTTTTAGTTGGCTGGCCGCTAACCAGTTGAAGTGCAATGCTGGTAAGACAGAATTGCTCTTCTTTGGTAAAGCGTCTGAGATCCCTTTACACGTTTTTTGGCCAGTGGACGCTCCTGCCCTTTCATCGAATAACCTGGTGGTGAAAAACCTTGGGTTTAAATTGGATAATCAGCTGCTATTCTGTGCCCAGGTTAATGCAGTGGTTGGCGCCAGCTTCTCCCTGCTGCGCCTTTTACAGATATTTCTGTTCCTTTTATCCACCGCTGCCAGACAACAGGTGGCCCAGTCCTTGATTATATCAAGGCTGGATTGTGGGAATGGTGTTTACCTAGGTATGCCTGGCTTTTTGTTAGACAGGTTGCAACTGGTTCAGAAGGCTGCAGCCCGCAACATCTTTGAGCTCTCCCAAAACTCACGGGTCTCACTAAGGAGTAGGCCCAGCTCAGATGGTGGCCGCAAGTTATCAGTGTAGGCAGATAGAATTGTGTACATCCCCAAGATTGTAGGCAATGAGTACAAGAAGGGTGATGGCATTCAGAGGTGGTTTCAAGAGTATGAGTCGTTCATTCACATGAATGGGGTCCCTGAAAGGAATTGGGGGGGCAGGGTTATGACTCTCTTTCCTGAGGAAGCATGGGATACCTCTGGAAACTGTGTCACATCAGATGCTCCTGACTCGCCTTCACACTATTGGCATCAGGGGTCTGGCGTGGAAATGGCTGGCATCCTTTCTAGAGGGGAGGGGGCAAGAGGTCTGGTGCAACCCTTTCTCAGCTCCCTAACGGTCACTGAAGGTGGGGGTTCCTCAGGGTTCTGCCTTGAGCCCGACCCAGTTCAATATCTATCTCACTCCTTTAGCCAAGGTGGCCGAATCACATGGGACCAAAATCATGTCCTATGCCGATGACACGCAGCTGTTGTTTACATGGAAGGCCAATGAGCCTTGCTCAGGGACGTTGATCAGTTCCTGTCATGCAGCTGTGTTTAGTTGCCTGGCGGTAACCAGTTGAAGTGCAATGCTGGTAATACAGAAATGCTCTTCTTTGGTAAAGCATCTGAGAGCCCTTTACACATTTTTTGGCCAGAGGATGCTCCTGCCCCTTCATCGAATAACCTGGTGGTGATAAATCTGGGGTTTAAATTGGATAATCAGCTGCTATTCTGTGCCCAGGTTAATGCAGTGGTTGGCGCCAGCTTCTCCCTGCTCCACCTTTTATAGGCATTTCTATTCCTTGTATCCACCGCTACTAGACAACAGGTGGTCCAGACCTTGATTATATCAAGGCGGGATTATGGGAATGGTCTTTACCTAGGTATGCCTGGCTTTTTGTTAGACAAGTTGCAGCTGGTTCAGAAGGCTGCAGCCCGCATCATCGTTGAGCTCTCCCAAAACTCACGGTGTCACACCTTCTGAGGAGCCTGCATTGACTCCCTGTAAGGAAAATAATAATTTTCAAAACTTTGCTTGTCACACAGAAGGCACTATAACGAGAAGGTCATAACTATTTTAAATGTAGGATTTCCATTTACTCTCCTCGTAGAAATCAGCGTTCTGCGGACCTGCTGTTGGCTAATGTTCCCAGTGTCAAAAAATCCAGATAAGTCCCTCTCCTACCTGGCACCCTTTCACTGGAACAAAATGCCTCTTCATCTGAGAGCGGTACAAAAGGGGGTGGTGATGGACGGAGCATCTGAACCAATCAAACACTCACACCCAGTCAAAAGATCTGGCTTTAATCCATCACCATTCTTTAGCCCACTCTGCCACCCCAGTTCAGACATGGCTATATGCAAATCGGTCTGACCCTGTGCCTCATGGGAACAATCCAGCCCGAACTGCCAAGCCATGCCTTCCCTGGACCGGAAACAAGCTTCCGAGGACCGGTTTCTGGGATTCCAGCCGTCTTCAGCCCAGCTTGCTTGAATCCAGTGGCAAAGTGAGCAAGGGACTCACGTCTGAGCATACCCTGCCACACTTATGGCGGCCAAAAGCGGTACAAAAGGTGGTGGTGATGGATGGAGCATCTGAACCAATCAAACACTCACACCCAATCAAAAGATCTGGGTTTAATCCATCACCGTTCTTTAGCCCACTCTGCCACCCCAGTTCAGACATGGCTATATGCAAATCAGTCTGACCCTGTGCCTCATGGGAACAGTCCAGCTCGAACTGCCAAGCCATGCCTTCCCTGGACCGGAAACAAGCTTCCGAGGACCGGTTTCTGACATTCCAGCCATTTTCAGCCCGGCTTGCTTGAATCCAGTGGCAAAGTGAGCAAGGGACTCACATCTGAGCATACCCTGCCACACTTATGGCGGCCAAAAGCGGTACAAAAGGGGGTGGTGATGGACGGAGCATCTGAACCAATCAAACACTCACACCCAGTCAATGCTCCGTCCATTACCACCCCCTTTTGTACCGCTTTTGGACGCCATAAGTGTGGCAGGGTATGCTCAGACGTGAGTCCCTTGCTCTCTTTGCCACTGGATTCAAGCAACCCAGGCTGATGACGGCTGGAATGCCAGAAACCGGTCCTCGGAAGCTTGTTTCCGGTCCAGGGAAGGCATGGCTTGGCAGTTCGGGCTGGACTGTTCCCATGAGGCACAGGGTCAGACTGATTTGCATATAGCCATGTCTGAACTGGGGTGGCAGAGTGGGCTAAAGAACGGTGATGGATTAAACCCAGATCTTTTGACTGGGTGTGAGTGTTTGATTGATTCAGATGCTCAGTCCATCACCACCCCCTTGTACCTCTTCATCTGAGAAGCATTGAATCCACACACTTGTTTCGCAAAAAACTGAAAACATGGTTGTTCTCTTGTCCCTAGGTTATTTCCACACTGCTACCTTTCAGTCTAGCACCAAGACACTCTGTCGAGTAACAGTGCACTTTATAAATACCCCCACATAGATATAGGCATACCCTGATAGCTTTGGGTAAGGGGTAGAACCTCACCTACGCTGACATGAAGGACACTCTCCTCACTAGGTAGGGACCAACTCCTGAAAGGTACAGGGATCAGTTTAGGTCCAGTAAAAAGTCTCATGCCAACACTTGGTGTAGTGACCGGATAATTTGTTCTATTTTCTGAGTGGTGGTGACTGTGGTCTACTACCATCTTAGTATAGTGGATAGATCCCTATTCTTAGCCTATTCTTAGAGTTTGCCTATTGACTTTGACATAATTCAGTGCCCTTTCATCGTTTTCGGGCCTGAAGGCTTATATTAGGAGGTAGATGCTTTATTCCTGACTCAATATTACCTATTGGTAGGGCTTGCCTATGTACTTTGACAGAGCTGTGCGTCTCTTTCATCTTTTTCGGGCCTACAAGGCCCAAACAAGAGAGACTCCATTTTCCTTTCTGCCTCGGCTGCCCGAGGCGCTTGTATGTCAAAAATAGTATTTTAGTTATGAGCTGTTGTTCGCTGGAGAAGAACCAGTCAGAGCTGGCCCTTATCAGAGGAATGTAAACGAAGCTAGGGTTTAAGACGCAACAACAGGTGGCCACTGTGGGAGCGTCGGGAGCCCGGGGCCTGGTACAGAAGTCTGGTGGGCGGCAGGTTACTGTCTGGAAATTTCCACGAACGAAGGGCTCTCTATATTATCGAAATGCAGAGAGGTAGAACAGGCAGACGATTCTTGGACGGGCAGACGATTCTTGGACAGGCAGACGATCTTTCGGAGAGAAGACACGCAGATGATCCTTTGGAGAGACAGAAGTTACATCAATCGGTCTGTTAGAGCAGTTGGAGTTAGTTTGTAGCCAGAATTGGCATAATCAGAGTGAAGAAGTTAGTTGACGGATGGTTCTCAGAATAGTGGAAACTATACCATTAGAGAGTGAAGCTTGGAAGTGAAGACAGTTCGTGGGAGAGAGGAGAAGTCAGTGCAGATTGGACGGTGCAGAGCTGAGAGACAGAGACGAAGACCAGAGAAGGGTTCCAGTGCTTTTGAGGGGTGACGGAGGTGAAGGAGCATAGCGGTGCAGACGTGTATCCGTGGGTGCAGAGCAGAGTCTGAGATGAGCCGAGGCACAGATGAGAGAGGGACCCAGACGACAGCCAGAACCGGACTACGTAATTATAAGGTGAAGTCTGTCCTGCTATTATAGTGTGCAAATATATTAACTCTTTCCTTTACTTTTCAGGCTATGCTTAGGTTGCTAGGTGCTACTATGAATGCAATGTTTATTTTTATTGTTTAATAAAGGGACCCCAGTTCTTAATAAATGCATCTGAGTATTGTTTCCATGATAGAGTTAACCTTTCTTTTTAGCCAGGTGCTGACGAACAGAAGGATGGGACATTCCCTTCTGAGAAGGTAACTGATGACAGGGGAGAGTGTAAATCATATCAGGGAATAATTCTTGAATGTAATAATTCGGCAGTTCTTGTGTGTGAGGATCGGATCTCCTATCCAGTACACGAGGGATAATAATAATTCATATGATAGAAGATACTTCCAGTAGATATTAGGTGCTTAGGAAATTCCCAATAGAGAGCAGGAGGTATTAATAGGATAGTGGGGACACTATAAAGAGAGATCGCTCAGGATAGGGCGTTATACGCTGGAGCTGCTCTCAGACACGAGTGAGAGTAGATTAGCCCGAGCCAGATTGTTGTGGGGCTATAAGGTGAGATCATAGGATATAGGATGGAATTCCGTAGTTCCTCTAGGATTTAGTAGTATATTAGCTGTGTAAGCTTGTATATATTGTGGGTTCCCCATTCCCAGGTAAGTACCCCAGGTACTGTTGTAAATAGGGTCTGGGAAGGGATTAAGTTACGTGATGACTGGGTTTGTGGTGTTTGGGTGAGCTGATAACTTGGTCAGAAAATCCGGTCATTACACTTGGTTAGAATGTGTAGATTTGTTCTGCAGGTCACTGGGTGGCTGGTTCAAGGGCAGTAATGTGACAGATTATCAGGGGCTCTACAATTTCATTGCATGGGATCACTTGTCTAGTGTATGTTTTGCAGATCTGCGCCAGAACTTGGTTGATAGTAAGCTAACTGACCCCAGGAAGCTATCTATGGAGGCGGACCCCTGGGTGACTACCCGGGTCCACAAGAAAGTATTTGGGGGAGACTCAGCCAAAGGTGGGCAGGGACCCCAGAAGTGGGGGGGACAAGGGTAAAGCCCAGGAGTTCTCTAAAGGGCCTTAAACTAACACCCAGGGTAAAAGTTCCCATCCCCCAGGAGATAAGCAGCAAGGGCTCTCTTCAGGAAAGCCTGTGAGACCGGCCCACGAGTTTTTTTCTTGTGACCAGGGGTATGCAGACATAATATCAATGTTTAAATATCGATGTACCAGAATATCGATGTTTAAATAACAATGTGGCACAATATCGACCTGTAAAAATATTGTCGAAAAAAATATCGACATGCAGGTAAGAAATATCGTTTTACTTAATATCGAAGTTAGTAATATCGTTAGTAAAAATATCGTTGTTAATAATATCAAAATGTATTTTAGTGTTCTGTATTTAAGTAGATGTGTTAAAAGTATGTGATTAAAATATTTTGTGTAAGTATAGCTTATTTTTCTATGTATGTTTAAAATTTTTAGAAATATTACATTTTTTTATAATAAATTTTTTCGTATTTTAGTTTCGTAGTGGGTTTATATGGGAATAAGGTGTGAAGTAATTTAATTTAGAAGTTATTAATTTATTAAAAATTAAATATTGCATTTTTGTTCCATAGCGGCTTGTGGGTTTATAGGGGAATCGGATGGGAATTAATTTAATTGTAATTAATTAACTAATAATTTTAATTAATTCATATTTTTGAATTTAATCATGTATATTGTTAATTGTGTTAATTAATTTGTTATTAATTAGTTATTAATTGGTTATTAAATACTAATTATTCATTGGTAAATATGTTAATTGTGTAATTTTTTTAGGAGTGGGTTGTGGGTTTATAGGGGAGTAGGGTGGGAAGTAATTTAATTATTATTAATTAATTAATAATTGTATTAATTAATATTTATGTATTTACTACTTTATTTTGTTAATTGTGTTAAATAATGTGTTAACAATTAGTTATTATTTGGATATTAATTATTAATTATTTTTTTTAGGAGCGGGTTGTGGGTTTATTAGGGAGTAGGGTGGAAAGTAATATAATTATAATTAATTAAATAATAATTGTATTGATTAATATTTTTTTATTTAATATTTATATTTTTAATTGTGTTGAATAAGTTATTATTAATTGGTTATTAATAATTAATTGGTAAATATGTAAATAATGTCATTTTTTAGGAGCGGGTTGTGGATTTATAGGGGAGTAGTGTCGGAAGTAATTAAAATGTAATATATTTTGTAATATTTTTTATTTAAGATTTAGTTTTTGCTATTTTATAGGTATAATTGTGTGAATGAATTTATAACTGATTGATTTTAATTTAATTGTTCATAGTTATTAGTTAATTCATTAATTGTTAAGCAATTATGTTAATTGTGTCATGTTTTGCAATATTGGTGCTGTCTTTTATAGGGGGATTTAGTGGGAGGTAGATTATTTTTTATTATTTAAGTATATTTTAATGAATGTTTATTATTTTGCTGGATTGGGATTAGTAAATTATTTCACTCGGCTATCCAACAATTTCCCTACTGTTGCAATTGTTGTAGTGAGAATACTAATTTATCCCCTCCGCTATCCAACACTTTCCCTACTGTTGCTCTCATTGGAGTGGGAATAGTAATTTTATCCCCTACGCTATCCAACACTTTCCCTACGGTTGCACTCTGTGGAGTGGGAATAGTAATTTTATCCCCTCCGCTATCCAACACTTTCCCTACTGTTGCACTTGTTGGAGTGGGAATAGTAAATTATTCCCCTTCGCTGTCCAACACTTTACCTACTGTTGCACTTGCTGGACTGGGAATAGTAAATTATTCTCCTCCGCTATCCAACACTTTCCCTACTGTTGCACTCTTTGGAGTGGGAATAGTAATTGTATCCCCTCCGCTATCCAACACTTTCCCTACTCTTGCACTCCCTGGAGTGGGAATAGTAATATTATCCCCTCCTCTATCCAGCACTTTCCCTACTGTTGCACTTGCTGGAGTGGGAACAATAAAGTATCCCCTCTGCTATCCAACACTTTCCTATTGTTGCACTTGCTGGGGTGGGAAGAGTAATTGTATCCCCTCCGCTATCCAACACTTTCCCTACTGTTGTACTTGCTGAAGTGGGAATAGTAATTTTATACCCTGTGCTATCCAACACTTTCCATACTGTTGCACTCCGTGGAGTGAGAATAGTAAATCTTTCCCCTCCGCTATCCAACACTTTCCCTACTGTTGCATTTACTGGAGTGGGAATAGCAAATTATTCCTCTCCGCTATTCAACACTTTCCTACTGTTGCACTTGCTAGAGTGGGAATAGTAATTGTATCCCCTCCGTAATCCAACACTTTCCCTACTGTTGCACTCGCTGGAGAGGGAATAGTAATTTTATCCTCTATGCTATCCAACATTTTCCCTACTGTTTTAGTTCAAGTTTCAATTTATTTGATTTAGTTCTCTACTGAGAACAACAAATTTCATATAATACGGTTAATTTTACTATACACATAAAACACTCAATACAGATTTAACAAGGATTTTAAACATTTTAACAAATTATGACATACAAATTCATCTGGGGGAGAGTTTAAAAGCGTGATCAAATTTTGCAAGGATGAGGTATATATCTAAATCGTATTGGTTTTAAATAACGCCTTCTTACCTCAACTATTATCGGGTTAGGGCATACCGACAATACATGCTTCAAATTTTGCACACCACCATTGCAGAGATCACAATTGCTGGTAACCTGTTCTTTGAGGGACCATTTAGAAGTCAGTGATTTAAAAGGGAGTAACCCAAGCCGCTATAAATTGATACACCGCCAAATTCCATGCCGTAAGGAGAAACGGATATATTGTTGAGCCTGTTTGTATAAAATGGCTTCTGCATATTGTTCATAATGGTGGTATTTGGATCAGTGCAAAATGTCCAGATCGTAACTGATCCTTGGCATCAGATGTTTCCGAAAGAGCTTCAATTGGGCAGGAGTCCATGAATTCAAGAGTTTGATTGTGCAATTAGATAATTTAAGAGCAATCATCAAGTTCTGGCTTAGAGTATATTTTGTAGATTCGGTCTCAAATGTCTCTTTTTTAGTAAGAATCTTAAAATGCATTGGTCTGCGTGTAGAAGATTGTACGCCCATCTTAGTGGATTCGTGATTGCTCTGGCAAAAGAACTGGTTAATAAGCATGGGCCAAAAATTCGTTACGCTCGCAAAATTGGCGGATTTTTGGCAATTTCGCGGTCCGCGAAACTCGTAAAATTAGAGAAAATTCGCGAGCGGGCAGATTTTCTTTTTTTATGGCCAGCTCTCTCAAGGGACCCCTGCGCCCTTCGGCGCGATGGCATAGTAACACACACATGGTCACTGGAGACAACTATTCTGGCACTTTACGCAGCTGTAGTGTAGGAAAAGCACTATACATTTATCCAACGAGGTAGCACTTACTGATTAGCCAGTAGAAAGTACTCCAGTTGGAGGAGGAGCTTCGCGCGCATCCGAGATGGCCGCATGAGCACAGGGCTCCCGAGGACCCTCGCTGCCTCCCGCATTTATCCTGGATGATATCCTGATTAGATGGAAGGTCATTGAAGACTCAACCCGGCTGATGTACTAGCAGGTTTCTGGGTCGGAATCGGACGCAGGGTCCCCGAGTTATGCCGTCCTGAAGTTTGTGGCCTTCTCCATGGATCAGCCTGGACCTTGAGTTGTGGCTGTACCCAGGTTGTAATTCAACAACAAAGGCTTGAGGGGATCAGTTCACAGCCTCACTTCACCTTCGGTTTCGTTTCTCCTGCGCACTGTCTCTATCTGCGAGGTGACTGTTGATCCGGCTGGCTCCGAGGCTAACTCATTGAGCTTTGAGCTAGCGACAATTTGGCTGTGGACTCAAATTGACCCTATTTTGCCTCCGGTATTCTTGTGCGTGAATTTTAAGGAGTCATTTGGACCAGATCCCAAGCCTCCCTTCGGGGCACCCGGCTCGCCATGGCGGGCAAGCCCGAGGGTGAAAAACGGAAAGTCAAGACCACTATCTGCGGAGGCTCAACCCAGACGAATGTCATGGATCGCTACATACTTTCTAAAGGATCCCCTGGTAGTACACCTTAAGCCCGGGAGGAGGCTGCCGACGATCTTGCTGTATCGGCGGACTTAACGCTACAGGACATGATGGGCGCCATTGCTGGCATTCAATCTTCCATTGGGCAACAATATGAAGCCCTGGCTCTGAAGCTGGACACGGTGGCCATTGATGTCAACCTCATTCGAACTGATTTGGCCAAGACGAACGAGAAGGTGAAGTCACGGGACCTAAAGACATCCAGCCTTACAACGGATATGTCCGACTTGCAAACAGAAGTGCGCAACCTTAGAACTGCCAATGACTTTTTTGCTCGTCGCCTGGAGGATTTTGAAGGCCGTGCGCGGCGCAATAACGTGCGCATTATTGGGGTCCCGGAAGATTCTAGTTTACTCTCCACTGATCTTCGAGTGGAGGACCTCATTCTCAATCATCTTGCACCCAAGGGCCTGAGCAAATTCTTTGCCATCGAACGTGCACACAGAGTGCCTGGGGGACAGGCAAAGCCCGGTTTTCCCCCCGTCTGATTATTGCACGGATCTTCAACTTCAGAGATCGCGACGCCATCCTGCAGGCGGCACGGACAAGCGGCCCTATGCAGTTCGAGAACGCTGCAGTGAACTTTTATCCGGACTTCTCCCAATCGGTCCAGAAACAACGGATGGGATTTCAAGGTGTGAAACGGCGACTAAGAGACATGGAATTGAAATGCGCAATGTTATTCCCGGCCCGACTGTGTGTTGAATACAACAATCGAACATTCTTCTTTGTCAGGCCTGAGGAGGCGAGTGATTGGTTGGACACTTTGCCGGCTCGCCGTGCTGGCCAGGAACATGCTGGTGGTGCTGAGGGGGGACTAATGGACCAAGACTGACTATGGCGCCTGTGTCCGGAACACTATTCAAAGTGAACAGCTGAGGCTCACTGACTTCTTTGATCATTCCCTTCGTATCCTGGGAGGTAGCGGGATGGCGGGACCCTTTCCTCCCCTGGGGTGTTCTTTGTGTAGATTATTTCCTTGTTTGTAATTGTTAGGGCGACAGGCACACTGCAAATTGGGGTGGCTTCTGAGTCGGTGCAGGGGTGCAGGGTGGGGGGAGTTGTGTTGGGAACCTTGGGGGGAGGGAGGGACATGTTTTGGGATTGTTTGTCTTTTCTTTTTCAAGGCAAAGTACTTTCACTATTACAGACATTGGTGTGATGCTCGTTTTGCGATGGGAGTTCATTGTTGATCTGGATGGGGGGTAGAGGGTTGAGGGTATTATGCTGGAATGTGAATGGGTTGGGTGATCGGATAAAGAGAGGGGTGGTTATGCAGCTTTTACGGCGCCTCTCGCCTGACGTCGTTCTGCTACAAGAGACACTTGATAGGGAATACTTGTCACGCTCTTAATAGACGGGGTTATCGTCTGGCTGCCCATTCTGGGTTTACATCTAGTTCTAGAGGAGTGGGTATTTTGCTTAGGGCTTCCCTTCCCCTCGAGGTTGATGATGTGATCCTTGATGCCAGGGGTCGATATGTTGCACTTGTTGGGCGGTGGGAGGGGAAAACAATTGCGTTGGTGTCGGTATATGTCCCTCCGGGCTTACAATCCACGACATTCACTGACCTGGGGCGGATGGTTTTGGGTCTCCCGGAGGGTGTTTTGATATTAGGTGGTGATTTTAACTCCTTCATTTCTGGCAGAGCAGATCGCTATCCGCCCCGAGACCTTCCTGCTGCGCAATCCTGGTTGGGTGACTTCCTGGAAACATTGGGGCTTATAGATTGTTGGAGACTAATGCATCCAGAACAGACTCAGTTTACTTTCCATTCGGGAGCTCATGGTAGTCTTTCTAGATTGGATTATATCCTGATACAGGCTGCCCTGTCCCCTTCGATTGAAGAGATTAGACACTTGGCCCAGGGTATATCGGACCATTCCCCTATTTGGTTTCATTTTAATCTTAACATAGGGAGGGTGGCCCTGATTAACCCCTGGTACCTTCTTGACCCTAAGACTCGCACTGAATTGATTAAATCATTTGATCTGTATTTTGCTGAAAATGTTGGTTCTGTATCCTCGCCTGTTTCGCTGTGGGAAGCCGTCAAGACTGTTATCAGGGGACAGGCATTGTCTTTGATTGGGTGTGCCAAGAAATGTAAGAATGAGGCAATTGTTCAGCTCGAGACTGAAATCACAGACTTAGAGACTGCATTGGAACGAGAGGTGTCTCGAGAAGCATTGCATGTTCTCCGCCTTAAACAGTTAGAATACAAAACTTTGGTTACTGATGCTGCAAAGATGATGAGTAGGGAACAGCAGGGACGGCTATATGATGTGGGTGATAAAGCGGGAAAATTGATTGCCTCGCTGGATAGAAGGGAGAGAGCGAGTCGTGTGGTTCCGGTGATTGAGACATTGGATGGTGTGCGTGTACCGGACCCCATTGAAATTGTTGAATGCTTTGCTGACTATTTTCAAGAGGTCTATACCTCGGTGTCCGACAGGCCCGAGGAGGATTCGCAGTTGTTGCTTCGAGATATAGCACTGCCGTGTTTGTCAGAATCAGATCGGGACTGTTTGGATGCCGCGCCCTCGGTGGATGAGGTGGCTCTTGCGCTGCACTCCATTCGTTCTGGCAAGGCTCTGGGTCCCAACGGCCTTCCCGTAGAATTGTATAAATTACGCCCTGATACTCTAGCTCCCCTATTTCCGAGATATGTTTTTGGCTGCGCGAGACAGTTGCTCCCTCCCCAGAGATCAGCGTCTTGCGACCATCGTGGTGATCCACAAGGAGGGCAAGCCACGGGATCGCTGCTCGGCTTTTAGACCCATTTCGCTCTTGAATGCGGAGCCTAAGATCCTCGCCAAACTACTTGCTAATCGTTTGATTACGGTAATTAGCGACCTGATTCATCCGGATCAATCGGGTTTTATCCCGCACCGTAACACGGCATTAAATTTGCGACGTTTGCATGGTGTTTTCGCGAGGGCCTCGACGTTGCGTGACCCGGCCATCTTGGCGTCCTTAGACGCCACGATGGCCTTTGACACGATCGAATGGTCTTATCTCTGGGCAGTACTCGCCGAATTTGGATTCGGCGCTGGCTTTTTTGGTTGGGTCACACTCCTGTATGAAACGCCGCTGGCGCAGGTTGTGGTTAATAGCCGTGTCTCCATGCCTTTTATTCTTGGAAGGGGCGCGCGGCAGGGTTGTCCGTTATCCCCGCTTCTCTTTGCTCTGGCATTGGAGCCACTCGCCGCTTGGCTACGGTGGGAACCTTTGATGAAGGGCATACGCTGGATGCCGGAATTTGAAGATCGTATCTCCTTATACGCGGATGATATTTTATTGTACCTTACATCTCCCCAAAAATCGCTTAACGTATTGTTTGACGTACTTAACTCCTTCGGGAAGAACTCGGGCCTTATTATTAATTGGTCGAAATCCTACATTTATGTACTTGCGGGTGATGTCCCTTGTTTACCGCGGGGCTGTCCCATCCAGTTGTCGCAGTCTGGTTTTAAATACTTGGGTGTGTTTATCTCGCTGGATCCGGCGGTTCGCTATGAACGCAACTTGCTCCGCCCACTCCAAAGGTTGCGCTCCGATGTAGCGCGTTGGCGTAAATTACCGTTGTCGCCCCTAGGGCGTGCGGCCCTTTTTAAAATGATGTCCTTACCGCGGTTCCTATATGCACTTCAGAATAGTTTCGATGTCATCCCGTCTAAATATTTTCGGGAGGTAGAATTGTTGCAGAGGCAATTACTATGGGACGGACGTTCACGCATCGCTCTTCCAAAACTGACACTTCCCTGGTATGATGGCGGCATAGCACTCCCGGATATTCGTAGGTATTATTGGGCCTCCCACCTTGCTGCCATCAACCACGGGATGTATTGAATCCGGCTTTTGAAATGGATAAGTGGCTGCTCCCGGGTGGAGACTATTACAGGGCGCTTTACTCGGGATCCTCCCGTTCACAACTCTCGGGACCTACCGCTATAGCCGTGCGGGTATGGCATAGCGCAACGGCGGCTATGGGCTGGAGTGATAAGCTAACTGGCGCAACTCCGCTTTATGCCTCTGCAAAATTGGGTTGCCTATGGAAGACGAAGGGATTTGATAAATGGGACACGATCGGTATTAGTAAAGTGCGTGATCTTTGGGTTAAAGGAGGGGTGAAGACCTTTACGGATCTGCAAGCGGAGTATAAGCTGAGTGATAGGGAAAAATTTTGTTATGTCCAGGTGCGCCATGCTCTGAATTCTGTGTTGCCGTGGGTAGTGATATTCCGGAATCCTACCCCCTCGAAGATCGTATATTAGACGGTCATGTGCCAGACAGTACTATCTCATTGTTTTATAAAAAAAATGAATAATGACCGGTCGAGTTTGCTTGATCGCCTTCGTGAAGCCTGGATTGCTGATGGTATTGAACTAGATGATGAGGATTGGCAGTCCGCGATCTCCTCTCCCAGGGAGGTGGCGATTCCGGCCCGCCTCCGTGTGGTCCAACTCAAGATCCTCCACAGAATCTATGTCACCGGTCCCCGTCTGATCCATATGGGCTATTCCACGGATGGCATGTGTAGGCGTGGGTGTGGTCTCCTTGGCACCTATCTCCATATCATATGGGAATGCCCTGAGTTGGTGCGATTTTGGAAACGTATACATGAGGTGATGAATGAAGTAACGGGTGTGGTGATGATACCAGAAGCCCGGCAATGTTTATTGAATGTATGGGGGCCGAATGATTATGACGTGTCGCAGCTTCGATGGGTGACTCTTGCCAATATGGTTGCTAAAAGGGATATTGCGCAATTGTGGGGGTCCCCGAGGCCGCCCACAGTGACTGCTTGGAAAGAGAGTATGGACTGGTGCATGTTCAGAGAGAAGACTGTGTATATTGCAAGAGGCAGACCCAAAAAATGGGGGAAAATTTGGGACCAGTGGAACTCATACCGTGGAGATATCTGTACGCCCCCGCTCACTGAGACTCCAAGTCCTTCCCAATCGCCCTGACCCACCTTCCTTCTAGCTGTGATATATTGTACGGTTAATATGCAATTTTGCCTTTGACCCCCTCCCCTCATCTGTATTCGAAGAATCTTCTCTCCTGTTGTCATGTATCTCCCGTCCTCCTTGAGCGCAGACCTAATGAATGTGTTACTGCTGTATTGCCTTGATTGTATGTTTGATGTGTTGTTTCTTTATGTTTTATATAATAAAAAGTAAAAAAAAAAAAAAAAGAAAGTACTCCAGTTGAGTAGAGGTATCGCACAAAACGACGGCCGCTTCTTGGATAAATATGATGGGCAGGGTTCATTCTGGCACGATGCTCCTGTCACAAAAATTAAACCTCAACAGGAAGCACTTACAGATATAAATAAAGCAGGTGCCTGAGTTGATGCTCAAATTCAGTAACGCATTCGTCAGCCCAAAAACAATTGTGAGCTTTGTCGAGGCTGGGCAGGTGTGCTTTCTCCCCATCGTTTCTGTGCGGGGCCAAACGGGGGGGGCTTGTATGCGAGTTCACATGCCTCTTGTGTGTATAAAAGGTCAGAGACCGATCAGAGCAGCAGACGAGGAGAAAGAAGCTCCAGGTCACAGGAACTGCACAGGGATAGCGCTTGTGAAAGTGAAGGAAGCAAAGTGCATCCTTTACTTTCATGAGCGCAATCCCTGTGCAGTTCCTGTGACCAGGAATGCATAAATGGTAATACTTTTGCCTTGTTAATTGCATAGTTGATTTTATTAAAAGTGGTGGATGCCCAAAATATTCTCCTTTGGGTAAGATTCACATGTACTGAACTTTGTACATACATAATAAGTCCTGGAGATGTGCGTTGCAATGTTATTTCGGTTTTGATTCTTAATATGGCGTGATCACTTCCTTGATAACATTTTATGATTAATTTTACAAGCCTGTCAAGCAGGACTAGACTTCAAATTATATAGTCTAATATAGAAGTGGTGAGGGTACCTTTTCTTGTGAAGGATGCCGGAATGTCTCCTTCTATACGTCCGTTTAGGATGAAGCCATTTATTGTGAGGAGGGAAGATAGTAAGATTTTTCCTCGTTTGTCTGCTTTAATACCAGATGGGAATAATGGAGTAGGGATTGATAGAGCTCCTGCTTGTTCTTCGTATTCCCATTTGTCTATAAGATCGTTGGATATTTTACCATTGAAGTCTCCTATGAGGAGAGCAGGAGGCAAATCTCTCTCTTCCACCACCGTTTCTATTTCTTTGAATATTTTGACCAAAAGAGCGTCATTTGAGGGACCTGGTGGAATGTAAGCGTTAAAAATTATTAGATCAGTAGGAGAGTCCTTGGCGTCAAGCCAGCACTTGACCTTTAAGGATTGGATATTTCTTTGGTCCATGGGAATTACTTCCTGATCCCAGAAGAAGTCCTCGTGGACCAAGATTGCTAAACCTCCTTTGGCGTGACCCCGAACCACTGGTTCTGCTGCTATCTCATAGACAAAGTAGTCTTTTTGATCAAATGGCTTTGTCGCCCAGGTCTCTTGGAGAGTGACCAATGCCGGGGAATCTTCCAGAATTGATGCCATTTTCTCTTTATTTTTTCCTGCTATATTCCACGATGCTATGGACAACCTGCTGTTAAAAGGGGAGTTTGATTTCCCTTCCCTGCTATTGGCTATTTAGGGTCTCCAGTATCCCGGACCAGTGATGATCCATTGAGGGTCCCTCCTGCTGGACTTTATTTAGTGTAAAATGTTTTAAAATTAAATAATTATTTTAATATTTAAATGTATTATATATATATATATTTTTTATATTTATGTTACAGGTGTATGTATATATGTATGGTTTTATTTTTTTATTATTTTTCTAACATTTAATAATTTAATTAAATCATTATTTATCAATATTATTAAGTTCGCCTCGACACAAGCCCTGTCGCTGCTGCCCTGGTCACCGCCCTGGCCACTGCTCTGGTCTTGTCATAATATCGCGACTGCTATTTTCTTCTTGTGGAACCTGTGAACCTGTGATATTCCTGCTCCAGTGGACTGCCTCAGAAACTACCACTCCTAGGGGGCAAAGCGGCAGGAAGTCGCGCGCCAACATCACCCCAGCCGGAGCTTAAAACTCAGACAGGCCTCCTGCGGCGCGTGCCGCCTCGACACAAGCCCTTTCGCTGCTGCCCTGGTCACCGTCCTGGCCACTGCTCTGGTCTTGCCGTAAATTCGCGGCTGCTATTTTCTTCTTGTGGAACCTGTGAACCTGTGATATTCCTGCTCCAGCGGACTGCCTCGGAAAATACCACTCCCAGGGGGCAAAGCGGCAGAAAGTCGTGCACCAACATCGCGCCAGCCGGCGCTTAAAACTCAGACAGGCCTCCCGCGGCGCGGGATGCGCGCGGGCTCGCTAAGGCAATGCCCATGCCAAGGGCAGCCCATCCTTGCCCGTCATCAGCCGGAAGAGGCTGGGCTGGGCCTCGGCTCTTGGCTGCTTGACGAAACACTCTAGAAACCGAGACTGTGGTAACTTTTCCATTTATTCCCATATGACTGTCTCCCATTGTCCCCCGATTTAAGCAGGGTCCATACTGCAATTGAATGAGTTATATTGTTTGTGAATCATTGTGTCCTGACACCTGTTTTAAATTGTCGGGTCGGGGTAGCCTTGTGACACATGAGTTTGAATAGGGGTACTAATCTAACAATAGAGGCATACCGTTTGTGAAACATTGTGTTACAAAGTTTGCTTTTTAAAACGGTGCAGGGGCTTTCTGTGGATTACAATATGGGTAAAAGAAAATTACATAGCTCTATTCCTGGCCAAAAAACAAACAAGGTATTAGATTCTAGTACATCATTAATGAAATATATGACGGGGCAGTAGGCGCTTTAGAAAAACAAATTATTCATGTTGAGGAGGCCCTGAATAGAGTCACACAGCTCGATTGACAGCAGTAGAGCTCTGTCCCCCACTAATGGACTGCATAGTGGGGGGTTAGAAACTCAAATGGCAAATATGGGACATCATAATGGTTGTGTTCAGTCAGGGAGCGACGAGATTTCAATAAATGATCCCAACGTTGCGACATTGCCTCCTCCAAAAAGAGCGTGTACCTCTAAGAAAAAAAAGGCTCCCATAATTTTATCTCCATTGATACATGAGGCTCCCACCACTCCAAAAAGCCTAAACTCAACTCAATTTAAATAAGGGAAAGGATTCCCCAGTCGTTAATAAAGTCAAAGGATGTGTAACTTGCTCCAAAAACAAAAATAAAAGCAAAGGCAAGTTATTAACATGTCAGGAATTACGAATTCGTTAACAGAGTTAACCATATTCGTTAAAGAGTCCATTGGTATCCTGGCAAAGAGACTCGATAAAATCGAGCTAGGTTTAGAATCTATTTCAGTGTGCCTAAAGGAGGGTTTAGTCAAAAACTGTAGCCAGACAACAGTAGATGGTATTACCACACCCAGTGAACAGATTAGCATTAAGGAGAGAACTAGCTCATCCGCGGGTCCCATGACAACAACGCTGATTGCCCCTAATGCCTCATCGCTTAAGGGTACTCAGGTGAATGGGGGAGTGAATGTCTCTAGCAATGTAAGACGTGGTGATTTACTTCAACCCGACACTCGCCCCAGTCTTGGTACCCGGGTGGCTTATAAACAAGAGCTCCTGTCAAATTATACTAGTTTGAATCTTCCACCTGCTGCGGTTCCTTTTACTTTGGTTCTGGCGAAGGTCCCACCATCTTCTGAGGGTGATAAGGAAACTTGGGTGACCCTGAGGAATAAATCTATTCACTGCTTAGGCGTTAAAACAGGATTGACAAAGGAGATGTTTGCAGCTTTTAAAATGGTGAGATGTGTCCCGTGGGTGGGCCCCAGTAAAAAAACTTTTAAAGGGGACTGTGTTGTCTTGTCTTTGGGTTCACCTGCTTTGGTTCATGAAATATTAATTTGATCAGGCTCAAATGAATTCATGGCTGAAGGGTATTAATGTTTTACCCCTGGGGTATTTCTATCGGCCCAGAATGTTTGACAGAAACACTACTTCTCATACTAGCTCCCAATTGAATAATAACTGGAGTTATAGCCTAGAAGTAACAAACAGGTATGGACCCTTACACTCACTGGAGGAGGTAGATTGACTCCTGGACAGAAATGGCTATCGATATACTGCAGTTGGTTAGGCCCCTAAAATTCCTGGGGGGGGATATTCTTTGGCATCCCCTGTAGAATCACTTATCAAAAACTACATTGATATGCGTAGGGCTGGTTCAACAAATGATCCGTTCCCTATATTTTATAATTATACTGACCAAAACGTTTTTATGGGCTCACAAAGAACGGAAGAACCCTTCTCAGAGGGTACCCAGAAAGAAGTCTATAACATTTCGTTAGGTGAGGTAGTACCCAATGTAGTAACAACGACTGTAACCGTTGACGATAGCCCGGTTGCGGAAATACAGACAGGGTTTTGTCTAAGACAGTGTGAGTGTGATCAGGCACTGAAACTTCAAACTGATTCTGCCCAAGGGAATGCCAGATTAGCCTTCTGGAACATCTCCGGGCTTCACTCTAGGGTAAACAATCCACTATGGACAGATTTTATAAAGAACTTTGATATTCTTTGTCTTCAGGAGACGTGGCTGTTGAATGAACTTCATGTTGACGGTTTTAAGACTTTCCATATACCAGCACTGCAGTCAGCTCACAGAAGAAATAAAGGGGGGATTTGTGTTTACATCTCAAACATGCTAAGGGTTTTGAAGATTAAAATGTTTAAGTTGTCTACTTATTATCAAATAGTTAATATTCACTTTTCTATGCAAGTTGTGGTAGTCGTCATTAACTTTTATAATACATAGACAGGGGAAATTTTGTTGATGTATTAGAAAACTTTAATGATGACTAAAGTAACCTGTTTGTATCTAAAGGGATGGATATAATCACAATCTGGGGAGGGGACTTCAATACTGGTATCTGTTCTCAGGCTTATTGCGGGCCCGGGGACATTGAAGCAGAAGACAATGCCCACACAGTTCACTTTGCTCATTCGGATAGGGGCGAAAGTTTCAATGAAGTTTTGGCAACCTATGATCTCGGTTTTGCCAATAAGGTGTGTTCCCCCCCAACAGAGTTTGGTCCCACGTTTGTTGGACGGGGCCTTAGCTCCACGATAGATTATATTATCCTCCCAAATCGTTATGCAACTTTAATTAACAACTTTATTATTCACCCCAACGGTTTGAGTGATCACCCCCCGCTAAGTATTAACATCATGCTTCCCATTAGGAGTACTGCCTCTGTTGTCAAAAGTCTGGGATGGAATCAAGATAATGTACTGGACTGCCAGAATGGTTACTCACTGCGTTGGGGCAGGAAATACCCTGAGGTTTTGAATTCAAAGATTATGTCTAAGGCTATAGATCCCATTCTAGAGTACCTGCGAGAAGGGATTTCTCATAAGAACATATTGACTGCGTTTTCCCAGATGACATTGGTGAATAAAAAAAACGCCAAGTAGCCCCTGTAAGGAGCCAATTAATAAGAAAAATGGCTGGTTTGACACTATGTGCACTAAGGCATATTCCTCGTTAAAGGCTGCTTTACATAAAACAGAAAGGGGCTATGAGGAAATTAGAGGGTATAGGAAGGCATATAATTGTGCCAGGAACAAACGTAGGAAGGAAATTAGAGACCAGGCTTAACACAATCTTTATGAGGCCTCTTTGCGGAAGGATTGTTCTTATTTCTGGCAGGCAGTAAAGGCACCGTTCTTTTCTAATAACGCGGGAGCAAGAGCCGAGGTTGCAATTAGCGAGTACTCATGGGTAGACTTTTTTTCATTGGTTTATGGAAATGAGGACAACAATAATACAATACCCCAAGATCCATCACCATTGAATATTTATACTTCCTTTCTCCCGATCAACATTCACTACACACATGGTGAAGTATTGGTGGCCATCAATGAGAACAAAGGTGGAAAGGCCCCGAGCCCCGACGGGACTCTGATAGATGTGTATAAACATACAAAAGAGCTCTGGTCCCCTCTGTTAACCTGAGCCCTCGAAGCTTGTTGTACTGAGGGTTTTATTAAATCCTGGTTGGAGTCTGTAATAATATCGATCTTTAAAAAAGGGGACCGGGATAACCCCGCTAGCTTCCGGCCTATATCCCTCCTAGATTAGTTTATGAAAATCGCAGGAAGGGTCATCTTGAATAGACTCCAACTATGGGCCGAAGACAATAACATCTTGAGTCCGGTCCGATATGGTTTCAGGGAGGGGTATTGTATTTGTTTTAAATTTCTCTATAGTAGAGGGGAATATATACCCAAGCAAAGGCAGGGAAATTATTTGCAGTATTTGTTGATCTTACCGCGGCTTTCGATTGTGTTGTTCATAACAGGCCATGGCAAATTTTGGAGGATCTCAATGTTGAGTCATCTCTGGTGCTATTTTTGAGACAACTATACGCAGGAGCCACAGCCAAGGTGAGGTATGGCCTCAAGGGTGAGTGTACTAAGTCCTTCCGCGTGGAGAGGGTGTTAGACAAGGCTGTGTACTGGCCCGTTCCTTTTCTCATTATACACCCACGCTTTGGGGAAGGAACTGGTGGCCAGGGCGAGAGATTCTCCACAAATGAATAATAAACAGATTGTCTCCCTTCTCTACGCGGATGACGCGGTACTAATGGACAGAACCCAACTTGGCTTTCAGAGGGCCCTTACCACTTACATTGACTTCATGGACAATAGAGGACTGAAGCTCAATGTAAAGAAAACTTTCGAAATGTCTTATGGCAAGGGAAAGAATAAACATTGTAGCCTAGCAGCAGGAAATGGTAAAATCGAATAAATCAAAACATTTCCTTATCTTGGTATCCTATTGGAGGATACGGGTTCTTGGGGAGCAACGATCAAGAACAGGACCCACCTATTTAAGAGGGCGACTGCAGCAGTAATGATATTCTTGATAAAAATGGGTAGAAGGCCCCCGTGGATCCTATTAAAAATCTATTAAGCCAAATGCATAAGTATAGCTATGTATGGGGCAGGGGTCTGGGGTGTTTATGATGTTTCTTCTATACAGGTGGTAGAAAATGCTTTTTTAAGGTTTACATTAGCTGTCCCTCAGAGCTCATCTGTTTTTAAATGTCACAGTGAACTGGGGATTTCCCATATTGCCGATGTGATCAAAATGCAACTTATGTTACTTTGGCATAGAGTCTGGACCTCACCCAATTTAGAGTTAAATCGAGATATTATTAAAGCCTCTATGGGACTAGAGCAAGCTGGAAAAATTCCCTGGTTGAATTATATTAGAAAATTGTCAAATGATTCGTGCAGATCAGATTTTTATGTTAACTCGGATTCTATGTGCACAATATCCAGAAAAGAGCTTAAAGTTTTATGTTTGAATCACTTTGTGTCGCTAAGAATAGGGCTGGAATTGAATAAACCCACAGTGATCCAGCATCAATTGACTCTGGTCTGTAGCTCCATTCAACCATACTTAGGGGCTCATTATGAACGCGGACGGACTTGAGTCCGTCCGCGACCATAGAGTAGGAGGGAACCTCTGCATGGCCTGCGGAGTTCCCTCCTGTCCGATTAGGATGTGACCGCCACCCTGGCGGTCACATCCACTATTTTTAACATTGCGGCGGGTGCGGCTTCAAGCTGCACCCGCCGCAATGTTAAAAATGCATACATTGCATTTGTTTGCAGAAAGCGGCAGGCACCGTGCGGTGCCTGCCGATTACTGCATATAAATGCAGGGGTGTACCATAGGTACCCTCCATGTGCACCCCCCCACCCCCCTTCACCCAGGGGGCCCGCAACGGGCCCCCGCAGTGAAGTTACACATGCTTTTCCACGGCGGAAAAGCCGCCGTGGAAAAGCATCTCTTTTACGCCATCCTAATATGGCTGGCGGTGTCTGATAGACACCGCCAGCCATGTTACAGCTTTTCCGCCGCGGTTGAACGTCAACCGCGGCGGAAAAGCGGCGGACTGAAACCAGGACCCACCAGCCATCCTAATGTGGCGGTGGGTCTTTGGTGGGTCCGCAGAGGATTTCCCGCAACCTCCGGGCCGGCGGTGGCTTCCGCCGGCCCGGAAAATGCGGAAAATCCTGCATCATAATGAGCCCCATAGTGTGGTGCCTAGGGGGTTACGACAGATATATCTTGACCAGGTTCAGGTTTGATTGTTTCCATCGCCTGGTTTCATTCCCAGCCACAAATGACTGGTCTAGGCATCTCTGCCTATGCCCGTGTGATAATCTAGCTCCTCAAACAACATTGCATGTGATTGTTGTTTGTTAATTGTATGCAAATGAACGTGCAAGATGGATTATCCCCTTTCTAAAACAGGGGGCATGGCGGCCTTTTTATTCTTACAATTATTGAATAATGTGTACTGCATTGGAATCATGACTGGTTTTTTAAAAAGTATTCTGAAGAAAAGGAAAAGCATAAATTGTTAGTTTTTAAAAATGTTATATTACTGCATCATGGGGGTAGCTGTCAATTTAATGTATTTTTAAAATGTATATTCTATATGAATTGTTTTTTGTATTTTTCGCTTTTATGATTTTATTAAGTACTTAAAATTGAATAAAGCATTTTCTGACTGCAGTAAATGTATATATAATAATTTTTATATATGTATGTTTAATTGTTTTTTATATTACATTTATTATTTATAATTTGTAAACACTTTTTAATCATTCTAACTATGTTTTTATTAATTATATTCATTATTTAATTTATTTTATATTATTTGTAAGACATTTGAAAGAAAAAGATATGTTGAACAGCGATATTTTAAACAACAATATTTTGGTTTTGATTTTATTGTACTTACCTTTTCTAGAGATAGGATGTTGATATTCGTGTACCTCGATATTCCTGTCGTCAATATTGTGTCAGTGATCCCTGACCAGCTGTATCACTTGAAGGGGGACCCCAAGTGTTGCAAAAGGGCACAGCCACCCACTGGTGGACAGACCAAGGTGTTGGCTAGTGTAGCACTTGGTGAGGAGGGATGCCCACAGGAGGCTGGGGATCCTGCAGAAATGACGCTCGACTCACTAGGGGACAGTGAGATTGTCCCAGGAAACCAGATACCCCCTAACACAAAGACTTACAGCACCTGGGTGACAATCAATGAGAAAAGGGTAGAGGCTCTCAGAGATACTGGAGCCAGTGTGACCTCAGTCCGGTGTCACCTGGACTCTGAAGAGCAAGTAGTCCCCGGGGCATTCCACCAAGTAGTTGCTGTAGACAACTCGGAGTGCCAGTGTATGGTAGTGTAGGATCCCTTCGAATGGGGGGGTCTCAGGTCCCTTGAGGGTGGTTGTGAGCCCTACCATGCCAGTAGATTGTCTGCTAGGTAACAACCTGGAGCAGTCCTTATGGAATAATGTGAGCTCAGGTCTCACTTGGAGATGCTTAGTTTGCCAGAGTGGGCATGCGTGACTACTCGGTCAATGGCGGCCAGAAAGGACGATCAGAAGGACTTGGAGCCTGAAACAGTGGCCGAGGTCGCTTTCAAGAGATAGGGCTAGGGGTGTGGGAAACTTGCCCCTGAAGTTCCCACAGACAGGGAGGAGTCGGCCCTTGATGGGGCGACCTGGTACCTACAGGGGATCAGGTAGCTGAACATCTCTGAGCTGACCCATTGGCAGCAAGAAGGGGGTCCCACCAGGGGTGAATTCTACAGGAAACAAAAAGTGTGCCCTTCTCTTGAGGGTCTGTGGTGCAGGCTGCAGACCAGGCAGCTGGTGATCAGTTTGGATCACATTGGATCTACTGGGAGACTGGTCTCCTGTCTCGTGAGCCTAAGGCAATTGGTAAGAGGGGTACAAGTTTTGTACAACCACCAAAGTCTGTGACAGACATACTCAGGGACAATCCATGTCCAATTTGTACGCCCAAACAGCATGATATACATGAAAATATCACAACAAAGAAATGTTCAAATGAAGATTCCATGGTGAAGATACCTAAAACAGACCATAACAAAGAGATCAGTTATGATACCTTACATATAACACAATTCACATTGCCAACTTCTGGAGAACAGAGCCCATGATAAAAAACTAAACTAAACAAAGCAGCGCTAACAAAATGAGAATATGTCATAACCTTTCTCTACAAACACCTTTCGCCAGAATTTGCCAGAGCTTTGGTGTCTTAAAGTTTTCCCGAAGCATACTCCTTACATCATCACAACAATAATTGTTTTAATATTCAACGTCATGACATCTCACATCATACTTACACTCATGAGAAAAAGTTGTCGATGAGATCTTGACACGAGTCAGCTCCTTTCTCTTCACCACTATGATCATCATTTGGCATTTAAATATCCTCACCTGGTGGCACTTCATGCTCTCCATACTCTTGCTATATAAGGGATATTCCATCACAGGGCAATGAGTATGCAGTGGCCCACAGTGATTTGACACACCTTCCCGAGTGAGTAGAGGAGGGCTCCCCCAACCTTGTCCAGACATCTAAGTATGACCTTCAGGAGCCCAAAAGCACAGCCACTGTTTGCCGTGTTCTTCCATATGCCTCATTGAAGCGGATGCCCCCTGGTGTTGTTGAGTTCCTCAGCGGTGGCAACTACTATGGACAGTTGATATATGATGAGTTTCGCTGATAGAAGACAGACATGGGTTCAACAATAACATACACTTTCTGATCATACTACGTGACATCACCCACAAAAAGGTAGGACACATCAAACTCACCAACAAGTCAGGCCCTCTCCGGTAGTAGTCGTGACATCAACTCGGATATGGTGCTGTTCCGAAGTATGAAGGAATCATGGGCTTATCCAGGGAACCAGGCACAGACATTTGAAATGTACAAATCCAGTGAGCAGACAACTTGCATAATGGGATTGCTTCCTGTTACGGTAAACGTATTCCCGGGATTGCAGTTGTACTACGGCAATATGGGTGTCCCAACCACATGTGGGATGCGTCCAAATCCATGGAAGTCAACCTTCACATTGGCTAAATCCTCACAACTGGGGAACTAGATGAGGCTGTCAATGTGTCTCATCATTGCTGAAAGCACATCTTGTAGTACACCTAACATTGGTTGCGACATACCACCAGATATAGCCACAGTGTATTGAAAGGAACCTGTAGCCAGAAAATGCAATACTGCCATAAGTCTCACAATACATGTGGGGTTACTGTTTTGAGGGAGAAGATAAGGCTCCAACTTTTGACATAAATCCTGTATTGTTTGCCTACTCAAATGAAACTTCTTGATGGCATCTTTTTCTACCATGATCTGAAGGTCTGGAAATGGGTGGTTACGCTGAAGGCTGTCATATCCTCCTATTCCAGGGTACCTATGTGTGGAGTGACAACAATTTTGAACATTGGTCACAGTGTCCAGAGTAACATATATGAAGAGTAAGCCAAATGTAAAGTGACAACACATAACTGGTTCAGAAAGCATTACATATTATGCACATAACTGTCTACTGTCCAACATCTACCAATAATCCCCATTGTGGCTTTCACCTGTGCCTGTAACATAAATATGCAAATTATACCTTCAGAAATGTATTCTTACCATAATAACGTTAATTTTAGAAAATTCTAGGTTAAAAAAAACATCGACCGTGGTGTACAGTAGACCGCTCACATTTTGCATTTATGCACAGTAATGCACAACAAAGATGATTTGTGTCATGGAAATCACATGGCAATGTAGTATTCCATATGTAAACATGTTAGCCCTCATGTGTAGTGGTGGTGATGCACTTAACAGTCACCAATACTGCAGTTGCAACTGCTAAAATGGTAGATGCCTGACCTCGCATATAGGACATTCGGATTGTATCGCCGCTGGCGGAACTCAACCTGTGGTTGGAGGTGTCATCCATGGCGGACATAGCCATGGGCTAACATTGGTGACTGTGACGGCCATGGCCCAATGTATGCCACATGCGAGGTCATCAGCATAGACAGACACAGCCATTGGGCCACGGCCGGGTAGCCCATGAAAAAATCCCTCAGTTGCCTACTGACACTGCTGCTATCAACACCTCCTCCACTTTAGATGCTCCTGGGAGCAATCATGCCAGGTCAAGCTTGTGTGAAGGCCCCTGCCTCTTCCCCATCCAAATTTGCTATTTACATGCCAGTCCCAAGTACGCTCACACACAGACAGAAAGACCAAGAAACACGCAAGTATGCAACCACTCACCTGTCACTCATCCCCTTACCATCACTACCCAATGTACCCCCAGATACCACACCTGCACCCACAGACCTATTCCTAATACCCAGCATTCCCCCAGATACCACACCCGCACCACTAGACCCACCCACCAGCCCCAGCATTACCCCAGACACAACACCCACACTACCAGGCCCATCAAACCCCCAGCATTCCCCCAGATACCACACCCGCACCACGAGACCCACCCACCAGCCCCAGCATTCCCCCAGACACAACACCCACACTACCAGGCCCATCAAACCTCCAGCATTCCCCCAGACACCACACCCACACCACCAGACCCATGCACAGCACCCAGCATACTCAGCACTTCTAAATCTCACCCCACCAAAAAACACAAACTCACACACTCATCCATACAACAGACACCTACAAAACATAAACAAATACGTCAGACACACAGACACCTGCACCAACAGCATACCCAACCACATCTGACAGTGCACTCCCTCTACCTACCAAACCTTACTCCGTACCAAAATATCCTGCCCATTTTCCCCATGAAAGTGTGTGTTTGCCCTTGCCTTTCCTTCCCTTTAAACCAGTCACTCCTGAGGCACAGCCGGGAGCATAGCGCAAAACTTCTTAAAATTGTTTTTAAAAATTGTAATACTGTGTGTATTTTAAAGCTTTTTTTCACTACTACCTTGTTCCTGGGGCTTTCACTTGCCTCCCTGTCTCTCGCGCAGCCGAGCTAAACGCTGCCACGGAAACAGGCTTCTCCCCACTTGCCGCCATCAGCAAGCCTCACCCCTGGCCACGCCCACCAGAACGAGGCCACGCCCACTCGCCTATTTAACTCGAGCTGGCTACAAGCTCGGCGTTTAAACCAGTCACTCCTGAGGCACAGCCGGGAGCATAGTGCAAAACTTCTTAAAATTGTTTTTAAAAATTGTAATACTGTGTGTATTTTAAAGCTTTTGTTCACTTCTACCTTGTTCCTGGGGCTTACACTTGCCTCCCTGTCTCTCGCGCAGCCGAGCTAAACGCTGCCGCGGAAACAGGCTTCTCCCCACTTGCCGCCATCAGCAAGCCTCACCCCTGGCCACGCCCACCAGAACGAGGCCACGCCCTGTCTCCTCTCTTAAAGCATGTGCATTCCTCGTACGCGCAGCGGACGGGCGCAGCGGGCGCGCGTTTGCGCGCCAAAGGCGCGCCTAAGACAAGCCCGTCTGCGCCCGTCCGCGACGGGCCGGGACCAGGGGCCATAGACCCTGCCCATTTCCTGGCGTATTCCTCAGCCCAACTCATTGCACATCCTGCCGTCTTCCCTCCTTCTCCTTCCGTACTACGCTGTCTTGACTCTCTCTGCATCCTCGTCCCCCGCCCTCCCTGTCCACCTCCTCTTGCCTGCAGCCCCATCTCTCCCCCCACAGATCCTCCCACCACCACCTGCTCTTCATCTGCCCCTCTGGCAGCTTCTGCTTATTTGCTCAACACCCGCTCTGCAGTCAAGCATCAGATGGAACTTTTCAACCTCCTGAACACTGACTCCCCAGACTATCTTTTTTTAACTGAAACTTGGTTCTCCGCTGGCTGGTAAGGCTGGGGGCGGTGTGGCGATGATTATCCGCTCCACCTTGAAATTCCAACTTCTTGCTCACCCCCCCCATACCTAACGTGGACTACTTGGTGGCCCGCTCTCTTAATCTTTCCACTCCTCTTACCATTGTCCTTATGTATCGCCCCCCCCCCCCAAGCTATGCCTTTATTTGTAGCGGCTTTACAGGATCTTTTGGCCACACTTGTGGTCAACAACTCCTCGGTTATTCTACTTGGCGATTTTAACTTCTGGCCAGGCGACCCCAGAGAGGACCTGTCTTCCAAAGACTTCTCTGCCACCCTCCAGAGTTTGAACTTCTTATCCCACGTCAAGGCCCCTACTCATACCCAGGGTCACATCCTGGACCAAGTCTGGTCCTCTCGCTGCGATGTCTCATCCCCTTCTATACTACCTTGCATTTGGTCCGACCATTTCATTATCTCATTTCTCATTTATACGGCCTCGGTAGATAAGCTGCCTCTACCCAAAAATATTCTGGCTCGCAGCTGGAATCAAACTGACCTCAACTCCCTCTCACTCTCCTTGGCCTCTTCAGCTCCGGATCTTTCCGGCCTCTCTTTGGATTCGCAGGCAGACACCATCAGCGCCTGGCTCTCCTCTTCCTGCGATCAGGTCGCTCCGCTTAAAAAAATCAAAACCGCCCGCCCCTACGATGCGAACAAATGGTTCACCGAGGAGCTCAAAACTCTCAAACTTGAACTCAGGCGGTCGGAGCGCCATTGGAGACGGAACTACTGCCCCAATCGTTGTGCGAATTATAGACTTCTCCTGAACAACTATAAAAGAGCGATTCTTGCGGCCAAAACTAAATATTTCACCGAAAAAGTTGCCCTTTCTGCCAATAAATCCCGAGAAATCTTCTCCCTGGTCCATCACCTAGCCACCTCTGACCGCACTAATGCCAGCCATGTTCCATCTCAATCCCTTTGCTCATCACTCAATGATTATTTCATTGATAAGATTACCAACATCAAGGCCAATATCCCCACAGTGCCCCAAGCTGGCTCTCCTTGCTTCCTCCCCCTGCCCCTCTCCTCTTTGGATCACTTCCCACTCATTTCATTGGACTGCTTTCTTAAATTACTTATAAAAGTTAAGTCTGGCTCTCCGGCGGACTGTGCTCCCGCACGGATCCTTAAAACTCTTTTCACCAACTGCTCCGCTCCCCCTCTTGCTCTCCTTAATGCTTCTTTAGCCCTGGGCTCTGTTCCTTCATCTTTTAAATCTGCTATAGTTTTTCCTATCCTTAAAAAACCTGGTCTAGACCCCACTCTTCCTTCTAATTTCAGGCCTATTTCTCTTCTTCCTTACTTGGGCAAGATCCTTGAAAGCTACACCACCTCTTGCCTGTCCAACTACATCGAGGAGAACCTTCTTTTGGCCTCCCATCAGGCAGGCTTCCGCCCAGGCCACTCCACGGAGTCAGTGATCATCGCAGTCCTGGACGAACTGAAAGGGAAAGCAGACATCAACCTCCCCCAGGCCTTGGTTCTCCTCGACTTGTCCGCTGCGTTTGACACGGTCGACCATTCTATTCTTCTTGGCCGTGTCAGCGCAGCGGGCCTTTTCCTGGCTTGCGTCCTTTCTCCAGGGCAGGTCCCAAGCGGTCCACCTCTCTGGTTTCTCTGCTCCTCCTCGCTTGATCACTTGTGGGGTCCCCCAAGGTTCCTCACTCTCTCCCCTTCTTTTCAATCTGTATATCTATCCTCTTATTATTTCTCTTCTCGAGTTGGGGGTCTCTGTATACAAATACGCGGATGACCTCCAGCTTGTCTTTGACCTTTCTTCCCCCTCTGTGTCACTTCCTAAGCTCTGCTCCACTCTAGTTTGCATATCTGAATGGATGAGCTCCAATCATTTGAAGCTCAATCCGGACAAGACGGAGCTTGTCCTCACGGGTGGCCCCTCTAATCCTTGGTCCACGGTTTATTGGCCCCCTTCCTTCGCCCCCCTCCCCTCACCGGTCTCTTCTGTCCAGACCTTGGGCATCAAGGTCAGTCAAGATCTGACTATGCATGCCCAAGTTAGCTCCGTAGTGTCCTCTTGCTTCTTGTCCCTCCGCCTTATCCGGAAGATCTCTCGGTATTTCTCGGCGGAAGCCTTAAAAACCATAGTCATGGCCCTTATTACCTCCCGTCTCGACTATGGGAACGGCCTGTACGTGGGCATACCTGCCTACGAAACCCGCCGTCTCCAGGCCATCCAAAACCAGGCTGCCCGCCTCATTCTTCATCTTCCCAAATCCTCCCACATCACCCCTGCACTCAAGTCTCTCCATTGGCTTCCTGTGCAGTCCAGATCAATTTTTAAACTGGCCTGTTTGGCCTTTCGCGCTCACATTCATTCCGCCCCACTCTTTATTGGGTCTCTCATCACTCCTCATGTCCCCAGCCGTACCCTCCGTTCCTCCTCCCTTTCCCTTCTTCACATCCCCTGTTTCCGTAAATCCAGAACGGGAGGTACCCGGTTTTCGGTACTGGCCCCCCGGATCTGGAATAGTCTCCCTCTGTTCATTCGCTCCATTCCCATCTACACCCACTTTCGCAAAGCTCTCAAAACCTTCCTGTTTGCTCAAGCATTCCCTTGCTAATTCTCCCGTGCCCCCCCTATGAGTCTGGTCAAACCCCTCAGCGCCAGGAAGCCGCTTGGCCGCAGTGCGCTTAATCAAGTTCTTTTTCCATTTCCATTTCCATTTCCATTTCCTTATGCCTATTAAATCTGACCTCCCTCCCTAAGAAAAATAAATCTCTTCCATATCCCATACCATCCCTTCCACATCCCAATCCACCCCTGACAAACCTAATCCCCACCACTAAACCCAGCCATACCCCTAAGAAGACCAAAACCCCTCCTAAAACCAAAGACACCCCTTCCAAAGTCAGGACCACCCCTCCCAAAACCAAACCCACCCCTCCCAATAACGACCCTACCCCTCCCAAGTAAGATCTTCGAGGTGCCAGACATGCCAAATGGATGCCCCTTCGTGAGGAGGTTTTGGCCTTTGGAATACTCCATCTAGTTATTTTGAGAAATACAAATATTTGGTTGATTTATTACATATTAGCCCTACCATTACTTTTTGAACTTTTTAATGTTATTCAATACTTTGGGATGTGTGACTAGTTGTGGTTTTTCACCCTGATGGCTGATACATTTGAAGTGGTTAGTATGCTCTGGCCTTGGAACCAGTGCTGGAGTCACACAGAAAAAGGGAAAATGTTCAACGGATGAATATGTGGAATGAATTCCAATTGGGGCTGAAATTGAATTGGGTGGTTTTTCATATGGTAAGTATTTCAGCTTGGCCATTGCCTACATCATTTAGCTTGCACTTCGTCTTGTGATGTGGGTTGGATATGTGTGTGATATGTGCAAGTTCGATATTTGTTTATCCACACTTGGAGGGTGTTAAATTGTTATACCTTTGTAGACATTTTTATGGACATGTGTCCATTTTCGTGTGTGTACCTTACACCTACTTTATTTAAATGTGTGATGAATGCTGTTGCTTCTGTGTTTGCTTTCATGACTTGCACATACAATTTCCACACATATGCATGGCATTTGGATATGCTATTTGGCTATTTCTGATATACTTCAATCCACAGGTCCTGTGCACGTAGAGGTTTTGGGGCATGTGCAAAGTGGACTGTGCTATTCAACCATCTCAAAGAGGAAGGTACCCCTATAATCTTTACAGGGAAGGGGTATGTACAATACAAAAAAAACATGGACCCTGTCACACGGTATTACATCAACAAACTTCTCAGTTGCAAAGTATGTTTCTTTGCAGATATCAACATATAAGGTATTAGAGTAGGCAAACATTTAGCAACAGCAAAATATTCTAATAAAGTTCTAGGTATCACAATGCATTTATGAAATCACACCTAAGAAAAACATCTAAGAAAAAACGTTGTTAAAAACAAGATTTATTGTTCTTCATTTATCATGAGCCTGGGGCCTCCCTAGTGGTTACAATCTAAAAAGATAAAAGATCTTTTCTCCATTTAGTGAGATAGTTACAATTAGTTAAAAACAGTCGAAGCGGCGTTTCGGTGTACAGTAGTTTCCACCTTCATCAGGACGTAACAATTTCTTTCATTTACAATCTTCAGTTGTATATAATGACTTTCTTTCACGGTTATACGTTGGAGCCACCGTCTTATCGGGTTCAGGTTTTAGTTAGACTATCAACATAAAAAATCGACTTCAATATACCAATGGTACTTTCTGGTTTCTCCTAATGTCGGTCACCAGATTTTGTCGGGTCTTTTCGTCAATTAAGACCCCGAGTGCTTGTCAATGAGTAGCGGCCTCCCTGCTCCAACGTAGTATACCGGAAGTACTGGAACACTAGCAAAACTCAGCAAACTACACCCAGGCCTGATCTTTGATATAACAGGACCTAGTATATGAGAAATGTAAGGGTGTCACAGAGATTAATCAGTGTGATATTGATGAGGAGGTACTGTTTTGTGACCTAATTTAATGCACACATCACTATCCTTGATTATAAGATGTGAACACATCTCGACTTTAGTAGAGTGTGCCTATGCAGTGTCAGTGACCTGGCCAAAGCGGGCATCATAGAGCTGTAATTAGATCCTACATTGTGAACAATTCAGAACATGGGCCCTCAAAATATGTTTGACCCAGGGACCCCAAATCCCTTGCCAGGCCCATGGCAGAGCACATATTTGCTGAGGAGTTGATGGAATTAGGTATGATTATAGCTTACTGTTGGTTGCGTCCACAACGTTGTTGGTTTTGGACATCATCAAGCAGGACCAGCAACGCCAGGACATGCAGTATTGGCTCCATTGAGGCACTGGACGTATTAAGCAGAGTACAGATGAGTTGCAGCCTTATATGCCTCCCTTTGTGCCAGCTCGATTGTGGTGGTTAGACCACCACAGTCACATCAGCTAGAAGGCACATCATGATTGGGCTGGTGATAAGACTAGCTGTCCACCCTCTGACAGACTCATTAGGCTATCACGCTGCCACCACAGTCAAAATTTCCTGGCAGTGGGACTGCGGCGGTCTTTCAACTATGAAACTGCATGCATCGTAATATGGTGGTTGGATGGCCAATGGTGCGGCGGTGATTACGACGCTAATTCAACAGTGATACCCTGACTTCCAAAGCCATAATCAGGCCCTTAGTATAAATCATTTAACAGTACCAAACAATAGAATAAGAAAGTCATACAACAAGAAAGAAGCACAAAAATTTAGAAAAATAGATTATATATTTATGAATTGTTAACGTCCTTGATGAGCAAAATCCACCAAAGGGTACTGGAGATACTCATTTTCAAAGGTTTTATCACATTTAATTTCAACCGCAAACAAGCATTAGTCAACAAAAAGTTTGCCAATGTTTCAAAAGATTGTGAAAGTTCAACCAAATCCAACAGGATGAAGGTTGGGGGACCAATGGAGTAGATTTGGACAGTTACCTGGCAACCAGAGCATTTTTCAGTCCAGTTCCAAACTGTATTGCACGGCTGCCATAGACTTTAATGAAGTGGTCCTCCTGATGTTACGGATACAGGAGAAAAAGATGCTAAAGGATGCTTCAGTTATGGTGCGGTTGTGCGGGTGCCTTCGTGGTGATTCCTCAGTCCACAGGTCGTGGTCCCTTGAGGTTGTCTTTGAGATCCTGGAAGGCCAGCTTTGGCTGGGCTACCGGTCTCCATACACCACAGTTGGAGCATAATCCTTTAATGCAGGCTGATGTCCCTCTTGGGCAACCAATCTGGACTCCAATGACACTCCCAGGTCCAGGGGACTTGAGTGCAGCTTTTGGCTGTCAAGGTTCAGTCTCTTGGGGTGCCTAGCGGCAGTCAGCAGCGATTCCCTCGAAGTGGCCACCAATTCACCAGTATGGGCTTCTCCGGCTTTAATGCCCCTGTTGCTGTTCCAGGGGGTCAGTCAACTGACATTTGGAGCCACTGTTTTGGTCTGGGGAGTGACATTTCCCTGAACCAGAGCCAAGGGCACAATTCTAACATCGCTAGCCCAAAAGTGAAGCAGGTGCAGTTCAGAAGACAGTGCAGCCTCTATTTGTGCAGCCCAGAGGCAGCAGGGCAGTTCTTCTTCAGTCCTTGTTCAAATTCCGGCATGATCTCAGGTTCAGAGTGCCAGGGGTGCCATATTTATTTCAGGAAAGATCCCCAAGGGAACAACGCAATCACTAGCCAATGGGTTACCAGTCCCTCTCCCTCTTGGTGATGACTTCTGGCAAAGTGTACCACCTAAACAGTCCAGAGTTCACTATTCTGCCCCCTCCCAAGACGTTGACACTATTTCTCGGCTGTTAGGAAGTTTGTAGCTCACCCTAGAGGTGTAGCTACCTGTGGGCTACATGCTCGAGGCAAAACAGGCTTGGGCACTGGTCTTCCCTCTCTGGCCCTGTCTCCAGCTAGTCTAACTAAACAAAGGCAGCTCCTCTGGAGTGTTATCACACTTTTGCACACCAAAGGAGGTTTTGCCTTTGAAGCTTGCTTTTTAGGCTAACACCCCAAATGTCTTCTTGCAAGGGGGAGGTGATGCCTTTCCCTGCAGCTGGCTTCCATTTTTTTCAAGCCTAGGAGTCATTCTCACAACCCCCAGGCAGGCAGAATGCTCTCTGCGGTACAGTGCCGGTGTGAAGCAACTGGACCAGTTGGGTCACAGAGTGCCAACTTTCTAAAAGTTGTTTTACTTTAACAGTGCCATTAAATTCGATCTGGGCATCATGTCAGGTTTAATGCCACAATATATTTGATACATTACAGTCCCCAGCTAGATAGTCTCATTCATGGGTTAGCCAGACAGGGGTGCCAACCTGTAACCCTGTATTAGCCACGGGGCAACTAACGTTTCCACAGCAAAAATGACTGTTTGAAGGGTTTTGCTGTCAGGACATGTATAAGCAGTACAAAAGGGGGGGGGGGTGATGGACGGAGCATCTGAATCAATCAAACACTCACACCCAGTCAAAAGATCTGGGATTAATCCATCACCGTTCTTTAGACCACTCTGCCTCCCCAGTTCATACATGGCTATATACAAATCAGTCTGACCCTGTGCCTCATGGGAACAGTCCAGCTCGAACTGCCAAGCCATGCCTTCCCTGGACCGGAAACAAGCTTCCGAGGACCGGTTTCTGGCATTAAAACCGTCTTCAGGCCGGCTTGCTTGAATCCAGTGGCAAAGTGAGCAAGGGACTCACGTCTGAGCATACCCTGCTGCACTTATGGCGGCCAAAAGCGGTACAAAAGGGGGTGGTGATGGACGGAGCATCTGAATCAATCAAACACTCACACCCAGTCAAAAGATCTGGGTTTAATCCATCACCGTTCATTAGCCCACTCTGCCACCCCAGTTCAGACATGGCTATATGCAAATCAGTCTGACCCTGTGCCTCATGGGAACAGTCCAGCCCGAACTGCCAAGCCATGCCTTCCCTGGACCGGAAACAAGCTTCCGAGGACCGGTTTCTGGCATTCCAGCCGTCTTCAGCCCGGCTTGCTTGAATCCAGTGGCAAAGTGAGCAAGGGACTCACGTCTGAGCATACCCTGCCACACTTATGGCGGCCAAAAGCGGTACAAAAGGGGGTGGTGATGGACGGAGCATCTGAATCAATCAAACACTCACACCCAGTCAAAAGATCTGGGTTTAATCCATCACCGTTCTTTAGCCCACTCAGCCACCCCAGTTCAGACATGGCTATATGCAAATCAGTCTGACCCAGTGCCTCATGGGAACAGTCCAGCCCGAACTGCCAAGCCATGCCTTCCCTGGACCGGAAACAAGCTTCTGAGGACCGGTTTCTGGCATTCCAGCCGTCTTCAACCCGGCATGCTTGAATCCAGTGGCAAAGTGAGCAAGGGACTCACGTCTAGCATACCCTGCCACACTTATGGCGGCCAAAAGCGGTACAAAAGGGGGTGGTGATGGACGGAGCATCTGAATCAATCAAACACTCACACCCAGTCAAAAGATATGGGTTTAATCCATCACCGTTCTTTAGCTCACTCTGCCACCCCAGTTCAGACATGGCTATATGCAAATCAGTCTGCCCCTGTGCCTCATGGGAACAGTCCAGCCGGAACTGCCAAGCCATGCCTTCCCTGGACCGGAAACGAGCTTCCGAGGACCGGTTTCTGGCATTCCAGCCGTCTTCAGCCCGCTTGCTTGAATCCAGTGGCAAAGTGAGCAAGGGACTCACGTCTGAGCATACCCTGCCACACTTATGGCGGCCAAAAGCGGTACAAAAGGGGGTGGTGATGGACGGAGCATCTGAATCAATCAAACACTCACACCCAGTCAAAAGATCTGGGTTTAATCCATCATCGTTCTTTAGCCCACTCTGCCACCCCAGTTCAGACATGGCTATATGCAAATCAGTCTGACCCTGTGCCTCATGGGAACAGTCCAGCCCGAACTGCCAAGCCATGCCTTCCCTGGACCAGAAACAAGCTTCCGAGGACCGGTTTCTGGCATTCCAACCGTCTTCAGCCTGGCTTGCTTGAATCCAGTGGCAAAGTGAGCAAGGGACTCACGTCTGAGCATACCCTGCCACACTTATGGCGGCCAAAAGCGGTACAAAAGGGGGTGGTGATGGACGGAGCATCTGAATCAATCAAACCCTCACACCCAGTTAAAAGATCTGGGTTTAATCCATCATCATTCTTTAGCCCACTCTGCCACCCCAGTTCAGACAAGGCTATATGCAAATCAGTCTGACCCTGTGCCTCATGGGAACAGTTCATGGGAACAGTCCAGCCCGAACTGCCAAGCCATGCCTTCCCTGGACCGGAAACAAGCTTCCGAGGACCGGTTTCTGGCATTCCAGCCGTCTTCAGCCCGGCTTGCTTGAATCCAGTGGCAAAGTGAGCAAGGGACTCACGTCTGAGCATACCCTGCTACACTTATGGCGGCCAAAAGTGGTACAAAAGGGGGTGGTGATGGACTGAGCATCTGAATCAATCAAACACTCACACCCAGTCCAAAGATCTGGGTTTAATCCATCACCGTTCTTTAGCTCACTCTGCCACCCCAGTTCAGACATGGCTATAAGCAAATCAGTCTGACCCTGTGCCTCATGGGAACAGTCCAGCCCGAACTGCCAAGCCATGCCTTCCCTGGACTGGAAACAAGCTTCCGAGGACCGGTTTCTGGCATTCCAGCCGTCTTCAGCCCGGCATGCTAGAATCCAGTGGCAAAGTGGGCAAGGGACTCATGTCTGAGCATACCCTGCCACACTTATGGCGGCCAAAAGCGGTACAAAAGGGGGTGGTGATGGATGGAGCATCTGAATCAATCAAACACTCACACCCAGTCTAAAAATCTGGGTTTAATCCATCACCGTTCTTTAGCCCACTCTGCCACCCCAGTTCAGACATGGCTATATGCAAATCAGTCTGACCCTGTGCCTCAGGGGAACAGTCCAGCCGGAACTGCCAAGCCATGCCTTCCCTGGACCGGAAACAAGCTTCCGAGGACCGGTTTCTGGCATTCCAGCCGTCTTCAGCCCGGCTTGCTTGAATCCAGTGGCAAAGTGAGCAAGGGACTCACGTCTGAGCATACCCTGCCACACTTATGGTGGCCAAAAGCGGTACAAAAGGGGGTGGTGATGGACGGGGCATCTGAATCAATCAAACACTCACACCCAGTCAAAAGATCTGGGTTTAATACATCACCGTTCTTTAGCCCATTCTGCCACCCCAGAACAGACATCGCTATATGCAAATCAGTCTGACCCTGTGCCTCATGGGGACAGTCCAGCCCGAATTGCCAAGCCATGCCTTCCCTGGACCGGAAACAAGCTTCCGAGGACCGGTTTCTGGCATTCCAGCCGTCTTCAGTCCGGCTTGCTTGAATCCAGTGGCAAAGTGAGCAAGGGATTCACGTCTGAGCATACCCTGCCACACGTATGGCGGCCAAAAGCGGTACAAAAGGGGGTGGTGATGGACGGAGCATCTGAATCAATCAAACACTCACACCCAGTCAAAAGATCTGGGTTTAATCCATCACCATTCTTTAGCCCACTCTGCCACCCCAGTTCAGACATGGATATATGCAAATCAGTCTGACCCTGTGCCTCATGGGAACAGTCCAGCCCGAACTGCCAAGTCATGCCTTCCCTGGACCGGAAACAAGCTTCCGAGGACCGGTTTCTGGCATTCCAGCCGTCTTCAGCCCGGCTTGCTTGAATCCAGTGGCAAAGTGAGCAAGGGACTCACGTCTGAGCATACCCTGCTACACTTATGGCGGCCAAAAGTGGTACAAAAGGGGGTGTGATGGACTGAGCATCTGAATCAATCAAACACTCACACCCAGTCAAAAGATCTGGGTTTAATCCATCACCGTTCTTTACCTCACTCTGCCACCCCAGTTCAGACATGGCTATAAGCAAATCAGTCTGACCCTGTGCCTCATGGGAACAGTCCAGCCCGAATTGCCAAGCCATGCCTTCCCTGGACCGGAAACAAGCTTCCGAGGACCGGTTTCTGGCATTCCAGCCGTCTTCAGCCCGGCATGCTAGAATCCAGTGGCAAAGTGGGCAAGGGACTCACGTCTGAGCATACCCTGCCACACTTATGGCGGCCAAAAGCGGTACAAAAGGGGGTGGTGATGGACGGAGCATCTGAATCAATCAAACACTCACACCCAGTCAAAAGATCTGGGTTTAATCCATCACCGTTCTTTAGCCCACTCTGCCACCCCAGTTCAGACATGGCTATATGCAAATCAGTCTGACCCTGTGCCTCATGGGACCAGTCCAGCCCGAACTGCCAAGCCATGCCTTCCCTGGACCGGAAACAAGCTTCCGAGGACCGGTTTCTGGCATTCCAGCCTTCTTCAGTCCGGCTTGCTTGAATCCAGTGGCAAAGTGAGCAAGGGATTCACGTCTGAGCATACCCTGCCACACTTATGGCGGACCAAAAGCGGTACAAAAGGGGGTGGTGATGGACGGAGCATCTGAATCAATCAAACACTCACACCCAGTCAAAAGATCTGGGTTTAATCCATCACCGTTCTTTAGCTCACTCTGCCACCCCAGTTCAGACATGGCTATATGCAAATCAGTCTGACCCTGTGCCTCATGGGAACAGTCCAGCCCGAACTGCCAAGCCATGCCTTCCTGGTCCGGAAACAAGCTTCTGAGGACCGGTTTCTGGCATTCCAGCCGTCTTCAGCCCGGCTTGCTTGAATCCAGTGGCAAAGTGAGCAAGGGACTCACGTCTGAGCATACCCTGCTACACTTATGGCGGCCAAAAGTGGTACAAAAGGGGGTGGTGATGGACTGAGCATCTGAATCAATCAAACACTCACACCCAGTCAAAAGATCTGGGTTTAATCCATCACCGTTCTTTAGCTCTCTCTGCCACCCCAGTTCAGACATGGCTATAAGCAAATCAGTCTGACCCTGTGCCTCATGGGAACAGTCCAGCCCGAACTGCCAAGCCATGCCTTCCCTGGACCGGAAACAAGCTTCCGAGGACCGGTTTCCGGCATTCCAGCCGTCTTCAGCCCGGCATGCTAGAATCCAGTGGCAAAGTGGGCAAGGGACTCACGTCTGAGCATACCCTGCCACACTTATGGCGGCCAAAAGCGGTACAAAAGGGGGTGGTGATGGACGGAGCATCTGAATCAATCAAACACTCACACCCAGTCAAAAGATCTGGGTTTAATCCATCACCGTTCTTTAGCCCACTCTGCCACCCCAGTTCAGACATGGCTATATGCAAATCAGTCTGACCCTGTGCCTCATGGGACCAGTCCAGCCCGAACTGCCAAGCCATGCCTTCCCTGGACCGGAAACAAGCTTCCGAGGACCGTTTTCTGGCATTCCAGCCGTCTTCAGCCCGGCTTGCTTGAATCCAGTGGCAAAGTGAGCAAGGGACTCACGTCTGAGCATACCCTTCTACACTTATAGCGACCAATGTAGGAGAGTAGGGTCTGCTATCCTATGGTCACCCCAAATTTTTACTTTTTGCTTCACTGGTTTATGACTTAATGTGGCTGTGGGCCTGCTAATCAGACCCACAGCCTGCTGTTCTCTCTCTAAATTGTTACCCATGCACTTTAGGTGCATAACGAAATTGGAACTGGTTCACCTTATTGGCCCCTGTAACAGTGTACCCATGTACCCAGGGCATAGGTGCTTCCAAGGCCTACCAGGGGCTGCAGCACGTATTGTGCCACCCCTGGCCTGGCCTCCATATTTGACACAACTGGCCGATCACTCAGCTGGGGTAAGTCGGTGTAACCACCCCTTACTTAGGTGTAGTATGCCTATACCTAAACCTAAAATGGACACATATGTTCCTATCAGCCACTCCTATGGAAGGCCTCATCAATCCTGGAGGCAGAGTGCTTGGAAATATGTGAGAAGGTGCTCTGGCATGAGCTGAGCCTGTCTGCAGCTTTCGGAACCATGTCCTTTAGCTGTTTCATGATACTGCCATACCATATACTCTTAAGTGCATTATAATCCTCGCGGTTAAATGCTATCTTGGGTTTGGCTTTATCAAAACATGTCGAGTAGCATTCCACCCTTCTAGAGGGACACGACATGTGCCTAACCTGAACCCCGGTTAAAGTTAAACAGAGCCTCAGCATCACAAAATGGATGCTGCCACCACAGACACAAGTCTGACCTCCTGTTGCTGGGAGTCCTTCCAGCAAGGGCAGCTTGGACAAAGGGTTTCCTGCCTTGGGAGGTGCTAGCACCACCCCAGATAGGATTTTGTGTATTGGGTAGGACAGGGCTGAATAGAATCAGACATGCCTGGGGCACACAAGGTGTCCCTGTGCATAGGCCAGTTCAAACCGGTGCTGGGGCTTTCCAGCCCCAGTCCTGGTGCGAACTGGACAAATGAAAGGGGGTGTAACCACCCCCCTTCCTGGTCCCACCCAGAGGAGGGACCTAGTAGGTGATCCGTCCCCCAGAATTGGAATAAGAGTGGGAGCTGTGTCCTGAGACTTCAGATCATCCTGAATCAACTTGAAACTAAGAAGACGACTGGACTTCGACATTCTGCTGCACAGAAAACTGAAGAGCATCTCCCTTGTGGCCTAAGAGTGGCCACCCTGTGAACACAGGCACCATCCAGTAACTCGACGTCTGCTTTGCCGCCGCCTCCTGCGGGAGCCCGACCCCAGAGCCTGACCAGACTCAGACTTTTAGACATCTCACAGCATGATCCACAGTCCCTGCAAAGAAGGGACCCGTGGAGGCACCGAGAGACGTGGGACCGGACCTCTTGGAAGACCCCCAAGAAGCTGACTGCGCAGCACCCGAGGCACCCTCGACGCTGTGCTTTGGGGTTTGAGAAGCCTCAACCTCGAGCAGCCCTTGCACCGAAGATCAGCCCCCCAGCATCTCCACTATCTGCGTGGGGCCCTTTTGCACTGTGCCACTCGACGCGCCATCCCAGCCACTTGCCACGTGGCTAGCGGCCATCTTGGTGACGAAAACGACAAACTACACCGCTGGTCAGGTTGCTCCAGACTGGCCCTTGCTCCCCTGAAAAGGAGCACCCGCTCTGACCTTGCTAATCCGTGTGAGAAGCTTGAATCACTTCCTGCCTGGCTTGCTTTAGCCAAGGCCTGTTTGCTTCAATTAAGTTGCTGACACCGCCATCAGCGAGAGCCTTTGTGGGACAGCTCGTGACCAATGCCTGGACGTCCTTGACCCCTTCGTGTCCATGTGGCTGCCGAGACAATCTTCACGACATCGCCTGTTTGCACCCGACATCGCCTGGTTCCATCCTGGTTCCACGGTAGTCACTGGCTAGTGACTTTGAACATTGTCCCCTCTGCTTTCAGGTCTTCACCTCTTCAGATCCACCCTTGGATCCACCGGAACTCTTCACATCGAGCCGCCTGCAGCATCTTCAGCTCCAAGCACCATCGACCTGCGTGACGAAACCCGACACTACTTCGACCCTATGCACCCGCTTCCTGTGGGTGAGGTAACTCAGCAATGCCGGTGTTCCCACACTGGTACACACCTCTAGTGTCTGTGTCTAAAGTTTCATCCTTCTAGGTAACTCGGAAGGTTCCCTAATAACTAACGTTGTAACTTTTACGCACCATTGACATTGCATTGGTGCATGCGTGCACTTTCCGCACTGCACCCGAGTCCCGCGGGCCTTTCCCGACTTCATCACTGCTAGTCCCGAACAGCTCCAGCGATTCCCCAGGCCCTAGGCCTCTTCACTTTCCCCATAGTGGTTCTTATACCACTATTTTAGTATATGGTTTAGGTGGCCCCTAGGGCTCATCCATATTCGTGCAACTTTTGTATATTTAAACTGTGTTTTGTTTTAACGCATATGCTTCTGTGCTCATAAAGAGTATAGGGTATCTTTGTAGAAATAAATCTATATATATTTTCAATATATATCTGTGTGGTGTCCTTTCATTTGGTATTCAAGGGGATTGTGTATGGTAAAACAGCTTGCTTCACATGCCTTTACAGAGTTTAGCCTAAGACTGCTTAGTCCATGCTACCCCTAGGATAGCTTGTCTATAAGGTTGACTTTACAACCTGCACCATAAGGGTTGCTTGGCATGGTACAAGGTGATCACTAGAACTAGTGAGCATAATATACCAGGCCAACTTCTCACATTGGTGAGCAGCGGATTGGGATTTGAGCTTGCTGTTGTTTTACCATTACAATCTTTGAGAGTATCATTTGAAAGATCAAACAGGTACCTAATAGGTACACTAAAACAAGACTAGTATACTTAAGTTCTACTGAACTTAGTTGTTGTAGAGGATAGGGAGTAGCACACCCTGACTACAACTACTAGATAGGTTTGGTAGGAAAACACAAGTGTAGGTAGATTGCAACACATCCACCACACTAGAGCAATGTCTGGAGCAGAGGGATCCACTGGACCTATCTCTGTTGAGAGTGACCCTCCAAGGGCACCATCCAAATTTGCTATCTTTCCTTTTAAGGAACTGAGGCAGCTGTGTTCCATGAGAGGAATCAAAACAGGTCCTACTCCTACAGCAGGACACCTCAGAGACCAGTCTGAAGCTCTAAAGAACTCCAAACCAGGACCATCAGGGACTGGTGATGGAGGTTCTCCTTCTGAAGAAGAAAACACTGATGCCCCTGCCCCTGTTATCCACATAAATGAGGAAGACCAGGTCACTGGAGATACTCAGCCAGAGGATGAGGAAGAAGAGGAGGAGGAGGAGGAAAGTGGGTCTGATGCTGAGAGAAATAGCCAGGTGTTAGTCAGCAGGCTTAACCAGGCTAACTTAAGCTTATTTGGGACTGAAGGTGGGTCCAACCCATTCAGACCCCCAAATGGACTTAACCAGGAGCATAGGAGGAGGAGGAATCACTCAGGTGAATCCAATACTTCCCATGTTTCTAGAGGTTCTCATGGCAACTCCAGAAGGGAGTTGACTAGCCCTCAAAGAAGGGAACATGAGGCCAAAATGAGAGAGGCTGAACTTAGGATCCAGAAGCAAGAATTAGAAGTTGCCCTGGCCAAAGAGAAACTTGCTAGAGCAAGGCAGCCTAGAGAGAGTGGATTAGGATCCACTGGTGGCAGCACTATCCCTAAGGATAAAGACAGGTCCTATGACAATAGAAACCTGAGTAAGATTGTGCCCCCCTACAAAGTTGGGGATGATATCCACAAATGGATGACTGCACTTGAGAGAGCCTGCAAAGTACAGCAGGTCCCTCAGGATCAGTGGGCAGCAATCTTGTGGCTCTCCTTTGAAGGTAGAGGCCGAGACAGACTCCTCACAGTTAGTGATGGGGATTCTAGAAACTACCTGGTCCTGAAGAGTGCTCTGATTGATGGGTTAGGCTTAACCACTGAACAGTACAGGTTAATGTTCAGAGATACCCAGAAGACACAGACTCAGGCCTGGTCTGAAATTGTCGAATGTGCCACTAAGGCTCTGGAGGGCTGGTTGCTGGGAAGTAAGGTTACAGACTATGAAGGATTGTACAATTTGCTTATGAGAGAACAGATTTTAAATAACTGTCAGAACCAGCAGTTGCATCAACATTTGGTTGACTCAGATCTAACCTCTCCCCAAGAATTGGGAAAGAGGGCGGACAAATGGGTCAGAACCAGAGTTAAGCAAAAGAACCAGAACCAGGGTGGTGACCAAAAGAAAACAGACCAGAAGGGTGGGGAGCAGAAAGCTAAAGACCAGAAGTCTTCAACAGGGCCCCAAACTAATACCGAGGGTGGGTCCCAAACTTCCAAGAAAAAGAAGAAAGAAGGTCAAAGAAAACCCTGGTGTAGCTTTTGCAAAAACACCATTCACTGGACAAGTGATTGTAAAAAGGGTGGAGCCCCCAACACTGCAGCCCCTAAGGCACCTGCACCCACTAGTACAGTTGGCAGTGTTGGTCCACAGACTAAGGGGATAGTGGGTATCACCTTGGGAACTGATGGAGATTCTGGCCTAGTCAGAACTCCTACACAGGCTGTTCTGATCTGTGATGGGGAAATTGATTTCTCCCCTACTGTCAGTCCCAATAATTTGGGCAAGTACAGACAGACACCTTTGATTAATGAAAAAGTGGCTCAAGCATACAGGGACACATGTGCCAGTGTCACTATGGTGACGCCTAGCTTTGTGGACCCTGGACAGTACATACCAGGTGATAATTACCTGGTGACCAATGCCAGCAATGTCACTACTACACATAGTGTGGCAATTGTTAACTTTTCCTGGGGAGGGGTAACTGGCCTAAAAAGAGTTGTGGTTAGTGCTGATTGCCCAACAATGACCTGGAGAGCTCTCTATGGTCAGAAGTTGAGTACAGGCCTCATGCAGAGATGTTAGGGATATCATCACATGTCCTTGCTGTGACCAGGTCACAGGCCAAAAAGTGCCTCTCTTAACCTCAGGTCTTGGATCCTGGAACAATGGACCAAGTACCTTCCAAGACAAGGAACAGGAGGGTAAAGGCTGTGCCTTCCCAAATGCCTACAAGTGAGGATAAGTCTTCACAGGAAGATGATTCTGAGACCCCTGAAGGAACTGTCCCTAGAGAGCTTGAACCTGATCAGGTTGAGTTTCTGGGGACAGGGGGACCTTCTAGGGCAGACCTGGGGCAGGCTCAGTTATCCTGTCCTTCTCTTGAACCCCTCAGACAGCAGGCTGCTGCTGAGGCTGCTGGGAATGCTCAAGGTACCCATAAAGTTTATTGGGATGATGGGCTCCTTTATTCAGAGGGTCGAGACCCCAAGCCTGGTACAACCAGGAGGTTGGTCATACCTCTGCAATTTAGGGGCTTCCTTCTTACCTTGGCACACGATATTCCCTTAGAAGGACACCTAGGCCAGAACAAAACATGGGACAGACTTGTCTGTCACTTTCACTGGCCTCACATGTCAGAAGATGCAAAGGAGTTTTGTCGCTCCTGTGTAACCTGCCAAGCAAGTGGCAAAGCAGGTGGTACCACAAAGGCCCCCCTGATACCACTACCTGTGGTGGGGGTGCCCTTTGAAAGGGTAGGGATTGACATTGTTGGACCAATGGATCCCCCTACAGCATCTGGGCACAGATTCATACTGGTGGTGGTGGACCATGCCACCAGGTACCCAGAGGCAATTCCACTTAGGACCACAACAGCTCCTGTTGTGGCCAGGGCCTTACTTGGAGTTTTCTCCAGAGTGGGGTTTCCTAAGGAGGTAGTATCTGATAGAGATGCAAACTTCATGTCAGGATACTTGACAGCTATGTGGAAGGAATGTGGTGTCAACTACAGGTTCACCACCCCCTATCATCCACAATGCAATGGGCTTGTTGAAAGATTTAACAAGACCCTAAAGGGCATGATCAAAGGATTACCTGAAAAGCTCAGGCGAAGATGGGATATCCTTCTGCCCTGCCTTCTGTTTGCTTACAGAGAGGTCCCACAAAAGGGGGTTGGCTTCAGCCCCTTTGAATTGTTGTTTGGGCACCCTGTAAGAGGACCCCTATGTCTGGTGAGGGAAGGATGGGAGTTACCTCTCAAAAAGCCCAAGCAAGACATAGTGGACTTGGTCTCCGCTCCAGGATGGCTGAGTATATGGAGAAGGCATCCAAAAACCTTGAGGCTAGCCAGGAATTACAGAAAGCCTGGCATGACCAAAAGGCTGTCTTGACTGAGTACCAGCCTGGACAGAAAGTATGGGTGTTGGAGCCAGTGGCCCCAGCAGCACTCCAAGACAAATGGTATGGACCCCATACAATCATTGAAAAGAAGGGAGAGGTTACCTACTTGGTGGACCTAGGAACTCCCAGGAGCCCCCACCGGGTGCTCCATGTTAACAGGCTGAAAGCATATGTTGACAGGAGAGACATGGGCTTGCTCATGGCTACAGACGAGGGGCAGGAGGAAGAGAGTGACCCTCTCCCAGACCTGCTGACTCAGAATCCTGAGGATGGCTCAGTTGATGGTGTGGCCTTAGATGGCAGCCTCACTGAACATCAGCAACATGACTGTAGGCAGGTTTTGCAGTCATATCGACATATGTTCTCCCTGACACCCAGTCAGACTAACTGGTGTACCCATGTGGTGGACACTGGTGATAGTCTTCCTGTAAAGAACAAAATGTACAGGCAGCCTGACCATGTCAGAGACTGTATCAAGGCTGAGGTGCAAAAGATGCTGGAATTAGGTGTCATTGAGCCTTCAGAGAGCCCCTGGGCTAGCCCAGTGTTTCTGGTCCCCAAACCTCACACCAAAGATGGAAAGAGAGAGAGATGAGGTTCTGTGTGGATTACAGAGGACTCAATGCTGTCACCAGGACAGATGCACACCCAATTCCAAGGGCAGATGAGCTCATAGACAAATTGGCTTCTGCCAAGTATTTGAGCACATTTGACTTGAGAGCTGGCTACTGGCAAATCAGGTTAGCTGAGGAGTCTACAGCCAAGACAGCATTTTCTACCCCCAGTGGGCATTATCAGTTTGTGATGATGCCCTTTGGTTTGAAAAATGCACCTGCCACCTTCCAAAGGTTGGTGAATCAAGTTCCTATTGGGTTGGATGACTTTTGTGCAGCATATCTGGACGATATTGCTGTCTTTAGCTCCACCTGGGAGGATCACCTGGTCCACCTGAAGGAAGTGCTAGAGGCTCTGCAAAAGGCAGGCCTCACTATCAAGGCAACCAAGTGCCAGATAGGGCAGAGTAAGGTTGTGTACTTGGGCCACCTTGTGGGTGGAGGCCAAGTTCAACCACTGGAGAGTAAGATTCAGACCATAAAGGACTGGACTCCTCCAACTACCCAGACTCAGGTCAGAGCTTTCTTGGGCCTGACTGGGTACTACAGGAAGTTTGTTAAGAACTATGGGTCCATTGTGACTCCTCTTAATGATCTGACATCCAAGAAGATGCCCAAAAAGGTTCAGTGGACAGTAAGCTGTCAAAAGGCATTTGATGACCGGAAGAAGGCCATGTGCTCTGCACCTATCCTGAAGAGTCCTGACTACTCAAGAGAGTTTATTGTCCAAACAGATGCTTCTGAGTTGGGAGTGGGAGCTGTGCTTTCACAACTTAATGTAGATGGTCAAGACCAGCCCATTGCTTTCATTAGCAGAAGGCTGACCCCCAGAGAGAAACGTTGGTCAGCCATTGAGAGGGAGGCTTTTGCTGTGGTGTGGGCCCTGAAGAAGTTGAGACCATACTTGTTTGGCACTCACTTCAAGATTCAGACCGACCATAAGCCCCTCTTATGGCTTAATCAGATGAAGGGTGACAACCCCAAACTGCTCAGGTGGTCCATTTCCCTACAGGGGATGGACTTTACAGTGGAGCACCGCCCAGGGACTGACCATGGTAATGCAGATGGTCTCTCCAAGTACTTCCACTTAGAACATGAAGACACAACTGGTCAAGGTTAGTCTAATGTCCCTGCGTTTGGGGGGGGGTTGTGTAGGAGAGTTGGGTCTGCTATCCTATGGTCACCCCAAACGTTTGCTTTTTGCTTCACTGGTTTATGACTTAATGTGGCTGTGGGCCTGCTAATCAGACCCACAGCCTGCTGTTCTCGCTCTAAATTGTTACCCGTGCACTTTAGGTGCATAACGAAATTGGAACTGGTTCACCTTATTGGCCCCTGTAGCAGTGTACCCAGGTACCCAGGGCATAGGTGCTTCCAAGGCCTACCAGGGGCTGCAGCACGTATTGTGCCTACCCTGGCCTGGCCTCCATATTTGACACAACTGGCTGATCACTCAGCTGGGGTAAGTCGGTGTAACCACCCCTTACTTAGGTGTAGTATGCCTATACCTAAACCTAAAATGGACACATATGTTCCTATCAGCCACTCCTATGTAAGGCCTCATCAATCCTGGAGGCAGAGTGCTTGGAAATATGTGAGATGGTGCTCTGGCATGAGCTGAGCCTGTCTGCAGCTTTCGGACCCATGTCCTTTAGCTGTTTCATGATACTGCCATACCATATACTCTTAAGTGCATTATAATCCTCGCGGTTAAATGCTATCTTGGGTTTGGCTTTATCAAAACATGTTGAGTAAGGTGTCATACGAATTGGAATACTACCCCCTTGCCAGTTCTGGCGACGGGGTAGCATTCTACCCTTCTAGAGGGACACGACATGTGCCTAACCTGAACCCCGGTTAAAGTTAAACAGAGCCTCAGCATCACAAAATGGATGCTGCCACCACAGACACAAGTCTGACCTCCTGTTGCTGGGAGTCCTTCCAGCGAGGGCAGCTTGGACAAAGGGTTTCCTTTCTTGGGAGGTGCTAGCACCACCCCAGACAGGATTTTGTGTATTGGGTAGGACAGGGCTGAATAGAATCATACATGCCTGTGGCACACAAGGTGTCCCTGTGCATAGGCCAGTTCAAACCGGTGCTGGGGCTTTCCAGCCCCAGTCCTGGTGCGAACTGGACAAAGGAAAGGGGGTGTAACCACCCCCCTTCCTGGTCCCACCCAGAGGAGGGACCTAGTAGGTGATCCGGCCCCCAGAATTGGAATAAGAGTGGGAGCTGTGTCCTGAGACTTCAGATCATCCTGAATCAACTTGAAACTAAGAAGACGACTGGACTTCGACATTCTGCTGCACAGAAGACTGAAGAGCATCTCCCTTGTGGCCTAGGAGTGCCACCATGTGAACACAGGCACCATCCAGTAACTCGACATCTGCTTTGCCGCCGCCTTCTGCCTGAGCCCGAGCCCAGAGCCTGACAAGACCCAGACTCCCAGACATCTCACAGACCGATCCACAGTCCCTGCAAAGAAGGGACCCGTGGAGGCACCGAGAGACGTGGGACCGGACCTCTTGGAAGACCCCGGAGAAGCTGACTGCGCAGCACCCGAGGCACCCTCGATGCTGTGCTTTGGGGTTTGAGAAGCCCCAACCTCGAGCAGACCTTGCCCGGAAGATCAGCCCCCCAGCATCTCCACGATCTGCGTGGGGCCCTTTTGCACTGTGCCACTCGACGCGCCATCCCGGCCACTTGCCACGTGGCTAGCGGCCATCTTGGCGACGAAAACAATGAACTACACCACTGGTCTGGTTGCTCCAGACTGGCCCTTGCTCCCCTGAAAAGGAGCACCCGCTCTGATCTTGCTGGTCCGAGTGAGAAGCTTGAATCACTTCCTGCGTGGCTTGCTTTAGCCAAGGCCTGTTTGCTTCAATCAAGTTGCCGACACCGCCATCAGTGAGAGCCTTTGTGGGACAGCTCGTGACCAACGCCTGGACGTCCTTGACCCCTTCGTGTCCACGTGGCTGCCGAGACAATCTTCACAACATCGCCTGTTTGCACCCGACATCGCCCGGTTCCATCCTGGTTCCACGGTAGTCACTGGCTAGTGACTTTGAACATTGTCCCCTCTGCTTTCAGGTCTTCACCTCTTCAGATCCACCCTTGGATCCACCGGAACTCTTCACATCGAGCCGCCTGCAGCATCTTCAGCTCCAAGCACCATCGACCTGTGTGACGAAACCCGACACTACTTCGACCCTATGCACCCGCTTCCTGTGGGTGAGGTAACTCAGCAACTCCAGTGTTCCCACACTGGTACACACCTCTAGTGTCTGTGTCTAAAGTTTCATCCTTCTAGGTCACTCAGAAGGTTCCCTAATAACTAACTTTGTAACTTTTACGCACCATTGACATTGCATTGGTGCATGCGTGCACTTTCCGCACTGCACCCGAGTCCCGCGGGCCTTTACCGACTTCATCACTGCTAGTCCCGAACAGCTCCAGCGATTCGCCATGCCCTAGGCCTCTTCACTTTCCCCATAGTGGTTCTTATACCACTATTTTAGTATATGGTTTAGGTGGCCCCTAGGGCTCATCCATATTCGTGCAACTTTGGTATATTTAAACTGTGTTTTGTTTTAACGCATATGCTTCTGTGCTCATAAAGAGTATAGGGTATCTTTGTAGAAATAAATCTATATATATTTTCAATATATATCTGTGTGGTGTCCTTTCATTTGGTATTCAAGGGGATTGTGTATGGTAAAACAGCTTGCTTCACATGCCTTTACAGAGTTTAGCCTAAGACTGCTTAGTCCATGCTACCCCTAGGATAGCTTGTCTATAAGGTTGACTTTATGACCTGCACCATATGGGTTGCTTGGCATGGTACAAGGTGATCACTAGAACTAGTGAGCATCAAATACCAGGCCAACTTCTCACAGCCAAAAGTGGTACAAAAGGGGGTGGTGATGGACGGAGCATCTGAATCAATCAAATACTCACACCCAGTCAAAAGATCTGGGTTTAATCCATCACCGTTCTTTAGCCCACTCTGCCACCCCAGTTCAGACATGGCTACATGCGAATCAGTCTGACCCTGTGCCTCATGGGAATAGTCAAGCCCGAACTGTCAAGCCATGCCTTCCCTGGACCGGAAACAAGCTTCAGAGGACCGGTTTCTGTCATTCCAGCCGTCTTCAGCCCGGCTTGCTAGAATCGAGTGGCAAAGTGAGCAAGGGACTCACGTCTGAGCATACTCTGCCACACTTATGGCGGCCAAAAGCGGTACAAAAGGGGGTGGTGATGGACGGAGCATCTGAATCAATCAAACCCTCACACCCAGTCAAAAGAGCTGGGTTTAATCCATTACCGTTCTTTAGCCCACTCTGCCACCCCAGTTTAGACATGGCTATATGCAAATCAGTCTGACCCTGTGCCTCATGGGAACAGTCCAGCCCGAACTGCCAAGCCATGCCTTCCCTGGACCGGAAACAAGCTACCGAGGACCGGTTTCTGGCATTCCAGCCGTCTTCAGCCTGGCTTGCTTGAATCCAGCGGCAAAGTGAGCAAGGGACTCACGTCTGAGCATACTCTGCCACACTTATGGCAGCCAAAAGCGGTACAAAAGGGGTGGTGATGGACGGAGCATCTGAATCAATCAAACACTCACACCCAGTCAAAAGATCTGGGTTTAATCCATCACCGTTCTTTAGCCCACTCTGCCACCACAGTTCAGACATGGCTATATGCAAATCAGTCTGACCCTGTGCCTCATGGGAACAGTCCAGCCCGAACTGCCAAGCCATGCCTTCCCTGGACCGGAAACAAGCTTCCGAAGACCGGTTTCTGGCCTTCCCGCCGTCTTCAGCCCGGCTTGCTTGAATCCCGTGGCAAAGTGAGCAAGGGACTCACGTCTGAGCATACCCTGCCACACTTATGGCGGCCAAAAGCGGTACAAAAGGAGGTGGTGATGGACGGAGCATCTGAATCAATCAAACACTCACACCCAGTCAAAAGATCTGGGTTTAATCCGTCAAAGCATTCATTTATTTTTTTGTAACTCTATTTTTATTGCAGCATAGTCATTTGTACATTCACATGGTACTTGTTAGTTCTCCCGGTGAATAATCCCCTTATAACTCTTCGATATATGTGTCACACAGCTCTTCAGCTCACACCCCGGAGGTCGAGCAGCGTGCCAGCAGAGATATACGTGTGTAGGGTGTAATAACATGTAACAGTCGAAATCCGCTTTCTGGGGTAAGACAGTGCTGCTTTTCAGTCCTCTCGCTCCCTCGCTTTAACGCTGTGTCCATCAAAGTCAGGAAGGTCTCTTCTTTACGTCCAAACAAGAACTCCCCACCCTCAACACCCAGCTTGCCCCCCTCCACCCCTTCTCCCCTCCAGAACTATCCCCCCTCCTCCAGCCCCCACCCCCCCAGGCGTGCCAGTTCGTCACCAGTGCGAGATCATAGTCTCCTCGACCAAAGCAGTCCCAAAGTGGGTCATCAGGAGCATCCAACAAACAACTCATTGTCCTCACTCAGGAAGTAGGGGTATAAGGTAGGGAGCCTAGGTCGCCACCTCACCGGGTAAGCGGTCCGCAGGGGCAGGGCTATGTGTCGGGGTGTCCTCCTCCTCCAGGCCCACAAGTGAGAGGTCCAAGATCAGCCCTTCCCATGCCCTGGCCCTCTCCAGTGCCGCGTCATTGTCTGCTCTAAGCGCAGCCTGCATACGGAGTTCTCCCTCACAGCGGGCCTATTTGAGCAACTCAGCCTTCCACTTCTCCACCCCAGGGCCCCTATTCGCCTTCCATTGTGATGTTATGGCTCGCTTCGCCAGGAGCAGACCCAGGTCCAAGAACTTGCTAGTGATCTTGTTCTTTGATGTGTGTGGATACCAGTGCAGGATGCAGTGCGCCATGGATAAATGCAAGTCCCTCTCCGTGACCTCCCTCAAAGTGTCTACTACCTCCTGCCAAAAGGAACCCAACTTTGGGCAGGACCAGAACATGTGCTGGAAGTCAGCCAAGGTCGCCGGGCATCGCGGACAGGCCGCCGGGTGCGTTGGGAAGTATTTATGTAATTTGTCAGGTGTCAGGTAGGCCCTGTGTAGGACATAGAAGTGCATCAGCTGGAACCTAGCGTTGCGCGTTCCGTTTCGGGCCCGCGCCACAATGCCAGTCCACGCCTCGTCAGGGATCTCCGTCGCCAGATCCGCCTCCCATTTCGTCTTCAGGGCTTGCAGAGGAGCCACAGTCTCCGAGACCATGCGTCTGTACAGGCACGTGACTGCCTTGACCGTCCCCGCCATCATCACCACGTATTGGCAACCCAGCGACAGTGTTGGCTCTGTCATACCCGTTTTCCAGTGCTTTCGGATTGCCGATGTTAGCGCCGCGTGAAGGAGGAAATCCCCCCCCGACAGCTCAAAGCGGTCCCTCAGTAGGTCGAAGGGCAGCATCGCCCCGTCCTCATAGAGGTCTCCCATGGACTTGAGTCCCTGCTGTTCCCAGCCTCCCAGTCCGTGCCACGAGCCCCCATGCGGCAGTGCTCCGCATAGTCGGAGCGGGATCTCAGGGGCGTACGGCACCCCAATACGGCCCCTTCGGCGGTATATATTCCAGCACTTCCGGACCGTCGCAAATTCTTGAGTAAGATGGAAATCACCCAACGGGAGCCCCAGAACGATCCGGGATAACACTTGAACCGGGCCCGCCGGTTCTCCGGAGCCATCGCCTTCTCTCCTGGCTCGTGCGACCCACTGCGTCAGCCACTGCAGCTGGGCCGCCAGGTAGTACAGCTCGTAGTCTGGCACCGCAAGCCCACCCTCCTCCCTAGGGCGGAGGAGTGTGCTGTGCGCCACCCTGCGCCTGCCCGTCCCCCATAGAAAGTCGATCACTAACGACCTCAACCGCCTGAAGAAGCTCGCCGGGATCCAGATCGGGAGGGTCCTAAAGAAATAAAGCAACCGTGGCAGGGTCACCATTTTAAGGAGTGCCACCCTCCCCATGAGCGACAACGGGAGCGTGCCCCAAAACTCGAAGTTCTCCTTGGTGTGTCTGATTGCCGAACCGACGTTCCCCTTAAGAATATCCGCTGTGTTGTGAAATATCGAGGTCCCTAGGTAGCGCAAGCTCCTCTCCTCCCACGTCACCCCTCCGAGGTTTGTGGGCCTAGTCTACGCGGTCGGACTGGGAACAGGTATGATTTCGCCCAGTTTACCCGGAGACCCGACACCCTACTTAGTGATTGCAGGAGGGCCTTAGCGCCTCGCAGAGAGTCAGTCGAGTCCGCCAGAAACATTAGCAGGTCATCTGCATACAAAGCTATGTGGTGTATTTGTCCATAGACATCCAGTCCCTGATATGTCCACCCCAGGTGGGCTCTCGCCGCGAGTGGTTCGATCGCTATGGCGAACAACAGGGGGGAGAGAGGGCAACCCTGGCGAGTTTCCCTGCTCACCGCACACATCTCGGAAATGATTCTCCCAGTTCTGACCCTGGCTGTAGCATTCCGGTATAGTAGCGCCGTCCAATCCACGAAATCATCGCCCAGCCCCATCATGCGCATTACATGGAAGAGGTAAGGCCATTCCAGGCTGTCAAAGGCCTTTTCCATGTCGACAGCAAACACCGCTGCTTCATCACCATCATAGGTGTCAGCCTCCAACACGTGCAGGAGTCGTCGCACGTTAAGCGCCGTGTTACGGGCCGGGATGAAGCCGGACTGGTCTGCGTGGATTAGCAAGGCCATGTGAGGGAGCAGGTGCGTCGCCAAGATCTTACTCAAGATCTTATAGTCCAGGTTTAGCATCGACAACGGGCGATATGCTGTCCTGTCCCACGGTTGCTTGCCCGGTTTCAGGAGGGGGACTATGAGTGCCTTGCCGGCGGTCGTCGGTAGGCTGCCCAGCCTCTTTGCCTCATTGTAGACCCGCGCCAGTTTGGGCGCCAAAAGGTCGATATACGTGAGATAAAACTCCGTTGGGAGCCCGTCTGAGCCCGGCGTCTTGTTCCGCGCCATACCCTTGATGGCGACCTTCACCTCTCTCTCCTGAATGTTGCCCCGAGCAATTTCGCTCCCTCCTCGTCCAACTCGGGTAAGTCCAGGCCTTCTACGAAACCCTGGAATTCCTCCTCCGACAGCAGGATCCTGCTGCGGTAGAGCTCCGTATAGTAGTCGTGGAAGATTTCATTGATCCCCTCCTGATCAAACCGTGCCGCTCCCGAGTGGTCCCTGAGTTCGAGAATGACCGAGTTCCGACGAGCCGGGTTGGCCAGCCAGGCCAGGAGGGCTCCCGACTTGTCGCGCTCCGAGTGCGCGCGCGTGAGGTAGGCCTTGTAATCGAAGCTCCGGAGTCGCTCCACTGTGGCCGCCACTGCCTCCCGCACCTCAAGTAGCGTCACATGTGTGTCAGGCCGCTCCGGTCTCGCTCTCTCTAGGTCTCGCAATTTCGCATCCGCCTTCGTGTGTCAGCTAACAACGTCCTCCTAACTCCCGATGCCGCCGCAATGCACCGGCCCCTTACCACCGTTTTGAAGGCGTCCCACTCTATCGTGGCCGAGCCCGCCGTGTCCTCATTGACCCGAAAGTATTCCTCGATGTTCGAGGCTATTGTTGCGCGGAATAGGTGGTCATCCAGTGCCTCCGGGAGCAGCTTCCAGACAGGGATACGCGGGCGGTACTGGGACCAGTTCAATTGCAAAAGCAACGGGTTGTGATCCGAGATCGTACGCGTGAGGTACTCACTGTGGCGTACCTCTGCATGCACGCCCTGAGAGCACAGGAAGGCATCTATGCGAATGTGTAGCTCATGGAGAGCGGAAAAAAAAGAATAGTCCCTGTCCGATGGGTGGCCAGCCCGCCATGAGTCGACCAGGCCCCATCGGCGCTGCCACGCAGCACGCGCAAGTGCTAGTCTGCCAGCTGGTGCGTTGGGTAGGGGGGGGTGCGACCTGTCCAGAGTGGTGTCAGTGACGCTATTAAAGTCTCCCCCAAGGAGCAAGGGCTCCACCAGAAACGGGGCCAGTTTATTGGACAGCAAGGAGAGAAATGCAGGTTGGTCTACGTTCGGAGCGTACAGACAGCCCAGAGTAAGGTCCCGCCCATCCAGCTTGCCCCTCACCATGACATACCTCCCCTCCGGGTCAATTAGGTGTTGTGTGCATTGGAAAGGAACCCCCGCCCGTATCCAGATGGCCACGCCCCTGGCGTATGCGGAGTACCCAGTGTGGTAGACCTGTCCCCTCCACCTCCTTTGCAGCGCCCTACCCTCCTTATCTAGTAGGTGCGTTTCCTGAAGGAAGGCGAAGTGTATGCCCCGTCTGACTAAATAGGAGTGGATCTTGTGGCGCCTCTGCATCGTGTGCATCCCCCTTACATTCCACGTGAGACATTTGTAGTCTAGGTCGGGTCCCATTGCAGAGTCCATCTCGCTTCATCCATTCTCACAGCAACCCCCCTGGCACGCCCGAGTTCCCCCCCGTTCCCCCCCCACCCGAACAATAAAACTTCCCCAACTCCCACACCCCAGGACAGACCACCAACATGGAAACCCCATCCAAACTCAAGTAGTAAGTGTGCTACAATAGAATAGGGCTAGGGAGGCCAGTACGCCGTCCCCGACAGGTCCGCAGCCCTCCGCACCCGCCCCACCCCCCCTCGGAACCTTCAGGAGAAGCCCCCCCCGGCCCTTCTCCCCCCCCCACGCAGCCTAATAACAATTGTTGGGGAGGTCCCAAGCCTTTCCGCATAGCGTCCGTCCGCAGCCTCAGACCGCACCCAGTACCTTACAAAGGAGTCCAGTATCTCGCTGTCCGCCTCAGCCAAGAACTCCATCAGCTATTTGGGGAGTCACCACCGGCAGGTCCACCTCTGATAGATCGTGCTCGCTACTGGAGCCAGGACTGGGAGCACTGGCCCCTGACTGCTCCGACGCGCTCCCAGGTGGGCTGGCGTCCCCCCGGCTGATGGCCACCACCGCCAGGACTGCCTCGGCTCTCTCCTGCCGCCATCTCGCCGGGGAACCGGTTCCCCGCGTCGTCTGGACAGAATGCCCCCTAGGCGAGGTCTCCTGAGGGGCGCCTGGATCCGATTCCCCCCTGGCATCCAACCAACTCCAGGCCTCTTGCGGTGTGAGGAAGAAGTGTGAGCGACCGTCAGCGATGATCCTCAGTCGTGCTGGGAACAGCATGGCATATGGCAGCTGGAGCGATCTCAGCTTTCGCTTGACCGCCAGGAAAGACGCTTGTTGCTTTTGCACGTCCCTGGTGAGGTCCGGAAGACCATGACCCTGCTGTTCTCGATTCTCAGGTCCGGCAGGTCTCTGACTCTTCGGAGGATGTGATCTCTATCCCGGAAGTGTAATAGGCGCAGCACTATCGGTCGTGGTGGCCCTCCCGTCTTGGGGGGGCGCGCCGGTACTCTATGGGCCCGCTCCAGAGCAAAGAATGGGGAGAGTCCCTCAGGGGCCACCGCTGTCCGCAGCCAATCTTCCAGATAAGTGACCGCGTCCCGGCCCTCCACTTTTTCGGGGACCCCCACGAGGCGGAGGTTGTTACGTCTGGAGCGCCCTTCACTGTCCTCGGCCCTGAGCTCCAATACACGGACCTTCTGCGCTACCTCAGCCAGCGATGCTCTCAGAGTTTCCACGTCTCCGGGCAGATCCTTCGGGGCTACCTCCGAGGTCGCCACCCGCTCCTTCAGCTTTCTGTGGTCGTCCTTCAATAGGGTCAGGTCCGATCCGATGGTGTCCATCCGCTTTTCAAGGGCCTCCCGAGACGCCATTATCGCCTGCATGATGTCGCCCAGTGACAGATCTCGCGGGCAGGGTGAGTTTCCCTCTCCAGATGTCGACGCATCCTCCTCCACGAGGTGGCCCGGGTCGTCCAGCTTCAGGGCGCCGAAGCCTTTTTTCCTGGTGCCCCGCGTCATGTCGCCGGGCCGCAAGATGTATGCGTCTCCACTGTAGTTCCCAGTGAATTCGGGCACCCCCGGGTGGATTCTCCAGTCCTGCTCTGGCCCCTCAGCGCCACCGCCTCTCCGCGCCTCCGTCAGACGGGACCCAGCATAGGGAGCGAGATCTCCTCCGCTCAGGCACCCTGGCTCACGCTCCAAGTACTGCAGGCCACCAAGGTGTCGCAGGCTGGGTCGTTTTGCACCCCCCGGGCGCCTAGCCCTGGTCAGTCTCCGGCGCTGAGGTGCGTCCGGTCAAGAGACGATGTTCCACCGCCCACGGTCCAGGCGGCTCCGCAGAGGCCCCCGCCAGTCAAGGCGCCCGCCAATTCCGCTTCGATCTCTCTTCCGCGTCACGGCCCCGCTGCTCCTCCAGATCTCCGTCAGGTGAGGTCCCGGTGCCGCAGACGCCGTATGGGGCAAGGCCCTCCCCACCAGGACAGTGGGGCGAAGGGATCCCTCCTCTCGCTTCTCGATGCTCCCTCCGTCACCAGGGCACCACGGATCGCCTGGGCGCCCGCCGGCGCCAGGCCCAGGGCAGCTGCCGGCACACGAGGGCCCCCGCAGTCACTTGGGAGATCCTCCGGGGCGCTCAGCCGGACACTCCGTCGGGGTCCGCCCACTCCCAGGCCGCCTGTAATGTGGGCACTGCACTGACCAGGGCAGGAGGGGTGCTAGGGGTCCACCCTCAGTGGCAGGGTGAGCACTACTCCCTTCTGGGCCCCAGGGTCCCCACCGACGGCCATCAGCGCGGCGTCGACCAGATGCCTGGCGCCATCTTAGGGTCAGGCAGTCCGACCTGTCTCCGCTCCCGGGTCTTCGCTGCGGTGGTCTCGCAGAAGGCGTCGCTCGCCTCCCGCACTCTCCGGGTGCCTTCCGCCGCCGAGTCAGGTGGGCGCCTTCACAACGGGAGCCCCCGATCGCCGACAGCCTCTCCTCGTTAGGCAGTTCAGGCCCGGACAACGGCCGCCATCTTGCGCGCTCTCTGCGCCGGAGTCCCCGATTTCCAGGGAACGCTCCCCGCAGCTTGATAACGGGGTTCTCGGGTCTGCAGCAACACCCCCTCTCGCTCCCTGGATCCTCCCCCGTGTTTCTAGGGGTTCTGGGTCCGGGCCGGGGTACAGGATGTGGTGTGGTGCGAGGCGGGCACGGAGGAGCTCCGGAGACCCGCTTCCACCTACATCGGCGCCTTAGCCACGCCCCTCCGTCAAAGCATTCATGTCCCACTTAAAAATATAGAACTCCCTGCCTTAGGGATATATAGGCCTTCCTTAGGGAAGACTTACATTTATTGTTGAAGGAATGGGTGGCTTTTCCATTAATGGTAATGGTAAAGCCAAACTGGCAATGTGATAACTGCCCTTCAAATTTGCAGAGTCAGGCAAGGAGTCATTTTGTAATTTGTCACATACAAGATGGCACAATCAGTGCTGCAGCCCTGGGTGGATACGCTGCCTTACATGCCCTTTGTACTCCGGGTACCATGTACTAGGGATAAGTAAGTCAGTACTTGTGAATTGGGGATAGCCAATTCAACATACAATTTGTAATAGTTAAGAACACTGGCACTGAGGTCTGGTAGCAGGCCTACGTGCACTCTCAGAGTTGGCAAGCCATCAGGTAGTAGTACTAATGGGGGGGGGAAAGTGAGGGGAACATGCAAAAAGCCTGTTTTCTTACAACCCCCCCAGCTACTACATCGAAGGGAACTCAACCCAACTGTGGGTGAATCTTCTTGACCATTCAGCGAGGAGGGATATAGGGAAACTGGCTGACCATTGCTGGGCCTACTCTGCCTCACATCCTTCTGTCAGGGTCATTCCTTCTGGCAAGCTGCCCCCCTTCAACTATGACAGGACCCAATCTAAACTGGATTTTAGCTGAATCTGTGTCTTTACCATCCTTATCTTATGCCTTGGGTTGTGAGCCGCCTACCTCCTCTAATCCTATCTTAGCTAGGGCAACACCTCACTGACCTAAAGAGGTCACTCAACACTTCAGTAACCACACCATGACCAACAGGGTCAGGGGGGCTACTTTACTTCTTGTCACAGGGTTTGTCTCTCATGCCAAGGATAGTACTGTATTAAGGCAAGCACCCAACAGAGACTTCGGACAGCTGTCAGTGCCTAGAACCACACCTTGAGCCCTCCACTGACAGGCTACCTGAGGGGCTACTGTGGGCTTTTTGAGCCTCTCTAACTTTACAGGGTGGTGAGTTACCACCTCATGTCGCAGACACCCTTCTTCTACCCTTTCTACTGTTTAGTTCAGGAATGTCACCCTGATTCTGAACAGTTGCCTAACTTTCTAGGACTTCTCAAGGGGCAGGAGAGGCCTTGCCAATGCAAATGTTGTGGTTCTTCCTCGCTGAAGTAGTATACCCTTGGGTACGTGGGTTTCTTGGTAAGAGTATCCTCTCTTTCCTACCTTTACCCTTTTTACTTTTCTTTTTGGACCTAAGACTCCTAACCTTAGGGACAGGACCTCTAGGATCCTTAGGTTGGGTAGGACCCTGGGCATGCACCCCTTCTGGGTTCAGACCAACCTCTGGGAGGTAAATGCCTAGGATGCAATCCAGGGCAAGGTCAGGACTGACTGCTACCCTATGTCAGCTAAGGGTACCCCCTACTTCTAGGGTGACTAAGGCCACAAGTTGGTTTTTAAACTCCCCAGGCATTGCCCATACTCTTCTGGCAAATACTGTTCTGTGGACACTAGCCTGTCAACCACTATGGGATGAAGGGCACCTGTGTCTCTCAGGGCAGTTGACGGGATCCCATTCACCTTAAGATGGTGGATGTGTTTACTACCACCACCAGGGATCACCAGCTTACCATCTATACTCTCTTCCCAGTTAAAGCTGTTAGGACCGCTTCATCTGATGTGTCCTCTTCTAAGGCTACACTGGCCATGTCCTCTGTGGTGTCATGGCTGTGGGCAATCACAGCACAGCCTTCTGTCTAAGAGTTTCTTCAGACCTGGGCCCTAATCCTCTGCCTGCTCGAGGTGGGTTGGGTTTTGACCTCCTCAAGAGGGTTTTGGGATTCTGAGGCATTCTCTTTGGTAGCCTTACCATCTTCCTCTTTTCCCTTCTGTGGTGGCACCCCCCAACCCCCTGCTCTTCACAGGATCACCTCCCTGGGTCTTCATCAGTATTCTTGTCAGAACCCATTCATCAGCTCTCTTGCCCAGCTCTTTGGGGCTAGAGAATTTTGAATCTACCAGCTACTGGTGTAACTTCTCTGAGGTACAATTTGTGAGTATGTGCTTCTTTACCACTATATTGTAGAGGTCCTGATAGGTATCTACATTGTTACCCTTGATTCAAGCTTCCAGTGAATTCACAGAGGCACCTATAAAGTTCACCCAAGTCTGTGTTGATCCCTTGTGGGATCCCTTAGCTTAAGTCCGTACTCCTCTGGGGTGAGATCAAATAGCTCGATGAGTGCCCCCTTCGTGTGAATGTACCACTCTCCCATCCTCAAGTGTCATTAACCTATCCCTCCCTACTGTTGGAATCAGTTTCCACAATAAGGACCCCCAATGTTGGGTACCCACCCTTCTCACCCTGAGAGCTCTCTCAGAGGATGGCAGCCATTTATCTATCAAAGATAAGTGGGAGTTCGCACAGCGTAATGAAATTTGTGGGTTGTAAAGAATTGTAGCGTGCCACTGGATAGAACACTGTCTGACCAAGCAGTGTGAGCACAAAGCTAAAAATGAGAAGGTCCCCCTACTGGGAGGGGAACTAACCAGTGCACAGCGAAAGGACCGTAGTCTTATTCCATAAACATCATAATCACAGCAGTCTGTGTGAAAAGTTTCAAGAATTTTAATCCATTCGTGAAGAATATTCTAGCATATTCAAGTTCAGCCAGAAGCGTGTCGTTACACGTCAAATAATCCAACCATAGTGATTAAATAAACAAGTCCCGATGCATTTCGGGCAAAAGCCCTTTCTCAAGGGAATGCTATGCTGGGATTCTACGGGATGCCTAGCGGCATAACAGCCAGGTGTACCTTGGGTAGTTACGACTTTTGAGCAGCAAGGTTTGAACAAAGGAACGTAGTGTAAAACGTTTAACAGTAACACACCAAAATAAGATAGGCACACAACATGAAAAAAACAACATCAATTTATAAAAATAAATTATATTTTAACTAAATTTAAAGGTCCATGATGAGTAACAGCTTCAGGAGTGCTCCAGAGTTACAGATTTTTAAAAGTTTTAGCATTTTAATTTCAACCACAAACAAGCATTGGTCAACAAAATGTTTACCAACTTTTTAGAAGTTGGTGAAAGTTAGTTTAGCTAATCTGGCCTTGCTTGAATGACCAAATCTGACAGGAAGAATGTCTGGGAGGCCAACAGAGTACATTTGGACAGTTATCTGGCCACTAGAGCATTTTTCAGTCCAGTTCCAAACTTTATGGCATGACCTCCATAGACTTTAATGGAGTTGTCCTAATGCTGAGTATACAGGAGAAAAAGATGATCAAAGATGCTCCAGTTACATTGCATTAAACAGGGGTGCCTTCGTGGTGATTCCCCCATCTACCAGTCTTGTGGGTCGACTTTTGCCTCAAAAGTTGGGGTCTTTCAAAGTCCTTTTTGAGACCATGAAAGGCCAGCTGTGCCCGGGCTACTGGTCTTCGTACACTGCAGTTGGAGCAAAACCTTTAGTGGAGGCTGGTTTTCTCTTCAGTGACAAATCTAGATTCTAACAGCACTCCCAGGACCAGCGGACCTGGGAGTAACTTTTGGCCATAGAGGATCAGGTTCTTGGGACACCCAGGGGCAGTAATCAGTAATCAGTGATTCCTTCGAAGTGGCTACCAACTTGCCAGTTGGGCTTCTTCAACTTTAATGTTCCTCATGCTGTTCCATGGAGCCAGCCAACTGACCCTTGGAATCCATGCTTTGGTCTGGGGCTTGGAAGTGACTTTTTCCCTGAACCAGGAGCCACAAGCACAGTCCTAATTTCGCTAGTCCAAAGTGCAGTAGGTGCAGTCAGAGAAACAGTGCAGCCTCTTTTTCTGCAGTCTAGGGACAGCAGGACAGGCCTTCTTTGATCCTTGTTGCAGTTCCAGTGTGATCTGGGGGTCAGAGGGCCATATGTATCATAGGAAAGAGCCCAGAGGGGACAAAGCAGTCACTAGTCAATAGGCTATAAGTCCCCTCCCTCTTGGTGATAACTCTCCAGAATTGTTTGCAAAAGATAAACAATTGATGGACGGAATGCAGAACAAATCAAAACATTCACCCCCAGTCAAGAGCTCTGGGTTAAATCCATCATCCTTTTGCTCACCATGCCACCTCAGTTTAGACCTGGCCATATGCAAGTCAGTCTTGACCCTGTGCCTCATGGGAACAGTCCAGCCCGAACTGCCAAGCCAGGTCCTCCCTGGACTGGAAACAAGCATCCTAGGAGCAGTTTCGGGGTTTCACCCCTCATCAGTCAGGATAGTTTGAATCCAGTGGCACAGTGAGCCCGGGTCCCATGTCTGGGCGTACCTGGCGCACTTAGGGCGAGACAGCAAAAGATTCACAATTGATGGACAGAATGCAGAACAAATCAAAACATTCACCCCCAGTCAAGAGATCTAGGTTAAGGCCTTCATTCTTGACTGTTCCCATTGGGCGCAGGGTCAAGACTGATTTGCACATGGCTGGGTCCAAACTGGAATGGCATGGTGAGCAAAAAACGATGGATTCAGGCCCAGATCTCTGTACTGGGGTGAACGTGTGACATTGTTCTGCATTCCGTCCATCAATTGTTCTTTTTGCATTTCTCCAGTAATGTTTGGCACCTAACAAACCCAGAGTTCACTATTCTACTACTACTATTCTACCCACTCCCAAGATGTTGGCATCCTTCCTCGGTTGGTAGGAGCTTGGTAGCGCCCCCTAGAAGTGTGGATAACTGTGGGCTATATGCCCATAGGAAAACTTGTTTGGGCACTGGGCTTCCCTCTTTGCCCCTGTCTCCAGCTTGTCTATCTACACAAAGGGCAGCCCCTCTGAAGTTTTATCGCTGTTTTCCCACCAAAAGCGTCTTTGCCTTTGAAGCTTGCCTTTTGGGCTAACACCCTGAGTGGCTTCCTGCAGGGGGAGGTGACACCTCTTATTTCAGCCGGTTTCTATTTTTTTCAAGCCCGGGAGTCATTCACACGACTCTCTAGGTGGGCAGAATGCTCTCTGTGGGCCAGTGCCATTGTGAGGATTTTAAACCAGCTGGGTCATAGAGCGGCAACTTTCTAAAATGTGCTTTACATTACAAGTGACATCAAATTTGATCTAGTCTCCAGGTCAGGCTAATGCCACAATTAATTTGATACCTTAAAGTACCTAGTTACATAATCCTTTTCAGAAGTAAGCCAGGTTTGGGTGCCAGGCTTTAAACCTGTATTTGCCAATGGGGCTACTAACCTTTCCACAGAAAAACTACAATTTGAGAGGTTTTGCTGTCAAGACATATATAAAGTTACATGTCCTGGTTAACAATATAGAGCTTCCTGCCTTAGGGCACTTTAGGACTTCTTTAGGGGACATTACATATATTGTTAAGGGAAAGGGTTGCTTTGCCATTAATGCTAATGGCAAAGTTGAACATGCAAGTGCCCTTCCAGTCTGCAGTGGCAGGCTGGGAGACATGTACTTTGTCACACACAGGGTGGCACAATCACTGCTGCAGCCCTGGGTGGATACACTGCCTTCCATGCCCTTGGTACCCTGGTTACCATATGCTAGGGACTTCAGTACTTGCCAAATGGGGAGAGCCAATTCGATGTACACTTTGTAATGGTTAAGAACACTGGCGCTGAGGTCTGGTTAGCAGACCTCACTGCACTCTCAGAGTTGAAAAGCTAGCACCTAGTCATCCAAATGGGTGCAAAAAGTGGGGAAAAACCTGCAAAATCCTGTTTCCTTACACAAACATACAACTAATTATTAATTTACTATATTTCTAAACACTAACAATACTAATTAAATAACATAAACTATCTCTTCTACATGCAAATGCAAATAGAAACATAAGATTGTTGGAGACTAACAGGGTGACATTTACTATTTCCACTCCAATTTATAGCAATTTGGGATAGTAACATCATGGCAACACTCCCCACCCCCAAGCACATAGCATGCATGCAAATAAGTACACACCACGCAGATTTTGTTTTGGCAAAATTACATGTTATGTAATATAGAGGGTTATCTTACGGGCGATCCAGAGCAGGCAACCATCTGTGCCGCCTGCCCGCCTGATGAGCCGAGCAGCACTGGGGCGAACCCCATCTGTGCTGCCCCTTCTGGTGATCCTCCTCCCGGATCATGTGACACCTGGTCTCTTATTATTCACGCCCCTTTCAGGGCAGAGCGTAACAAGGCAAGCCTCCGGTTGTTCAGGCCCACAACCGCCCGAATGACTAACGGGGCGCCGACACGGTTTCCTGGAACCTCCCATGAGGCTCCTGGGCTCTAGCTCTGGCACCCCTATGTGCCGTACAGAGGTCTGTACCATTTGCTTCCAGATCCCCCTGTAACTCAGCCTGCAACGAAAAAAGGACAGGATTACAACATTCTCACCATACTTCCTACCACCAGCCACGCCAGGTAAGCGGTAGAGTGGAAGACGGCGTGTCCAGTGAGGCAGCGACCGTGGCGTGTCCGGTGTGACAAAGAGGTCGTCAGCGTGGTGAGGGGGACCTATATACCCCTCACCCCACCTCGCGCACCGGACATGACACGGCACCGCTCGCGCCCCAAAGGGGGCTCCCCCAGAGTCCCTGCCCCCACAGGAAGAGGGGGGATGTGGGGTGCCCGATGCCACTAGAGGGCTGCCGTATTGAGTGGCCTCCTGCGGTGGCCTCGGGCAGCCGCAAATGTGTTGTACACTAAAAGGGTTGACATTTACTATTCCCACTACAATCTAAACCAACGTGGGGAATGTGTTGAACACAAAAGGGGTGACATTTGCTATTCCTACTTCAATCTATACCAATTTCTGGAAGGTGTTGGACAGAAAAAGGTTGACATGTACTATTCCCACTCCAATCTAAACCAATTGTGGAAGTTGTTGGACACTAAAGTGGTGACATTCACTATTCCCACTTCAATCTAAACCGATTTGGGAAAGGTGTTGGTCACTAAACTTTCACCATCTACTATTTCCATCCATCCTGTACCAACTTCGGTAAGGTGTTGGACACTAAAGGCTTGACATTTGCTATTCCCACTCCAATCTGTACCAATTTGGAGAAAATGTAGGTCACTAAAGGAGTGACATTTACTTTTCCCACTCCAATTTAAACCAATTGGGGGAAGATGTTGGACACTAAAATGGTGATATTTACCATTCCCACTCCAATCTATATCTATTTGGAGAAGGTGTTGGGCACTGAATAGTTGACATTTACTATTAGAGAAATCAATGGGAGAGCGAGGGTTTTGGGGCATGTCCTGTTCCCCAGAAGTGTACTATACTAAAACAATGTGGACGGGCCCACTATGTGTATGTAATTACTTTAGTCACTGTTTGTGGCATGAGCTTGGACCCATTAGGTGTTGTTAAAATACCCCTCACACACCAACCTAGTTGGTGTCATGCTTCATCATTGGGGTCCCAACCAGGCGGCCGAATGCCCCGGCTACGGCGCCTGATTACAGCGGAGCTGGTGTTGGTGCGTAAGTGTGATGTGATGTGATTTTCTACAGTTAAAAATACCTCTAAGAATCCTTGCATTTATTTTTAATGTTGTCGGCTCAGGATATAGCTAAAATATGTGTTGGGCAACTATTTAAGGAGTAATTACCTAGAAGTTGGCTTTTGTGTGGCGGTCTACATGTTTCAGGCCCTGCTGTGTGTTTAACGGGACTTTCTTCAGGACCAGAAAGGTGATAAGTGAGTGGCGAAAGGTGAATGAGCCACGTGAAAAACCAGTGTGGTACCTACACACGCGCTAAGGTGTGTCGTAGAAAAAATGTTGGCGTACTCACAGACACTTTAAAATAGCAAAAAAATCCTGTGGGAAAGAAGAAGACAAGACAAAAAATATAGGATTTCGCAACATAAAATGCAATCTTAATGGTTATGTCATAGTTATACAGTTGTCCTCATTGAAGGTCACTACAGTGACTAGTGTATATGCTAATGCAGATCGCGGCATGTGTAGATACTGTGATGTATTTACTATTCCCACTCCAGTCTAAACCAATTTGAAGAAGGTGTTGGACACTTGAGGGGTGACATTTACTATTCTCACTCCAATCTATACCAATAGGAGGAAAGCGTTTGACACTAAAGGGGTGACATTTACTAATTCAAATCCAATCTATGCCAATTTGGGAAAGATGATTGACACTAACTATTTTTAAAACATTCTTAAACATTTTATACAAGGCACCATGCAGTAGAAAAACTTAATTTACACAATCCATACTCCCACAGAGGTTTTCTACTATAAAAAAACATTTAAAATGACTTTAAAACACACTAACCCAAAATGCAACCCTAAATATTCACAATTAAACATTTTAAAATTATAGATTATATATAATCACTGGAATATTTATAAAAATATTTACTACCATTCTTAAAATGTGAACGTTACTGTACAAAAGAATATCATACACCAAAATTACCAATAATACAAAATTATAAGAATGTGTCATTTTTGGGGAACATAAATGCTATTTTTAAAAACAATTACATTTATTAGATTTCATCAAATGTATTTATTATTTATTATTTATTTAGAAGTTTTGTATAGCGCTAGCTGGACCCAATGGTATCAGAGCGCTTCACAACAAGTACAATTATGAACATTATTGGCAAATACAGAATCCGCAACTTACAAACTTAAGAGCATTATAGACATAATTACAATACAGATCTTGTGGTCGAACAAGCGGGGCGAGGCTGAGGGGTTTCATGAAGAGGAGTTAGTTTGCTGATAGCAAGTGGGGTGTCTATCAAACAAGACGCGGTCCGGCGGGAAATCCCGTCGATTTTAGTTCTAAGACGACTGTTTTACTCCACATCAAGGTTATGGTGCGGTGTTGAACACTTTCCGGAGTATGTTGTGGTCTTCACGTTACGTTCAAGAGCGCTCTAGGAAGAGTGCTTTCAGTAGTATCTTGAATTTCGGGAAGGAGGCGGTCGTTCTGATGTGGGGGGGATGGAGTTCCAGATCTTAGGTGCATTTCCCGCAAAAGATTTGGTTGTGGTTTTGTGTTTCCGAGATTTCAGTGGGATGAGTAGAAGCGTGTTGGAACTTCTGAGGTTCCAGGACTGGCCGGCCCTTTTGAGTTTGGCAGCCAGGTATTCTGGTTTGCCTGTGTGCAGGGCTTTGTACGTGAGAGAGGCTGTTCGGAGGCTGTCTCGTTGTTCAATGGGGAGCCTCTTAAGTTCCTTGAGTGCGGGAAAGATGTGGTGGAATTTCTCAGTTCCTGTGACCATTCCTGCTGCGGCATTGAAGATAGTTATCAGGGGACCTAGGTGAGATTTTGCTGTCCCGGTCAGGGCTGCGATTCCATAACCAATTCTAGAGAGCACCAGTGCCTGGGTGGCCTGTTGAAGGTCTTTCGGGGGAAGGAAGGGTTTTATTTTGTATAGAAGTTTCAGATTGAGAAACGCACTTTTGGCGGATCTTGAGATGTGTTTTTTTTCTGTCCAGTTTGGGGTCTAGGGTGATACCTAGAGATTTCACTGAGTCCGTTGGCGTAAGGGCACCATTGAGGGCGTCCATGGCTTTGATCCATTCCTCGATTTGGGGGGTTTCGTCTCTGTTGGAGATGAGGAGAACTTCTGTTTCCTCTTGAATGAGTTTAAGGTGGTTCAATGTGAGCCAATGTTGGACCTCTTTGAGCGTGACATTTAGTCTGTGTATGTCATCAATGGAGGTGGTTTCCAGATAAAGCTATGTGTCATCCGCATAGAGGTGGAAGGGGATGTTGGAGTTCCTGAGTAGTGTGGTGAAGGGTTCCATGTAGATGTTGAAAAGTTGGGGAGAGAGTACTGACCCTTGTGGAACTCCTCTGTGGACGGGAAGGGGGTAAGATTCAAAGTTTTAAATTTTTATTCTTTGTCAGCAGTTGTGAAAAAAAGAGGAGAACCAGTTTAGGACCGTAATTTCAATGCCTGCTCTTTCGTGGAGGACTTTGAGGAGCAGGGTGTGATCATCTGTATCGAAAGTGGCCAATAAGTCTAGGAGAATGAGAAGGCTGCATTGGTCTGAGTCAACTGACTTGTGTAGATCGTCTATGACATTTAGGATTGCGGTTTCAGTGATGCATCCCTTTCTGAATGCTGATTGGTGTGGGTCTAGGAGCTTGATGTTCTCCAGTGTTGGGTTAGCTGTGGAAGAACACATCTTTCCAGAAATTTGGATAAAAGAGGTAGGTTCGATAGGGGTCTAAAGTTGTTCATATCTTCAGTGTCTAGCCCTGTTTTTTTAGTAGCTGCATGACTTGACCTACTTTGAGGCAGACTGGAATGATTCCCGAGCTCAGTGAACTATTGATGATCTTACACCAAATTGGGGCTAAGATATGCTTCAGTTCTTTAGCCAGGCTTGTGGGAAGCTGGTCTAGGGAGTGGGATGAAGGTTTGGCGGAGGCGATCAGATTGACTATCTCTGCTTCCTGGATGGGGGTGAAGGAGGACCAGTGATTAGGTGTGTTCACTGGGGCGCTGTCCTTGATTGCTGGCATCTTGATCGCCATGTGAGGGGAGGTATTTGTGCTGAGAGAGAGATCGATCATGGCGATTTTTTCATTGAAAAAGCTGGCAAAGTTTTCGCATTGTTCTTTGGATGCCACTATGTTGGATGTCATCGGTTTGGATGTTTGGCTCCTAATGATATTAAAGAGTTCTTTGGGGCGTTTTTTTCCGTTGTCTAAAGCGGAGCAGAAGAAAGTTGTCTTTTTGTTCTTGATGTGCTTATTGTAGTTTCTGCTTGCTGCCTTGAGTTGATCATGGTGGAGGGAGGAGGGATTGTTCCTCCACATTCTTTTAAGTTTCTAAGCTGTCTTCTTTCATCATTGATGTCGGTGGTGAACCAAGACCTGGACGGGGTGCTTCTGGGTTTTTTTAGTTTCAGGGGCACCAGGAGGTCCAAGGTGAGCGTCATGTTGGAGTGGTAGAGTGAGGTGAGTTTGGTGGTTGAGAGGTGCTCCGTCGTGCTAGGGTGGAGCGTGCTTAGCCCTTCTTCTAGTTTGGCCTGGGGTACTTGAGCTATGTTCCTGAGCCATTTGGGCGGGGCCTATTTAGGGGGTTGAGTTAGAGCTGGTTGGTTGATATGGAAAAGAATAATATGGTGGTCTGACCAGTCCACAGGAATGATATAGTCAATAGTGATTGTATTTCTGTCCAAAATGATTACGTCTAGGATCGCTCCTCTGTGGTGTGTTTCTTCGGAGCAGTGTTAGGTCAAACTGTTATCTAGCAGGAGGCTGTTGAGAGATTGAATGAGCAGGTTTTTTGTTTCATTCCATCTTATGTTGAGGTCACCCAGAATTATGCTGTTGGCGTTGCTGAGTGCGCATTGGGTGATCAGGTCCGAGAGCTGTGCTCCGAATTCGTTGGAGTTGCCTGGAGGGTGGTACAGGAGATGGAAAAGTAGCGATCTGTTCGTGCATGATTTGATGTTGCCTGAAAGGCATTTGAAGGAGCTATAGAGGCACGAGGAGCTTTCCGTGATGAAGAAGTCACTTTTATGAATGATTGCTTTGCCTCCGCCTCTCTGCTCATGTCTATCTTTGTGGATTATTGTAAATCCGGGCGGCACCAGCAAGTCCATGTTGGGGTAGGACAGGGTGTTGAGCCAGGTTTCAGTGATGAAAGCTACATCTAGGTCATGGGAGAGGATAGCTTCTGCTAATTCTGTTGCATGTTTGGAAGCAGATCTGCTGTTGATGAGAATGCATTTAATGGGGGGTTCTTCTTCGGGCTCCGATTTGCTGGGTTGGTCTCTAGGTAAGGCGGTCTAGGGATTCTGAGGGGGGATGATCCATACCAACTTCTGTAATTACTTGAATCGTGGACTTGGGTGAGGAGTTCAGCGGGGGGACCTGTGCTAAGGTAAGTGGGATCATTTTCTGAGAGCGAAATGGGGCCTTAGGGTAGGGGTTTGCGCGGTGGTCATATGATGAGGCGAGTGTGGTCGCTTCCTGAGGGGAGAGAGTGGGTTTTGTTCTTCTTGGTCTGTCTGCTCGTAACTCGGTCAATGGTTTAATGACTGACGGATGGGATCTGGGGGGGAGGGGTAGGGATCCGATTGGGGGGGTGTTTTGCTCCTTCTCGGTTGAGTGGGGATGGGGGGCTACTGAATGTTGGGTGGGCAATCAGATTTTAGCCAGGGAGGATAGGCTTTTGTTCAGGCCTCAAACCAAGGTTTCGAGCTGAGCTTCAAGAAGGTTGAGGCGTTGCGTCAGATTATTTGAGGGGGTGAGAAGGGGAAGATGGTTGGTGCTATGCGGTGGGGGGGAGGGTGCGGTCCTGTCTTGTTTGATAATGGAGGGCGAGCTGCACGTCATGTTATTTCTAATAGGGGTCAGGGGAAGGGGAGAGCTGTCTCTGGTCGGGTGTCTAGCTGCGTTAGGGTTGATGGAGGGGGGCTGTGGATCAGTTGAGATTGGGAGTAGGGTTCCTCTCTGTGAGGATGGCTGTGCTCTAGCTGCATTAGGGCTGGTGGAGGGGGGGAGCTGTGGATCAGTTGTGATTGAGAGTAGGGCTCCTCTCTGGGAGGATGGCTGTCCTCTAGCTGCGTTAGGGCTGGTAGAGGGGGGCTGTGGATCAGTTGTGGTTGGTGTGAGGAAAAATATATATCTATATGTTTGCATCAGCCAAATAAGTGCATCAATCTCATATTCTGCTCCACACTATCTCAGACCCACTGAGCTAACTAGCTCTGACCAAACTGCTTGCTCTGTGCTCCTACACACCCCTCCCTTTACAAATCTATTTAAACTTGACCTCAGGCCCTGTATTGCCCTCTTTGACACGTCATGGGTTAACAGCTGTGAAAAGCCTCTGAATCTTGCAGGTTGGCTTAAACTTGCTTTCTGGTCCCTTGTGTCCTTATATTGCTCTATGTCCTGGGCCTGCATGACACTTCTATTTGTATATGTACAACTGTATTTGGCCTTGTCCACGTCTTATGATTTTACTGATGAATGCACTTTCTGTCCTATATATTCTCCTGTAACTATCTATGAGGGGCAGAAAAAGCTTGTTCCAAGATGTGACACTGCGTCTGCCTTCTGCCTTGGCATATCAATAAACGGACAAAGGGGCAAGAACATTTCCTGTGTTTTGTGAGGCAGCTGGGGTCTATTTGCTTTCCGTCGCTCTGAGGAGGGTTGGAGGATTTATTGCCCAACTTAATGGATTTATTACCCAACAGTTGGGAGTAGGGCTCCTCTCTGGGAGGATGGCTGTGCTCTTGCTGCGTTAGGGCTGGTCAAGGGGGGGGCTGTGGAGCAGTTGTGATTGGGAGTAGGGCTCCTCCCTGTGAGGATGGCTGTGATAGGTGGGGGGGCAGGGTTAGATGGTGGGTGGAACCTATGTTGAGGGGGACGAGTGGCGGGAGGTGTCATTGGAAGGTGGGGGAGGGGCTCAGGGAGAGGGCTTGGGCGGGTTCTGTTGGAGGCTCCCAGGGGGGGGTCCGCGTGTGGAGTGTGTTGTGAGATGTTGCCTTCTTTAGCGAGAGGATAAGGGAGTCGAAGAACTCAAGGTTCTCGTTTTTTGCCTGTATTAGGATGGTGTCATTCTCAAAAATGGTAATGGAGATGCATCCGGTAAGGGTCTGGTGTTTCGGGAGAGAGATAGTTAGTTTGCAGCTATGAGCTGTGATGGTGGTTTTGGAGACAAGGAGGTGTGAATTAAGGATGTTGACCCAGTGGTCGAGTCTGTCAGTGTGGAAGATGAAGTCCATTTTACGCCGCCCTCTAGATGAGCAGTGGTATTTATCTACGACTAGCGTTTCGGAATGTTGTCTCATTACTTTGTGTTTAATTTGTTTTTTTGCTTTAGACGAGAGTCTGTGGGGGAAAGTTACAGCAAAAGCGTTCTATCCGTGGGGTGTCAGGTAGTTAGGTGTAGGGTGAGGGTAGGTGTCCATTTGCATGGCCGGTGGCATCTTAGCTAGGATGAAAGAGGAGGTGTTCCTCTTGTGTATAGGGGAGACTGCCATGCCAGGGGTGGGAGAGCTGCTTGTCGGGTGGAAGGTGGGGTAATTAGAGATGAAGTCTCTCTAGGGGAGAGGGCTTTTATCTAGGCGACAAGGGGTCCACATGTGCGTCCCTCTTGCGTGTAGGAGGGAGAGTGTTGTGCCGGGGGGGGGGAGATGATTGACGGGGTGGAGGGTGGGGGAGTTAGTGGTGAGGTCTGGATACCCCTCTGGGGGCGGGATGTTGGTGTTCCTAGGATGATGAAGCCCTAGGCTTCCCCATTATGGATGCGTAGCATGTTGAGGGTCCCCACTAACTTGGTGTTGCTGAGTCAAAGGGATACTGCTCTCTGTGGGCAATCCCGGTCTTGAGCAGTGCTTCCAGGCCAGGAGCTCAGCCAGGCAGCTCCTTCCTTGCGGCCAGCTTGGGGGGGGTTTCTTTCAGGAATGAGGTCTTCTAGTTAAATCAGACAGGGGCACAGACCTCCTGCCAGGGGGCTGTACTGTCTTGCTGGAGAGTGTGGGCAGTAGGACTATGCTCGCCTCCGAGTAGATAAAAAAACCTGGCACAAGCGCATCCTTGATTTATGTGCTAGCGTCTTTATGGGCAGCCATTTTGGGGTCAGGCGGCCCCCTCACAGTAGTGCGAGCTGGGGCTAAGACTCAGAAGGGGGTTTCTTGATTTTTAGCGCCCCTCTAGACCGCCGCGGAGGTCGTCCCCTCTGTTAACAATAAACTGTTTGTTCCCAACAACAAAACTTATTGAAATATTAAACATATCAAAATCCTGATTTTGTTATAAAGAATGTCATAAACCATTAACATATAAATATACAATAAAATGTAAATTTACATATCTTAATTAATAAATATTTAAATTACATTTATATTAGAATTAAATGTTTAAAATAATTAAACATATGTCAAAAAGATCCAACATTTTTTGGGTTGACATATTTTTCAACTTACAAAATATAATTTTTTTTATTTTAAAAAGTCCTTTTTTTTAAATTGTTTACTTTAAAAAAATTGTGATAATATTCATTATTTATATAGTTAAAATGTTCCCAAAATACAAAACAACACTTACATACAATGTTACATAGAACAATATTTTCTAAATTGATCTTTTTAACAACAATGTTAAAACAACACTTAAAACAATGTTCTTACCACGATAGTCCTATTGATGAAATGTATGATATCATGATATTCTTGACACCATATTTTTGTATCACAATATTTTCAATTCAATATTTTGACTGAACACCTCACAAAATGGTGGATGTAGCTCCCAGGCACTTACTCATGTGGGGGAAGGTTACTTGAATTTTCAGCCAAATAAAAAGCTCAAAGTGCACTTTAACTTGGCAAAGAGCCTACAAACTTAACAGGAAGCCTGTCTACCATAGAGGAAGTCTTGTCTCCATTGCTAGGTGTACAAAGTCTGCAGCCTTAGTTGCAAGAACGCTAAGTTGGTGCATTTGCAAAAAGTTAGATTCACAATGATGGCTGCCAATACAACTGAACCTGATATTGCCAGTGTGAGAAGTTAGCCTGGCACATGATGTCCACTAGTTCTAGTGGGCACCTTGCACCAGTCTAATCGACCCTTATTGATGGTGATTGTAAAGTCAAACTTATAGAAAGCTATCTTAAAGGTAGCAGTGATGAGCAGTCTTCAGGCTAAGACTTCAGAGTGCGAATTAAGCAAGTTGTTTTACCAATTATAATCCCTTGAGTACCAAATGAAAGCACACCACACAAGGTATATATCAAATATATATGTATTTATTCTAAACGGGAAACATCCTTTACAACGCAACTTTTACCACGCAGTGCTTTTACGACGCAACTTTTACAACGCAAACCATTACAACGCATTGCGCTGGGGGGCGCTCTAGGATAGGGAATGTGTTTAATGTACTATCCAACACCTTCCCTACTATCCACGGGGACTGGAGTTGGAATAGTAAATTAAACAATTCACTACCCAGCGCCTAAAAGCACTATGCGTTGTAATGGTATGCGTTGTAAAAGCATGCGATGTAAAAGCATGCATTGTAATGTCATACATCCATTCTAAACACAACCCCTCTGCACTCTTTATGAGGTCAGGGGTATAAGTACAATACAAGTTACTTAATTAGCATATGATAAGTTGCACAGTATAGGTTTTGCCCTAGGGGCCTCACAAACCATATACTAAAATAGTGGTATAAGAACCACGTGAGAATTAGAAAGCAGGCCTGGGGCCTGTGGAATCGCTGGAGCTACTCTAAACAACCAAAGGTTAGGATGTAGGAGGCCCACGGGAGACGCGTGCAGTGACTAAACACAGCCACGGGTTACCATTGACTTTCAATGGGAAACGAACAAGTTACACATTTACAATTTAAGGACACTTCTAAATAAACTATGAAGGAACCCTTTTGGACTTAGACACTAGTAGGGTCAATACCCTCGAGACTACCAGAGTACTCGTGTTACCTCACCCATGGAAGCCGGGTGCCTAGGTCTCTTTTGGTGTCGATTTCGTCGTCTGGGTCACTGGCAAGTGACCCAGACAGAGTCTGGGTCACTTGCCAGTGACCAGGGCGGCGATAGGAAGATGCCACCAGATGTCGGATGATTTCAGGTGAGAAGGTGAAGCTTGTCTCTTCAGCCACGAGGACCAGGAGGCGTCAACGACAACCAGAAGCTGGATTCGAGCTGTCCCACGAAGTATCTAGTTGACTGAGGTGTTGGTGTCCGGATTGGACCCAACAAGTCTTGGCAAACGCAACCCATGCAGGAAGTCGAGATGGGCTTCGGTGCAGACCAGCAAGGTCTGAGGAACTTCTCCTTTGCAGGGAAGTTGGAGCAAGCCTAGAGCTACCAAGAAAGGAAATTTCATTCAAAGAAAAGTCTTCGGGGGCTCACTAGCCAATGGGCAAGGAACCGCAAAGACGCGTCAAGCTGAAATGCAAAAGCGGGGCCCACGGGACACTCATGGAGTGGGGGCCTCTGAGCTTCGGTGCAAATGGTGCTCAGGTTTGTGGCTTTAAGCACCCCGATGCACAACTTCGTGATACCTTGTGAAGTATGTGCAGCTTGCAAAATGCAGGATGTCCAAGAGTTCCGGTCCCACGTCTCTCGCGTCTGCCACGGGTCTCAGCTTTCCTGTGTCGCAGATTCTTCGGAATCCGGCGGGAGCCTCGAAAATGCAGACTGGCAAAGTTGCTGTTGCTGCCAGTTTGCACAGGGTGGTCACTCCTTGACCACAAGGGAGATGTCTTCCGTCTTCCAGTCAAAATGGTACATCGAAGGTCCAGGATATATGTTTCAGAGTTTCGTCCAGGGTAATCTAAAGTCCTAGGGACTGGGTTCCTATACTTAGGGGCTGGACTACCTTTAAGGTCCGTTTTATGGGTGGACCTGGGAAAGGGGTGGTTATACCCCTTTCCCTTTGTCCAGTTTCACGCCAGAGCTGGGGCAGAGTGCCCCAGCAACCGGTTTGAACTGAGAAATGCATGGAGCACCTTGTGTGCCCCAGGCAGTGTCTGGAAAGCATTCACTGAATGCAGCCCTCCCTACCCCAATACACTAAAGCCTGTCTGGGGAGGTGCCAGTACCTCCCTGGACAGGAAACCTATTGTCCAGGCCTCCCCTGCCGGAGTTTCATCCAGCAGCAGGATGGGAGACTCGTGTATGTGGCAGCAGCATCGATTTTGTGATGCTGAGGCTCTGTTTAACTTTAACCGGGTTTACCAGTAACTACATGTCTTCTCCCTCTAGAAGGGTGGAATGCTACCCCCGTCGCCAGAACTGTCGGGGGGGGGGGGTAGTATTTCAAAGTGTTTGACACCTTACATGACATGTTTTGATAAAGCCAAACCAAAGTTAGCATTAACCGCGAGGATTATAATGCACTTAACAGAACAGTATATGGTATGGCTATATCATAGAACAGCTATGAGGAGATGGTTCCAAAAGCTGCAGAGGGGCACAGCTCATGCTAGTGCACCCTCTCACATAAAACCAAGCACTCTGCCTCCAGGATTGTTAAGGCGTGCCATAGGAGTGACTTATAGGTGTATATGTGTCTATATGTATATATATAGGTATAGGTATACTATATCTAAGTAAGGATTGGTTACACCACCTTACCCAGGCTGTGTGAACAGACCTGTGGAGTCAGTTTGGAAGGCAAACCAGGGGTGGCACAATACATGCTGCAGCCCCTTTTAGACCTAGGGTGCACCAATGCCCTGGGTACCTAGGGTACACTATACAGGGGCTCACAAGGGTGACCCAGTAACCAATCTGGTATGTTCCTAAAGTACATGATATCAATTTAGAGAGAGAACAGCTAGGCTGTGGGCCTGATTAGCAGGGCCACAGCCAGACTAAAGTCGAAAAACCAGAGAATCACAGCAAAAAGTGGGGGTAACCGTAGGAAGCAGACCCTACACTCCTACAGCCAGTGCCTACGTTTCCACATGTATAAGGATATACCTTGAGGCCTGATTAAGAGATTGGCAGATGGGATACTCCGCCACTAACATGATGGATATCCGGTCCACCATAATAAAAGCTCCATTGGATGTAAATGAATTGTAATTTGGTGGACGGGATATCCCTCACATTTATGATTGAGTAGCCCTATCTGCTAAACTCATAAACAGGCCCTTCGTTTCAAATGTAATCCATTGCCTGAATATGTTGATGGTCTTGGCTGGGGGCACAAACAGCTCAAAACAGTGCCCTTAGTCTAAATATGATGTAATGAGACATATTATGGGTCCATAATTCTTTCTACAGACTCGTAATTTAGATCATAAACTATGGAATGGATCCGCAAGTTTTTTAATACATGGTCTTGGTTCCAAAACAATGGACCATGAAAGGGGATTCAACATGAGTTCACACACTCCATAGTTCGATTATCAGGAATTATTTAACACAAACGCAGGGGCGGCTGTGCCTGTCAGGCCTGTGAACCCTGAGAGAAGTTTGTGGACCCTACGACACAAACATATTTTTTGATTTCCAACTTGGGTGGCCCCTGGGAATCTCTCACTTAGGTGTGGGGTCAGGGCATGCTCACTTTGCCCCCGTTTGTGGACATGATGCTGTGAATGTTCCACATGTCCTGTAGTGGCATCACAATTGTACATTTTCTCTTGTGACTATGTAATCAGAGGCTTCTGCAAGCCCAACTTAGGGCCTAATTTTTGAGGCCTTGCAACACTTTTGCTCCGCAGTTGCATCAGTTTTTGTGACGCAGCTGCAGCAAAAAAAATTGCCATGTTGTGCCCTATGTAAAAAGTGATCCATCTAGGCAGACTTTGTAAAGCCCTGCACTACATTATACCTGCGTCAAGTATAATGTATGCAGGGTGGGCGATCCCCCGCAAAAAGCCTCGTAGAAGTGGCGCCGTGAAATCTATCAGAGGCACAGAGAAATATATCAGATTTCACTGCGCCACTTCTAGGACGCCATTGCGTCAAAATCTTACACCTGCCTCACAGCAGGAGTAAGACTGATGCAGGCACATTTAACATGGGACTTGCCCATGTGTAACGACCCATTGTTGGAGTTGCATCACTTTTGCGACACACTCCAGCAATGCGTCATTACTGCCCTTAAAGAAACGTCAGTAATTCTGACGTATCTGTAACTCCTTGTGACATGGAGCGCTGTACATTAAATACGTTGCATCCATCGTGTCACAAGGAGGGCACAATGAAAAGTGTTGCATCGCTGTTTTCATGCAGCATTGCGACAGTTTTCATAAATGAGGCCCTTAGACTTTGTGAGCCAAATTATACACCAGGAAAAAAGGACCCAAGCAAATCCAATAAATATTTAGGTTTTGGTCAGCAAACTGTCATTGAGCCTAAGGGGCGGATTTTGATGGCGGGTGGGCCCTCGTAGCAGTGTTTGGGATCGCCCACCAGACAATGGCGGGCGCATCCTGGACTTTTCACATTGCGGGTTGTGCTGCTGGCTGCAGCACCGCGAGCAATGTGCAAAGTGTGTGCACAACATTTCCCTGCACTATGTTGCAGGCACCACGCGCTGCCTGCCACTTGGTGCATGGAAATGAGGGGGGTACCATAGGTACCCCCAAGTGCTGCGAAACCCCCAACACACAAGAGTTCCCGCAACTGGCCCCCAAACCCAATCTCCGCCAGCCTTTCAATGGCAGCACCGCCGCCATGGAAAGGCCTTCCTAAAACCCACATCCTGATCTGGTGGACGGTGCTTAATAGACACCGCCACCATTTCAGGGGCCCTGCACCACCCGCCAGGCAATCGGTGCGATTGTCTTTGGCGGAAAAGCGGCGGACAAACTTATATATATATATATATATATATATATATATATATATATATATATATATATACTTGTACTTTATTCAGCATCACAAAAACAACACCATAAAAGCACAGCTTAAAAACAATTCATGTAAATAAATGTTTTGCCTATTCCATCCAAGTTTCATTTTGCTATTGGCAACTGCTAAAAAGATTGCGATGTAATAAAAAATTTAAAAATGATTCATAACTTTACAATTCACTCGTTCCCTCTGGTATTCCTGAGACGCACTCTTAAAAAGTTTACAGTACAGTGCAGGGTTAAAATCTCAGTAGAAAGTTTTAAATACAATAACGCCGCTTTAGACTGTCTGAATCCTGCTTTTTTTAGTACTCTTTTAAAAAAATGCTTCCTCGGGTGCATATAATACGGGCATAGCAGTACGAAGGGAAGGGTGTCCTGAGGAGATCGATGATCGCAGCCGCAGGGACCCTTCTGCTCCACTGTTCTGGTAAAACCTGCGGGCACCGCCAGGCTATGATGTAAGGAATCCAACCTAAAGCGCGTCATTAAAAACCTATCTTAGATACAAGTAAGGTTCAATGCCCAGGCAGGATTTAGTCAGGATATAGCTTCTCACTGCCGGTTTTTTAATCTCCTGGTCTTCCCTGCTAGAACCCAGTCATTTTGAGATCTCCCCCTTGACCATAAGTGTATCCTTGGCCAACAGTTTCTGTGTGTGATTAAAGAATTCCATGCAACCCAGGCCCTCAAGGCGTTCCCTTACATATTTAAACCATGGTATGTTCAACCCATTATCACGAGCCATGCAGTCCTTAATAATTTCTCTTGTTAGGGTGGCCTCTGGATTTGTCCAGATTTTGACCAAGCAGGTAACAGGTTTTATTGTTATCCTGTCATTGATGTAGGTGGCACCCAGTTCCTCATGCATAATGCAATTTATTTTCCTCAATTTGAAGAGGCTTAGCATCCACAAAGCCCCAAACTTCACTGCCATAGAGAACTTTAGCCAAACATATGGAGTTGTAAAGGTTCAGGATCTGATCAGGAGACCAGGGGCCCAACCTATATGCATGAGTCATGATAGCCCTCGTGCTTCTAATTAGGGTGCAACATTTTTCCTCCGTCAGTGGTTTAAAATTTAGTTTGGAGTCTACCAATACCCCTAAGTAGGAAAAAGACTGGACTTTTTCAATGCGGTGTGCCCCAATCATATATCTGTATTTCTTTGCGGGCACCTTCCCTACCTCCATTATATATGATTTGGCAAGGTTAGCTGACCGATCTAGTTTTTCCATAAAATCAACAAAGCCATCTAGCAATGCTTGAAGGCCCCGGGGCTTTCGGGCAAGCAGCACCGCGTCATCCGCGTAAAGCAATACCTGAACCCCCCTGGTACCTATCCTTGGTGAGTCCACACCCAAGCCTGCCAGCGCTTTCTCCAAGCCATTAATGTACAGGGTAAATAAGAAGGGTGCCAATATACAACCCTGTCTATCTCCCATTGTACAAGGGAACTGGTCAGTCATGCTACCCTCCTCATTGTACCTGACCTGGGCTACGGTGTTCATATGCAGGATCTCAAGATATTTATTAGCCCCTGGTCCACTCCTAGCTCCTCCATAAGTTCCCATAATTTGAGCCTATTCACCCGGTCGAAGGCTGCCGTCAGGTCCATGAAAGCCAGGTACACTGTCTCCCGACTAGCAACTGTGTATTTGGCCGTCAGGAGGTACAGGTTAAGGAATTGGTCCGTTGTAGAGCGTCCAATTCTAAATCCATACTGTGTATCGGAAATGACCATGTGTTCATCTGCCCAGTCTAGTAGTCGGTTCAGTATGGCCCTGCCGAGAACTTTCATGGACATGTCGATGAGCGAAATTGGTCAATAACAGGACGGGCGCTCCCTATCTCCTTTTTAAAAAATTGGTACAATTATCGCTAATGACCATGATTTGGGCATGCCCGTACTAACTGCAGCATTTATCACCCTGGTCAATATGGGGGCCCACAAATCCACTTGAGCTAAAAACAGATCGGGGGGGACTCCGTCAGGTCCCGGCGCTTTATTTCTAGTCAGGCCCTCCACACCTGCCTTGATTTCATTTAGTGTAAAAGTTATGTGTACTTCCCCTTCTTGCTTATTTTTGGGGACTATACCATCCTCCTGTATACTAAAATTGTATAGGCCATTAAAATGCTTGAACCACGATGCCGCCAGGATGTGATTTGCGATTTTAGGCTTATCGCTATCCTGGAAGCATGGCTTGTTAATGACCTTCCAAAATGCTGTCATGTTTTTGGTTTCAGCTGCTTCCCTCAGGTTCTCCCAGGCCTGTTTTTGCAGGGAGGTTTTACGGAGTTTAACAGCCGTATTATATAGACCTCGACATGTTATGACCCTGCTGTGATCCCTCGGGCGGCTTGTGAGAGCAAGTTTCAGCTCTCTCAGGGCCTTAGTGCAGGCCTGATCAAACCACCTGTGTTCCACCTGGGCTTTTCCCCCCGTTATTACCCTGAGTAGTCTGTCAATTTGCTTTGTGACCCCTTCATAAGCCTTAACTAAGTCAGCCCCTTCTACTTCCGAGTTCAGGCACCTCCAAACCTGCTTATCTTTATCCGCCATTAATGCTTCATAAAAGACATCGGCGTCCACCTTGGACCATCTGAGCCTTCTCCCCTGATCAACCGCTATTAGCTCCCCAATCCCGCCCCTCTTATCCTGGGTTCTGGACTTGTCTGGGTCCCTCAAGACAATGACTAGTGGGTTATGGTCGCTGAATACACTCAGTTGTATTTCAAACCCCAAGGCTTCCTGTTTTAGTATTGTGGAAACAAAAATAAAATCTATGACTAATTCGCAACCTCTGCCTTTGAAGGTGGGGTGCCCCCGCCTAGGGCTCCCCTCTTTCACTAGGTCCATAGTTTTTTCGAGGGCGAAAGTTCCCATGACCTTATTGAGCTCATTTCCCTCTATGTTAGGTTCTAAATAGGGTCCATTTTCTCGGTGGCAAGAAGACCAGTTGCCCTGACTATATTTCAGGTATGGACAAAGATGGCAATTAAAGTCTCCTGCAAGCACCCACTGGTATCTAGGTCCCTCTTGGTCAACCTCCCCCGCCAGCCTTGTTTCTAGTTCTTTAAATCTGGACAGCGGGGAGCCAGCTAATACCGCATTATAAAAGTTCACAAAAAGGATGTTCTGGCCCCTCATGTGGAGTTTTAACCCCTGTAAAACATCCGAGTCCCAGCTCAAGTCTTTCCATGTCCCTTTGAGTTTTAAATCTACATACGTCACCAGGCCACCCTTAGCTCTTCCCACCCCCCTTTTTGCGCCGGGACAAAAAACATTTTAAAACCTTCCAGGGCTAACTGATCTTTGTTCCATTCCTAGGTCTCTTGTAAAAGAATGACCTGGAATTTTTTTATATAGGCCAGCCAGTCATTATTTATCAATTTAGCTGAACGTCCTGCTATGTTCCAGGATATAACTTTTATAATGCCTGCATCATTAGAGCAGGAGGTAGCTCTCCCCGGATGGACACCTTCTCTTGGGGTTTCTCGAGGCATCTCCATTACGTTGGCCAGCTCTAAATACTCCAGGCCATCATTGCCAGGACTAAGCTTGCTCCTATGGTTGCAAACCTGAGGCTCTGACAAAGCGTCCGACAATTGACTTCTAATTGGCGCCGCATCACCCCCGATGTCACCATTTCTCATACTGGGTTCAGAACCTAATGCCTCCATCCCACCACAGTGTAGTCAGTCAACCTGTTCCAGGCCACTGTACCATGTTATGGCATAGAATTTGGCTCTGTGCTGTTAATAGTCGGCCATGCCTGCCCTTCTCACCCCTTCCCACACCACCATGAGTTACAATGGACCATCCACCTTCTATATCTAACAGATCCTTGGAAGGATAAAAATAGGAGAGCGGCCTGGATTCAATAGGTGCCCCAGGGCTATAATGCCTCCAGTTACAGATATATTCTAGGGTGCGTGAGTCTTTAAAATTCACCAGCACACAGTCGCTAGCTACAGTTTTAGGACTATGACCCACCCAAGACACCCTTCGTACCATCAGTATTTCACTGGTGATGCGATGGGGGAGTGGTCTGTTCTTGTTGAGCCAAAAGGTGACTTTATTTTTCAGGGTGGTATACGTTTCCGACTTAGGAGTGGTTAATACGGGAACCCCTGTCAAGACAACCAAATACGGGCTCGTTTCCGGGGGCAAATCAATCTTGGACTCCTCCTTAGGTCCAACAATAAATGCAGCCCGCCCACCCTGTTTTTCAGTTGGTAAGAGTCCCACACCAGCAGTATTGGACAATATATTTGAGGCGGCAGTAGCTCTCACAGGCGGTGCAATAAAATTGTCTGCTGGTGGTTGTGCCACAGTAGTTGGAGATTTAGGCAGTACAGTGTCACCTGTTACAGTATTCAAATGAGAATTACCCTGATCCAGCACATTTGATACAATATTATCTAAAGTTCCCATTATACCATGTTCAAACTTGGAAAGTTGTTGTTCGATGCGGGTTAATCTGTCTTCCAGCGGTCGGAGAGAGTATCTCAATAGGGCACTCAATTTCACATATATGGGGTCCTCCCCTATCACTGATCCCTCAATAGTTATGACCTCACTTTGTGAATTATCACCAGAGTTAATTACAGTTGGCAGTGATAGGTCGACAGAATCAGTAGGCCTCTGTTCCTCGTCCCCCTTGTTTCTAGCTGTTGTAAGAGTATCACCGGAACCTTTAGCGAGTTTAGCCTTTCTGCCACCAGCAGTATTGGTGGTAGCCCGCTTCCTCTTAGGTTTTGCACCCTCACATCTTTCCCGCAACTGGCGGGTGTTAGGTCTTTCAGGGGGATTAGCCACAATGGAGTCGGAGGCAATCTCAGTCTCAATAGGATCCGGTAGTTGAAATTGCATGACAGGGGAGGAGGCAACCTGATCCTGGGAAATAGGAGGGTTATGTACAATCGCTAAAACAGTGTTTGTATTTGCACCCCTAGCCCGCTAACGGGTGCGAGCATTAGCAAAATGGCCCATAGAAGATCGTTTGGCCATAGCTAAATCCTGGGAGACCCGACGTTCCATAAGTATAATGCCCTGGTCAATAACAGAATTGGCCCTTGTTATAAAATTGTCCAATGTTCCCGTTAAATGACTACCAGGTCCCTGGCTCCTGCTCTCACGTGCTGCCATAATACTGGTAGCGTCTTCACCACAAAAAGTACTTACAGTGTGTCCAGAAAGCAAAGTCCACATTTTGTAAAGTAAAGTCCACATTTGTAAAGCGCACAATCACCCGTAAGGGTCTCTAGGCGCTGGGGGCCGTCGGGAAGATTAAGCGAGCTATTGCCCAGAGTCACATGGTGCTGGGCTAACCTGCCGCCGGAGCCGGGGATCGAACTGTGGTCCCCAGATTCCAGCGTCAGTCGCCCTGGCCGCGGCGCCACACCTCTCCCACGTGTGCCCGTGCCCGGTCTGTTGCAAACAAAAGGGGGATGGCCCGGTCCGGTCTCCTCCGGGCTGCAACGGGCTTAAACGGGCCCGCCCTTGGCCCGGGCTTCGCCCGGTGCACGCCGGCGTGCGATCCACGACGTGGGGGGCGTGGGCCAAGATATAGGGCGTGCAGGGGGCGGGAAGAGGCACCACCGTCTGGTCTGCTGGTCCTCGCAGTCCCACAGAGAGTCCACGCAACAGCAAACACACCACTTCGAGCGGGCTCCCGCGAAGCGGGCACCGCAAGACGCTGTTTTGAAGGTCTGGCGTGCAGGGGGCGGGAAGAGGCACCAGCGTCAGGGCTGCTGGTCCTCGCAGTCCCACAGAGTGTCCAGGCAACAGCAAACACACCACTCCGAGCGCCACTTAGCGTCTACCTTGATACCCACCGCCATCCTAATTTGGCAGTGGGTAATGAGCTTGGTGATGGCAGAAGGACCACCACCGCCAGTCCGGCGGTGGTGGTCCTTCTGCCATCATAATGACCCCCTAAGTTCGAGGACTGTTTGAGTACTAATGGTCCAGTTATCTCTATCTTTTTTACTTTCTTGAATCCCAGCCAACACTTTTTTTTATAAAGTTAATATTTCAAAAGCGACTGAATAGATTTACGTCAAATTTTGCACCTCATCTTTTAATCGCCTCTCTCCCCCACTTGACATATCTGCACAAAACGTGCCATGACGAAGTCAAATCTAAAAGTCTTGTGTAGATTCAGCGTACAACACCAAAGTTATTAAGAAAACAAAAAGAGGCATTTGAGTGTAACGTTTGAGCTAATCATTACTACACAGTCACTATAATAGAGTCACTATTGCCGACGTGCACACACACACACAAACACACATTTTTGTCTAGGTAGCCCTAAGGGGCCTATTATGATGCCCGCCACCATAACGGTAAACAGGAACAACCGCCAGAGGTGCGGCAGTCCCGCTATGGCAATTAGGATGCGACCGCTACCCTGGCGGTCGCATCCAGCACATTTTACATTACGGCGGAAGGTGCTCTCAGCAGCACCCGCTGCAATGCAAAATATGCATGTTGTGCATTGGCATGCACAACGTGACAGGGACCACAAGGTGCCTGCCACCTTGTGCATGCCAATGAAGGGGGTATCATGGGTACCCCCCAAGTAGAGGCATCCACCCCCACCCCTCGAGGGCCCGCAGCGGGCTCCCAAAGGCATTCTTTGCATGCCTTTCCATTGCAGAGTCTACGCCATGGAAAGGCATGTCACCGCAGGCATGATAATATGGATGGCGATGCCTGCAAGGCACCGCCACCATATTGGCAGCCTTTTCTACCTGGCCGGCAATGCGACCGGTGGAAAAGCGGCAGACAGTCATTCCGTCCGCCGTGGTACCCCTCGCTATAGCAATATGGCAGGGTGAAAAAAGGCTATTTGGCGGGTGGATCGCCACCGCCTGCCCGGCGGTGGCGATCCGCCAGATATCCTAATAGGCCCCTATATGTATGTAATAGTTAATCAGTCTTTTAACAATTTTGGCACTGGCTCATGTGACCTAGGGTTATGAACAGATGTCAGCAGTGAACACACTAGAATGCTGTTTAGAGTTCTGTTGCTCACTTGAAAACTTAATTTCACACTCACTATAGTTAATACTTCAAATCCAGAAATTCAGGAGACAAATTCATTTTTTTCCTCCCAGTAGTTAAATGTGTATTTGCCTATAATACTGCTTTAGCCCCTATTTTTAATCCTTTGGAAGGTATTTCCTCTATATATGTTGCTGCCTGCTTCAGATTTGCACAGCTGCCTGACAGCAACTATTCATCACTGCTCTGATGCTGTCACTTTTATTCTTTCCCAAGGGAATGCTTTAGAAGTGCTGTGCCTATGAATTAGTAAAATACGATGATAAATGTCTCTTCCGGGGAAGTCTGGGCCCAGTTGTGCTGGAATATATCTCATAAAACGTGCCTCCTTGGTTACATTAAAGTGAAGTTTAAACAGCATTGGGATGATTGATTTCCAGATACCTGCAAATGAATAAACGAATAATATTTTCTGCATGTACATCCTAGTCCATTAGGCGAACAAGAGCCCCCTTCCACTCTCAGGGAGCCTCTCTCTGGATTGCAGGCTCAACTGTTCAGCAAATGCTCATCTAAGACTCCGTTGAACCTGCTTTCTGCTTTGATTTATTGACAAGGTGTCCCTCAAGCACCTGACAACCAGATCCTTTTAGTTTAAGTCCAGATTCTACATCCTGAATCTGTTTAAAGAATGGCTTATGCTTGAGTTGCAACCTGCATCTACTTTTTAGCGCAGGGAGGCTTTAATCAATCTATTCTCGTGTGTGTTTGTCCTAATTAGAATCCATTCCTCTGCCAGTATGTTTCCCTTTCTACATAAAATCTAAATCATTGTCGATGCTAACCACTTTGTTGGACTCAGAAATAAGACTCAGACCAGACCCTGGTAAAATTGTAAATTTGCAATCAATGTTTTCTTTTCGAATGGAAGAAAATCTGATTTAAAAAAAAATCACAAACCAAAAAGCAAAATTATGCGTCTTTGACTGTAATTATCAGGGTGTTTTTTTTCAATTCAGGAAGGAAAGTAATTGAAAGGAATGCTGGGTTTCATGAATGTGAAGAAGATATTGATGAAATGGACGCATTCATCCACCACTGCCCTTATATCTATCTTCTGGAGTGACATCAGAGGTGCAATCGTTTCCTGTTGAAGTTGTGTCAAGTTTTCCAAACAGTCTTACCTGAAAGCATTAATTACAGCTGATGCAATTGGAAGATATGTATAATCCAATGCAGACTTGTAGTCTTGCCAGTTCATTGACTAGTGCACTCTGTCCCATCTTCTGCCATTTTGAATCACAGTTCTGCAGAAATTCTGCAGGATCTCGGAACAATAGTGGAAATTACTGTCGTTACTGGACCAAAACTTCTCACATTTGCTGCGTCCCCATGCTGTGTAATCATGTCAGAGCCTTTTCGGAATTACCTGTCTCTAGCTCGAACCTCATGGATGTATTGCGTCGCTGTGTAGTAGACTTTGGAGCTCATGTTCTATTCGGGATTCTCGCTTATAGTGCGTCATCATTCTGAAATGCGGCCGCGCCCAGGAATGTTCCATTTTCACGTTGCGGGAGGAGTATGATGTTATCCCGGACTCAATCAAATCAGTGCTGCTTACCAGAAAGTATCGGAAGTACATTAAAAATAATTCCAGGCCCCTGTTGCGTTGGTGATTTGCTGTGAAATGCTCTGAAGTGGAAGTTGAAACACAGTGCAGGTTTAAACCACGTTTTACGTACTATAGTGATACAGTTTTGACACAGTAGCATGGTCTTAAAAGTGACCGTCTGACTAAGGGGAGCTGTGAACATTAGGGGGCTTATTTAGCAGTCCTTGCAACACTTTTCCGCCGACGGTGCATCGCGATATAAAAAATGTGCCCTATTTACAAAGTGACGCGTTTAGGCAGATGCGTCACTTTGTAAACCCTTGCGCTACATTATACCTGTGTCAGTTATAAGGTATGCAGGGTGGGTTGCCCTGCATCAAAGCCTCGTAGAAGTGGCGCAGTGTGCCATTTCTAGGACGCCATTGCGTGAAAACCGTACGCCTGCCTAATGGCAGGGTAAGGGTGACGCAGGCCATATAAGTACACATTGCTGGATTTGCGTCTTTTTCAGACACACCTCACCAATGCACCACTTTTGCGCATGCAGATACCTCAGGAATACTGATGTATCTGTAATTCCCTGCGACATGATGCGCCAAACTTTAAATAGGGCGCATTTATTGTGTCGCAAGGAGGGCACACTGAGAAGTGTTGCATCGCTGCTTTGTCACCGAAATGTGACACTTCTCATAAATGAGGCCCTAGAGATTTTTTTTTACCGCACTAGAAAAGCTATATTATACATTTCTATGTGACTTTAAACATTGAGCCATGCTTTAGGGGCTACCTGCAGCTGTGCTGTAAAACGCTTTATACACATTTGAAAGAGATAACCTCACGCAATGCTATGTATGGGGCATACTCGAGCTCTCCAACCCTAAGAGGGAAGGCTGCGTTTATACACAATCATTTACACAGTCCCTGAATCAACCCAACCTTGTGGGGGTCTTCACAAGTGATTACCCAAAGGAAAGGCTGAGAGGCCAGGATTCATGGTCCTAGCTGCATACTGTATTGAAAGTATGTGCATAACAAAGAATCTTGTGTCACCCATATCTCTTCAATTTTCTTTAGACTGTCCTGTGCTTCTCCACCAGTGCACTCTGCTGTCCTTAAGTCCACAAGAGTGATTCATTATTTTGATGACTTTCAACAGCATAACCCTAGGGTCTGCTGGACAGTGGGTCAATAGTAAATATATCTCCAGTAGTAGTGGGGCTGGCTATTTCCCCTTTTTTCCAGCTATGAGGTCACTGAAAATTGGTGGCAGATGATTATAATTCTGAGGCACAGGCCTTTTTACGTGCATCCCAGGAGAGAAGGTAGCCTAGCCACCTATTCATGGAAAATTCATAAAGCCCTCCATGGTAGGGGGCCTCAATTTCCCTCAATAATTTTAATGCAGAGTGTTGTGTGTTATGCATTTAATGAGGGCTGTGTGATCTGGATAGTGTGCACAGTGTGAAAGGTGACTCATAGCGGTCACAAACAATATATGCACAAAATGGTGGACCTCATTCAGGTTCTCTTTGCCGTTAATTGTGAACGTGGACTATTACTTGCTGCAGCTCATGGAGATGAGTGCCAGAGGCCATCTAGATGTTTGGTAATATTGGGGAACATATATCTGCTGCCCTGCCAGCCAGTTTTTTAATCCATCACAGTACTTGAGCTTTCGCTCCGATCCTCTCACTTCCCACGTTGTGTCATGACATTATGGTTTTGGACAGAAGAAAATCCACCTCAAATACCAACTTTTTGCAAGCTCTGCTTCTCCACATTACCCAGGATGATGTAATCTTCCCTCTTTTGCAGAGTTTTCCCATTTCAAAATATGCTTTGTCTTTGGCTGCCAGATATATATTGACCAGAGCCAGCTAGTAGTTGAACTCTGTATGAAATTTTGAAGGAAACCAGAAAAAGAACAGGCTTAAAAATGTGTATAAACTGTGCTGCTGTGACCTGTGTTGGAAGATCCAGACGCTGTTCACCCCAATATTTGGAGTGGACCAGACCAATAAAAATTAGGGCAAAAAGCTACCCGAAGCTAACTGAAGACTGATTAGTGGTCTTAATGAGGGCGGGATCTGCCCAAAAACCACACAGATCCTGCAACCCATGAAGGTCGAGTCAGCCAAAGAAGTATCTCTACGAGCAAAGATTAAGCTCCTAGATAAGCACTGTTAGCATTGATCTCAACCTGCTCTGAGTGACTTTGTGTGACTCTAAAACCATTGGAATCATTTCACTCGCCCTCATTGCCTACATGGTTCCAGAGAAACCATCATTTGCTGATGTATTTGGACCATAACATCCCACATCTACAGTGAAAAATGGTGAACCCATGACTTCTGTAATCCCCTGGTCCCATGTGTTTATCACCAACAAATATGTGGTATGAGGTTTTCAAGTTGGTATTCTGGGGAATGTTCTATAAGTTTTATTTCAAATCTAGCATTTATTATCCTCTTCTATTAAACTGTTACAGAGGAAGCTTTTTGAACCTTAACTGGTCTTCCTGTGAACTGTGTCCCATTGGGCATGCTGATTACCAGACCCCCTACAAGAGCCCTGTTAGTGGAATGCTGAGATTGTGTGGTCTGGCCTATGGTACCTTAAAACACATCTTTTCACAATGGATGGACGCCTATTCACATTGAGTGGTGGAGAATTTGTTCAAAGGAGCTTTTTGGCCATTATACTCAATGTCCAGACGACTAAACTCAAACCCATTGAGTTTTCTGGCTTTTCACCCTGCTTAGTGAAAAACCAGAGCAGACATACCAAAGTTAACTTATTACATTGTAGCACTTGTTGTCACTATCATTTGCTTGCTTCTTATTCTTCAGCTGTCTTAGTCTTCCTTTCTCTTCATGTGTTTGTTTCTCCCCTACTGCATGGCTGCATTACTGTGGTCATCCACTGCTTGTTTTGTATTTTGTTTTGTTTAAGCAGTCTACTAAGGTGCGTATCATTTTCAGTTGTCTTCCCTGTGAACTTCTACCCCGTGTCCTTTCCGCACACCCTCTGTTGCCTGTGTGCTTGCTCCTGTCCCCCAACCATCCATTGTCCATGTGCTTCCACCATCCTCTACTGCCCACCCTCCATTGTCTATAGGCTTGCCACAAACTCTCCTGCTCCTCCTGCTATCTTCCATTATCCATGTACTAGGCACACCCCTACTATCCACCCTCTGTTATCGATCTGCTTGTCTTTCCCCTCCAGCCTACTCTCCAAAGTCTGCGTGCTTGGCCCCAGCCCTTCCTGCAAACCTTCATTGTCCATGTGCTTGCCCATGTCCCTACCACCAACTCTCCTTTGTCCCTGTGCTTGCCTTGATTTCCTCCCACGCACCTTCCATAGTCTCTGTGATTGCATCAGCCATTTTGGCCGTGTGCTACCCCATCTTGGGGATGGGGGAGCATATATTCAAACAGTACGATATGACGCAGTCAACGCTACTGAGCTTTTAAAAAAATAAAACACATTATGTGCTGGCACATCCTAATACTTTTATTTATTCGCTTTAGCTTTGCTACACAGCAGTTGCACAGCTGTGCAGGATGGCTACAAACTTTTGCCAAAGCCAATAGCTCTTATAGTCATGGCCAGCCTTGGGCTTAAGTGAGCTGGTGATGAGGGCTGAAAGCCCGAAACCGGTCCTAGGATGCTTGTTTCCAGTCCAGGGAGGACCTGGCTTGGCAGTTCTGTCTGGACTGTCCCCATGGGGCACAGGGTGAAGACTGATTTGCATATGGGTGGGTTCAAAATGGAATGGCATGGAGAAATAAAACGATGGGTTTAGGCCCAGATCACTGTATGTGGGTGAATGTATGACATTGTTCTGCATTCTGTCCATCAACTGTTGTTTTTGCATTTGTCACTCGAGTGGGACGGGTATGCTCAGACGTGAGTCCCGTGATCTCCATGCCACTGGAATCAAGCTATACTGGCTGATGAGGGCTGAAAGCCCGAAACCGGTCCTAGGATGCTTGTTTCCAGTCCAGGGAGGACCTGGCTTGGCAGTTCGGGCTGGACTGTTCCCATCGGGCACAGGGTCAAGACTGATTTGCAAATGGCTGGGTTCAAACTGGAATGGCATGGTGAGCAAAGAAACGATGGATTTAGGCTCAGATCTCTGTACTGGGGTGAATGTATGGCATTGTTCTGCATTCTGTCCATCAACTGTTGTTTTTGCATTTGTCACCCAGGCCTGGGGCGCCAAATATTCCGGGGGGCAAAGCAGGTGTCTGCCTGACTTAATGTCATGCAAACAGAAACTCTTCCATCCCACTTGGTCTCAATGGGGCTCCTTTAAAGTCTTTGTAATCATCCCTTAATATACCTCAGTTTAATTGTTAGCACCTCATTAACCCCCTGCCCTCCTCCCATCTTCCTCATACCTGCTGTCGTCACACCACAACACCCACACGCGCCCACAAGCACCAAATTTTCTTTCCACCCACAGTGCTGTTCCAGTCAATCCTATTTAAAGCGGCCTGCTCCTAGACGAGACCTATTTGCTTTTCCAATATTTGTTTCAACTTTTCACCACTCTCCAGTTGCCTAGTCGTTCTTCCACATAGGTTTTGTGGTTGGAAAACTACCAATATTTATTGTCTTGTAACTCTAGCTGAAACAAATGCAGCCTTAGTCAAATATTTGATCAAAGATAAACGAGCACTGGATCTGCTTTCACAGGCAGCAAGGGATTGTACAGCTCACATGCAGTTAAACTGAAGTATTGCCCTCTGAAAGAGTTTCATTTGTTTTATGAGGATTCCAGAGCCTTAACTCGTAAAGAAGAAAACAAGGGAATGGACTCCTGCTGGAGAATGAATGAGGTGATAAATCAGTCAGCAAATCCCACATACTGCTGTGATTCAACTGTGACAGCCCGACCACTGCTAAATTCAGCAGAATTTACTTCGGGTAAGGAAGCTCGCATATGTGCAGTTGTGTATTTATGCAGAAACTTTACGGACCTCAGATTCATTACTGCTGAGAGTTTTTTCAGTTTAGGAAAGTATTTTTATTAGAATTTTTCAAATACAATACAATCGAAAAGCCATAAAATAGAAAATAGGTAAAAAGAAATAGAATAAAACAAGTGGCGTGTAATAAATGTAAAGCTATAGACTAAAAGGGGAAATAGGAGAAAAAAGGAAGGAGTAGGAAAGTGGAAAAGAAGATAAAGAAAGAAAGGAAAAGAAAGAGGGGAGAGAGAAAAAGAAAAAGAGACTTAGAACCAGCACAGATGAACAGTGAGCAAGAACGAAAAAGACCAAGCGATCACCTGGGAGATTTGGAGGACAAATAAGTAGTAAAGGGAAGCCAAAGAAGATCAGACTCAGACTGCTGAGAGTTTTAAATGACAAAAATGATAGCTTCTCATATAGGCTATGTTTTCACATTGTAAAATCCCAAGAAACCTGTGAAAAGAATTCCTTATTTCTGGTTTTCCTACAGAACCATTTTGTGCTCATGATCTTCAAATGCGATATCTAAAAAGGCAAAGATTGAAAGAGGAATACATACAGAGCAGTTACAGGTCATTACCGGCTCCCCCTTCCTTTCAGCCCCATCCACCCCACTGTTTGAATCACAGAGTAACTCACTCTGTATCTATCGTCTGTTCTCAACTGTAGTGGTGCTTGCTCGCTAATGCAATAAATATTTATGTTCTGTGACATTACGTTTTCTTGATAAGATCATAACAAAAAATAACACATATGCCAGAGAAATATAAGTAAAAAACAATGGCAGTCTTTCACAAGCCATTCATACAAAAATAATTAGCATCATCATTTGTGTTACAAAATATAAATGAATATCCATAAAAATTCATTTGCATGTACTTCCAAAGATTTCATGCTTATATTAGATCACATAAACATGAGGCCTGGAGCTCAAAAGGGCTTCCTATCTGACCTTGACTGGACAAGCTTCAACAAGCTATTCTATACCCCCTTAGAGGTCACCTTGCTTGTCTTTGACTACATGATATGCAAGTGTTACACAGTGCATAGCCTGCCTTTCTGGTCTGCCCATATCTGGCTGTTTTGCATGGTGCAGACATTGCACATCCATGTCAGCCATGTTTGGCTTGGTGCCTTATTCTAGTTCCACTGAGATGGCATTACTCAAGGTATATAACACCTAGAAATCTGTCACTCTGGGAAGAAGCGGTCTGAGAGCACCCCAGGTTGGAGATCTGACTTCTTCCTTGCTAATTAGCAATGATGCATGCTTTTGGTACCATTAAATATATTTCACTCTGTTTCTGAGCAAACCTGCTTTGTCTGGTGAGTTTCATTCATATGCTCCTGGGAGGGTGCCAGTATTTCCCCATCAATTTGCAGCGGCAGGTAGCAATAATATCATTTACACAGGATGTCCATGTAAGAGTTAGACACTCTCCTGTTTACCCTACAATAGAAAAGAGCCTTGAGATTTGTTTGCCAGGGGCCGCTTCTGCTAATAATTGTGAGATTTTTTAAAGGAGTCAGAAGCTCCCGTCTGGCAGTAACCATGACATAATGAGATCATTCCTCTTTCAGAACAGTTACATTTTGGGATTAAAATGTAAAAATGGAGGGTGCAGTTTGCTTCTGTCAGAGCAGTGTACATTTATTACTATATTTCTAAGTGACCTCTTTTGAATGCCCGCAACACCTCTGCTACTCTGTGGTGATCAAAAGTGTTGTCTTTGTGAAATTAAGCTAGCTTTTTGTAGCCCCATAAGGTTATGCAAAAATGCTCAGTGCATGGACCTATTGGGCACGAAAAAAAGAATATTTACCAGCGTGGTTGACATATGCGGGAGCAGAAAATGTTGTTTCTAGGGTGAGAGATAGGCAATAATGGGCCATGTTATCTATCTAACTGCGAATGAATTAATGAATATTGGATTTGAGAGTGCAGCTGTCGCTCCGCATGGACCATCCTGGTGCTGTGTGGGAATGAAATAGAGTTCAGAGCATACATGAACAGAGTTAGATGTCTAAGGGCCAGATGTAGGTCGCCCAATCCCGGTCGGTAACGGCCGAAATTACCGAATTTCGGCCGTTACCGACCGGTATTGGGCTTTTTAGATGTAGGTGGCATTTTTGTAGGATTCGGTATTTTACCGAATTGGTAATTTAAGGATTCGTTAAAATACCGAATTCTTAACATACCGATTCGGTAAATTACCAAATCCAGGATGAAGGGAGCACTCAAGTTAGTGCATTCCTCAGTTACGGATTCGTTATTTACCACCAACTACAAGTTGGTGGTAAATAATGAAAACCTTTGAAAAAACATTTTTTTTGCTTTTCCAACAGTGCCATGTTGCAGACATACATGCCCTTAGGGCATGTATGTCTGCAACATGTGCACCCATACACAATTGAGGGATGCAACAGGGTGTCAACGTGACACCCTGCCACCCTTCAATGTTTTACCCCTTTTACCGAACCGGTATTTACCGATTCGGTAATTGACATTCATCCCATGGGCCTCCAGGCCCATAGGAATGAATGGCAATTACCGAATCGGTAAATACAGATTCGGTAAATACCGAATTTTACAGATTCGGTACAATTTACCGAAAAATTACCTACATACTATTTACCTATTCTTAAATACCGAATCGGTATGATTCAGTATTTAAGAATAGGTAAATAGTATTTACCTACATCTGGCCCTAGATGAGGTAAAAGCACAGAGAGTCCGGAGCTGCAAAGATCCAGGTTTTCAGAATAATCTAAGGAGAACTTCTAATTCAGTGAATCTAAGATGGCAAGGAAGGAGATTCCAGGCTCTAGTCCCGAGGACGGCAAGGAATTTATCACCTTTTGTCTTGTATCCAAAGGTAGGAGGTTTAAGCAAATTTGCTGATGAAGAATCTGATCGTGTGAGTAGTAACATAAGGTGTAAATTTAGAAATTAGGGGGCACATGTACAAGCCCCTTTTTCCGACATTGGGTTGGTGATAGGAGCTTGGCCTTATTTACAAGGTAGCATACATAGGAGGCAACACCCAAAAGTTGGCGAAACTAGGAGCATTAGTTTTTGCTTTTTGCATGTGTGCTGCCTTGTGCAGCACACATGGAAAAAGCAAAATGCCATGTATTGTTTATGTACAGGAAAATTCCCCTTCCTGTACATAAACAATCTGTAAAGAAAAATGCCAATTTGTGACTTTCATGTATGCTGCATGAAGCAGTACACATAAAAGTGACAAAATGGCATTTTAGGATTGTTTATGTGCAGGAAGGGACACGTTTCCATACGTAAACAATTCTTCCCTGCACACAGACACCCTTGCACTATGGAGCAAGGTTCCCTGTGTTGGCGCTACACTGCTACGTTTAGCGCCAGCACAGGGGATAACCAAGGCAGCACCATATCTTTGTAAATATGGTGCAGCCGTGCGTTTCTGAAGTGGTGGAGTGAGGCGTTAAGCCATGAAGGCTAACACCCCACTCCGCCACTTCCTTGTACATATCCACTAGGTATTTTGGCCCTGATGCTCTAAAGGCTCTAAAGGTCATTAGAACGATCTTGAATAGTACTCTATATGAATTGGCAGCCAGTGCAGAATTTTAAGAGCTGCTGGGGCCGAGGAGTGGCGGCCAATTTCAGTACAAAAGGAGCTGCTGCATGTTGCACTGCTTGAGGCTTCTGTAAAACATGCTTGGTGGCGCCTGTGTACAGGCTGTTACAGTAGTCTAATCATGACGTTAATAGTGCCAAAGCCACTGCCTTTCTTGCTGAGCAGGGGATAAAGTCGAAGAACTTTTAGAGAGACGTTATCAGCTTGAAACACATCCCTGCCACTGCGAGTGAATGTGGGAGGAACGAGATAGAGGCTTCAAATTTTACGCAAGGTTTTTTGCAACCTCAACGGTATTGGGTGGGTGGGCAGCTTCAGGCCGCCATATATAACCAAGTTAAAAGGGTTTGAAACCCCTACTAGCATGATCTCCGTCTTGTATGTATTACATTTGAGGTGGCTGAGTGTCATCCACGGATGACTTCTGTTAGGCATAGCACTAGCTTAAGTTATGCTCCAAATTTGTTGAAACTGTATGGGTGAGTAAGTGGCTGTGTGATTAACTTTATGAGTGAGAAGGTGTGTGCGTAGCTCTGGTGGTGACTGACAGTGTGTGAGTGGCTGTATGGGTGTATAAGTGGATATGTCAGTGGCAGCATTAGTGAGTAAGTGGCTGTATGGGTGAGTGAGTAGATGTCTGTGGAGACTTCTGAATGATAAATAAACAAGCATGTACGGGGTTAGCAGAGGAGCACTTTGCTGTCATTGGTGAGGTCTCTACACATTGAAGCCTCCACCAAGCAGCTTGATGATATCTCCACAGGGGTGTCCAGCTAATGACCAAGATGGAGACTTACATTCTTTCCCTTCAGGTAGCTGCAGTTGGATTATCCAGTACTGGGATTCTTGGCAGAACACGTACCCACATGCCCTAGACATGTAGGTCAGGGACTGCACAGTAGGAGTATGTCCAACTTTCCAGATTCTGTATAAACCTGCATATATAAATTCTATTAGCACAATGGTGGACCGTTTTTTCTGTTTACTGTCTTGGTGCTTCTAATCACTTTAATCGGTTTCCATCTATTGATGATTGCAGCACACATATTCTATACAATAATTACGTTGGTTCAATAAAGAATTGAAAACATCCCAGTGTGTATTCATTTTATCTTTCGCTGAGAAAAAGATAGCATGAGTGATTGAACAAAGGGGTTTTAGATCTGTTACCATGATTCCTGTACAATCAGGGTTGTCATGTTCGGTAGTTGCCAGAACCATTTGCTACCTGCCTAGGTTTAGGGGTGCTCATGGTGGCACTGTGAGCCAGCTGGCCTATAAAACAACATATCCTGAGGGGGTGCATGGAATCAGTCTGGCACCATTCCAAACGTTATGTTGTCCACAAATGTGCAGTTCCTACCATAGGCTAGATTTGACATGACACATTCACCAAGTTACACTTACTGTGCCTTTCCTACAATGGGGAGAAAATACTGGTAAGGACACTGAATTCTATATATTATTGTTACAAGACAATATAATCTTGATTGAAGCAAAAAATGAAGCAGCTTTATTAATGCTTATGTATGATTTATTTTGGTACTATTTGGTTGGTTTCACCAGTCACATTGAGTGTGTATCTTTTGTTGGGTACCCTGTTTCTGAAAGCAGAACATGATGGACAATAAATGTAAAGGTTTTCCAACCATGGGTGGCCTAATAATTTCTTGTACGGGGCCTCCAAAATACTTAAAATGGCACCGCCCAGAACCAGGAGCCCCGGCAACCTCAACCCTCCACCACCTCTTTCTGTGGGATGCTGGCTCAATGTTACCCTCCAGGCTCCACTGGAAATGAGGACTTTCCCAAACACTAACTGCATGCTACTGTGAACAAGCATTTGCAAAGCCAATAGGTCTTGCCTATGTAATAGCTATTGGCTCTGCTAATATGTTGTAGCAATGTTGTACACCAGAGTGACTGCTGTTCAGCATGGCTAAAAGTTAGTGGGGTAAAGGAAGGTGGCGTGGAGTATCATAGTTTAGAGTAGAGTGGAGTGTTATGGAGTGGTTTAGAGTGGCGTGGAGCGGCATACAGTAGAGTTGAGTGGTGTTGAGAGGAGTGAATTGTGTTGTCATGGAGTAGTGTTCAGTACAGTTTTGTGGAGTCTCTTGGAGGGAGGGGAGTGTCATAGAAGAGAAGGGTAGTAGAGTTGAGTGGTATAGAGTGCCGTAGAGTGGAGTGTCATAGAGTGTTGTGGAGTGGTGTAGAGCAGAGTGGTGTGGCATAGAGTGTCCTGCGTAGAGTGCCATAGAGTGAAGTACATTGTCATCGAGCGGAGTGGCGTAGAGTAGATTAGATTAGAGTAGAGTAGAGTAAAATAGAGTAGAGTAGAGTAGAGAAGAGTAGAGTGTTGTAGACTTGAGTGCCGTCAAATGGAGTGGCATAGAGTGTCATAGAGAGGAGTAGTATAGAGTGTCAGAGTTAATTGGCATAGAGTAAGTGGAGTATAGTGGAGCAGTGTGTCATAGAATAGAGTTGAGTAAACTTGCATGCAGTGGCATAAAGTGAGTTGCATAGAGTATCGTAGAGTGGAGTAGTGTCGTGGAATGGCATAGATTGGATTAGATGCTGTAGAGTGGAGTGGCACAGAATGGAGTAGAGTGTCAGTGCAGCATAGATTATAGGAGCAGAGCATCATAGAGTGGAGTATTGTGGAGTGGAGTATCATGGAGTGTACTATAGTAGAGTGGAGTAGAGTGGCCTAGAGTGAAGTGGTGCAAAGTACAATGGTACAGAGTAGATTAGTGTAGAATGCAGTAGCATAGAGTGCATTGGGTTTGAGTAAAGTGGTGTAGAGTGCATTGGCCTAGCGAGCAGTGATGTAGAGTGCAGTGTCATAGAGTAGAGCATTGCAGAGTAGATTAAAGAGGCATATACTGCAATGGCACAGAGTAGAGTGGATTAAAGTGGAGTAGAGTGGCGTAGAGTGAAGTAGCATAGAGTTGAGTTGTGCAGGATAGAGTGGAGTAGTGCAGGGTAGAGTGCAGAGGTGTAGAGTAGAGTGGCATACAGTAGAGAGGTGTAGAGTGTTGTGGTGTAGAGTGTAGTGGCATAAAGTAGAGTGGTGTAGAGTGTAGCGGCATAGATTGCAATGGTGTAGAGTGCAGTAGAAGGGGGTAGAGTGGAGTGGTGCAACTTTGAGTGCAGGGGCATAGAATGAAGGGGCCTAGAATGCAGGGGCATCAAATGGTGCATAGTAGAGTTGTGTAGAGAGCAGTGGCACAGAGTACAGTGATGGGGATTAGAATAGAGTGGCAAAGACTGCAGTGAAAATTAGTGCAATGGTCTAGAGTGACACAGGGGCAGTGGCAAATAGTGCAGTGGCATGGAGTAGAATGTTGTAGAGTATAGTGGCATAAAGTGCAGTGGTGCATAGTAGTTGGCGTAGGTGCAGTGGTGCAGGATGCATTGGTTTTGAGTAAAGTGGTGTAGAGTGCATTGGCTTAGAGTGCAGTGGTTTAGAGTACAGTGGCATAGTGTAGACTGCAAAGGCATATAGTGGCACAGCGTAGAGTGCAAGGGTGTGGAGTGGAGAAGTGTGTCATAAAGTTCAGTGCCACAGAGTGCAGTTTCATAGAGTAGATTTTTTCAGAGTAGAGTGGAGTGGTGCAGGGTAGAGTATAGTGGTGCAGGGTAGAATGCAGTGACGTAGAGTAGTGGTGTATAGTGCACTGGCATAGAGTAGACTGGCATAGAGCAGAGTGGTGCAGCATTGATTGGGTTGGCAAAGAGTGGAGTAGAGTGGTGTAAGTGCAGTGGCATGGAGTGCAGCAGTGTAGAGTAGATTGTTTCAGATTAGTATTAAGTGATGTAGAGTGGAGTGGTGCAGGGTAGAATGGAGTGATGCAGAGTACAGTGCAGTGGTATAGACAGTGGTGTAGAGTGCGTTGGTATAGAGTGCAGTGTTGCAGAGTGGAGTGACGTGGAGTGGGTTGGTGCAGAGTGGAGCAGAGTGGTGTAAAGTGCAGTGGCACAGAGTGCAGTGGCTTGGAGTATATTGTGTCAGAGTAGAGTGAAGTAGCATAGAGTGAAGTGGTGCAGGGCAAAGTGGAGTGGTGCAGGGAGGAGTAGAGTGGTTCAGTGAAGAGTGGAGTGGTATAGCGTAGTGGCATAGAGTGCACTGGCGTAAAGTGCAGTGTTAAATAGTGGAGTGGTGCAGAATAGACTGGTCTAGACTAGTGTAGAGTGCAGTGGTGAAGAGTACAGTGGTGCATAGCAGAGCAGGGTAGAGTGCACTGGCATAAGGTAGAGTGGTGCAGAGTACAAATGAAAGGCATAGAGTGAAGTTGCATACAGTGTCATAGAGTGTATTAGTGCACAGTAGATTAGAATGGCCTAGAGTGCAGTGCCATAGAGTGTAGTGGCATAGAGTGCAGTAGAGTGGTGCAGAGTAGAGTGCATTTGCATAGAGTAAAGTGGCACAGAGTAGAGTGGCATAGAGTAGAGCAGCATTAAGTTCAGTGGCAGAGAGTGCAGTGCTACAGAGTAGAGTGAAATAGAGTGCAGTGGTGTAGAGTAGAGTAGTGTAGAGTGCATTGATGGAGAGTGCAGTGGCATAGAGTGGTGCTGAATAAAGTGACAGATTGCAATGATGTGGCATAGAATAGAATATAGTGGCATACAGTACAGTTGTGCAGAGTATATTGGCACAGAGTGCAGTGGTGTAAAGTGCAGCGGTGTATACTAAAGTGGCATAGTGTGAAGTGCTACAGAGTGGAGTGGCACAGAGTGGAAAAGAGTAGCATAGACTGCAATGGCATAGAGTTCATTATTTCAGAGTACTTTGAAGTGTCATAGAGTGCAGTTGTATAGAGCAGAGTGTCATGTAGTGTAGTGATGCAGAGAAGATTAGATTGACTTAGAGTGGATTGGCGTAGAGAACAGTGGCATAGAGTGGAGCAATGCAAAGTAGAGCAGCAATGCAAAGTAGAGTGACCTCGAGTTCAGTGGCGGAGAGAGCAATGTTGCAGAGTAGAGTGACCTAGAGTGAAGTGGCGTAGAGTGGAGTGCTGCAGAGTAAGGTAAAGTGGTGCTGGGTAGAGTGTAGTGGCATAGAGAGGAGTGATGAAGAGTGGAGTGCATTGGCATAGAGTAGAGTGGTGCAGAATAGAGTGCAGTGGCAAAGTATGCAGGGAAGTAACGTGCAGTGATGTAGAGTGCATTGGCTTAGAGTTCAGTAGAGTGGTGCAGAGTAGAGAGCAGTGGCATACAATGCAGTGGCATAGAGTGCAGTCATGAAGAGTAGTGTATAGTGTCATAGAGTGCATTGGTGTAGAGTGCAGTTATGCAAAGTAGAGTGTCAGAATCTAGTGTCATAGAGTGCAGTGGCATAGAATACAATGCCATAGAGTGCAGTGGAATAGAGAGCAGTGGCCTACAGAGCAGTGGCATGAAGTGCACTGTCGTAGAGTGCACACAGTGCAGTGGCATAGAGAGCAGTGACATAGAGAGCAGTGGCATATAGTGCAGTGGCATAGAGTGCGCTGTAGTATAGTGGAGTAGAGTTGAGTGGTGGAGAGAGCAGTGATGTAGAGTAGAGAAGTGAAGAGTAGAATAGAGTGGCATGGAGCGTAGTGACAGAGTGCAATGGTGTAGACTGACAAAACATGCAGTGGCATAGAGTGCAGTGGCTTAGAGTAGTATGTTGTAGAGTATAGGGGTGTAAAATGCAATGGTGCAAAGTAGTTGGCATAGGTGCAGTGGCGTTGAGTGCATTGGTTTTGAGTAAAGTGGTGTAGGGCGAATTGGCGTAGAGTACAGTGATTTAGAGTGGGGTGGATAAACATGGAATTCAGTGGCATAGAGTGGCGCAGCATAGAGTGCAGTGGTGTAGAGTGGAGTGGCACAGAGCGGTGTAGACTGCAGTAGCACAAAGTACAGTGTGGTAGAGTGATTGTTTCAGAGTAGAGTGAAGTGGCGTAGAGTGGAGTGGTGCAGGGTCGACTGGAGTGGTATAGAGTAGTGACGTAGAGTGCATTTGTATAGAGTGCAGTGTTGCAGAGTGGAGTGGCATAGAGTGGAGTGGTGCAGAGTGGAGTGACCTAGACTGGAGTGGTGTAGAGTGCACTGGCGAAGAGTGCAGTGATGCATAATAGAATAGGGTAGAGTGCACTGGCATAGAGTAGAGTGATGCAGAGTAGAGAGGTGTATAGTAAAGTGGTATAGAGTGCAGTGGTGCACAGTAAATTGAGTGGTGTACAGTGTGGTGGCATAGAGTGCATTGGTGTTGAGTGCAGTAGAGTGGCATAGAGTGGTGCAGAGCAGAGTGCAGTGGCATACAGTAAAGTGACGCAGAGCAGAGTGCCATAGAGTAGAGTGGCATAGAGTCCAGTGACAGAGAGTGCAGTGCTGCAGAGTATAATGTTGCAGAGTGCAGTGGTTAGAGTAGCATGGCACACAGTGCCTTGGTAAACCGTGCAATGGCATAGAGTGGTGCAGAGTGAAGTGACGTAGAGTGCAATGGTTCAGAGTAAAGTGGCACAGAGTGCAGTGGCATAGAATTGCTTATAGTGGCGTTCAATGCAGTGGTACAGAGTAGATTGGCATAAAGTGTAGTGGTGTAGAGTGTATTCGTTTTGAGTAAAGTGTGGTAGTGCACATTAGTGTAGAGTGCAGTGGTGTAGAGTGCAGCAGTGTAGAATAGAGAGGCATAGTGTGGAGTGGCATAGACTGGATTGCGGTAGAGTGGAATAGAGTGGCGTAGACTGTAGTGGCATACTGTAGATTGCTTCAGAGTAGAGTGAAATGGCATAGAGTGCAGTGGTATATAGTAGAGTGTCGTACAGTGCTGTGGTACAGAGTATATCAGAGTGGTTTAGAGGGGATTGGCATAGAGGGCAGCGGTTTAGAGTGGAGCGATGCAGAGAAGAGTGGTGTTGAGTTCATTAGCATAGAGTAGAGTGGCATAAGGTAGTGTCAGAGAGTTCAGTGTTGCAGAATATTCTGTTGTAAAGTACAGTGGTGTATAGCAGAGCAGTGTGGAGTGCACTAGCATAGAGTGCAGTAGTGCAGAATAGAGCGGCGTAGAGTGCATTGGCATAGGGTGCAGCAGCATACAGTGGTGCAGTTGGGTGGCACTGAGTTCAGTGGCACCAAGTGCAGTGGTGCAGAGTAGATTTTTTCAGCGTAGAGTGCAGTGGTGTAGAGTAGATTAGAGTGGCGTAGAGGGGATTAGCAAAGAATGCACTTGTGTACAGTGGAGTGGAACAGAGTAGAGTATATTGGCAGTGGCATAGAGTGCAATGTTGCAGAGTAGGGTGGCATACATTGGAGTTTCGTGGAGGGGTGTAGAGTGCAGTGGTACAGAGTGGTGGTACACAGTAGAGCAGTGTAGGGTGCAGTGCATTTGCATAGAGTAATGTGGAGTGGTGTAGAGTAGAGTGGAGTGGTGCAGATAAGAGTGCAATGGTGCTGAGGTATAGTGTGGAGTGGTGCAGAGTAGAGTTCAGTGGCGTGTAGTGGTGCAGAGTAGAGTGTAGTGGGGTAACATGGAGTATGCATGGTATGGTAGCGCATTGACATTACAGACAACACATCTTCTGTTGAAATGACTATTACGTTTGCACTCACACACAGTATTACTGATAAAAGTATGCAGCGCTCAAACGATAATGTGTGGAAATGTCATCACCCGATGTATTGATGTAATCGGCAGCACAGTTCATTTACAAACATTTAAATCTTGTAGTGTGCTAAAAATAAAAGTAACACCGTACAGCCTTTCTCAAGCAGACCCCAGTAGCCAGCATAATAGCCACATAAATCCTCTCCGTTTGAAGTCACAGAAAGAAAAATAAACACCAAGCTCCCTGGAAGACACGCTCTGACATTAGATCTCCATCTTTGAATGCAAAACAAATGTGACAAGATAGGAACAAGATTTACAGGCCTGTTTAGAGAAAGTGAGTTTGTGGAAGAATACAGTAAATAAGGTTTGCGCACCAGGAGGGACAAACTCAAAACGGACAGACTGAAGCAAAAAAAAGCCAGAAAATAGAAAGCCAGAAAATGTGAGCTACAACCCACTTTGCCCATGGTAAGCAGCGAGTGGAATGCATTCCTAGGTCAACTTTCTGAATGTCTCCAAAATATTTTTAGCAAACCAGAAAGCTGCGCTGTCTGGTAGGCTGCGACCTAAAAAGGGTAGGCAGGATGACAGGTGGGCATTGATTAAGATGGCTGGTTTACCAAACTGCCCTGGAAAATGGGAAGCAGAAAGAGGTTTTACCCAATATCTATCGATATACACCAAAACTACTGCTCTGAAACTCATTTCGGTAAGAGTCGGTGCTATACAAGACAGTTCCTAAATAAACAAATAGATTAAATAAGAGGCACAGAGTTGAAACAAGTAAAAATGGGTGGGGGACTCTGTAATGCAGTCTAACAAACAAGGAAAAAAAGGTTTAAGGAATGACAGCAGCAAAAATCTATGTCCCGAAAGAAGTTGCGTCAAAAATGGTTTTTGCCTTGTTAAAAATGGTAAGCACCGTATAAACAATTATCAAACTTTCTGTTCTAAGTAAACTGAGTACTCCAAATGCCTTGGCTTTTCTAAGGGACACAATCGCCTTTGGTAGGTTTTCTGTAATTGAAGATATATGAGTTTTTCATTTGATCTGCATGTAATACTGGCTGTTTCCAACGTGTTTGCTTGGACCACAGAACTTCAAAGGCCCAGAGACTCACTATAAATCAGCACCAGCTTCTCTGGAAGGAGATGCTCCGCGTGCACTGATACCCTGCAACCCCATGTCCTGCCCATCTGTCAACTTTCAGAGCCTCTGAAGAGGTGTCGTCTCCCAGTTTGTGTTAATTGGCAAATCATTCACCAGGTCAATGGAACAGCACACGGGAAAAAGTCAGCAAAACAAACAACAGGCAAATGTGCCGGGCATGAAAATAGCTCAAAGCAATGTCCTGTTTGTAAAAGCAAATGGGTAAACTGACTCCTGAACCCGACCTCACAGCTGCCCTCTTCATCGCCTCTTCCACTTTGGGGCATGAGAATGAAAACCCCTGGATAGATAATTTCTTTCTTTCTTTCTTTCTTTCTTTCTTTCTTTCTTTCTTTCTTTCTTTCTTTCTTTCTTTCTTTCTTTCTTTCTTTCTTTCTTTCTTTCTTTCTTTCTTTCTCTCTCTCTCTCTCTCTCACTCTCTCTGGCTCATTATTTGTCACTCCCTTCCCTTGTTTTGACATCCTTTAGTATAGTCATTTTTACGGGTTTTTTCTTTTCTCCCTTTATTTCTCTTTTCCTGTATCTCTATTCCTCTCCCTCCCTCCTTCCCTCCTTCCCTCCTTCCCTTCCTTCCTCCATTCCTTTCTTTCTTTCTTTCTTCTCCCTCCTTCTCCACACCCCCCCAACCCCCTTCTGCTTATACTCCCTATTGAGCATTGCAAGGATATGCATAAGTGCTTTGCAAGTTCCCAGAGAAAAGGAACATGCGCTGTCTCTTTGTGATAGCTTACACTCAATATGTATAGGCCTCTGGCATCAGTGGAGCAGACAGCAGTGTTATAGAAAGTGACATGCCTCACGATCAATGAGATTATCAGTTTTTTAGGTCTCGCAGAGCCAACGCGTAAGCGTTGCTCTGCGAGAGTTAAGTAAGGGCTCTAAAAAATGCTCCCAAAGTCTGCAGGCGGATCGGGTATAGTGCATGTGCGCCGGGTGCGTGCACCATTTGTCCGCCTGCAGCCTTTGGGAGGAATTTTGCGGCCGCTTTGATGTTCTCAGTGAGCCGCACGGCCACTGAGAACATCAAAGCGGCTGTGAAAGTGCTCACCATTTGCCACCCCCTCCCTTTCTCACTTCCTGCTTGTTTCTGTCTTCTGTCTCTTTCTATCTTGTTTTCACCCAGCACGTGAATGCTTTCCTCTACCGGACATCACATGTCGCTCGGTATCTGAAACCCGTGGCAAAATGCACTGTGGGTGACGTGGGCAACAGGGCTTTTAGAACCTTCGTCAATGACAGGCTGCGCATCAGCAAAAAAAAACAGAGGCCAATTCTCATCACATTCTCTGCCTCTCTCGTCGTCCCATCACTGTAAATTGCCTGGAATGCGGCTCACACAAAGCCTCCCTTTACCTGGGAACTGCTTCTGAGGCGCATGCTGCCCACAGCAGAAAATCAATAAAAAATAGCGTTTAAGAGGCGTGTCTGGGACTCGGAGTGTGTGCCAAACATTGTCTCTCAGAATTACTATCTGTAGTTTAGTTCCTAAAATGGTGCCTTCGTTGTAACTGTGGCTAGAAAGATGTTTCGATTACTTGAAATCGACGTTCTTATCAAGTGAAATATACACACGCACGCTCACACACACGTACACATACATTCACAGCAAGATTTTTCTGTGTTTAATCGCTCGCTGCTGACATCTGCAGTTATGTAATAACGAATAATCAAAGGGGAGGGATCACTTGTCCTGCGTGAACCAGGGTATGCAGGAGATCGAACAACGGTGTCTCCAAATTAAACCCTCATGCACGTGTAGGGTAGCGTGGTAAGCGGTATATCTTGATTCTCCGCTCTTCTGACACGTGTGTGCATAATCATCGGGTTTGTTTTCGGTATGCAGCCTCCCCCAGGAGGATCTTACCCTCGGTAAAAACAGTAGTGACCCAGTGATGTGGAGGGAGTGTGGGACAATAAAAATCCCCCGGAGACCCAGTATCGGAATTTTATTAGGTCTGGGTTCGGGTGGATCCCATTAGGGGAATGCTCCAGTAGCGTGCGCTCTATTGAAAATATTAAGTTTTCAGGACGCACTAGCATTCAAAATGATTTTAAAATGGCCAACATGTTTCAGCCCTCTATGCCGTGAATCGGACTTTAGGGCTTTCTTCAGGACCCGTGGTGAAAGGTGAAAGTGATACTAGATTACTATATTTATAGCAAGCAGGTGTGTAGAAAAGGGAAATTATCAACCTGTTTCTTTTTCTCGAGGTCACGTTGTACCTATAGTTCGAACATAATGATAAAAGACATACACAAAAGGGAAAACAAGGGTAAGGGAGACACATAATGTAGTGAATTCACTACTAGACAATGCAGATTGTAGCAACTTAAAATAGCAATACTTCATAACCCCCAGTAATTGGCAGTGTCAACTCTCTCTTTCTCCAACAGGCTATTTCATGCAAAAAGTGATTCATAGACGTTGAATCATACTAATATGCAAATGTGTAGGGTTCAGATGATACCCCACCACTCAGATGACTATCGTGGTGAGTCAAATATGTGGCAATCGTTTATCACGTGGCATGCAAAAAAACTCATTCATAAATATGTGCAGTTTCTGCTGTCTTTAGCATGATAATGGTTGCCCCGCGTAGTGAAAATCTTTCATACCGATGTGCTCTGTGCGCCAAAATCATACCTGAAATAAACAATAGTAACACCTTCTTTGGGTGTGACAAGGGCATATAAATACTTATATGCAAATGTGTAGGGTTCAGATAATACCCCACCACCTCAGATGACTATCGTGGTGAGTCAAATATGTGACAATCATTTATCACATGACATGCAAAAAACTCATTCATAAATATGTGCCGTTTCTACTGTCTTGAGCATGATAATGGTTGCCCCGCGTAGTGAAAATCTTTCATACCGAAGTGCTCTGTGCGCCAAAATCATACCTGAAATGTACATTAGTTACACCTCCTTCGGGTGTGACAAGGGCTTCGAGGGGGCTAGATAGAAGGAATAACTAAGTGTTAGCGTGAGGCGGGTCTCTGTATACTTGCGGTTTTGTTGCAGCAGGGTCTCGTGGCAGTACCTAACGCTCCTGTCCTCGCGCTTTGCGTTGCGCTTCTGCTGCCTCTTGCGACCCGGAAGTAACAGGACTGAGCTTCCGGGTCGGTATTTTGAGGTTTCCATTCATGGAAATAGAAAGGGGACTGAGCAGTCCTTCGAGTTTACACTGTTATGAAGTGGAGAACTTGGGTAATCATATTTCTAAGGAGATAATACTGGTGCTTCATTTCTTATTCCGAGAATAAGGATAATGTTAAAGAAAAATGATAAGATGGAAATGAAAAATAAAATAAAAATAAAAATAAAAATGAAATCGGAATTGTCCAAATTATGGTGAGCAGTTGCGAAGTTTTGCAATGTAATCAGTTAATTCGATGGCAAGAAGTTTATTGACATTTAGGCACTTAGTGAATCCCTGGTGCTTCTCACAATGTAACTTGGGGATATCTTTCTTTTAGGTCTTTGGGAATTCGCCTCATTTGCCTCTGCTGATGTTAGTTATGGGAAACAGTCTCATTTCAACACGCTCAGCCACGGAATATTGTCATTCAGCCCCCTTGTATCTGTCCCCAGACGGTGGACCCAACGTTGCTCTTTCTCAAAGAGGATTCTTTCTGCGTTGCTGTCCTTTATGTCCAGAGTTTCAAGGATGACCCAACTAAGGTCATTCACTGTATGGTTTTTCTCCAGAAAATGACTGGCCATCTTGGTTGTGATTTTTTTACATTTAACGTTGCTCCTGTGCTCAACGATCCTTTGTTTGGCTTTTCTGCAGGTCATGCCAATGTAATGCAGTTGGCAGGGGCAGGTGATCATGTAAACTACATGGCTCGTGTTACAGTTGGTATGTCTGAGCATGCTCCATTTGAGATTTGGAAGTAGTTGTAACTCTTTTGTTGGTTGAGTCAATTTACAAACTGAGCAAGAGCCACAGGGATAGTGTCCAGTAATGGGGGGATTCCCCCACAAATTGGACTGTTGTCCTCGTTTTGTTACAGGTGGTCTCGTGTGCACCAGGATGTCTTTCAGGTTCCTGCAACGCCTGTTAGCAAATCTCGGTTTGGGCCAAGAAAGTGCGCCAGATGTGAGGATCCTCCAATTCTTATTCACAATTTTTTTGACTTTGTCAGTTACCGGACTGAAGGTGGTGACACAGGTAGTGAGATCTTCAGGTTCTGTTTTTGTGAAGTTCTCCAAATGGCCTTCTCTGTTTTGGTGTTGTGCTCTTTTTTTACATTTATTTACCACTCGTTTTGGGTAGTCTCGATGTTGGAGTTTGGTGCAAAGGTCTTGTGCTTGTGCCCGGTACTCGGTGTTCTTGCTGCAGTTCCTCCGCAGCCTGAGGAACTGGCTGTAGGGGAGATTTTCCCTCAAAGGGTGGGGATGAAAGCTCTTGAAAGAGAGGAGACTGTTCTTTGCTGTTTCTTTGAAGAAAGTGCGTGTTTGTAGACGCCCGTCTTCTGCATATATTGTAATATCCAGGAAGTCTAAGCTTTTTCTATTTGCACTGTAAGTAAACTTCAGACAGTTGTCTTTTGTGTTCAGCCATGCATGGAAATCTTTTAGATCCTCCTCGTTGCCCGCCCAGATTAACAGGATGTCGTCAATATACCGCTTCCAAAGCAGTATATGACGAATATAGGGGTTGGTTTCTGTGTGTATATGAATGCCCTCAAAGGTGCTTACATATAACCCAGCCACACTTGGGGCAAAGGTACTGCCCATCGAGGTCCCATGGCATTGTAAGTATAGTGTCTCATTGTATAGAAAATGATTCTCTGTCAAAGCCATGCGGCAACATTCCAAAACGAAGTGTCTAGGGGTTTTGTATGTCCAGTCCTTCTCGAAAAGAATTTGTTCAAGCATATCCAGGGTCTCTTGTTGTGGTAGGCTCGTGTAGAGACTTTCCACATCAAGTCCTACAAGCATCATGGTGTCGGGTGAATATTCAACATCTTTGAGTAAGTTCAGAAGGTGTCGCGTATCTTTTAAGTAAGTGGGTGTACTCTGAACCAATGGTTTGAGGTAATGATCAGCAAACTGCGAGAGAGGCTCTAAGACCGACCCGATGCCTGACACTATCGGTCGCCCTGGTGGTGGTATTCGGGCCTTGTGAATTTTGGGCAAAGAGTAGAAATATGGAGTTTTGGGGTTCTTTGCTACTAGGAAGTCAGCTTCTTTTTTGGAAAGCCAATTGTGAGCTTCCGCCTCTTCAATCATCATTTGTATTTCTCTCTGTAACCTCGTGGTGGGATCAGTGGATAGTTTTTTGTAGAACTTGTCATCCGAAAGGAGATCAAGGCACTGCTTGTCATAACCCTCTGCAGACAAGATAACTACCCCCCCTCCTTTATCGGCTGGTTTTATAATGATTTGGCCGTCGTTCTTCAATTCATCCAACGCTGTCTGTTCAGCTCTCGTTACATTGTGAAACGGTTTCTGTTGGTCAGATGATAGTTCGTCTACTTCTCTCATAATGGCTTGCTCAAAGGTTGCGATTTCAATCGGAACTTGAGAGGGCAATGGGCAAAAAGTGGACTTGTTCCTCAATGAGGTGTCTCCCTCTGGGATGTATTTCGGTTGGTCCTTAAAAAAGGCTTTTAATTTTAGGGTTCGGCAGAATTCCGCCAATTCACATTTTATTCTGAAGACATCTGTTTTGGGGGTAGGGACGAATCCCAGGCCTTTATTAAGGACATCTTCTTGTTCCTTGGTTGGGACCTTATCGGTCAGATTCACGATGAGGGAACAGTGTTGGCTTTTGTCACACTCCTCGTTTGGACCTGGCGGGTTTGGTCTGACCAGGTTACTCCTCGATTCTTTCCTCGTTGTTGAGGTTGGCCCCTCCCTAAAAAAGGAACCCTGGGTGGAAAGTTTTGTCCTTGTTGTTGGGATCCTTGATGGTTCATGGGCGGGGGTCCCGAGAAGAAGGGGTTCATCCAACCTTGAAAATGTGGGTTGAAGGGTTGAAATGGAATTCCTTGGTGGTCTACCTGGAAGAATGGAGGACGCCATGTGCTCCTGCCTCTTCGGTTATTCCTCCTGTTTTGTGGTCTTCCTCTATTATAATTGGGGAATTCATCTCCACTTTGGTCCGATCCATCAACTGAGGACCCACTGGTTGACCCATAGTTTGATGCATTGTCATTAAATTTGTGGTCCTTATTGCTATAAGGGTGTATACGTTCAAGGGAAAACCTCTTCAGTTCTTTTGCTAATTTTTGTAACTTGGTCTGGGTGAGATATTCTTGAGTATCGTCCATTTCCTTATTGATCTCTTCAAGCCTTTTCTTATAAATGGTTACATTCACCGTATTGTTCAGTTTTGTTTCAAGGATTTGGATTTTAACAGTGAGTTCGTCTGTTAGTCTTGATGCTGTCTTTATTATTAGGACTAAGTAGTCCCTTGTACACTTCCAGGATATGGCCGACCAGTTTTTTCTAAAGGCCAGATCTTTCAAAAAGATGCGTGGGGCATTTGTAACCCAGAGGCCTCTGGGAGCTGCATTTACCCTCAGGTATTCCGTCATGATAATCCCGTGGACGGCATTTCTTACTTGTTCCTTTTTTATTTCGGTCAATTCATCCCAGTCTGTGGTGCTTGCTAGAGTCTGAGTGAGGTCACTGTCCAAAAAACGCGGAGGTTTTGCTAGTATGGCATCAATTTCTTCGGTTGTATAGCTTAGTCCGAAGTTTTCAGCCATGGTTGGTTCGTGCCAAGGCAGAAGGCTCAATCTGGTAAGGTTTACCAGAGAGTCTAGATCTCAGAATTCTCCCACAGCTGTGCGCTGCTTAGAATATACTAATCAATTGGATGGGGGAGAAGGAAAGTACTGATCCCTCAGTTTCCTTAGGTAATTACAAATAATCAAAGGGGAGGGATCACTTGTCCTGCGTGAACCAGGGTATGCAGGAGATCCAACAACGGTGTCTCCAAATTAAACCCTCATGCACGTGTAGGGTAGCGTGGTAAGTGGTATATCTTGATTCTCCGCTCTTCTGACACGTGTGTGCATAATCATCGGATTTGTTTTCGGTATGCAGCCTCCACCAGGAGGATCTTACCCTCGGTAAAAACAGTAGTGACCCAGTGATGTGGAGGGAGTGTGGGACAATAAAAATCCCCCGGAGACCCAGTATCGGAATTTTATTAGGTCTGGGTTCGGGTGGATCCCATTAGGGGAATGCTCCAGTAGCGTGCGCTCTATTGAAAATATTAAGTTTTCAGGACGCACTAGCATTCAAAATGATTTTAAAATGGCCAACATGTTTCAGCCCTCTATGCCGTGAATCGGACTTTAGGGCTTTCTTCAGGACCCGTGGTGAAAGGTGAAAGTGATACTAGATTACTATATTTATAGCAAGCAGGTGTGTAGAAAAGGGAAATTATCAACCTGTTTCTTTTTCTCGAGGTCACGTTGTACCTATAGTTCGAACATAATGATAAAAGACATACACAAAAGGGAAAACAAGGGTAAGGGAGACACATAATGTAGTGAATTCACTACTAGACAATGCAGATTGTAGCAACTTAAAATAGCAATACTTCATAACCCCCAGTAATTGGCAGTGTCAACTCTCTCTTTCTCCAACAGGCTATTTCATGCAAAAAGTGATTCATAGACGTTGAATCATACTAATATGCAAATGTGTAGGGTTCAGATGATACCCCACCACTCAGATGACTATCGTGGTGAGTCAAATATGTGGCAATCGTTTATCACGTGGCATGCAAAAAAACTCATTCATAAATATGTGCAGTTTCTGCTGTCTTGAGCATGATAATGGTTGCCCCGCGTAGTGAAAATCTTTCATACCGATGTGCTCTGTGCGCCAAAATCATACCTGAAATAAACAATAGTAACACCTCCTTTGGGTGTGACAAGGGCATATAAATACTTATATGCAAATGTGTAGGGTTCAGATAATACCCCACCACCTCAGATGACTATCGTGGTGAGTCAAATATGTGACATTCATTTATCACATGACATGCAAAAAACTCATTCATAAATATGTGCCGTTTCTACTGTCTTGAGCATGATAATGGTTGCCCCGCGTAGTGAAAATCTTTCATACCGAAGTGCTCTGTGCGCCAAAATCATACCTGAAATGTACATTAGTTACACCTCCTTCGGGTGTGACAAGGGCTTCGAGGGGGCTAGATAGAAGGAATAACTAAGTGTTAGCGTGAGGCGGGTCTCTGTATACTTGCGGTTTTGTTGCAGCAGGGTCTCGTGGCAGTACCTAACGCTCCTGTCCTCGCGCTTTGCGTTGCGCTTCTGCTGCCTCTTGCGACCCGGAAGTAACAGGACTGAGCTTCCGGGTCGGTATTTTGAGGTTTCCATTCATGGAAATAGAAAGGGGACTGAGCAGTCCTTCGAGTTTACACTGTTATGAAGTGGAGAACTTGGGTAATCATATTTCTAAGGAGATAATTCTAAGAGCGCACGCTACTGGAGCATTCCCCTAATGGGATCCACCCGAACCCAGACCTAATAAAATTCCGATACTGGGTCTCCGGGGGATTTTTATTGTCCCACACTCCCTCCACATCACTGGGTCACTACTGTTTTTACCGAGGGTAAGATCCTCCTGGTGGAGGCTGCATACCGAAAACAAACCCGATGATTATGCACACACGTGTCAGAAGAGCGGAGAATCAAGATATACCGCTTACCACGCTACCCTACACGTGCATGAGGGTTTAATTTGGAGACACCGTTGTTCGATCTCCTGTATACCCTGGTTCACGCAGGACAAGTGATCCCTCCCCTTTGATTATTTGTAATTACCTAAGGAAACTGAGGGATCAGTACTTTCCTTCTCCCCCATCCAATTGATTAGTATATTCTAAGCAGCGCACAGCTGTGGGAGAATTCTGAGATCTAGACTCTCTGGTAAACCTTACCAGATTGAGCCTTCTGCCTTGGCACGAACCAAGCATGGCTGAAAACTTCGGACTAAGCTATACAACCGAAGAAATTGATGCCATACTAGCAAAACCTCCGCGTTTTTTGGACAGTGACCTCACTCAGACTCTAGCAAGCACCACAGACTGGGATGAATTGACCGAAATAAAAAAGGAACAAGTAAGAACTGCCGTCCACGGGATTATCATGACGGAATACCTGAGGGTAAATGCAGCTCCCAGAGGCCTCTGGGTTACAAATGCCCCACGCATCTTTTTGAAAGATCTGGCCTTTAGAAAAGACTGGTCGGCCATATCCTGGAAGTGTACAAGGGACTACTTAGTCCTAATAATAAAGACAGCATCAAGACTAACAGACGAACTCACTGTTAAAATCCAAATCCTTGAAACAAAACTGAACAATACGGTGAATGTAACCATTTATAAGAAAAGGCTTGAAGAGATCAATAAGGAAATGGACGATACTCAAGAATATCTCACCCAGACCAAGTTACAAAAATTAGCAAAAGAACTGAAGAGGTTTTCCCTTGAACGTATACACCCTTATAGCAATAAGGACCACAAATTTAATGACAATGCATCAACCTATGGGTCAACCAGTGGGTCCTCAGTTGATGGATCGGACCAAAGTGGAGATGAATTCCCCAATTATAATAGAGGAAGACCACAAAACAGGAGGAATAACCGACGAGGCAGGAGCACATGGCGTCCTCCATTCTTCCAGGTAGACCACCAAGGAATTCCATTTCAACCCTTCAACCCACATTTTCAAGGTTGGATGAACCCCTTCTTCTCGGGACCCCCGCCCATGAACCATCAAGGACCCCAACAACAAGGACAAAACTTTCCACCCAGGGTTCCTTTTTTAGGGAGGGGCCAACCTCAACAACGAGGAAAGAATCGAGGAGTAACCTGGTCAGACCAAACCCGCCAGGTCCAAACGAGGAGTGTGACAAAAGCCAACACTGTTCCCTCATCGTGAATCTGACCGATAAGGTCCTAACCAAGGAACAAGAAGATGTCCTTAATAAAGGCCTGGGATTCGTCCCTACCCCCAAAACAGATGTCTTCAGAATAAAATGTGAATTGGCGGAATTCTGCCTAACCCTAAAATTAAAAGCCTTTTTTAAGACCAACCGAAATACATCCCAGAGGGAGACACCTCATTGAGGAACAAGTCCACTTTTTGCCCATTGCCCTCTCAAGTTCCGATTGAAATCGCAACCTTTGAGCAAGCCATTATGAGAGAAGTAGACGAACTATCATCTGACCAACAGAAACCGTTTCACAATGTAACGAGAGCTGAACAGACAGCGTTGGATGAATTGAAGAACGACGGCCAAATCATTATAAAACCAGCCGATAAAGGAGGGGGGGTAGTTATCTTGTCTGCAGAGGGTTATGACAAGCAGTGCCTTGATCTCCTTTCGGATGACAAGTTCTACAAAAAACTATCCACTGATCCCACCACGAGGTTACAGAGAGAAATACAAATGATGATTGAAGAGGCGGAAGCTCACAATTGGCTTTCCAAAAAAGAAGCTGACTTCCTAGTAGCAAAGAACCCCAAAACTCCATATTTCTACTCTTTGCCCAAAATTCACAAGGCCCGAATACCACCACCAGGGCGACCGATAGTGTCAGGCATCGGGTCGGTCTTAGAGCCTCTCTCGCAGTTTGCTGATCATTACCTCAAACCATTGGTTCAGAGTACACCCACTTACTTAAAAGATACGCGACACCTTCTGAACTTACTCAAAGATGTTGAATATTCACCCGACACCATGATGCTTGTAGGACTTGATGTGGAAAGTCTCTACACGAGCCTACCACAACAAGAGACCCTGGATATGCTTGAACAAATTCTTTTCGAGAAGGACTGGACATACAAAACCCCTAGACACTTCGTTTTGGAATGTTGCCGCATGGCTTTGACAGAGAATCATTTTCTATACAATGAGACAGTATACTTACAATGCCATGGGACCTCGATGGGCAGTACCTTTGCCCCGAGTGTGGCTGGGTTATATGTAAGCACCTTTGAGGGCATTCATATACACACAGAAACCAACCCCTATATTCGTCATATACTGCTTTGGAAGCGGTATATTGAAGACATCCTGTTAATCTGGGCGGGCAACGAGGAGGATCTAAAAGATTTCCATGCATGGCTGAACACAAAAGACAACTGTCTGAAGTTTACTTACAGTGCAAATAGAAAAAGCTTAGACTTCCTGGATATTACAATATATGCAGAAGACGGGCGTCTACAAACACGCACTTTCTTCAAAGAAACAGCAAAGAACAGTCTCCTCTCTTTCAAGAGCTTTCATCCCCGCCCTTTGAGGGAAAATCTCCCCTACAGCCAGTTCCTCAGGCTGCGGAGGAACTGCAGCAAGAACACCGAGTACCGGGCACAAGCACAAGACCTTTGCACCAAACTCCAACATCAAGACTACCCAAAACGAGTGGTAAATAAATGTAAAAAAAAGAGAACAACACCAAAACAGAGAAGGCCTTTTGGAGACCTTCACAAAAACAGAACCTGAAGATCTCACTACCTGCGTCACCACCTTCAGTCCGGTAACTGACAAAGTCAAAAAAATTGTGAATAAGAATTGGACGATCCTCACATCTGGCGCACTTTCTTGGCCCAAACCGAGATTTGCTAACAGGCGTTGCAGGAACCTGAAAGACATCCTGGTGCACACGAGACCACCTGTAACAAAACGAGGACAACAGTCCAATTTGTGGGGGAATCCCCCCATTACTGGACACTATCCCTGTGGCTCTTGCTCAGTTTGTAAATTGACTCAACCAACAAAAGAGTTACAACTACTTCCAAATCTCAAATGGAGAATGCTCAGACATACCAACTGTAACACGAGCCATGTAGTTTACATGATCACCTGCCCCTGCCAACTGCATTACATTGGCATGACCTGCAGAAAAGCCAAACAAAGGATCGTTGAGCACAGGAACAACGTTAAATGTAAAAAAATCACAACCAAGATGGCCAGTCATTTTCTGGAGAAAAACCATACAGTGAATGACCTTAGTTGGGTCATCCTTGAAACTCTGGACATAAAGGACAGCAACGCAGAAAGAATCCTCTTTGAGAAAGAGCAACGTTGGGTTCACCGTCTGGGGACAGATACAAGGGGGCTGAATGACAATATTCCGTGGCTGAGCGTGTTGAAATGAGACTGTTTCCCATAACTAACATCAGCAGAGGCGAATGAGGCGAATTCCCAAAGACCTAAAAGAAAGATATCCCCAAGTTACATTGTGAGAAGCACCAGGGATTCACTAAGTGCCTAAATGTCAATAAACTTCTTGCCATCGAATTAACTGATTACATTGCAAAACTTCGCAACTGCTCACCATAATTTGGACAATTCCGATTTCATTTTTATTTTTATTTTATTTTTCATTTCCATCTTATCATTTTTCTTTAACATTATCCTTATTCTCGGAATAATGAGTGCGCTTCAAAATGAAGCACCAGTATTGTCTCCTTAGAAATATGATTACCCAAGTTCTCCACTTCATAACAGTGTAAACTCGAAGGACTGCTCAGTCCCCTTTCTATTTCCATGAATGGAAACCTCAAAATACCGACCCGGAAGCTCAGTCCTGTTACTTCCGGGTCGCAAGAGGCAGCAGAAGCGCAACGCAAAGCGCGAGGACAGGAGCGTTAGGTACTGCCACGAGACCCTGCTGCAACAAAACCGCAAGTATACAGAGACCCGCCTCACGCTAACACTTAGTTATTCCTTCTATCTAGCCCCCTCGAAGCCCTTGTCACACCCGAAGGAGGTGTAACTAATGTACATTTCAGGTATGATTTTGGCGCACAGAGCACTTCGGTATGAAAGATTTTCACTACGCGGGGCAACCATTATCATGCTCAAGACAGTAGAAACGGCACATATTTATGAATGAGTTTTTTGCATGTCATGTGATAAATGATTGTCACATATTTGACTCACCACGATAGTCATCTGAGGTGGTGGGGTATTATCTGAACCCTACACATTTGCATATAAGTATTTATATGCCCTTGTCACACCCAAAGGAGGTGTTACTATTGTTTATTTCAGGTATGATTTTGGCGCACAGAGCACATCGGTATGAAAGATTTTCACTACGCGGGGCAACCATTATCATGCTCAAGACAGCAGAAACTGCACATATTTATGAATGAGTTTTTTTGCATGCCACGTGATAAACGATTGCCACATATTTGACTCACCACGATAGTCATCTGAGTGGTGGGGTATCATCTGAACCCTACACATTTGCATATTAGTATGATTCAACGTCTATGAATCACTTTTTGCATGAAATAGCCTGTTGGAGAAAGAGAGAGTTGACACTGCCAATTACTGGGGGTTATGAAGTATTGCTATTTTAAGTTGCTACAATCTGCATTGTCTAGTAGTGAATTCACTACATTATGTGTCTCCCTTACCCTTGTTTTCCCTTTTGTGTATGTCTTTTATCATTATGTTCGAACTATAGGTACAACGTGACCTCGAGAAAAAGAAACAGGTTGATAATTTCCCTTTTCTACACACCTGCTTGCTATAAATATAGTAATCTAGTATCACTTTCACCTTTCACCACGGGTCCTGAAGAAAGCCCTAAAGTCCGATTCACGGCATAGAGGGCTGAAACATGTTGGCCATTTTAAAATCATTTTGAATGCTAGTGCGTCCTGAAAACTTAATATTTTCAATAGAGCGCACGCTACTGGAGCATTCCCCTAATGGGATCCACCCGAACCCAGACCTAATAAAATTCCGATACTGGGTCTGCGGGGGATTTTTATTGTCCCACACTCCCTCCACATCACTGGGTCACTACTGTTTTTACCGAGGGTAAGATCCTCCTGGTGGAGGCTGCATACCGAAAACAAACCCGATGATTATGCACACACGTGTCAGAAGAGCGGAGAATCAAGATATACCGCTTACCACGCTACCCTACACGTGCATGAGGGTTTAATTTGGAGACACCGTTGTTCGATCTCCTGCATACCCTGGTTCACGCAGGACAAGTGATCCCTCCCCTTTGATTATTTGTAATTACCTAAGGAAACTGAGGGATCAGTACTTTCCTTCTCCCCCATCCAATTGATTAGTATGTTATGTAATAACGGTCATCAGTTCACATCCTGGCAGGACCAACTCATACACGTGCCATTTAGTGCTAATTCTTTCACACACATGCACGCACGCACGCACACACACACAAACACACACACATACATTCACAGCAAGATTATTTTGTGTTTTAAACGCTCGATGCTGACATCTGCAATTATGTAATAAAGGTCATCAGTTCACATCCTGGCAGGACCAAAGGTCATCAGTTCACATCCTGGCAGGACCAACTCACACACGTGCCATTTAGTGCTAATTCTTTCACACACATGCACACACACACACACACACACATTCACAGCAAGTAATTACATACTACGTGGCCACCGGCTTGTCTACCTCTAAATTCACCGCGGAAAGCAAGGCGCCCTGTACTTTCACCTCATGCAGCGCAAGTTTTACAACTTCTTTACTCAGCTGAAAAGCACGTTCTTATCAATGTCGCCATCGATTTGCCTCTTGCTGTGTTCGTTCCCGCACAAATGGAACATCCCCTCAACCTACCCTTTCATACTTGAATTGTAACTTTCACACCTACATGTCAGACAAGTAAACATTAAGAAAGCATGTCTAGCTCACGTACATTTCTTTGTGAAACTAAAGGCAAGTGCGAAACCTTTGTTATTTAAAAAACACTCCCCTTTTTTTCCAAACTAATTTGCTACTTTAATGAAACCAAACTAGCATTTACCATCTCTTCTTGATACGACGCCATACCTTCACATCGCCATACCTTCACATCACCGACGCTAAAAGCTCCACAACTTTTGCTTTAAACAGTAAGTTTCCTAAGATTACAAGCAAGATCGTCTTTTTTTGGCAAGCTTTTTCAATGACATAGACGCATAGCATGTAAACTAATTGCTTGCTTATTGCAGTCATGTAATGCCTCTTGGGAAATGTACAGTTAATGCATTTTAATCATTTATGTCGTATGTGCACCTTCGCATCTAGCTGTCTGGTGTTCGATCTGCATGTTTGTTACACCTTAGAGACTTTGACTCTGAATCCTGCAAGGACATCCAGCCAGTTTGTTCCGGGGGTTACTAGTTGCTCCTTTTTTATATTTACGTTCGGTTTTAATGGCTGCTAGGGTTGCTTTGGGTTTACACTGAAGAGCTGAGTGCTGGCATGGAGGGGTAAGGTCAGTCAACTGCCAGGTTAAGTTTGGCCAAGGACTATCTCAGGCTGTTAGAGCTGGGAAGAGCCAGTGACGTCAGGCTTGTGCTCCTTTTCGTGTTCATCACCATCTATTATTCTCTGGCAGTCAACACCTACCCGAGCCTTGTCCACATCTGGTATTGTTTGTTACTGCTAACTCTTTCACATGCACGCACACAAACACACCAAAGGTCATCAGTTCACATCCTGGCAGGGCCAACTCACACTTCCAATTTCTAAGGTGGATGAATTGAGTACCGTTACATTGGGTAATAGTAATTCCTTTTAATTGTGTTGTGAGTGTGCGTGGTGGCCAAAATGCACAGGCACAGCCAGACGCTGAACTGACCCATACCCGTGTGCCAAATGCTGAACAGTATCACGCAGCAGTCAAAAAAAATGGTGCACTCTCAGATTTTGGCACACCTTCCTGGCTGTGCTAGAGTGCTATCCAATATTTATTAATGTTATTGATTCTGCATGATATCTTTCAGCACCCCCTTTAAGGCAATTCATGAAAGTATATATTTCACAAATGTTAACAATAAATATAATTGTACGGCCACGTATACTGCTAATAATAACAACAATGCAAGGAACAATGGACCCTCGTGAGCCCTTGCTGGGCCTAATTCAGGCATTCATTGCTTGATAGACGTCCCATGTCACGCGGTATTTGAAACACGTGACAAAATGCACTGAGGGTGACGTGGACAACAGGGCTTTTAGATCCTTCATCAATGGAAAACAGATTTAGAGAGTTGGTGGGCGGACGGGAAATTACAGGTATTCCTCAACTATACGTCTACCTATTGAAAGCCTACTTTAAGAATCAGTCATTTTTTCACCCACTCGCAGGCGTGCTATTTAGTGCTAATTCTTTCACACACATGCACGCATGCACACAAACGAACACACACATATACATTCACAGCAAGATTTTTCAGTGTTTTAAACGCTCGCTGCTGACATCTGCAGTTAAGTAATAAAGGTCATCAGTTCACATACTGGCAGGACCAACTCACACTTCCAGCTTCTAAGGTGGATGAATTGAGTACTGTTACATTGGGTAATAGTTGTTCCTTTTAATTGTGTTGTGAGTGCGCCTGCTGGCCGAAATAGACTGCCACGTTAACGCATGCATGCAACACATAAAGCCAATGGTTCAACGGCTCCGGCTAAGGGGGGATAAATATATCACTTTGTGTGCAGACTAATTTCTGAGATTCATGCGCATCAGCAAAAACTGAGGTCTGCGGGTGGCCAATTCTCATCACATTCTCTGCCTCTCTCGTCATCCCGTCACTGTAAATTGCCTGGAATGCGGCTCGCACAAAGCCTCCCTTTACCTGGGGAATGCTTCTGAGGAGCACGCTGCCCACAGCAGAAAATCAATAACTCACTCTATCTGTTTATCTATCGCACTCACTCTATCTATCGCCATCACTCTATCTATCTATCTATCTATCTATCGATTGCCCTCACTTTATCTATCTGTCTATCTATCTATTGCCCTCACTCTATCTATCTATCTCTCTATCTATCTATCACTCTCACTTTATCTATCTATCTATCGCCCTCACTCTATCTATCTATCGCCATCTATCTATCTATCGCCCTCTATCTATTGCCCTCACTCTATCTATCTATCTCTCATTCTATCTATCTATCTATCTATCTATCTATCTATCTATCTATCTATCTATCTATCTATCTATCTATTCATCTATCTATCTATCTATCTATCTCTCCCTCACTCTACCTATCTATCTATCTTTTGCCCTCACTCTATCTATCTATCGCCCTCCCTCTATCTATCTATCGCCCCCCTCCCTCTATCTATCTATCGCCCTCCCTCTATCTATCTATCGCCCTCACTCTATCTATCTATCGCCCTCACTCTATCTATCTATCGCATCACCACAGCATCACTCAGCACCACCACAGCATCACTCAGGGGCACCACAACATCACTATGCGCTATCACAGCATCACTGAACGCCACAGCATCACTCAGCACCACCACAACATCACTCAGGGGCACGACAACATCACTATGCGCTATCACAGCATCACTGAACGCCACAAAATCACTCAGCGCCACCACAGCATCAATCTGTGTAACCATTCAACAACTGGTTCAAATATGTTCTCTCAATGTTTCAAGCTTTATTACAAATGTCACAAAAAGATGTTAATATTTCACTTCTGTTCTTGGATTTTCATCACAATAAAATACACTGAACATAATCTTCACAAAAGTTATTTACAAAAGTTTAAGCTATTGCCATTATACATTACAATAACTTTTATTTAAGTATTAATTATTTTAAAAAATTAAAAGCCATTGTTATTTGTAATAATACTACATCTAAGTCACGTAAATACAACACATATTGCATTACAAATGCTATAAGTGTCACATTTGCTAAAGTTACAACTATTGGCATTGTAAATGACAAAGCTATTCATTTAGCTATTTTCAAAACCAACACCTAAATAAAAAAATTGTCATTTACAATACCAATAGCTCAAACTTTCCTAATGCGAGACCTATTGCATTGCAAATGCTAGTTACGACATTGTGAGTGACACATGTCCGAAGTATGCAAACGCTGCAATGGATGTCTGCTGTCCCATGCAGAATTTGACTACTGGTGCAATTGCACCTGCACACGACCAGGCAAACAGCCAATCCCCACACTGTTATTATTCACGCGGGGCATGGATGTGTGTCTCACTGCACACTGCTCTTTGCACAGAAAAGGCTTAATGAATCATTTCCTGTGAAATGGCTGAGGCTACTTGGTATTCTTCTGTGTTTTGTTGATCAGCTCCATGACTTCTGCCTTCAGTTAGATCATTGACTTGACACAATTAAAATGTATATTTGACCCAGGCAAGGGACATGATCAGTAAACCTTTCTATGCTCACTGATCAATGACCTGATGCTTATGAAGGTGGTGCTGGAGCTCTGCAACTTGATCTTGACTCCATCAACTATCCAAGCCCCTTCCCTCGATAGACTACAGCACATAAGAATCTGAATCCAGGACCAAGCCTACAATGTATCGTCTTGTTCCTTGCTATCCACAAACAGAGAATAACGCTTTCACTTTTACAGCCACATTAAATTGTGATGTCTCTAAGGATTTAAACTTTGACTGCTCTTTTTCCTATGACCCAGCTCATCTGCTCATTCACTTCGATGTTCTACTGCTATGTGGAGAGCCCGTGGCTTCTGTTTCAGCTTACCTTAGCTTTGTATCTTCACAGAAATTGATCACCAACTATATGTGATCTATTGATCATTGGATATGAGAAATAAGCCTTATAAAAGAGATATAATGTTGGTTGGAGACCACATGATGCTTGGCCTATTAACATTTAGCCTCTGATGGCAAAGAGTGACCCACACAAGTGATAGGTTTTAGTAATTGTTTGGTTTATCAACTTTAGAACCCTTCAACTGGTTTCCCATTTTCTCGGTTTCCCTCACTTAGCTCAGGTACTAATAGTCTTTTCCTTCTCAGCATAAGAACATGTAAGCTGTATGTATATGGGTCTTTCCCGCCATCTGACTCAACAACTTGAAAGAGTTATTTCTTCATCTGAACCTACGGATCACATTACTGGACAGGTTAACTTATTGGTTTTCAGTGGCCAGTCATGGCGATCAGAATTTCCTGGACAAAGTCATGTAAACTCTTTTAAAAAAGGTACACAGGTCATAAAATCTCTGCTAAAAATGTACTTCTGTCATACGAAATATGGTTGTGTTCAAGGACCAATGGTATGGTCGAGGAAGAGGCATTTCCGAAGGAAGAGCTGGGTCTTTCGTTAATGATTGTCCCTGTATGATAAATTGTTGAAGAGTTTTGGCCTTCTCTACACACTCTTTTGGAGGGGTTAATGGAAGAGCCACAAGGGCACCGACTACTAATGAGGGTTGAACTATTGCAGCCCTTGAGAGGGAACAAGGTTGGGTGAGGATGGAGCGTCGGTGTTTGTGGCATGGTAGCTTGTCTGGCCCTAAAATGAGAGAATGGCAAGAAGGAAAGATGAGCTTAAACAACTTCCAAGCATCTTTGATGACAAGATACTTTGCTTGATAGGCAGCAATGTCTGATCGGTAGGTCACCACCTCCACTTGGATTTACTCCAGAGACTTTGCTACACTAGTGCATTCTCCTATGTTTGGATCCACAGCAAGTGGGAACATTGAAATATTGTGGGCAGTGATGCCTTTCGAATTTGGGGTATACTAAATCAGGGATGCTTGTACCCAACACCACCTTTCCCCTGGTACTCCTGCTACTCTAGGTCAGGTCCACACATGCGATTTTGCAGCTGCTGTGTTTTCCACATAATTAAGGATTTGGCTCATTTGACATATATTCCATCATCTGCTGTATAATCTTCAGATTTGAACCAAAAAAAAGCTTTTGTTTCTGGCTCAAATGGATCAAACGCTATTAATCATGCTGTGACATGTTTTGGCATACAGTGCAATGCACTTTGCAAAGGTTTGGTGGGTCACCTTTCTGTGCTGTACTTGGGTGTCAAACTGGTACTAATGAGGTGAAACCTTTGCCCTGATAGTAGTAACATAAGTAATATTGACAGAATAATGAGGTAATATAATCATCACAAAAGGTTGCATAATTTACCTGCTCCTGACATACAATTTAGACAATCCTACCACATTATTTGCTCCAACCCAGCATCATAATTCGAGTGGCCCTGGTCTAGTTGTACACAGCACTAACAACAAATGGGGACTCAAGGGCTTGTTAACGGGTTCCAGCATGCGTGCCCTGGAAATGCTCAACAAATAGAGATATGCTGTTTCCCCAGTAAGACAATTAGATAGGGGTATAGGAGGAGGGGAGTCCTCCTTGTCGGAACTAGAGTCCTCACACACCCAGCAAGCTAGGTGTCATGCTTTATCATATGGACTTGCTCCTCGTTGGGTTGGCACTGCAATACCCGACGGGCACCCATAAAGGGGCACTTTAGCAGAGATCTTTTGTTTCTGCCATTTGATCCATGGGTGTGAGGGACCTAAAGAACAGTGTTGATGAGGTGCAGGTGAGTGACGTTGAAAAAGGTTGGATAGTCCACATAAACTATTTATTCGAATGGAAATCCACCTCATTAAAAACTAACAGAATTGCTGCTCTCTGGCTCTATAGTCCAGTGGAGCTTAGCTCATCTCATTTCATGTGGTCGACATGTTTCATGCTTCGTGGTCAATAATGATCCATTGCATTTTATCAGGACCTAGTGTTCACTTACTATCTACACATGGTGGTGGTGGGCAATGAGGATCCTACCTACCACACTTCTTGGAAGCAAGCTCGAAGTCCCGCCAATCCTAGTGGTAACCTAATGCAGGGATAAAACTTGCTCCATACAGTTTGTTGGGGCTCTGAGACACCAGATTTGTGGTGTCCTGTCTGCATTGAGATGGGCGCCGGTAAACCTCTGCGCGTGCAGCCTCCAACAACCAGATACACAGCAAAGATTAACCCGAGCACACACACAGATTGAGATTGAGACAATGTCTATGGTTAGAGAACAACAAATTGATTCCAATCCAACGGTGGTGTCTTTGTGTTTTCTTTTTAATTAGGAGTTCTACACAACGCAGCCAGCCGACACGTGTTTCATCAGAGATAAAGTTATCTCTGAATCTTCAGGGCTGTAAGGCACGTTCACACTCCGTGTTTCTCCCTCAACCGGTAATAATTCCAACCCGGTGGGGTTAATAGCAACAGATGAATGGCTTATATGTAAGCACCGTATGCTGAGTCAAGCCGAATAGGGCATGAAACATGAGAGCAATGGAGGAGCCAATCTGAGTGGGGGATGCTCATTAGCATGGGTAAGAAAAGTCTAGCAGGTACGGTATATGAAAAAAAAAACATCCATAACGCCAGTACAGGCACACCAATAGCCGATATCAACACAACGCTGGATCCTAATATTATTCAAAGAGGGTCCAAAATAGTATGCATCGGCAGCTAAGCGGCACACGGGTATTGTGTCTGTAGATTTAGATGGAGTGCGGCAATCGTTTCCTGGCGGCTTCACCTCAATCCACCAGATACACAGCTCAGTGCCAGTGGTGGAGGAGGATAGAGTGAAGATTGGTGGAAGAGGTGTGGTGCAGTGGCCAGGGCGGCTGCCTCTGGAACACCGAGACTCACGGTTCGAACGCAGCGGAAGGTTAACTCGGCACCATGTGACTCTGGGCAATAGCTCGCTTAATCTTCCCGACGGCCCCCAGCGCCTTGACACCCTTAGGGGTAATTGTTCACGCTTTACAAATACTGGTATTTCATTTTATTGTAATTAAGACATGCTATGCTTCATGACCAGGGATGTGATACCATACATAAAAATTCCAATTACAGTCAGTCAAGATGCAAAGCACTAATATAGTATTTCCACCAGACATTTTCAACAATAGTTTCTTAAATGACCCCAATCAACTTAGAGCCCTTCATATTAAAATAGCTAACTGCATCGGGCTGGCTATGTGTTTAACTGCTACAAACAAACGATGTCTAATGATATGAAAAAGGAGAGGGCCTAAAGTGATGTTAAAGGTGAGCTCATCTGGCTTGGGCAGTGATGAGTGCTCTACGGAGTGTGATATGGAGAGGGCCACCTTCAGCGGAACAGTGCTGTGATTGCTCAGCTCGCGGAGCTGTGAGCCTGCAGTGTGGAGCCCCTGCCAGGACTGCAGAAGCTGCTTCTAATGGTAAAGGTTGCATTGGCTGTGTGAGCAGTAGAGAACTACTAGTCCACATCACCGAAGCATAAACTCAGGAAATAAGACGGCAATAGAAGCTCTCTTGGTGTATCGGCTTGATTACTGCAATAGACTCTATCTGAAGGTCTCTAAAGGCAGGTTGGGAATGCTTCAAAGAGTAAAAAATGCAACGGAATGGCTGCTACCAAAAACTCAAAAACAGGTGCTATAAACCCAACTCAAAACAGGTGCTATAAACCCGGGTCTTGCTGGACTTCTTTGGTTCCCCATCAAGCACAGCCTCTCTTTTAAAGCTCTCTGTTTTACGCATAGGATACTGTATCAAGAGGGGTCCAAGATACTTGTTTCCTCTGATTCAAGCCAATACCCCCTTCATACAGCTTAGGTCTTGTGAAGCTGCTCTGACTGTGATCCCTAGAATGCACAGAATGCGCCTGGGGGCAGCTCTTTTTGACTTTTGGCAGCCAAACTCTGGAATTCAATGCCACTGGACCTGAGACTCGAACCCTCAGAAGAGAGTTTCCTCGAAATAATCACAAGACCTGACTAGTTAGGCAAAGTAGAACTGTCTGGCTCCTCAGATTATCCTGACTCTACCTGACAATTTATATGGTGCTACTTCTGTAGTGCGGGGACCCTCTTTGGAGTAACCAGGTGCTTTATAAAAAATCCTTTAAGATAATATAACAAAAGTCAATGGCTCTGTATAACCTTCCGCAAAATACCACGGCTCTATATTGATCACATCAGCTCTCACAACAGACAAAGAGGTCTGTAATCAGAAGCATAAATGGCCCTGGATTGATCACAAATTCAAGCCAGCTAGCCCTCCGAACTGCGGTTGGTGTCGGGCATGTGGGCTGACTTTTTTCAAATGCAGCAATTGTGTCCATTTTTGCATGACAGTTGTCCGAGGCTCATTGAACATCCCAGCAGGCAGAATTGAACTGTGATGTAATTTTAAAGCAACTGACTATAAAATGTTGCTGTTACCTTGGTCATATTAGTTGTGTATATATGTTTTTTAGTTCCTAAAGCTTTATCTATAATAAGAAATGATGACGAGCTAGATTGAAGTAGTGAAATCATGTGTTTTCTATACCTTTTCATATTATGATGCCTTTTTCATCTATTTAAATTAAGTTTTTAATGTAACGATTTCCTAACCGTATCCGTGTTATCTGTAAAACCACTAAATCCCTTATATGGACCTTGTATTGTGTAACTTATGTTTTATGTATCTTTTATGGCCCTATTGTGCCGAAATAAGGATTATAAATGAAATGAAATGACAAAACCCAAACATTTGCGTCTGGTGAGCTATACCAGTCAAGGAGACAGAATAGTGCAAAAAAAGAGAGGGGGACTCCTTAAAATCAAGCGGACAGGGTCAAAAAGACACAAACCACAAAGACTCCCCATGGAACTATAATCTTGAATTACACAAACTATGTGCAAACTGTACAAAAAAACATATATAAGACTATACAAAACTATAATATTTATCAAAATACATCTCATAACATGAATCAACAAAACGAATATAGCCAACTAAAAGAAGCACCACCTGGCTCCAAGTGCTCTGAACATGCCACATGCACAAGAAGGGGAAACAAGAGGCCACAGTTTCCAAGCAGTGAAGCGATTGCGTACCTTCTAGCTCTCCACACTCATGTACCACCCACACTGTTCCTGTGTGCTGAACTCCGGTGATGCAAATCACGCGAAAGCAAATAAAATGGCTCCTGGGACGCGGCCTGATTTCTAACCCGGAACAAAGGTGCAAAGGTTATGCAAAATTATTTGGTGCAAGCACTGTTTGTCATTCTTTAAATGCCAAATAGCACATTTTAATGAGAGGACGTCAAGGGAAGCATCCAGCTCAGTGTTCGAAATGTGAGACGGTGCGTGTGTAAAGCTCGGCACGCGGGGTTTACAGTTCACGGACTTCCTTGGTTCCAGCTGTGAAAAGGCTAAATGGACTCTCCCTGTCAGTATGAGCTCCAGCCTGAATGAAAGGCCGATTTCTGCGAACCATGTGTTAACCCAGAAGTATTTAAAGACCAGCAAATTGTCAAGTACAAATAGTCAGTCAAACTGGGACCTGAGGTAATAACTATAACAAACACCGAACCCTAGTAACAATAATTTAGATGCAAAGAACCAAATGGCGAATAAAATGTATTCAAAAGAGTTTATGAAAAACAGTTTGAGCCAGTGAAGGAATCTGGCACTCAAACATGAGACCCAGACCACACCTTGCTTCCCACAGGGGGCTATTTGGGGCCCCATATGGGTATCCAGCATATTTCCAGTTCAGGCCATGGCCGGTCACTCTGCTCCTGAGGATTGTCACTAGGGACCCCCCACTTTAGAAACTGCATTGCCTTTCATAATCGCTCTCTCTCAGGCTCGTTGCATCCCACCGAGTACTGATTACGATACCGCCATTTGTATTGGGATCAAAACACTGTCTACTTTAAAAACACAGACCCTATATGGTTGTAGAGAATTTGCTGTAAAGAGCCATGCTGTTCTTCTGTTTATTGATACACTTTTTGATTTTTTATAACAATTTATCACTTGAGTGTATCACCTCTAAAGAGAGAACAGAACATGTTTACTCTGCACCAATGTTCACTGCACAGCTAGCTATGTCTTTAAACTGTTTTTCATAAACTCCTTTGATTACATTTTATTCCTCACTTGGTTCTTTGCATGTAAAGTATTGTTGGTAGGGACCAGAATTTTTTTTTGTTATAGGTCCTCTTCTACTGCAACCATTGACTATAATTAGCACTTTGTGCTTCAAGGCGCTATTTTGGGATTTTCATTGCTTTCGATTTCAACTTTATTACTATTTCAACACTGAAGTAATACATTACACATTGTCTCTAAGTTAAGCCTGTCTGCTCTGTGCAGTAGGTACCCAGGGTTTGAGCTCAGGTTTATTTAGTGACCTTGGTGGGTCACACTGATAAGGATTGTGGTTATTACTTGAGATGGGTTCTTACCCCCTCAACTATTAACTCAATATCTTACGTATGCAAAATATAAATCCATCATTTAGTGCAGTATGGATCACTTGCGGCCTCTGCGCAGTGGGAGGGGTGAGAGTGAAACTACTGAAGAGAGAAAATAAAATAAACAAATAAACCCACTCGCCGAGTTAGCGATGCGGCGAGCGCAAGGTAAGGGGTTTTCTTTATTCATTTCTTTTATTTTCCATATTCCGTTGTTTGTCACTTCCACCCCCCCTCCCGTCTCGCTCCAACGTGTGTGTAATGTAAAATTCTCAAAATGACCCCAATGTAATTTCAATTTTGCCCAGGGCTAGTATTGGCAATTATTGGGAGCCTTCTCATACGGATGTCTTCTTATTGTTAGTGCAAAAAGAACAATTGACGGGCAGAACAATGTCACTCATGCATCAGTCCTGCCAAGCGTCACGCAACAGGTGTGACACTCACGCATTTCAGTGCGGTGATCCGCATCACCGCACTGAAATGAATTGTCACGCATAATTTTGCCACCTGCTGCCAGGCTGCGGCGAGGCTCTAGGCAGCGGCCCTGGAAACAGAATGCGGCAAATTATCGCGGCTGCTACACCACAGACCAGCGCGGCTCATGACACTGTGGGGGGCCGGGCCGGGCTGCCTGCCCTCTCCGCCGATAATGCAGCCAATCACCGACCGGGTGTGTCACCAGGGGGCTGGGATTAAATCAGGATGTGTGGCGGTACTAGAGTGCCGTCACGTCCGGCCCTGAACAGGAAGTAAAGCAGCGGCGGGGGAATCTGAAAGTGCGGGCTGCCTCACAGCAGCCTCTCTCATGCCATGATGGGCTGACAGGCCGCCCGCCGCAGGGGGCCGCATGAATCGATTGCGGTGTGGGCGGCATGCGCCTGGCAAACCAGGCTGCAGCAGCAGTTGACATCTTGGCAGCTGAGCCGGCGAAACTTCATTCAAGTACAGTACATTCAAGTTGACTGTCAGCTACCCTTGAGGCGGAAGCCGGGGGTGTTGCTCCTCATTTTTAACAATAGCGTACTTTGCACATATCTGTTGATTTTAAGAACAATCTGTGTTTTCATTGTGTTGCTCATTTTAATCTAATTGTAACTTGGCTTTTGATGACACCTTCCTGCACAGCGGAGCCAGCGCTGCTGTAGGAAGGGCCAAATCTCCTGACGCCATCACTACCCACGAGACACTGGGCCACGCCCCTTACAACTAGCCACGCCCCCTCCCTGATGCTTAAAACGCCGCGCTGAAATACAAGCCGGTGTTGACTGTCAGCTACCCTTGAGGCGGGAGCCGGGGGTGTTGCTCCTCATTTTTAACAATAGCGTACTTTGCACATATCTGTTGATTTTAAGAACAATCTGTGTTTTCATTGTGTTGCTCATTTTAATCTAATTGTAACTGGGCTTTTGATGACACCTTCCTGCACAGCGGAGCCAGCGCTGCTGTAGGAAGGGCCAAATCTCCTGACGCCATCACTACCCACGAGACACTGGGCCACGCCCCTTACAACTAGCCACGCCCCCTCCCTGATGCTTAAAACGCCACGCTGAAATACAAGCCGGTGTTGACTGTCAGCTACCCTTGAGGCGGAAGCCGGGGGTGTTGCTCCTCATTTTTAACAATAGCGTACTTTGCACATATCTGTTGATTTTAAGAACAATCTGTGTTTTCATTGTGTTGCTCATTTTAATCTAATTGTAACTGGGCTTTTGATGACACCTTCCTGCACAGCGGAGCCAGCGCTGCTGTAGGAAGGGCCAAATCTCCTGCCGCCATCACTACCCACGAGACACTGGGCCACGCCCCTTACAACTAGCCATGCCCCCTCCCTGATGCTTAAAACGCCGCTCTGAAATACAAGCCGGTGTTGACTGTCAGCTACCCTTGAGGCGGAAGCCGGGGTGTTGCTCCTCATTTTTAACAATAGCGTACTTTGCACATATCTGTTGATTTTAAGAACAATCTGTGTTTTCATTGTGTTGCTCATTTTAATCTAATTGTAACTGGGCTTTTGATGACACCTTCCTGCACAGCGGAGCCAGCGCTGCTGTAGGAAGGGCCAAATCTCCTGACGCCATCACTACCCACGAGACACTGGGCCACTCCCCTTACAACTAGCCACGCCCCCTCCCTGATGCTTAAAACGCCGCGCTGAAATACAAGCCGGTGTTGACTGTCAGCTACCCTTGAGGCGGAAGCCGGGGGTGTTGCTCCTCATTTTTAACAATAGCGTACTTTGCACATATCTGTTGATTTTTAGAACAATCTTTGTTTTCAATGTGTTGCTCATTTTAATGTAATTGTAACTGGGCTTTTGATGACACCTTCCTGCACAGTGGAGCCAGCGCTGCTGTAGGAAGGGCCAAATCTCCTGACACCATCACTACCCACGAGACACTGGGCCACGCCCCTTACAACTAGCCATGCCCCCTCCTCCTACCCATACTATGCACACTCCCCGGAGGCGCAGCGGACGAGCGCAACGGGCACGCCCTCAGCACGCCGAAGACACGCCAAAGACTAGCCCGTCTGTGCCCGTCCGGGCCAGGACGGGGCACGGGGCAGAACACTATGTTCCCCCCTCTCACGAAAGGCTGGTAAGATCCCCTACGCAACTAAGAGCGCTACGCCCTATCACAAACATGAGGTGCTCAACACTCAATCTCCACAAAACAGGAGTCATCTCCTGCACAAACTGCAAACTTACCACTACCATCCACCAACCCCATCCTGACGCTTCAAGGAGGCACAGGAAACGCAAACAGCCTTGCAACGTTGAGGCTCAAAAACACGTGCTTTACAGTACTAACTGCCGCTCACTACCGAAACACAAATTTGACATCTTCAACCTCCTATTGGAGGATAATCCTAGCGTCCTCTTCCTGACAGAGACGTGGCTACACGAGAGTGCTGGCCCGGACGTTGCTACTGCCCTCCCCGCCACATACGCAATCACTAGGATAGATAGAAATAAACAGCTAGGTGGTGGAATTGCAATCATCTTTAGCAGAGATTTGAAATGTACGTTGGAACCAGCAGTCATCTCTGACTGTGAAGCCGGCTTCTTCAAAATCTCTTTGAACCCGAACTTCACGATGTCAGGCTTATTGATATACCGGCCCCCCGGCAATCCCTCCAAATGGGCATCAAACTTAGCCAACCTTATCACTCCATACTACATTGCCTCAAATAACTTTTCTCTTATTGGTGATCTAAACTTACATCTTGATGACCCTTCCATTCCCTTTTGCTCTAATTTGTTAGACGATTTGAATGCCCTAAATTTGACCTTAGTCAACACTGGACCTACACACAAAGTGGGCCATCTGCTCGACCCCATATTTTCCAATATCAACGAACTAAAATGGCATAACACCACTCCTATTTGTTGGTCTGACCTTCATTTAACAAAATTCAGTATAAATCTCCCACCTACCCCCAACATGCAATCTGACTTTCTAGCCACGTCCAGAAAAAACTGGAAGATACTGGACTTGGCAAAACTCAACTCAGCACTCCTTGTTAACCCTCCTAGAAATGGTCACAACATGGACAGCCTAGCGGTAGCTACGCAAAAATGGCTCAGTGACGCCGCGGATCACTGCTTACACACCCCTCATATCAAAGGCAATAGACACCGCCACCCCGCCCCATGGTTTAATGACACCTTAAAAACGGAAAATTCAAAATGTAAAGCATTTGAGCGTCAATCGCGAAAAGATTACGCCCCAGACGCAAAAAAGATCTATCATGAAGCCAGGAATTTATACCATACTGCCTGTGCAAAAGCACGAGCCACATTCGTCTCTAACACTATCACGGAAGCAACTAATAAGCCGAAAACTTTGTTTAATAAAGTCAAAGAACTGGCAGGCGCACAAACCACAGCCTCGGCTCCTCCACTGAATACTAAACAATGCCAAGATCTAGCATGCTTCTTTTCTGAAAAGATCGAAAAAATCATCATGGACATTAACACCAACATTAATGAATCACCCCCTCCTTCTGACTTGGAACATGCTACCTCTTGTGAAAACACCTTGGAATCCTGGCCTCCCATCTCGGTAGATAGACTAAAAACCATTTTCAAGAACATCAAGTCCGGCTCTCCCTGGGATCCAATCCCGATTAAAGTAATCAAACAACTGGACGATCGCTCCCTGGAAATCATCATAGACTCGCTTAACTCCTCGTTTGAACTTTCCACAGTTCCGGCCCTATGGAAACATGCCATGATAACGCCACTGCTAAAAAAGCCCACAGCAAATCTGGAAAATCTAGCCACCTATAGACCCATATCCCTGCTCCCTGCCTTTTCCAAATGCTTGGAAAGACACGTCCACACGGTCTTATTCACTTTTGCGGAAGAAAACTCGCTTTTGCACCCCTCCCAATCGGGTTTCCGGGCTGGTTTCTCGACTGAAACCACCCTCCTAGGAGTTACGGAACACATCCGGAATCTCCTTGATAATGGTCAGACGGTCGCGCTCGTGCTTTTAGATCTGAACGCGGCCTTTGACACCATATCTCACGAAACTCTCGTTAAGGTGTTATATAGAAATGGTGTCCGTGGAAAAGCCCTTGACTGGATTCGTTCCTTCCTGGCGAAACGAACTTTCCAAATAACATCCTCATTGGCCTGTTCAGATACCTTCAATGCCCCCCACGGAGTGCCACAGGGATCAATATTGAGTCCCCTGTTTTTTAATCTTTATCTCAGACCCCTAGCCGACCTAGCTGAAAAATCTGGACTTATCCTCATGACCTACGCCGACCATTCCCAAATTATTTTCTCCCTATCTAAATCCTGTCCGACATCCCCATCTCTCCTCAAATCAGGGCTCCAAAACATCTTTAATTGGATGACAAAAAACCAATTAAAGCTCAATGGAGACAAGACTGAGATTCTTCTCTTAGGAAAACGTCAAGACCTTTGGAATCCTTCACACTGGCCAAATCAGATGGGTAATTTCCCTACCCCAGTGACTCAAGTTCGCAATCTGGGAGTCATCATGGACAGCTCCCTCTCCATGAGCCAACAGGCCAGCAAAGTTGTCGGCCTATGCCTCACCATCATCAAATGGTTGAGGAAAATCCTTTGGATGCTGACCTCCTCCACCCAAAAGACCGTAGTCAATGCCCTCATAACATCACGGCTTGACTACGGCAACATTCTGTACCTTGGCTCCAACAAAGCGGTAGTCAGTCGACTACAACTTGTCCAGAACGCAGCAATCCGACTACTGTGCAGAATCCCAAAAAATTCCAGAGTCTCGAGCTACCGCCGGGAACTCCACTGGCTCAAGGTAGAAAGCAGAATCCGTTTTAAAGCCCTGAACTACATGTTCAGAATTAAAGCGGGTACTGCACCTAAATACCTTTTAGCTCTGGCTCTCCCCTACACTCCCAAGCGAAATCTTCGCTCACAATCAGCTGCCAACTTCTGTGTCCCAAGATTTAAATTGGCAAGAATGGGAGGTAGATCTTTTTCCCATCTTGGACCATCCCTCTGGAACGCACTCCCTTCCTTCATTCGAAAGGAGGAAAACCATGTCGGGTTCAGAAGGCACGTCAAGACCTGGCTATTTGAACAATAACAAGAATAGCCAAAAATTACTCCTGACTTCTTCAAGCTGGGTCTCGGCGCCGGGAAACCCTTTTTGGGTAGCTGTAGCGCCTTACAAATTTAAAAAATAAATTAAATAAATAATAATACAGAGATCTGGGCCTAAATCCATGTTTTTTTGCTCACCATGCCATTCCAGTTTGGACCCAGCCATATGCAAATCACTCTTGACCCTGCGCCTAATGGGAGCAGTCTAGCCCGAACTGCCAGGCCAGGTCCTCCCTGAACTGGAAACAAGCATCCTAGGACCGGTTTTAGAAGGGGTCCAGTTACCACGGTTCAGCTGACATTTGCAGGAAAAGGCCTATTTTTACCTTGTCATGTGCCTGTAGCTTTTATGTGAGGTCAGTCTAATGACCCTTGAAGTCTACTTCTTTGTCCTGGGTGCACAATGGAGTGCAGGTCCAGTCTTCCAGGCTCTTCTCAGGTAGACAGACAGACAGACAGACGGTACAGTCCTCTTATGATATTCTATAAGTCCAGGAGTGTTCTCAAGTGTATGCTGGGAGATGCCACATTTATGCCTGGTACAAGCTTATGGGTGGGAATGTCAAATGGGGATACCTGCCTTAGCCAATAGGATAAGGTTCCCAGGGCTTACCTTGGCCACTTTTGGTATTTTCAAAATGACCAAAGACTTTGACCAAACTAAATTTGGGCTCTGAGGGCTGGGAAGTGTGTCTGGAGTGTACTACAGTAATCCTTGTGTCCACATCTAGCACTAAAGTCCAGTTTTAGTCAGTTCCTGTACCCCCAACAACCTCAGGGCCAGAAGTCTGGTAAAACAAAGCTGAGCTTTCAGCAGCAAGACGGTGGATACACACGAATTGTTTTGGAATTCTGCTTCCCTCCTTTGAAGTGTGTCTCAAATTTCATATAAAGACCATAGCAGACCTGTCAAGAAGGATTTGACACTCCAACAGGATCTGACACTGTGATATCAACAAGAGACCCATGGTGACGGAGGCCGGTCTGGCTGGAGAGACAAAAGTCTGGTTCAGGCAGGGGTATAAGCTATATCTGCTTGTGACAGGGTAGTCCTCTTTGAAGTTAATCACGTTTTTAGGCCTGACCCACAGGCCAGCCTGTCAAGGGGACAACAACACCTCTACACACCCAAGGTATTTTGTCCCTGGTCAGGGAGCAAGATCACACCTTATTAATTCCTACTGAAATGCTAATTTCTGGCTGCCAGAAGCTGGACTGTAAATTGCAGATTTGGCTTCCAGTGAATTCAGGAAAGGCAAACATAACTTTCTGTAATATATGGAAACAAATCTAATTTCAGCACTGAATAAGAATAACTATTAAAAATAGTTATCTAATCATTTTTTTTAACTATTCCCATTCCTGAAATACAGTATTAGTATTAGGACTGTGCCTGTTTGAGGATGCTGACAGGGGGCGTTTCCCCCTGTAAATGGTACTGCGATTTGAAATTTCAAACAATCACAGTCCGATTCGGGAAGCCTAATGGAGGGCTTTAAAAACATTTATCCTGCAAACAATCGTGGGCATGTAACCCACTGAAGGGGATAAATGGTGCTTAAATGGTCTACGCTGCCCAGCATGCAACAACATCGGCACACCGGAGGCCAATTAAGGTACTGCGTACTTAAGAATGCAAGGGGAGGTGAGTCATGCACGTCACTTTTTCCTGCTCACGAGGCCTCTGAAGAGATGGTGAAAGTCCATCGAAACGCGTCAGGCCACAGGATGTATTACGGAATCGGAAGTTGCCTGTTTCTTTTGAATGGGGATGTTTCCTCCTCGCAGTATTGTGCGGCCTCAAATGCTGGGCATTTTTGGGACATATATATATATATATATATATATATATATTCACTGAAAAAACCATAGGTTATAAACCATATATAGTTAGGAATTAGCATTTACAAAACCTTGAAAATTCACTGAAAAAACCATAGGTTATACACCATATATAGTTAGGAATTAGCATTTAAAAAACCTTATTTTACTCACACAAAACCATTGAAATTCCATATATAGTTAGTTGCACTAACTATATATCGCGCACCCGCAATCCACTGCTGATGATGTCACATATTACATCATTCATGACATGGTCAGTGACATCACTGATGACATCACTGATGACATCTCAAATGACATCACTGATGACTCCACTGATGACATCTCATTTGACATCAATGACCACATCACTGATGATATCATTCATGTGACAATACAATGCACCTCCTCACATTTTAATATAACCTCTGTTTCACCCAGTGTTAAATACAGAGTATAATTTTTGAAACCATTGACACACCAATACTAGTTACTACATATGTACTCACTGATTCCTACGTCTACACACACATTCACTCATTCACCCATACAATCATTCATACATACAATCACTCATCTTTACAACACTATCATATGCACTCATACACCTATACAGACACTCACACTCTGCCACTCATCCATGGAGTTACTCACACACCTAGTCAGTCCTGTAAAGAATCAATCACACTTCCATTTTCTTGTCTATACAGTTAAACATAGAGCACCTTACATTTTCAAACATATACTAACACATACTTACCTTGTTATACAATCATTGATATAAGTACACATTGATCTGCACAGAGTCACACACCTCCCAGCCAGCCACACACACACTCAGTCTCCCATACAAATACTTGGACAATCAATCAATAACCCATATAGTTACTCATATAGCTACTGATCAACACATGCAGCAGTTTACAGAACAACAGACATAATGATGCACAAATTAAGACAGTTTAGTCACTAACCCATGCACTCAGTGAGATACATTTAATCACTCACTCATACAGTCAGTCATGCACCTACTAAATCCTTCGTCCAGACACTTATACATCCACTCATTCTTCAATATGTAAGACATATTTAAACTTTACAGAAACATAAAATCACTGGATGTTGTTATCAGTGATGTCATCAGTGATGTCATTTGAGATGTCATCAGTGATGTCATCAGTGATGTCACTGACCATGTCATGAATGATGTAATATGTGACATCATCAGCAGTGGATTGCGGGTGCGCGATATATAGTTAGTGCAACTAACTATATATGGAATTTCAATGGTTTTGTGTGAGTAAAATAAGGTTTTTTAAATGCTAATTCCTAACTATATATGGTGTATAACCTATGGTTTTTTCAGTGAATTTTCAAGGTTTTGTAAATGCTAATTCCTAACTATATATGGTTTATAACCTATGGTTTTTTCAGTGAATTTCAATGTTTTTTTAATAGCAAATATCTATAGCTGTAAAATGTATTCTTATTTAAATCCAAAAATATATTTTATATGTTTATTAATAATTTTTTTTAAATATTTTTTTTGTTTCGCTCCCGGTCCGCGGACCGGGAAGCTTCCCGTTAGCTCAATTTGATGCCGCGACCCGGTCCGCGAACCGGTAAAAAATCAACATAGTGACGGTATCGCGTTGCCGCGTAATGCGTCTTATGACGTACTGCGTTAGCGCACCCGGAAGTGCCCCGGGGCGCGGACCGAGGCGCGAAACGCAGCTCCCCGGAAGCGATCCGCGGTGCGGCGCGAAAACGCGACGTATCGCGTTGCCGCGTAATGCGTCTTGTGACGTACCGCGTTAGCGCACCCGGAAGTGTCCCGGGGCGCGGACCGGGGCGCGAAGCTTAGCGACCCGGAAGCTAACCGGGGCGCGTTCCGCAGCGCGTAACATGAGCGTGAGAGGTCATGTGACTTGTTAATAAAACTTTTCATTGGTTCATTTCACTTTTGGTTTCATAATGATGTAAGGCTAGGTCAGGTGACCTAAAAATAACACTTTTCATTGGTTGAGAAGTATTGTTTTTCCCAAATGATGAAAACCCCTCCTTCTTTCCTCACTCTGACTTTCATCATTGTGAGAGGAAGACCTATTTTGCTTGTTGGAAAATGGCTTCATTGGTAGCTTCAGCTGGTGGACCCCCACCACCACCTCCACCTCCTCATGGGAAGAGAGGACCACCTCCCCAGGTCATTACCAACACTGAGGAGGAAGATGAAGAAATGGATGAGGAGGGAGAAGAACCACAGTTCTTAGAAGAGGTGCCCCGGGTTTCCAGAAAGAAAGCCAGTTTCATCTGGCAGTTTTATTCGATCCCTCGTGGCCAAAAAAAAGTCAATGCGAGGTATGTCACCTGCCGCATATGCAAAGAACAATTGTCCAGAGGGACGGACAAAAAATATAGCTATGGAAATCACACAATGCACAGGCACATGACAAGGAAGCATCCACTAAATTACAGCCGGGCGGAAATAAGGGATATGCTTGACAATCCAAGACCAACTCCTGTGGCCAGACCAACAATACCGATTTCTCTAACACCAGAAGAGGCACGGGAAACTGTGCCAAATATTCAAGAAAATTTTGGGCACATGATTCACTTATGTATGCACTGTCGTGCATTATTAGCTTGTGGCAACATGAGCATCAATGCACTCAACCTGGCGTATGAACACCATGATTGCCCTAACCGCCCCCAGTAATTTTTTTTTGCTCCTGTTGAGCCCTTTTCAACGCCTGTTTTTTGTTGTTTCCCCCCCCCAAAAAAAACCCAAAAAAATGTAAAATCGTTCAAAAAATACAAAAAAAACAAAAAATTTTCAAAAAAATAAAAAAAAATATAAAACAACAAAAATATGAAAAAAAAGTTCTTTTCAGAACTACCTTCCCTTTCAAAAAAAATTGCTAGAATGTTTAGCACTCTGGCAAGCTCCATTTCTTTTGGTTCGCTCCCGGGTTAGCTTCCCGGTACGCGGACCGGGAGCTAACCAAAAAAAAAAAAAAAAAAAAAAAAGTGTAAGTATAAGGAAAGTAAACAGAGAGTGATGTTAAAAGAAAGACAGCTATAGGGAGTAAAGAAGAGATACTGTTTAATAGATCTATTTACCGAAGAAAAGACAGAAGAGGGTATAATTGTGAAAAAATAACGAAGTGAAAGAAAAAAAAAGAGAGTATAACATTAACAAAGAAGAGTTTCTTGGAGAATGTGAGTGACTGTTCAAAATAAGATTAAAACATGAGGAATAACAGAGAGAAAAAATAGAAAACAGAAAACAAAAAATAACAGAAAAAGATTAATTGAAACAGCAAAGAAATGTAAGTAACATAGAGCCATATCATCAACATAGGCAATAAAAGTTTTGCAGCTTTTATTGGCAGAAATGTGTCGCTAAAGCTGCTTTTGTGGCAGAAAACTGCAGCTAAAACCACTTTTGCACCAGTTTTCTGCCAATAAAAAGAGCAATAATTTTATTGGCTGTGTTCATAATATTCCCCTTAGTGTGCTTCAACTACACAGAGAAAGCATTATGAACAAGTAGTGATAGAGTGATCAGTCAAAGACACTAAGAGTAATAGAGACGGAGTGAGTGAACAAGAGTGAGGAACTATGAGAAGAGAGGGACTGAGGAAAAGAGTGGAAGGAGTTGAGTAAGTAGGTAATAGAGAAAGGAATGAGGAAAGTAGCAAAGGCAGGAAACTGAGGGTTAAAGAAATGAAGCTGTGGAACTAATAGTAGGTGAATGTGATAGAAATGTAACGAAAAGAATACAAAACATTTACCTTATAATTGTCGTTAAATTACTCACTTTTTGTTTTTATACTTTCAATCTGTGAAAGAGAGAACAAACATTTGAAAAATATTAAAACATGTATTTAAAAATTAGAAAAGACAAGGGAAAAGATTGAAGGACAAACAGTTTTTCAACAACTTTGACACTTACAGAAGCTTCTGCTTCTCCAGGCCCCCTACACAGTCCTAAAGATATACATTTTAAACTAACAGTATCTTGATGCAGATGAAGTGAGGCCTATCTTAAAACATGGTGCATCTTTTGCATTGCTGTTGTTTCAGAAAAGTGTCGCAAGACACTAAAATTTTAAATAATTGCTTCAGGATGCCAATAAGATGTCTACTATCCAGAGGTTTGTTTGAGGTGAGGCCTACTCAGGGTTGCAGATGAGATTTACACTTGTTGAAGAGTACAGAGGAGATAATACATGTGAAGGTCTACCAATGAAGTGAGTCATGTCCACTGCACTCTTCAACAAAGTCCAAACCTCCTATGTTTCCCTGGACAGACCTAAACTTGATCTGCACAATGTGATTCGTAATGATAGGAAACACAGGTGATGTAAATGAAATACGTGCAATTTATTTTGCCCATTTCACAATCACATCACTTGTGTTTCCTTTGCTTAGGTATCTCATTGTGCAGATGTAGTCCAGCATATGAAAGAATACGCAGAAGTGCAGCACTGCATGCAACAACTTTGACACTTACAGAAGCCTCACCTTCTCCATGCCTCCTACACAGTTCTACATATACATCATAAATGCAAACAGTACAGAATTAATTATACATGTTAAATGGTTTATTTTTGTTGTTCTCAGAATGTATCAAAATTCACTAAAAACAGTGACTTGAAGGTATTCATCATATAACAGCGGGGAAAAAAAAACACAATCAAAATGATTGTGTTTAAAAAACCCATACAACATAAGAAATCAAAATTCAGAACTCCTTAAAGTTAACTTACTTTCCATGACGTCCAAGGATGTCCTATGAACAGCTTACACTCTTTTGTGCTGTTATTACTTTCAGCCCGCCACTTTCTGAAAGAAAATCTCCATCGTTTTTAAAAACACGTTACATGCAATAAATGACTTCTTGCTCTCTACCACAAGTTTCCACAAGGCCAAATCTGGTCAGAGCCATTTATAACTCTTGGATTTCTTGTAAGCCAATCCCGTCATTTGGCATTTCCGCAACTTTCAGAATTAAAATGTTGAAGATCATTTTCACAATCCTGGAATAGTAATATCTTCCCCTTCTTGCTCAGTCATGTTCTACATTTCCTATGACACTGATACTGCTTACTATGAAGCAGACTTACACTACCTCTATGACTACTACAATTATTTAATTCTCTACATCACTTTTAATCACAAAGCAATGTAAAACAGTAGACAGCATTGCAGACTTACATTCCCTCTACTCAATGTTTTGATTGGCTGCTTCAATTAGCTTATAAAAAGAAACAGTTTTTCTGAACTCATTCAAAGTGCACGTATTTCTCCATGACGTCCAGTCCTATGGTTAGAAGTTATGTCTCTGAACTACACTTATCCTCAAGGCCAAATTGTGTAGGAGCCATTAGAACTTCTTGAAATTCCACAGAGCACATCCCGAGATTATTTCCCTAAAATTTTGGTTTTAAAAACACCAGGTAAGAGTTTTTAAGGTCATACGGCAATTTTTTTTTGAAAATTAAAACAGAATTATTGCAGAATGACCAGCCATTTCTAGACTTTAAATAAGCTGTGTAATGTCCTGATGTTATTGAAGGGCCGTCATGATATATAATTGCTGCAGTTACAAAAGTCCTTCCTGATATTGACAACTGCGAAGCTACAAAATTTTTAATTAAAGTTGTCAATTTTGTTCCATCAGGCCTACATCGTTGGAACATTAAAATGACATACTGGCCATATGTTCGTATAAATAATGTGGACATCATTTCAGATTTACATTGGCTACACTCCATGTTGTGATCAGCTGCTTTTACTAGCTTATTAAAGGAGACTGATTTACTGTCTGGCAAAGTTAAATATATAAATCTTTCTGAGTCTACACTAGTAGTACTTGATACCATACAGTTCTCGCAGTCATGCTGCCATTGATAAGAAAGCCCAAACAGCTGATCTACATCTACACCTTCAGCATGTAATACATCAAGCATATACATTAAAAACTCCTGACAATCTTGCTGAATATTTTGAGAGAATTGTGTTTGGCCTGAACATCTGTCTAACAGATTTCGAATTTCAGACACACTTTCTATGTTTCTTCTATCAGTGCTACATTTCTCTAACACAGAATTTAACAAACTGCAAAATCTTTGATCAGAATTGACCACAATCTCTTCTTTTACATTTTCTAGAGAAAACAAAACATTAACCACTACATTAGCATAGCAGTTGACACCAGAACTGTTTTCAAATTGAAAACCAACAACATCTTCAACAGAATCCTTTTTGTTTCTGCTTGTAATTTTAGGTTCATCGACTTTTCGTCTTTTTGCTACAACCTCCCCAGTATTGGTCACATTTCTTCGTTTCCGGCCTACCACACGTTTCTCAAACAAAGGATACTGAGGCAAATGTGGCGCATACTCTCTTCTTAACCTATTGTATTCCTTAACACAATCTAGATCAGCACAAATGTTTGTGACATCACACTCAATCAAGTACAATCCCGATAAAGTTCTAACTCGTGACAATGCCACATATGCCATACCCTCCTTGAACACAGAACTGCCAATATTCACCAATGCACTGTCTACACTTAAACCTTGCGATTTATGGATTGTCACCGCATATGCCAAGCAAACAGGAAACTGCTTACGGCGAACATATAAGTCTTTTACAAGCAAAAATCTAGCAGAGCAACGACCAATTAGCTGTACTTCCTCAATGCCATCAAATTTAATTTTTAAAAATTCAATTCCATCTCTATTTCTGTATTTTACAAAATCAACAACATTACCCATTGATCCATTTACCAGACCTCTTTCAACATGTAAATTCCTTCTTAAAATTATACGGCAGTTCAAGCACACATTCAGAGTCTTTTCAAAACCTGCAGTTTTAGATATACTCTTCTCTAATGAATCCAATTTTGTTTTCAGATTCTCAGACAAAATAATTGTTGATCCCATATGCTCTACTCTGTCAATAGCTTCCAGTTTCACAATCTCTTGCTTTTCTAAATGCAACATTTTGTTGTTGAATTTGGCACATTCTGCAAGAGTTGGCATCAAACATATTCCAGATTTCTTATCAGTAATTTTCTGAAAAATATTCTCAGGCACAACATCTTGTTCTGGATATAAATTTGACAGTAATCGTGCATGTAAAGCTTCTTTCCCATGCTCGGTCACTTTTCCAATTCTAACATCTTGTAGAATAGTCTTGTAAACTTCATCCTTTGCCTGACGCATATTTTCATGCAGTTCAGCATAATTGAAGTTTAACCATATATTGACGTTGCCAATGCTGCCTAGGCACTTCCTGGTATCTTCATGCGTGAGCATTTTGAACACAGGTTGCCCTTTCACTGGTGTCAGCTGCAGAAGATCTCCGAAAACAATGATGTGTTTGCCACCAAATAACACATCATACTCTGTTTTGAGAACTTCTTGCATTCTCAAATGCACAAAGGCAAGCATGACATTGGAAACCATGCTTACTTCGTCAATGATAAGAAGTTTCATTTTCCTCAAGATTCTTGAAACTTCAAAACAAGGATCTCCAGATAGCTTGTGATATTGTAATTTGTTGTCATGCTCCACTGGCAGCATCAGTAAACGATGTAAAGTAATCCCTTTAATGTTATGTGCTGCCAGTCCAGTTGGAGCGGTGACAACACAAGACAGCGATGACTCTGTCCTTTCCTGCAAATAGCATGAAATTGCTTTAATGAGGAAACTTTTTCCAGTTCCCGCTTCTCCACTCACGTACAGTCGGACAGGCTTCAACGACGTACATGAGCACTCTTTCTTGTCATGACTTAATCCATGATCAATTTGCATGGTAACTTCGTCATATATTTTCCTCTGCTCAACGTTGAGTTGTCTTTCCAACTCTTCTAAGTTAACTGCATCCTCCTGAGCATGTGCCATGGCTCTTTCCACTTCATTCATGGCAGTGGCAGCTTCATTTTCGATAACAGGTCCTCCTAGTGGATCCTGACTCAATGAAGCAGAACTCTGACTGTCCTGAGAACTGTCTCTGGCAATCTCGGCTGCAATCGTTGCTTCCTGCTCAATTTCCGCATTCAACATTTCTACATATTTGGGAAAAGCAGGACATTCTATGGTCTCCTTGGCGGCATTGAAAGAGTCTTCGTAACAGAGGAAATCTCCAAGCAGTTCCTCTTCTGCACGCCAAGGCTTGAAAAGTTGCAAAAGTGCTAAATAGAAAAACTCCTTTTTTTCAGGAGATTCGCCACTCAATTTTCGATGGTTTACCAAGTGGCATTTTCTTTGCTTGACCAGACATCCCTCACTTCCTATTACAGCATACACTCCTTTCTCAGTATCTTCTTTGATGTTCCTCTTGAATATGTAATTTTGAAGAACCTCATACAGACAAACATTGTCGAGGTGACTGCTTCTATTTGGATAATATGTATCCAACATGTTGGTCTTCAAAATGTCGGTACTGTTTGGCTCCTTTTCCGCCAAATACTCAATTTCCCGCACAGGTTTCAGAACTCGATTACGCGTTGCAGCAAGACCAAGACTCGCCCAAACGATACTCCTGGACTTGGCATAGAGACTTGCTGAAGACAACCGGTCAGAGCATTCGTAAGCTCCAATTTCTCGATGCGACAACATCTTCAGACTGAAACTGTACAACTTCTTGCTGAGGCTCTTTTCATGGGAAATGTCCTCCCACATATCCTTCAATTCTGTCTTCTCTTTTTTGGTGATGTAAGACGTCACATACCGAGCCACAGCCATACAGTTATCAGCCACAAACTGTATATCCATGTTAGCATTCCACATGGACAAAATCACCGGGTTGTAGTCGTTGATGTACTTGGACTCTTCGTTCCTCTTCAAATTGTATGTGTTTTTAGGTGATTTCTTCATGACATTATGTCGCAGCGAAGACATCAAACTGTTTACTCTTCCTTTAGAAATCACCGGTCGTGGAAAACCGAAACGACATTTGGTGTAGAACTTGTCCTTGTTTCGGAATTTACGACGGCAGTACTTTCCACATCGATGGCTTTGGAAACGCAGAACTTTTTCTCTTAGGCTTTTCTTCTCCTTTGCGTTTGGAACAGCACACGTAGAATACTGTTGGATGAAACTCATCACTGAGTCTTCTGGATCCGTTCCAAATTTAGGTGCATCCTTGATCCACAGCAACATATGTATATGAGGAGCACCTCTTGCTTGGTACTCCTTTCTCCAGAAGAAATCCAACACCTCTCCAAGAGGTGGATTCTTCTTATTCATGATGAAAGACATCATAGCTTCAAATCTATGATTGAAGTACCTACATACATTGACTGGATCCAAAGAGCACAGTTCTCCGGGTGTCTTGAATTCGATGTTATCTACGTTAGCATTTGCCTCTCGTAGAAATTCAAGTAAGTCTTCCCAGCCATACTCGGCACAGCTCAGAGTGAGGAACCATGTGGGAGTACCTAAGTTCCTCAGCATACATTTTAAATCACCATGACGACGGTACCAGTACTCATTAGTACCACGCTGACACGCCATGAGATTAATCAGGTGAGAATCCAAAATACTGTCTTGGACATTGACTTTATCCATAAAGTCACTTGCCGAGATGTTTTGCATGTGTATACCACTTTTCAAGATGTGGTTCACTGCATATGACAGTCCAGACAGATCGCTTTCAAACAGGAGATGAAACAAATAGGGAATGCATTGTCGAAACCTAGCATCTCCTGCATACAATCGCAAAGTCCGGTATTCAGAAGCAGGAATTTGATGAGGTCGCTCATCATATCTTCCTCCCTGACCTGTTGGAAAAAGCTGTGGGAAACACCGAGCTTCCAAACTTTCCTCCCAAACACTAATGGGACTCCCTTTGGCTTGTTTCATTTGGAACAACTCAATAGCATTTCCCATGACTTCCTTGGAATGCAAAGGATGAACACTATAATGTTCATATATTTCTTCACTAGTAGAGGGTTCTACTTTCTCAATTTGACCAGCACACAAATCGCTATCCTCTTCCTCACTTACTTCCTCTTCTGCAACATATACATTCTTATAGTATTTATTATTTTTTTTCAAATACAATGTTGCCTTTTTAACTTTCCTAACATCTACTAAATCTTGCCATAGTTTCTTATTCTTTGTCGGAACCCCATTAACTAAGATAACCAGAGGTTCCTCTTCCACTTTTTCTACTCCAATTGTGTTAATGTTTTTCTTCAAATCTAGAGGCAAATAAACAACTCTTCCCTTTAATCCTCTCTGTAAATCTGATGGAGGCAATTTCCCTGTCTTTGGCTCCATTCTTACAATAGCCTGAAAGGGATGGATACTTTGAATCAAAATAGATTCATAAGTATTTAAATCCTTCAATTCAGAAGGAATCTCAACCAATTCCAGATTATTATGAACTGCTCTAGCAGGCATCTGGTTTTGATTTAATTTGCAACAACAATAAGTACACACACGTTGATCCAATCCCAAATCAAAACAATTTTCTACCATCAAGTATGTTGCGAAATCCTTCCATTCACTATTATCTTCCCTTTCACTTTTTGCATATAAATCCACTAACTTAGTCTGATTCTTATAATAAGTGCGTCGACAACACACACAAGTGAAATTAGGCCTCTCACTTGATTTCACCTCAAACGTCGCAATTTCCCTCTGGAAATTATCTGTACTGGAAACCTGTACACTATCTTCCACATGACCCTCTTCTTCTTGCTCAATTTCAACATTCTCCTCTTTACTTCCAAAGTAACAAAACTCAATTTCTTCACATATATTCTTCACATCTATTTCAGAACCATGCAAAAGAGCAGCGCATAATTGTTTAAGCATAATTGCTGGACTCTTAGCATAATACAACATTCTAACTAATTTCCTCACTTTATTATGATGCACTGCTAGCATCCTGAAATGATGAAAAACACTCTGGCATACTCTCCTGGAAAGACAAGCCAGTGAATGACCATGCAAACCTGTCACTTCTCTTACTCTGCAAGGATCTAATTCTTGCAACAACCTTATTTTCTGCTTCAAACTTTTCTTATTAAATGACCGTACAAAATCACAAAGCAAATTGATGGAATCCTGTCGCACACTGCAAATACTACTACACTTCCAGGTGTACACAGGACCCTTAGCACGTCTTCCTAAAACCTCATTACCTAACACCTCTTCTGCCTCTGTTGTCACAAGTTTTTCTTTTTCAACTGGACAACCATCTTTCACTTCATAAGCACGACCACTGGTGTCAACTGCATGCACCAAATCATTATCCTGGAAATAACTCTCCTCATTAAAAAATGCCTCACAGCTTGAACTATGCATCCATTCTCCAGAAAAAACTTCACAAAAATTACTACGATTAACTATTCTCTTCCATCTACTATTTCTTTTGAAATCATAAATTGCCTTGTTTAGCTTCCTAATTCTATTGATTATCAAAATAAATAACTTACGTTTAATTTCAAATGCCTGATCAATAACTTTCTCAACTTTTTTTTTTCTCTTATAAAAAAACAGTTTCTGTTGACCTTTCTTAATATTTTTTAACAAATTGCCAATTATCCTGTTGCGGAACATTCGTTTACGAATCTCCCTAAACTGTTGTTTCCTTCTACTATCATGCACAGAGTTATCTCTTGCTCTAGCAGTAACATTTTTGATTGGCCTTTCCTTTCCATTTGAATTCCTTCTCGTTTTATGGACTGAAACATTTTCTGTAGTAATATTTTTTTTACTACACATATTTCTTATGAAATATTTTGTGCTCTTACCCGGTGCTTTCTTCGTGACTTGACAAATCTTTTTGTTAGAGGACTGCTGCTTATTTTCTTTCTTTCACCTGCTGTCTTTGACGTTTTGCAGCCTTTCTCTGTCTTTCTATTGTTGGCATGGTGAAATCTTGAAATGATCTGCAGTTGAATCTGTGGTAAAATATAATAAAAAATGTTATTAACCATTATTACCAAACAGTAAAACAATAACAGTGATCAAAAACTTAACACACTACTTGACATTTTAAATAGAAGATTTTTTAGTCCTTGCAAATTTACAATACAGAAATAGCAGAAAAGAAATGACATTTATATTTATGTTACCTGTGCTATTTTATATGTGAATCTGATCTAATTTTATGAGCATATTTTAATATTTTATTGAAGACACTACACATAACCTGCTTTTGAAGGTGTCTTTATTTTTAAATTAAACGGTTTACCTTTTTACTTTTTATTAATTATAAATTTTAAAAATAAATGTTTATATTTCCATAGGCTCAAGCAGGTCAGCTTCCCATCCTATGTCATATAATTCGGACAAATCTGCATCCTCATCACGCTCTTCTTCATCCTCAGGATTTAAATCATCCAAGGGATCAACATCCACTGATGTTTCAATTACAAGTTCAATGATGAGGTCAAAATCAACTGATTGCAGATTGTCGCTCATGTTGAGGTTGTCTTTATCTTTAAAGAAAGATAACAACAATGAGATGTTGCAGAGTAAGAGACAAATCTCAGAGATTATAATAGTAAAATTGTTTAACAAGAGTAATATTTTGCAGCTATTATTTAGCCATGTCCAGCAATGCTGAGCAGGTGAAGACTATGTCTAAATTTTCAGTGAACAGGACTCATCTCTTCTTAACCTTGGATAAGCCTCACCGACTCTGTGTGTCCTGCACATACTTAAATGTAAAGGGGCAGATTTATGTTAAATGGCACATCCCCAGGCATGCACCAGTTAACGTGAACCACTACTCTGCCACCCATGGTGTGCCGTATTTACAATCAGATAGGAGAAAGCTTTGTCAAAACCCTGCGCCTGCTTTAAGCAGGCATAGGTCTTGACGCAACATTGTGGAGATGGGGCACCCCTGAGCCTTGCTTGAGCTGCATCGCACTTGCGATACAACTCCAGCAATCACTACCTTTACAGCACAGATACGTCACGCATCTGTGCCATTTTTGCCCCATGATGCCCCGTATTCTAAATGCAGCACACCATGGGTGGCGGAACAGCGGCGCAGGATGACTGACACATCCCTGGTGATGCACCAGTCATCATAAATCTATCCCTAAGCTTCTTATCTTGTTACAGATGAACCGCCATATGTAGCATGAAACTATTTTGCATTTCCTAAATAGCGAATTTTAAGGAATAAATAGCAATTCTTTACCATTCCTAATTTGCAATGAGCAAATTGCTAATTGCAAGTTACCCATTCATTTCCATGGGCTAGGAGGCTCATAGGAATGAAGGTTTAATTTGCGATTAGCAATTTGCTCATCACAAATTAGGAATTTTTCCAAGGGTGCAGGGGTGTCTCAAGAACACCCTGCTGCACCCCTGAAAAAGAAATTTGGGGGCATATGGCACACATACATGCCCTAAGGGCATGTGTTGGCGTCATATGGCACCTTTTGTTTTTTTGAAAAAAAGCTTTTTGAAAAGAATTCACAAATTACCACCAATTTACCACAATAGTTTCCAAATCCTTAATGTCATTTTTTACATATTTTTTGTTTGATACATTGCATTTAAGTAGTCACAAAATTTGCAAATCCTTCAGTGCAATTGCAAAATAAGGAATAGCAAATTTTGCTACTCCTTATTTTGCATCAAACTTGTTTGATACATACCATTTGTCTAATTAACATTCGCAAAGGCCGAAATTCGTAGAATTTTGATCTTTGCGAATGCTAATTAGCTTGATACATATGGCCCCAAGTGAGGCCTGTCTTGCGACATGGTGCATCTTTTGCATCACTGCTGCATCGGTTTCATGTGGTACGTTTTTTTTACACCATGACATATCTGCCTAAATGCATCAATTTGTAATGTTGTCGCCTCATAGCAAATCTTTTGCACCGCCGCTGCATCATAAAAGTGACGCACAGTGGCACAAAAGAGGCATACACCTATCATAAATCTGTCCCTAGCATTTTAAAAGATTAATCCAGGATGACGATAAGGTGTGGCCTATCCAGAGGTTTGTTTAAGGTGAGGCCTACTCAGGATTGCAGATTAAAGTTACGCTTGATGAAGAATACAGAGGAGATAATACATGTAAAGGCCTACCAATGAAGTAAGTAATGTGCACTTTATTGCGCCAGTCATCATAAATGTATCCCTAAGCTTCTTATCTTGTTACAGATGAACCACCATATGTACCATCAAACTATTTTGCATTTCCTAAATAGCAAATTTTAAGGAATAAATAGCAATTCTTTACCATTCCTAATTTGCAATGAGCAAATTGCTAATTGCAAATTAGCACCGCCGCTGCATCATAAAAGTGACGCACAGTGGCACAAAAGAGGCATACACCTATCATAAATCTGTCCCTAGCATTTTAAATGATTAATCCAGGATGACAATAAGGTGTGGCCTATCCAAAGGTTTGTTTAAGGTGAGGCCTACTCAGGATTGCAGATTAAAGTTACGCTTGATGAAGAATACAGAGGAGATAATACATGTAAAGGCCTACCAATGAAGTAAGTAATGTCCACTTTATTGCGCCAGTCATCATAAATGTATCCCTAAGCTTCTTATCTTGTTACAGATGAACCACCATATGTACCATCAAACTATTTTGCATTTCCTAAATAGCAAATTTTAAGGAATAAATAGCAATTCTTTACCATTCCTAATTTGCAATGAGCAAATTGCTAATTGCAAGTTACCCATTCACTTCCATGGGCTAGGAGGCTCATAGGAATGAAGGTTGCAATTTGCGATTAGCAATTAGCTCATCACAAAATAGGAATTTTTTCAAGCGTGCAGGGGTATCTCAAGAACACCCTGCTACACCCCTGAAAAAGAAATTTGGGGGCATATGGCACACATACATGCCCTAAGGACATGTATAGGCGTCATATGGCACCTTTTGTTTTTTGGAAAAAAATGCTTTTTGAAAAGAATTCGCAAATTACCACAAACTAGAAGTTGGTGGTAGTTTCCAAATCCTTAATATCATTTTTTACATATTTTTTGTTTGATACATTGCATTTAAGGAATCGCAAAATTTGCAAATCCTTCAGTGCAATCGCAAAATAAGGAATAGCAAATTTTGAATTAAGGACATTTTAAGTAATTTCCACATGTGCAGTGTTTTCAAATTATGATTTGAAAATCGTTTTTGGGGAAAAGTAATGGTTTGCAAATTTATGACAAGGACATAATGGTGTATGCTTCTCTATAAGGCATTTCAGTGTCTCTGATGTCATTTTTCCCATATTACATTATAAGACCTTTCCCCATGGAGCACATTCCTTGTAAATATGCTCCCACCTGTGCATGGTGAATTTAGATTTTGACTGTTTGAGTCACATACCCATGTTAAAAGTCACCCCAAAAAATTGCAAACGCTTTAAAAAAACACATTCATGTGTCTTAAGGACATTTTAAGTCATTTCCCCGTGGACAGTGTTTTGTAAGTGGCGCAAAAGAGGCATACACCTATCATAAATCTGTCCCTAGCATTTTAAATGATTAATTCAGGATGACGATAAGGTGTGGCCTATCCAGAGGTTTGTTTAAGGTGAGGCCTACTCAGGATTGCAGATTAAAGTTACGCTTGATGAAGAATACAGAGGACATAATACATGTAAAGCTCTACCAATGAAGTAAGTGATGTCCACTTCATTGCGCCAGTCATCATAAATGTATCCCTAAGCTTCTTATCTTGTTAGACATCAACCGCCATATGTATCATATAACTATTTTGCATTTCCAAAATAGCGAATTTTAAGGAATAAATAGCGATTCTTTACCATTCCTAATTTGCGATGAGCAAATTGCTAATTGCAAATTACCCATTCATTTCCATGGAGCAGGAGGCCCATAGGAATGAAGGTGCAATTTGCGATTAGCAATTAGCTCATCGCAAATTAGGAATTTTTCCAAAGGTGCAGGGGTGTCTCAAGAACACCCTGCTGCACCCCTGAAAACGAAATTTGTGGACATATGGCGCACATAAATTTTAACAACATTCCTTTACCTCAAAAACGATTTTCAATTCATAATTTGAAAACACTGCCCACAGGGAAATTACTTAAAATGTCCTTAAGACACATGAAAGTGTTTTTTTATTGCCTTTCCAGCATGGTTGGGTCACTTTTAATATGGCTATGTAACACAAACATTTAAAATCTAAATTTCCCATGCACAGGTCGGAGCATATTTACAAGCAACTTGCGCCACAGAGAAAGGTCTTACATTAAAATGGGAAAAATAACATCAGGGACAGTCGATTGCCGTATAAAGAAGCATACACCATTATGTCCTTGTCATAAATTTAAAAACAATTCCTTTTCCCCAAAAACGATTTTCAAATCATAATTTCAAAACACTGCACATGGGAAAATTACTTAAAATGTCCTTAAGACACATAAAAGCGTTTTTTGATTGCCTTTGCAGCATGTTTGTATCACTTTTAACATGGCTATGTAACACAAACATTCAAAATCTAAATTTTCCATGCACATGTGGGAGCATATTTACAAGCAATTTGCGCCACATAATTCATAATTTTCTCCTAAAAGCACACTATTCTCTATCTAAATTAAAGAAATATTTTCTCACCTTAGCAAATACTTTGAGTTTGAAAACAGTCTCAGAAACACACCAATTTGTCTTCAGCAGAGCAAAAGGTATGCACTCCAGAGTCTGCAGCTATCAAAAGCACAGAAATGCTGTAATTCTTCACACATATCTCTCATGTCACCCAATCAAAACTCTTCCCTCACTTTTTTTCAAATGAAAACCCTTCCCCCCTCTGCCCTTTCTGCCTTTTCTGCATGGCAATTGGCAACCACCTCTTGGAAGACTTCTGGTGTTTGCAAGTTCACACAACTTTGTTGCAATTGAACTCTGAACTCTCAGTGCACCTGCATATCCAGTGCATTCTTTCATTTAATGATTTTTTATTGACCATTCAAAATACATCTTTCAAAGAACACATCCGTGCACCCTAACTTTCTGTTTTCAGCAATCAAAATCCACCAATCACTGTTACTGCTTCATGAACACAGAAACTCCACAGTTTTTTTCATTTTAAACTCTCATTTTTTCAACTGCCATTTCATTGCCACACTTCATCTGACTGCAGGAGAACCTTCTCTCACCATGTTTTCTGTCTGGATTGTTGGACATAGTTATATTCACTGGGCTCAAAGGTACGTTGAAAACAGGAAATTACTTAACCTCAATTTACAAGATGTGGAAATTAAGTGGTTTGGCCACAGAGGATTAAAATGTCACCAATTGATACCATTGGTGAAAACCTTTATGCATTTGCCCAAACCTGACCTGTTAATTGTGCACTGTGGAGGTAATGACTTGGGCACTTTGACTGGTGTAGGTCTGGAAATGCTTTTAAAGGACACCTTTGAGCAATTAATGGCACTTTTTCCTCAGACTGCCTTGGTATATTCAAATATATGCCAAAGACAGAAATGGAGGTGGTCAAACCAATTTTGTCCACAAATTGAGAAGTCGAGGAAGCATGTAAACAAATCTGTTTCAGCTTACATGAGAGACCATGGAATGGGCTCCCTGTACAACAATAACTTGCGTTACTACATGCAAGATATCTACAGAGGAGATGGAGTTCACTTCTCAGATGAGGGCAACAGAGTTTTCACTCTGAATTTAAGAATGTGCATTGGTACCTACTTATAAGTACCTAAATGTACCATAAACCCAAAAGCTCTTCTCAGAGCTACCCTACATCTGATCACTCACAATTATTATTTTACTCTAACATTTTTCACTAATTTCCAACAAAGTACGCTCCCTGGGGCGCTACCCGGTACGCGAACCGGGAGCTAACCTCGCGAAATTTTTTTTAAAAATGTTTTTTTTTCGCACATATAAGCCTCCTCAGCCACCCTCAGAAAACCTAGGGGGTCAAGATAACTCTACCGTGCCCCCTTCTACCCATTCTGAACATTATTTGCCCTCCATCTTGTATCTTAATTCGACCGAAACACAAAATGGTGGACTCCCGGAACGCTTAAGGTTCGCGAACCGGGGCGCTCAACGGTTCGCGTACCGGGTCGCTCTCTGGGAAGCGCACCATCAAAAAAGGTGGGAAAGTAGTTCACAGAAAAGCCACTGGAGACAATTTCACCAAATATAGATTAGCTCATACTACATACCAATCCCTACCATTTTCACAAATTTGATTGGAATTCCATTTAGTCATTTAGCCTGTAGACCTCTCTAAATACCCTGAGGTAAATTACTTCACAAAACACATCTGAAGTGTTGGAATTGACAACCAATGAAAATGTTACTTTCATTTTCTACTTTTTTTACCTGACATTTCATTGGTTATATACCTGAATATATATAAAGGAAGAGAAGAAAACACAGCCATTTTGACTACTACTTCTTGCTGTACATTTCAATAGTATTTTCACTAATTCCTTCAACTTCTTTCTAAAGGTAAGTTTTTATTTTTAAAACTGAAGTATATTGTGCACTATAAGTTAATATGGTAAACTTTTTCTGATAGATATATACTATCCCTCTGTAGTAGTTATAGATTTAGAGAGACTTCTCTGTTATAGTTATGGATGGAGTTAGGCTTCTCTTGTATAATTATGAATTTACTTACGTTAAATCACATACACTTTTTTATATTCCTACTTCCACTCTGATACTATACACTGCCCAAAGATAAATTCACTGATAAAAAATGCCTATCTAAAATTATTCCCAACATTGCCCTATCTCTACTAATATATATTTTTTTAATCCAAATTTCAGGCAAAATGGAAGGCGAAAACCAAGTTTCTTTTGAAATGGACCTGCAAGAGAGCAGCCAAGAATTGATTGATACAATTGATCAAATTGACATTGAATTTTTCGATGAAACTTGGGACAATGAACTACTGCAATGTGTACAAGCAGTAGATAACCTCCTTGCAAATGAGGACATTTTACACCCTCAGAGACTACAATGTATATTCCATGATAATTATGAAATTTCTGACAATGAAATGTTAGAAAGTTTAATAAATTATGAAACACAATCACAATAAAAAAAAATGCTTAAAAAATAAAGAAAATAAAAAATAATCAACAAAAACAACAATCAATTAACATACAGCATTTGAAAAGTCTATCATTCATTTTTCATTGCAGTACGCTGCCCAGAACGCTTCCGGTTCGCGGACCGGGCGCTCCCCACGCAAAAAAAACAAAAAATGTTTTTTGTTTTTTTTGCCCCACGGGGCCCTTTTAAAACCTCCACATTAAACCTAGGGGGTCAGGGAGGATCTAGTATGCCCCCTTATGGTCATTTTCGCCTTTGTTTTGGCCTCCTCTTGTCTCTCAATCCTACCGAGAGACAAGATGGCGGCCGCTCCGGACTGTTTAGAATGTTGACAGACACCGGAGAGCCAATCAGCTTAGCTACGCGAAGTTCCGGTACGCTTAAGGTCCGCGGACCGGAGCGCTGCCCGGAGCGCGCTTACAGATATATATCTTTTTTTAAACGTTAATTTCTCAAAATCCACTGGAGCACATATATTGAGACCTAGAAAAGGCACATCGGGCTACCAGTCCCTACAATTTTGCCAAGTTTCATGCAAATTGTTGGACAGGCCACATGAAGGGCTCGCTCCCTCCCCGCAGGACAGGGCCCGGGCCACCGTCAGCACCATTGCCCGGCCCAGCCGCCATCTTGGACACGGCACCACGCGGCCGTGCGGCCTCAGCCCGACCCCAACCCTGGGCCTGGCCAGGCCCCGACATCCCGGCACCACCCTCCACCCAGGAGGTGAACGGCCCACTTGTCAGGTCAATGGGAGTACGAAGTGTCGATGGCTCTCCCCCGCCAGGTGCCGAGCACCCCCAGCCTCCTCGGGCGCTGGCTCCACCCCCCTGCTGGGTGTCTGGACTCCCTCATCCCAGACCTCCCGACCTCCAAGAGCGAGGGTCCGGACATCAAAGGGCGCCAGACCTATAACTGAGGCAGCCCCAGGACAGGAAGGCAGTTGTATCCTGGAGTCGAGAGACACCGCGACGAACTCATCCTTGACGGACTGCTGGCGCTGCCACAGCCCTGCCTTGTGAACTATTGTCCTGCCTGCTGGCGCTGCCGCGGCCCTCTGCAACCTTCATCCTCGTGGGACCTGCTGGCGCTGCCGCGGCCCGTTGTAACCTTCATCCTCGTTGGGACCTGCTGGCGCTGCCGCGGCCCGTTGTAACCTTCATCCTCGTGGGACCTGCTGGCGCTGCCGCGGCCCGTTGCAACCTGCATTCTCGTGGGACCTGCTGGCGCTGCCGCGGCCCGTTGTAACCTTCATCCTCGTTGGGACCTGCTGGCGCTGCCGCGGCCCGTTGCCACCTACGACCTCTTCGGGACCTGCCGGCGCTGCCGCGGTCTGACCCCTCCGAACACCGAGCTCGAGGATTGTGAGCTATCACCGTTACACCTCCGTACCCGTGGGTACCAAGACTGTCCCGCTACCCCTTCCCTTACTAGAGACTAGAATTGAGAGGATCATCGTGTCCTGATCGCCTTGTATCGTACCACCCTACTACCAGAAGTGCCTATAAAAGGTGTTACCCTGATCTTTGTGTGGTGTCCGTCTGTGGGGGGGAAGTTACCTGTCTGTGCGATCACTGTGCTCGGCCGACCCTCCAGGTCCCCGTCTAACATTGGTGGCTAGCGGCGCGATCCGAACCAACGCGTACCGTACAGACAGTAACTCACCCTACGACTAAAACCACAATGACGACCAAAGAGAGCGGATCGACGGAGAAGTTCCAGATGGAAAAGCTGGAAGAATACAACCACCGAGAGCTCAAACAATTTTGCATAGACTTAGGCATTGCTACCACCGGGCTAAGCACAAAAGAAGACTTCAAAAACGCCCTAGAGGCCTGGACAGAGACAAATACCGCAACCCCCCGGGACCCCGCAGCCCCGGAAGTCAACACCACCCGGACGGAGGAACGGAGAACAGGCCCTTCCCGTGAAGAGATCCAAGAGCGGGAAAAAAATAGATTACACGAGTTAGACTTGGCACGACTCAGATTAGACGGAGAATTGAAACTGGCGGAACAGAAGATAAACTTAGAACACTTACGGCTCAGAGAAGAGCGAGAGGAAAAACAGAGACAGAGAGACCTCGAAGAAAAAAGACTGGCATACGAGCAAGAGTGCAAACTAGCGGAGATAGAAATACGCAAACTGAACAAAAACCTAGGGGTGCCCGAGCAACCGCACTCCCCGGGTCCAACCGAGCAGAAGGTCCACATCCCCAAGGATGTGGTCCGAGAATATCACCGGAACGACGACATACAGCAGTGGTTCAAGGCCTACGAGATTGCCATGACCGCCCACCGGGTCGCTCGAAGTGACTGGGGAGCCAGTCTATGGGGGAGATTCGTCAACGAGGGTCGTGATGCCCTGCTGCAGCTTCCAGACCATCAAATGACGTCCTATGACCACATGAAGGCCGCCCTCCTCAGTCGATATGGGCTTACACCCGAAATGTACCGCCAGAGGTTCCGCAACTGCACCCGGATCCCAGGTACGACGTGGTTGGAATACGTGAACTATTTCAGCCGAGCCTTCGAGGGGTGGATCAAGGGTAACAACGTAACCACTTACGAACAACTCTTCAATCTCATTGTGTGGGAGCACCTCTCCAACAACTGCTTTGTCGAGCTCAGGCAGCACCTCCTCGACAGTAAATTGACTGAACCCCGGCAGCTCGCCACCGAGGCTGACCGGTGGGAGAGCACCCGAGTGGCCCGGAGTGGGCCGAATGAGCAGAACAGAACCAACCAAGGTCACCATCGTCCCCGAGGAGGAGGAGGAGGCCCGGGCCGGGGCAGAGACGCCGCCCCGGCCGCACCCACTAACGCCACCCCGGCCCCAGCAGGCCGGGGAAACCCCCCGATGCGCCCGGGGTTCCGAGCTAACGTGACGTGTCATCGATGCCAGCGAGTCGGCCACTATGCCAGTGACCCGACCTGCCCGAAGAACCAGGCCCCCGGGCCCCGCCAGATGGCGGCCGTCGCCCTGGGAGAAGAACAAGTCTCCGAAGACACGGAGACCTATGAGTCGGAGCAGTTCGAGTGGGAACCCGCCGCCATGACCCTGGCATGCCTAGGAGGAAGAGACATGGTCCCGCGGACTCCCCTGCCCGCCAACACTCGGAAGTACAGCCAATGGGTGAGCATCAATGGGCGCAAGGCCGAGGCCCTGCGTGACACCGGGGCCAGTGTGACGGCCGTCCGCTGTCACCTGGTGACCCCAGAACAAATCCTACCAAACGTACTTTGCCCCGTCCGATCGGCAGATAACTCGGAGAGCCTGTGTCGGATGGCCTGCGTCCCCTTCGAATGGGGAGGAGTGTCCGGCATGCTGAAAGTAACTGTCCGTGACGATGCCCCCGTAGACTGCCTCCTGGGGAACGATCTCGAGAGCTCCCCGTGGGCCGCTGTGGAAAGAAGAGAGCATCTGGGGATGTTGGGTCTCCCTGACTGGGCGTGCGTAACCACCCGGTCCATGGCCACCCGCACCATCCCTAGACCAGAAGAACCAGAATGGGCAGCACCTCCGCCCTCGATCACTCCAGAAGAAGACTTCCTCCAGACCGACCACCCGGACCCCACCCCAGAGGGGTCCACACAGCCCCCCGAGCTTCCCGACCTGGCTCAGTGGCGTCAAGAAGGGGGGCCCACCCAGGAACAATTCCGGCAGGAGCAAAAGACCTGCCCCTCCCTCGAGGGATTGCGACAGCAAGCGCTCGCCCAGAGCCAAGGAGACACCACCGGGGCCCACTGGGTTTATTGGGACAATGATCTCTTGTACAGCGAACAGAAAATCGCAGAACTGGGGGCCGGGCGAGTGCTGGTGGTGCCCCTCCACTTCAGAGACTTCCTGTTGAACCTAGCCCATGATGTCCCCCTGGCCGGGCACCTGGGCCAAGACAAGACCTACCACCGCCTGGTGACTCACTTTTTTTGGCCCAAAATGAGAAATGACGTATCCAACCATTGCCGGTCCTGCCCGACCTGCCAGGCCAGTGGGAAGAGCGGCCGCAAACTCAAGGCACCCCTACAACCATTCCCCGTGGTGACCACCCCGTTCGAAAGGGTGGGAATAGACATTGTGGGGCCCCTGGACCCCCGAACAGCACAGGGACATCGCTTCATCCTGGTCCTGGTGGATCACGCTACCCGCTATCCTGAGGCGGTCCCCCTTCGTACGATAACAGCCCCAGTAGTGGGTCGAGCCTTGATGGGGATCTTCTCTCGAGTGGGCTTCCCCCGGGAAGTCGTCAGCGACAGGGGTACGAACTTTATCTCAAAATACATGAAGTCCCTCTGGCAACAGTGTGGGGTCACCTACCGATTCACGACCCCCTATCACCCTCAAGGGAACGGACTGGTTGAGCGGTTCAACCGCACGCTCAAAGGGATGATTGGGGGGTTGGAAGAGCCCCTCCGTCGCCAATGGGATGTGCTACTACCGTGCCTTCTCTTTGCCTACCGAGAAGTCCCCCAGAAGTCCCTCGGCTTCAGCCCTTTCGAACTCTTGTATGGACACCCGGTGCGAGGCCCGCTCAGCCTAGTCAAAGAAGGCTGGGAAATGCCCCCTCTAAAGAACCCTCCAGATGTTTTCAAGTACCTCCTAACCCTCCGCAACCAGACCAGAAGGTTCAGAGAGATGGCAAAAGCAAACCTGGAGGCCAGTCAGGAGGACATGAAAAGGTGGTACGATCAAAATGCATCCTCCATCGAATTTGAACCCGGCCAACAAGTGTGGGTAATGTCTCCCACCGAACCATGCGCCCTGCAAGACAAATGGACGGGGCCCTTCAAAGTAATCGAGCGCAAGAGCCCTGTCACCTATCTCATCGATATGGGATCTTCCCGAAACCCTCTCCGGGTCCTCCACGCTAATAGACTGAAACCCCACTTTGTACGCTCCGAACTCAGTCTCCTGATGGCAACCGACAATGGAACCGAGGAGGACTCCGAACCCCTTCCTGACCTCCTACGGTCACGGGAGAAGGACGGCTCCGTGGACGGGGTCCGACTCTCGGAGGCCCTCACCCTGGAACAGCGCCAAGACTGCCGAGTCCTCCTGCTCCAGTTCTCCACCCTGTTCTCCCTCACCCCAGGGGTCACCCCCTGGTGCTTACACGACGTGGACACTGGAGACAGTCCCCCTATCCGCCATCGGGCCTACCGCGTACCAGATCGGGTACGGGCCTGCATCCAAGAGGAGGTGGCCAAGATGCTCACACTCGGGATCATCGAGCCCTCAGACAGCCCCTGGGCCAGCCCAGTGGTACTGGTCCCCAAAGCGGCCGCCCCCGGCGCCACGCCGGAGCTCCGGTTCTGCGTCGACTACCGGGGCCTGAATGCGGTCACCAGAACAGACGCACACCCCATCCCCCGAGCAGATGAGCTAATCGACCGCCTGGGAGCTGCCCGCTACCTCAGCATCTTCGACCTGACAGCGGGCTACTGGCAGATCGGTCTCACACCCCGGGCCCAAGAACGATCGGCATTCTCTACCCCTGATGGCCACTATCACTTCAAGGTCATGCCATTCGGCATGAAGAATGCGCCAGCAACATTTCAGCGGCTAGTAAACCAGGTCCTGGCAGGACTCGAAGGATTCAGCGCCGCCTACCTGGACGATATCGCTGTGTACAGCCACCACTGGTCCGACCACCTCCACCACCTCCGAGAGGTGCTACAGGCCCTCCAACGAGCTGGCCTCATGATCAAGGCCAGCAAATGCCAAATTGGCCAGGGGTCCGTGACCTATCTCGGGCACCAGGTGGGAAGCGGTCTGGTGGCCCCTCTGCAACTCAAGATCGCTGCCATCCAGTCGTGGCAGTCCCCCATCACCCAGACCGAGGTCCGCGCCTTCTTGGGACTCACAGGCTACTACCGACGGTTCGTGAGGGACTATGGCAGCATCGTAGGGCCCCTCACGGAACTGACCTCCAAAAACCAACCAAAGAAGGTCAACTGGACCCCAGACTGTCAAGCGGCCTTCGAGAAGCTGAAGGACGCCATGTGCTCCGCCCCGGTGCTCCAGGCCCCCGACTACAGCCGGGAATTTATCGTCCAAACAGATGCCTCCGACCATGGCGTTGGGGCAGTCCTTTCCCAGCTGAACCCCGAAGGACTTGACCAGCCAGTGGCTTTCATCAGCAGACGGCTCCTGGCCCGAGAACGACGCTGGAGCACCATCGAGAGGGAGGCCTTCGCCGTGGTGTGGGCCCTCAAAAAGCTCCGGCCTTATCTCTTCGGCACCCACTTCCGGGTCCAGACCGATCATCGACCCCTGCAATGGCTCATGCAGATGCGGGGGGAAAACCCGAAACTACTACGTTGGTCCATCTCCCTGCAGGGGATGGACTTCACTGTGGAACATCGACCCGGCCAAGACCACGCCAACGTGGATGGCCTGTCCCGCTTTTTCCGCCTCGACGAGGAAAGTCCCCAAGAAGATGGGTGACTCTCCCCGCCTTCAGCTGGGGGGGACGCATGTTGGACAGGCCACATGAAGGGCTCGCTCCCTCCCCGCAGGACAGGGCCCGGGCCACCGTCAGCACCATTGCCCGGCCCAGCCGCCATCTTGGACACGGCACCACGCGGCCGTGCGGCCTCAGCCCGACCCCAACCCTGGGCCTGGCCAGGCCCCGACATCCCGGCACCACCCTCCACCCAGGAGGTGAACGGCCCACTTGGCAGGTCAATGGGAGTACGAAGTGTCGATGGCTCTCCCCCGCCAGGTGCCGAGCACCCCCAGCCTCCTCGGGCGCTGGCTCCACCCCCCTGCTGGGTGTCTGGACTCCCTCATCCCAGACCTCCCGACCTCCAAGAGCGAGGGTCCGGACATCAAAGGGCGCCAGACCTATAACTGAGGCAGCCCCAGGACAGGAAGGCAGTTGTATCCTGGAGTCGAGAGACACCGCGACGAACTCATCCTTGACGGACTGCTGGCGCTGCCACAGCCCTGCCTTGTGAACTATTGTCCTGCCTGCTGGCGCTGCCGCGGCCCTCTGCAACCTTCATCCTCGTGGGACCTGCTGGCGCTGCCGCGGCCCGTTGTAACCTTCATCCTCGTTGGGACCTGCTGGCGCTGCCGCGGCCCGTTGTAACCTTCATCCTCGTGGGACCTGCTGGCGCTGCCGCGGCCCGTTGCAACCTGCATTCTCGTGGGACCTGCTGGCGCTGCCGCGGCCCGTTGTAACCTTCATCCTCGTTGGGACCTGCTGGCGCTGCCGCGGCCCGTTGCCACCTACGACCTCTTCGGGACCTGCCGGCGCTGCCGCGGTCTGACCCCTCCGAACACCGAGCTCGAGGATTGTGAGCTATCACCGTTACACCTCCGTACCCGTGGGTACCAAGACTGTCCCACTACCCCTTCCCTTACTAGAGACTAGAATTGAGAGGATCATCGTGTCCTGATCGCCTTGTATCGTACCACCCTACTACCAGAAGTGCCTATAAAAGGTGTTACCCTGATCTTTGTGTGGTGTCCGTCTGTGGGGGGGAAGTTACCTGTCTGTGCGATCACTGTGCTCGGCCGACCCTCCAGGTCCCCGTCTAACACAAATCCATTCAGCCGTTCGGGCTAAAAGTGAGGCCAACCGCCCTATGGAAAACTCAATGTTAAAAACACGTTTTGGGACCCCCCTTTTTTCTCGGCCCCCCCTTGACGAAACCCCCCCAAATTTCCAAGGGCTGCTCAGAAACAAAATGTTCCATTTTCCAGAAAATTTCAGCCAATTCCGTCCACAAACGCCAAAGTTATTAGACATAGAATTTTCAAAAATCCCATAGGGAAAAAATCCTAACTATATATACCTACTGGCGACCGCCAGTAGGTAATATATATATATGTAAATATATATCTATATCCACAGCTGAGCAGTGCGCCTGCACTGCAATCGCCTTTCCCCTTCCACTTGTGATGACGTTCCACGGCGAGGTGGCGAGCCTCACTACACAGACCAAAGCTGAATTCCTTCTTCAGAAATACACAGCATGTCGTGGACACAAGTTGGTTGCTTCAAAAGCGGTGTTTATTTAATACAGGTTCGCCCACCCCTACGCATTTCGGGAAAACAATCCCTTGTTCACGAGTACTGTATCAGTTACATCACTAGGTTAAATACAAACATGTGACCTCACCACAGGGAACATTGAAGACAGACTTTCACTTTTAGAGTTACTTCACTTTAGAAAGAATACGTTTAAATTACAAAAAAGATTTGTGTGTGATTGCAGTTTTAAACTATACTCATTAAACACAAAAAACCTTTGCAAGCACAGAACATGCTATAATATCACAATGGTTTATGAAACACCATGTACTTGAGATGCGGTCGTCAGCTATGGATTCCCTCATGGGTCACCTTTTAGCTGTTGGCCTACCCGTATTTTGTTGTATTCGCCAAATGGCGATAATTTCAAGATTCCTTGCTCGGGTTCGTATTCCCCCACTGGTTTAGCCAAACAATGAAAATCGAGAAGGAAAGCATTGTAGTGTCCTGCCTGGACACTGTCTATTTGTTTTGAGTGTAACCCTACACTGAGCACCCACCCACCACAGACGTCACTGGGTCAGGTGACGCTGTTAATAAAAGAGGCCGAGCGCACGTGCTCGGGGCCAGAATTACCATCCCCAACTGGTGTCCGGTGTCGCAGTTATTTACATCATGTGGGCCTAGGGCCCCATCTTTACAATGGCGACGAGGCGGAGCCGGTGCCCATGCGTGCACCAGCCTGAACGTTCAGGGGGAAAAGGAGGTGAATGCTGCTCGTGCCAGGAGCACCCCCCCTACAGCAAGTGACAATTAGCGGAGGCCCGCGGGGCGTGTGCTGAGCCCCGGGCCGAGACCACAAAGCAGGAGGTGACCGGGAGCCCACCCCGCACCTCCAGTGCCCAGCGTGAGCCCCCTGCCTGGGGCGAAAAGAGAGCCGTGCGGAGCCCACCCGCATCGGTTGCCACCGAGCTGGAACTGAATGCCCCCACAGACACGGCAACCAACGCAGAGCCACCCGCGATGAAGTGAAAGGCCCATAGGCCGGAGGTGAGCCCGGGCGATATAAAATGCCTGGGGGGACGCGTAAGACCGAAGCGACCCCCCCTTGTGACTGTATTGCTAATCGGTACCCACCCGCATAGTCGTGGCACCCTGCGGGGCGCGTGGAAGCCAACAATCAAACTTAAAGCAAAGCGAGGCCAGCGGAGCCCACCCGCGGCCTGCCTGTAGCGCCTCCTGTCCCCCGCAGCGCAGCATGTGTGGTGCGCGGCTGCAGCTGCGAAGGTGAAAGTACGTGGAAGAAAGTAAGCGGAGCCCCCACCGACACGCACAAACTGCCGACGCTGTCCAAAATAAATAAATAAATAAATAAATGAGACTCACCGTAAGGAAGTGAAGTCCTCCAGCGTTGACCGCCTGCACAGGCCCCAGCACGCGGTTGAGAGGAGCAGCCGTTCCCCACATATGTGCGGCCGCCAGGAGAGGCGTTGCCCCCCCCCACTGCGCAGCTTAACCAGCCGGCCCATCGGAGCTTTTACCCCGCATCTGGGAAAAGAGGCGAGCAGCATTGGAATGCACATAAGGAGCAAACTCTTAGTACATGGGGCAGAGCTTAGAATGCCCGTGAGAATACGCTGCTCATGCATGTATACTCTTTATGCGTGGAGAGCACTTATGGGAAAACACATACGGAAGAGAGAGCTTGTACGGTGAAAGCGCTTGAGTGAAAGCGCTTTACTATATAGTGCCAGCAGATATGGGATGAGGACAGTGTGCTGCCTGGAGGAGGGGCTGCTACTAGACTGTACTTCCTGCCCCCGTTCTCTTGCGAGAAGGGGAAACAAGTGTTTAGGGGCTGGAGAGCATGGGGCAGTCTTTGCGCCGAGGGGCATCTTTTGCATGGGTTCGGCACTTGAGTGGGGTGACAGCACTTTCGTGGGAAGAGAGCACTTTCGTGGGGTGACGTACAGCACTTCTCTGGAGGAGTATGTCTCTTGCAAGTGAAGGCAGCATTTGTATGGAAGGCACCGCACACAAGGGGTGGCAGCTGTGTGGGTGGCGGCGCGGGTATGCTAGGAGCAGGCCTGAGCTGAAGCTGCAGGGAGGGCCGGTAGTGGGTCAGTGGCCCTCGCTCATCCTACGACTGCCTTCCCCGGGCTTGTGCACTCTGCACATGGCGGTGCACATGGCTTCGGTCCTTTTGTGTTTAAGTCGGAATTAGGATTTGACAAGCAGCTCGGTTTTCTTTAGGTTAGAAAAATGCACAATGATTAGCACTCTATTCCGAACTCATTAGTCAGGATTTCATTAGGTTTACAAAAAACCCTACCACAGGCCATGGACGTTAAAAGTAATTATTGCGCATAAATACCAAACAAGCGGGAAGGGCCCCAATGGGTTCCCCTGTGACTTCTTACGCCCCCATATGGGGACCGCTGGCCCCACCATCTTCTCGTGGCGCTGCACCAGGCGCTGGAGCAGGGAATTTTGCCCCACAGACTGGCGCCATGCCGAAATTGTTGTTTTCCTCAAACCAGGCCGCCCACCGGAGGACCCAGGCTCCTATCGCCCAATTTCATTATTACACTTTGAGCCGAAATTGCTGGGGAAGGTGTTGGCTGATCGCCTCCGCTCTCCTATCCTTGACCTCGTCCATCCGGACCAGTCTGGCTTTATGCCGCAACGCTCCACCAGGCACAACATAAGACGCGCACATAACAAGGTTGCCAAAGCCCACCGGCTGGGACGCCCTGTGGCGGTCCTACTAGCCGACATTGATAAGGCATTCGATTCCTTGAGCTGGACTCACCTTTTTAAACTATTAGAGGCTGTTAATTTGGGGCCCCGATTTCGAGCATATGTCAAACTGCTGTACACAGACCTTATGGCCTCTATACGGGGTATTGCTCGACCCCTTTCCCTATTCAGAGGGGGAATAGGCAGAGTTGCCCTCTCTCCCCGCTTCTTTTCACTTTGGTGATAGAACCGTTAGCAGCGTGGGTGCGTCTAGACACGGTCTATCGGGGCTTGGTCTGGTCACCCGAATACTCTGATAAAATTTGCACTCCACACTGATGATGCGCTATTCTTTTTCTCTGAACTCTGGGTCACAGGACCGAGGGTGTTGCAGATTCTGCGGGTGTTTGGTGAAACGACGGGGCTACACGCCAACCCGTCCAAGTTGACTCTCTTTCCTATTTGCGGCGACCAAGGGTGTCAAGATTGGGCCTCGCAGCTGGTCATTGCAGGCGAGGGGTTTAAATACCTAGGTGTCCATATCACCAGAAGCCCCACTGCGGCATGGTCGCTCAACATTGCCCCTCTTCTCCGGTGGTCCGGGAGGAGACGATGGTGTGGTCCCATCTTCCCCTGTCCATATACGGTAGGTCCGCAATCTTTAAAATGGTGTCCCTGCCACACTTGTTGTACAGATTGCAAAATTATCCATATCCTATCCTGCCCGTCATGATTCCTTCAAATAAATGCACTCCTGAATAGATTCCTTTGGGGCAGAGGGGCGGTCCGGGTGGCTCTGGCGATCTGTGTCCAATCCGCCTACTGTGGGGGCATCGCGGCGGTGGACGTGCAGTCATATTATTGGGCATCCCAGCTACTAATCATCATTGATTGGTGGTATAACCCACAGAACGATCCGGCCTACACGGTGAAGCGACTCTTCCTGGAGGTATACCCACTGCTGGATCTCCTGTACAGTAACTCTACCCTGGAGGCCCTTCCCTTGGCCTGTCGCACAGTTATCCAGATATGGAGACGTGTTTAACGGACCATGGGTTGGTGGGATATGTTAACGGGCAAGACTCCCCTCTGGCGGGGCACATGCCTCCGACCGGTCTCGGCCTTGTCCGGATTCCGTAGATGGGATACTATAGGGATCTCGACGCTGGGTGATGTGATGCGCGGACCAACACTTAAATCCTTTCAAAGGCTGCAGGAGGAGTTTGACCTACACAAGTCCCAATTCCATAAATATCTTCAGCCCCACCATGCCCTGTCTCCCCTGATTAAAAATCTTACGGCACTACCAGAATTTCACTCACTGGAGGGTAGACTACTGATGGGGGAATCTGGGAGGACACAAAACCCGCCAACTATACCAGACCCTGACGACACATTCTAAGACAAACATACACCGGACAAGGGCAGCATGGGAGGCAGATGTACCGACCCTTACAGATGATGACTGGACTGAGGCCCTTGCCAGCCATAGGGGTTCAGCCGTGTCCTCTAGATATAGATTGATCAAGTTCAAATATCTTCACCGAGTGTACTACACCCGTCTCCGTCTCTGGAAGATGGGAGCTATTCCATTCCCCACCTGCCTCCGATGCAATTCGGAAGAAGGGTCCTTCCTCCACATGGTCTGGGGCTGCACTGCACTACAACATTTTTGGTTGAGGGTATTTTCTTGTCTGGGGCGGGTGCTAGGTTGGGACCTCCCAGCAGATCCTCGATTAACCTTTCTCAATAGCACAGAAGATATTGGGGGAACAGATATAAAAGACATTTGCTGTTTTTAGGACTAACATTGGCCAAGCTTGACATAGCTCAATATTGGAAGTCCTCCTCCCTCCCGGGGGTGGCGGCATGGAAATCTGCCTTGGATAAATGTATGTCGGCCGAACTGACGGTGTTTCAGGCACGAGGCTGCCTGCAAAAGCATGAAAGATCTGGACCAGGAGGGCCGAATACCGGGGCATTTACCTATCCATATTCCCAACGTCAGTGAATCCAGATCCTATCGACAGACTTATCATTAATGACTCTCCAATCTAATTCGCGAATGGGCCAGAGTGGAGACATGCCTATAAGCCTGTACGCATATATAGTGTTTCATGTGGGAGGTGCGGTGCAAGGGAGGGGGGAGACGGGAAGGGGGGATGTTGGTTTGAATGCTTTATTGATCCTCAGGTGCTGTCCTCACCAGCAGTTTGTGTACCTATAATCTGTAATCTGCCTGAACACTGCTTGTGGGGGATTCGCCCCTTTGGGTACAAAATCTTAATAAAATTTGTTATAAAAAGAACAAGCAGGAAGGACGGGGCTTTGAGTGCTTGTGTTGAAAGGCGGACCCCTGCATCCACGGCCCTGTGCGTGTATCCCTTCTGAGCATGCATTTATCAGCAGGAATCGCCGCTTTGACGTAGTGACGTGTAAATCCACACAGTAACGCACCATGATATATTATCCCCATTGTGAAGAAAGCAGAAGTTATTCATTTTTCACGACTCAATTTAGCAATTCATGTACAGATTCCTTAGTTTAAATGAAGAAACGTCATGTCAGAGCCCTGGGAGCATGAACGTGCATGTTAAGTTATTGATCCTAAACTGATGACAAATAAACATGATATACTGAAAAGGATTTAAAGCAATCTCCAAGTGAAATAAACTACATAATTCCTCCTACTGTGTAACTTAGAAAAAAGGCATAGGGCTATCTGTTTTATATTTGCATCATGCTTTTATTTTCACTTTAAGTGAAAGCGCGATGCAAAAAAAAATAAACACGGGGCTGAGTGAAAACAGATGGCCCCCTAAAGATAAGAAAATGATTCGCGACAGCCGCAAAGCAGACGAGCCAGTCTGGATGGGCCGTCTGAAAAGGAGAAAGGGCAGCGACTATAAAACCCCATTTCCAATTGCAGCCCACCGTTTAGCATAAACGGTGATGCCAGCCAATGGAAATGAAGGGCGGGGCTTCAAGCCCACTTCTGAAAGGCCTCATCCACAGTATCTCGCGACAGCGCGTGCGCTGAAATGCTAGGCGAGACCTAAAACTAGAGGGTTTTTTTAACAGCAGTCTCTTTAATGTTTTAGTGTGACCTCAAAATATAAGCCAGACATATGGGCATTGTCAATGCTTGTAAACAAGAGCTGATGAAGAGAAACATAAGAGACAAAAATTAAAAAGCCTAATGTTCCAAAACTACTTCTTGACAAGGTAAACGTTGATTTCATACTTGACACATATTAACTTCATTAAAACCGTCTATGTACCATTTTCTCATTTAGTAGTGCCGTATTTACCATTGTTTTATCATTATTCGCAATATTCTTCACAATATTTGTTATATACAAATCATATTTTTAAAACAGGCCATTACTGTTTGTGAAAACAGAATAGGAGTTCATCAGTTCTCTCAAAAGTAAACCTGCAATTGACTAATTAAGCTGACCAGCTCTGCAGAACAACTGCCAATACCTCAGTCCGCTTATTGAAACTGCAGAGACCAAGGGCCAGGTGTACGATTTTTTTACAAAATGTGCTGGCCTATTGTACACTGACCTTTTGTGGCCAACTCGACCTATGAACTAATAGATCACAATACAAAGTGTCTAGTCGAGGGGGTCACGGAACATCATGTCTAATGAATCTTAATTAGGTAAGTCCCTATTTAAAAGTTAATGACTGGTGATTGTCTACAAACCTTGGGATGGTGATCTGCAAGGAACAACAAACCAACATCCCTGCTTTCTTAAAGCAGTCTGTGTCTCTTAAAGGCACCTGTGCTACTTTTAAATAAAGGGTTTATTTATTAAACATCAGCAGGCAGTGGTCATATGGACCACTGACTCCTCCCCAAAGTTGCTGACTCAGTTTCTGGGACACATTCCCCATAGTAAATCAGTTGCCACTTCCTCTTTAGGTGGTAGTAACTTATCAATAGCTGGTGACTTTAGTTGCAGTGTCAAAACATTGATGCATGCCATACCAAATCACAATTAAGAGGGAACATCCCTTTTACACTTCTTCCTAATTATGATTCGGTATAGGTCGGTAAATGCAATTGCAAGTTCAAAATAATTTTATGTCTTACAACATGTGTTTAATATGCCAAAAACTCATTTTGCATTCACATACCCTGTGATTTTGTGAATTGTAGGGTTTTTGATTGCTAAATGATTTTGGGTGTCTAGCCCCAAGTTCCGAACAAATTGCTTGGATCATAGAGCCCTGTGGTAAACATAAGTCAGATTTCCAACATATACTTTTTCATTTTTTCGATGATGTAGTTATCATTATCTCCCAAACAAAATAATGGAATCCCATAGATCACTATGAGACTGACGTTTTCTAAGCACATTTTTATTACAAGAATCAATGAAAGCTATCCAAACAAGCCTAAACAGTATCTGCATAATACAAGTTAAAATATGAGTGAGATGCCTCATTCAGTTAGTGAATTTAAGTATTTTGCAGTCACTGGTTTCCAATCTTGCAGTGATTGATTGAGGAATTACACTACTTAATGCAGAGTATACGTGTAATTGGCAGGTAACTATTTCCAATTCCAGTGAGCTATAATACTGCATTAGCATATCTACTACAGAGGTCTGTGTGCAACCTACATATTAAGTGCTATAATCTTTGAGTGAAAACTACAGTGGATTAATGTGAAGAGATCGGTCTGTAAATTGCAGCAGTCTAGCCATTTATTTATTTATTATTTATTTATTAGTCTTATAAAGCGCACTATCACCTTGCAGGCATCCTGGCGCTGGAAGCTCAAAAGAAGGACAGGACGAAAATCAGACGGAGCAGGACAGACGGTTTACATTACTTGGGAAAAAGCCATGTTTTAACCTTTTTCCTGAAGGGGAGAAGCTCCTCAGTTTGCCTAATCTCGCACGGGAGCAGATTCCATAATTTGGCAGCAGCCACCTCAAAAGATCTACCCCCTGATCTAACCTTCCTAAACCTAGGCACCTAGGCACCATGGCTGGTGCTTCTACAATGTTTCTTGTTCTACCTAGTGGTAGCACCAAATTACTAACCAAAAGGCCTGAAATTGATCTAAAATATGGGGAAGGGTCTAGCTGTCAAAATTCTGTTTTCCAGAGAGCTCTGAAAACACTGTGGCTGACATAAACCCTAGCAGATAGCTGCCTCCTGCTAGCAAGCAAAACGCTTTGACAGATGATCTAAGAGGTGATCTTTAACACAACAACAGGGTGAGGTACTTACCAGGCTTCTGATAAAAGGAAATTGAAGAACATAGAAACTGCAAAAACTGGAACTGGCCCTAAGCACACAGAGAAGCAGGAAGGCATGAAACAAGCAAGGTTACAGGGGAATCGGTTGGCTCACAGCAAGTGATGTACTAGTACATGAACGGAGTCTCCTGGCAGTTTATGAGAATCCTTTTGGATTGTTGGCAGCAGACTATTCTAACCAACAAGCATAGAGCAAATTCATAGTTGGGACATATGTTTAGGGACTGTAGTATTTAATGTAAAGGTGGACATAGACTGATGACACTGTATAGGGTGAGGTACTGGACACCAAACAGAAGTCTTCCCCTTTTCTGGCAAACAGAAACAACCTCACTGGCCACGGGATAAAAGGATGTGGTGCTCCAAAACGCAGAGATCAATTTCAGAAAAAGGAAGAATCAGAATGGAAATTACCAGAATACAGACTAAAGAAGGATATGTAGCTAAAAAAAGTAATTAAGAAGAAATGCAGATTCTTGAAAAGGTTTAGAGAAAGATAGCCCAATTTAGAGATTGGTGGACCACCTGCTGTCCGCCCGGCCACCAGAATGGAGATATTAACCTCCACTCCGCTGGCAGACTACCAACTGTCATATTTAGAGATCTCCACCAGCCTGGCAGAGATCTCTATGCCTTTAGAGGAGCCCCCACTACCACAGCTCCTCTTACTCAGATCTCTCACGTTCCCCAAGTCCATGATTGAAGCACTCATCCAATGTAGTTGTTTGCTTTAAAATTTTGGGCTAATAGTCCTGTTCATCCCAATTATAAAAACAGGTTTACAACAACCACAAGCAGAGAGTGGGCTAAGTCTCTCCAAGTTTCTTGTTAGATAAAAGTGGATCATATTCAACCAAAAAGAGAATGGATGCTGCCCAAGAAGTAAAAACCCTAGGTAATCATAGAAGATGATCTCTCCCCTATCCCACTACAACATATACTCTGGCTTCACTCACCTCACAAATCATGCAGGTCAACATTCCAACATACTATTTGCATTCTTTTAGAACATTGGGATGGCCTAACTCGCATTGGTGTGCAGCAAATATTTCAGGACTCTGGCCCCACTGATTCACAACACTGATTTCCCTCCAGCTAACCAATATCTTTTTTTGAAACATGGTGAGAGAGGCCCGCGTAGGCTCCACAATCTCTTAAATAATGCTTACTTGGTAGTCATTGAGAAATATGAGGCTAGCCACTCTCCCCAGAGACATAGTAGCAATAGATATAAACTCCTGCAAGCTCTCAACTGGGTTGGAACAGGTGACAGGTGTGTCCAAGGGGGCTGCAAATTAACTGAGTTGGAACCAGCATTTCATCAGGCTTACACCCAAAAGGCCGTCCAGGCCTCTACCGACACCAGTCACTAGATGCCGGTCCTGACCTCCTCCGCTACAGCTATATGTTCAGGGGGGAGGAGGAGTTGTGCCAGGATTTTGGGGAATAAACATGGGAAGCCACTGGAAATGGGCAAGGATGACCACAACCTGCATTAAATATGAACAATACGCCTTTAAACTGATACTTGGAACATCTGAGACATGTTGGAGTGGCTGCCAAACAAGAGTGAAAACATGACTCACATTTTGTGGACTTGCCCGCAGGTCCAGGCATTTTGGCGGTTTTTGGTGTATATTATTTAAGAACTCTGCTTGAACTGGTGGTGCTACTATTCATCCATCCAGAAAAAATTAGGATATATGCAATGCATTCACCTATGGGTCGAATCCTCAGACACTTTCTTCTAACAGGATGTTTAACTCTTGATCATTGTTGGAAGCAGCTGACTTTTCCCCTGCTGGGCTTCTGATGGACAAAGATTTGGCATATCTATGCAATGGAAAGACTGGCTACATTACTAGACGATCGAATGTCAAAAAGCAAAGGTGTGTGGAAGCCATTTAGAACTAACATGCCATCGCAGAAGGGAAATTTTGAATGGCATGACACGTCCCTGACCTGGTAAGGAAGAGCTACTATCATTGCATGCCTGGCCCCTCAGAGCCAAGCACCTTTGATTTAGACAACGAGCCTGACATGAAATCGGGCACATAGCAGGGTATTAAGCTGAGCGCAGCGCTCTGGCAGGAAGGGAAAGGGCGTAGTGATCAGGGAGAAATAGGTGAGTGAGGAATCGACCCTCCCCATCCCGCAAGTGAGCAAGAAAGACGCCGAACTGCTGCCTCACACCTCGTCAGCTAACCAGCTCACGGTCCACGAATCACTCTGGTCCCCCATTGATCTTTCTTCTACACGGGCCCCATAAATTAATCTCCGAAACCCGGGTGGCAGACCGAGATCGGCTGAATTTCGTTCCCCTCCACAGTGGGCTGAGCTGTTTGAGCGACACTTTGAGCAGCGGGAATAAAGCGGGAGGCAGAAAGCAGAGAAGAGGGAACGAACGGAGAGTGGTGAACGAAAAGAGAGCAAACAGAGAGCAGCAGACTGAACAGTGGACTGAACAGCTACTGCCAACCCCCCTTTTTGCCCCCGCAGAAGCAGCTCGGGTTGCGGCTGTGGCCGGTTCAAGAACAATTGTGGCAAGTGGTGTTACCACAGATAGGGGAGCCTGCCGAAACGTAGGAAATCTTCCAAGGTCCCCAACCTCAACAGGTACTGTTCTGCCCCCGTCTGCATAATGTCTGCCTAATAGCTGCTTCCGCATTAAATTTAAGTATAAATAAGTAAAACATATTTAAAACGCTCGCTGGCTTGCTTGTTTGCTTGTCTGCCTGCCATCGATATTTCTCAACCCACAACCCATAACCTACAACTCATTTATTGTCACTTACAACTTTATTTTTGAATATCCAGACCTTAATTCATTTACAGTCACTTACCATTTTATATTGGAATTACCAGACTATTAGACCCCCTGAACAGTAGTGGCAGAATTCCCAAAAGGATTTTTCGACTGATCGAGTGAACTCTCCAGAGAAATTCAAGTCTTATGTTCGCCCAGTGTGTTTTATTGGCGACTGTTGGCTACACTATGAGATCTGGTAGCGTAAGGGGTCAAGCGCAGTTGTCATTTCAAGAACAGTTACAAAATAGGCCAGCTAACTCGCTCCAAAAAGAATACCCAGGATGCAAAGGATTCAGCCAACGAGAATGTACTGGGTAAAAATGGGTTAAGCACAAGCCTGGGGGTAGCCTCGAGGGCTTTAGGGCAAATTAGTAACCCATCCTCTGTTGGAGGAGGAGGGGAGACCACCTCTTCCCAGTCAAGTATTAAGGATTTCTTCATACAGAAGGGTGTTGTCCAAAATGCATGCAATGGTGATGCCAAACCACCCTCCGTATTGGTAATCCATGCTAATATTATAAAGAGAGAGCCCAAACCTTTGAGGCGGGTAATCTCAGTAACCACAGCACCAATCAAAACACCCAATACAGCGTTGGAAAGGGCAGTTGCAGCAGAAGGACATAGGCTATGCAGACGGCCACCATATACATTTTTTTTTAAATTGTTTTTATTAACTTTTCAAAAAACAGTGGTGTTCATCACAATCATACAGTGCAAGACATACAATTGTACCGTAGGACACCATATACATTTAAAAGGTAAAAGAACCGTGCCAGCAAAGTAGTCACTTGTGGGCGTGTCTGCGTTGTGCTGTGGGCGTGGGCTGGGGGAGTGACTAACGTTGGGGGCGTGTGGTACGGCCATCACATCGTGGGCTGTGGGCGTGTGCTGGGGGCGTGACAAACGCTGGGGGCGTGACAAACGCTGGGGGCGTGTGTCCGCCCTTCATGCCATGTGAGTCGTACATACAAGTGCCAATTACGTTGCTGCGCAGCATCAAGGGGCACACTGGGGGCGTGACACGCCGGGGGTGTGAGAAACTCTGGGGGCGTGTGTCTGGCCTTCATGCCACGTGAACGCAATTGCGCCACATCAAGGGGCACGCTGGGGGTGTGAGAAACGCTGGGGGCGTGTGCTACGTTCCGCCCTTCATGCCATGTGGGTCATACATTAATCAGAAGATCGTCTGCTGTGGCTGTGTGCTGGGGGCATGACAAACGCGTTCAGCTGGAGGCCTAGTAAGTAACATTACTGCAGCCTCTCCTGCGCGCTGTTACTGAACTTTCTCATTCAACGAAATTAGATGCACCTGCTACCATCAACTAGGGCTCTAGCCGGGCTCAAGCGGCGGATCAGTACACTAATTACACGTGCCTGATAACATCAACCAGGGCTGCAGCTGGGCCTCAAGCGGGGGAACACGCAAATGAGCGTGTCTGCGGGGACAATTACTGCAGCCTCTCCTACTCGCTGTCACTGAACTCTCTCATTAAACGGATTTACCCCTGGCTGATAACTCTCTCATTCAACGACATTACACCCGCCTGCTAACATCAACCAGGGCTGTAGCCGGGCTCAGGCGGCGGATCACTACACCAATTACACATGCCTGCTAACATCAACCAGGGCTGCAGCTGGCCCTTCTCCGTCCCTATTCTAATGAAACAAAAAATCTTGTCTACCGCGAGATTTTAAAATAAATTGCCCTTGCCAAATACACACATTACACACATTCTATTTCATACCCGGACAACGTCGGGACGGGCTGCTAGTCTCAAATAAAGATCTAGCCGTACCTGAGGACACTACTCTCCCCAGGGAGGAGTTGAGAGATATTGCAAACTAAGTATTCAGCTCTACACAATCAATACAACCAGTCCAATTAAACCAGGATGTATCTGCTGTGAAAAAATCACCATACAAAACGGTAGTCAATGCCCAAGTTTATGCTGTCCAAACAACGAGCATATAAAGATGGGGACAACCAAAATGATGACACAGCTCGGTGCGAAGTTGAACACCAGACAGCAGACACTTTCTTGGACTTTTAAAGCTGCACCATGTTCTCGAATGACAGTGATGCCTATGTTATCTTTATGGGGGATGTGCAGGTTAACAAAGTGTCACAAAGCCTTTTGATACCTGGGATGCCCATATTAGGGGTTGACGAGAAAAGTGGGAAACCAGGGGCACCTATTTTTGAGATAACAAATGATAAGAATATATTAGGTATATTTGGTCCAGGGATATGCGATGATGATCAATCTCTGGATGATCATGCAATTTTAATTCCTGTAAAAAAGGAAATTACAAATAACCATCAGGGTGCTCAGATTTTAGGACAAGGTGATATATCACTGGATCCAGTTGATTCTATTCCAGGTAAGCCTGACAATTTACTGAACCCTGCTGACCTTTAATTTCTGGACAAATATAATGTTGTATCCACTGTTGATGCACACACTACAATTAATAAAAGTGCTGATGATATTGGTGTTTGGAAAAGTTTGCTAAATACAATGAATATTATAACAAGTGCACTTTACTTTCACTCAAATAAACTTGAAATCCAGGTGGATCTTTTAAATACTTTAGCAGTCTATGTGGCCGGTATTGATTCAAAACTACAAAACCTGGCAGGATTGGTGGTTAAGTCCCAGACTGAGGTTAATGATCAATTGATAAGATGCACATGTTCTAACATTTTGAATAAAATGTCTGATCTCCCAGAAATTGTAGGTTCCCTTGTGAAAGAAGTTAAAAAAACAGCAAGGAATTCTGTTTTGGATCGCAATTTGGCTTGTACTAAGAAAGGGGGTGATAATGTATATTGTGAAAACAAGAGGGAGCAAGAAGTTGCGACAAAGGTGAGTTGTGATAACTCTGGATTTTTAAAGGCGGTAGAAGGGGAGGCTGAGGTCAGTCTATGTTCAGGATGGCCATGTTTTGCATTGAACCAAGTACTGCAAATCACTGATTATTGCTAAACCACTGTGCTCAAACTCAGGGGATAGTCTAAGCGATTGTCCCCTGTTATATACACGTTCAAGGAAAAGGTTGCGGAAAGTGTGGAATAAGGCTAACCGCCTTGGTAGCTACAGCAGCAAAACCTAAGGATTATTATCCTATATTCAAACCAGTTGCTAAGAAATGCTTATCTCAGGATGCTGTCGTGACAGATGGAGATCCCACTATAGCATTGCCGGTACCAACAAGGGATAGTGATCAGGGATTTGCAAATAGTAGTAATCATGATGTGCTTAAACCTAATGTTATAATAAAATTGGATTTGGTTGTTGTCAATGATGAAGGGGTGACTAAGTTGGACAACAAACCACAGGGGCTAGGATTCTTGCCTAATGATCAGGGATTTGCAAATGGCAGTAATAATGATGTTCTGAAACCTATTGGTACAATAAAATTGGATCTGGTAGTCATCAATGATGAAGGGGTGTCTAGGTTAGATAATAAACCACAGGGGCTAGGATTTTTGCCCAAAGAAGAAGTTGTTGATACCCTGAAGTGGTTAAATACTATGGAAATGTTAGAATCTACTAATACTCAGAGGCTACCACTATTAAAAATATCTTCTAAATCTACTTTACCATAATATAGTGATTCAGGCATATCAAACTCCCTGTGTGGCAGACAGGATTATAGCTGTAGGAATGGGGACACCAAACTAGTAATGCATCCCCTGTATGAATCCCAGGGGCTTTATGATAGTCCCAATCGGGGTTCAATTCTGAAATTATTTCAGCTATCCATGACTTAGTGTTTATTAAATCTACTGATTTGGTGTCAGTACAGTTTAAACAGGTACAGCCCAACTCTCTTTGAGAGTCTAGTATTACAACTTGGTCCTCAATGATATTGTACTAAGATCTTAGGATCAAGTTTGTATTTTATGGAATATGGAATTAAGGTTGAGATCTGGGCTGGTGTGCAATATCCCCGACCTTGAAGGTACTGGCCCTTAAGGTGGATAAAGAAACTAGTAAAAAGCAAAAAGCCTAATTCTGTACTTAGAGGAGCTTCAGGTCCAACAAACAATCAATCTTGCAGTTCTGGGCTGTTGATCACCAATCTTCAAACAGAGGCTAGGCTCTGTGAGTGGATACCCAAATATAATTTGCAAATGGAGGACTGGTCTTGGCTGCCAGCATCATTGGCAAAGGTGCCCCATGGAGATAGTAATTGAATAACGGGAGCTATGGATGTTAATGTAAATGAAATAAGTCTATGATTCTGGAATGTCCACTGATTGCTCCATTTATTGTCAGACCCAGATACAATATTACTTTCATTTGCAATTATATTATTCCAAGAAACATTGTGTGAAAAGATTGTCTGGATTTAATGAATATAGTATTTCGGCAGTGAAAACCAAAAAATGTGGCCGCGCTAAATGTTTGATTGGCATGTTACATTGTGGTCGACTTAAACCTAGTTGTGGATGTGGTAGATTTCAATTTGGGTTGGCTACAATGCCTTGTGGTAAATACCACTGATCTGAGTATAATTAACCTTAACGTGTACCTGAGTGCCAGTAAAAACAAGTCTGCACAGTTGTATATCTTGCGGGATGTGAAGGCCACAGTAATAGTCCAACAATACTCAGATGCTAATAGTATCAGATGATTTTAATCTGCAACTAAGCCGGTTTTCAGATTTTAACTGTAAGTCTGAAGGTCTGGCAAAAGAATGCTGTGACATTATGTCTGAGGCTGGAGTCAGCCAGTTAAAAGAAAAATCTAGGTTCACTCCAACGTTTAAGAATTCTAAACATGGTTCAATTATTGATTACACATTCGTATCAGACATCTTGAGATCAAATATGTCTGACTATAAGGTAATCGGCCCACCAGAGAGTGATCACAACCCCCAGATTCTAAAATGTATTCTTTTTGTGAAGTGTGCCTCTAAAACGAATGATCTTTCCAATATGGCACACTCTGCATATAACCTGAAGACGCTGGTTTGGCATTTAGCCAAAGAGGAGGAAATTATGCAAACCGCTCAGGTATTACTAAAGGAATGTGACTCGGGAGCCCAGGGCAATATGAATATGATTAATAAATGGAACTTTGTTACAAGGTCCCTTGTGGGGAAATGTGCAGCCGGCAAGACTAGGAAAATTAATACCCATCTAAATATTCAAAAATATGGTTTCCCGCCAAACTACAAAAGTTAAAGAAATTACTTAACAGAGCTGTTTGGGTGGCATATGCCCATAGATTTTGACAGACCTATTCTGTGTATAAAGAACATTTGAAGGAACTTAAGAAGACCTATAAACAAGAAGTCTGGAAAGCCAAACATAAACACCCTACTGGGTTATGGAACAGTTTATTATCCGGCTCAAGGCAAATAATGCAAAAATAATTTGGGCAGTGATTAATAAGCTCAGAAGGGGAGGCTGTAGGGCTTTTTCTGTAAATGTATCAGAATCCAGTTGGGTAACGTTTATAGCTAATTTTTATGGTTCACCGGTCCAGAGAGAAAACCATCCAGATATGTTAGAAGGATGTGTGGGGAATAATATATCATCAACCAATGTGGGGAATGGTGAGTGCCTGGATTTGAATTTCATAGACCATCTTATCGACTCCAGTTTTGATCCAAATTTTGACCTGGAAATCCCGAGTTCTGATCAAGTATTGACCTTGCTAAGTGGGCTTCGAGCAAATGTTGCCCCCGGACCCAATGGGTTACCTAATGCCCTGTTTCGTGCTAATGGTCAAATGTGGGGTGGCATTTTGCATCGTCTATTCAGGGAAGTGTTGACCCTGGGAATGGTCCAAGAATCTTGGTAAGATAGCGTACTGCAACCCATTTATAAAAGCGGCACAGTGGCTAATCCCGCTAATTACCGATTAATCTTGCTTACTGATGTCGATGCAAAGGTATTTACTTCTACTCTCTTGTTAGAATTGGAAGATTGGGCTACGCAAGAGGGCATTATTCCATTTAATCAGACTGGTTTCCGGAAAGGACAATCCACTATTAAAAATGTGTTGGCTTTAACCTTACTTGCATAGAGGGCTGCCTTAAATAAACAAAATGTGTATATTGCTTTTATTGATCTTAAGGCAGCCTTTGACTCTGTGCCACGAAACCTGTTATGGAAAAAAATGGTAGATCGGGGCATTTCAAGGAAACTGTTGAAGGCTATCATTCTTTTGTATACTGATACTTGGGTTCAAGTTAAGTTGGGTGATGCCAATTCCTTGTCAAGGAAGATAAGAACATATAACGGCCTAAAGAAGGGTTGTGTCCTTGCCCTCTATCTATTTAATGTATTCCTATCAGATCTTTCCCAACCTTTGGATGTTGTTATTGGGCATGTTCCTAGGATGGGGGAGGGTGAAAATGAGTTACCTCCAGTATGCCGATGACACCATCCTTGGGAGTCATACTTCAATTGGCCTACAAAGACTTATTTCCACCTTTGATGACTACACCCAACAGAATGGCCTTGAATTGAATGTAAAAAAAAACAAAGTGATGAAAATTGGTGTAGCTAAACAGAAGTTTAATTCCTGGAAAGCCAGAGCAGGTACAATTGACATTGCTTGCCAAGACGAATAGATATCTAGGGGTGGTGTTTGACAACAGTGTGTTTTTTTAAATTTCATTTTAAGGATCGAAGGGCCAAGGCTGTGACCTTGACCCATGCTTTTAAATGTCTAAAAAAATAATTGAACTGCCAATCATATGATTTCATTCTTAAACGAATTAAAGCCAAATTACAACCAACCCTCGTATATGGTTCTCCCATTATTAGAGGGAAAGATGTGAAGGTGCTTGACCTATTGGTTGTCAAGGTCTTCAAAGCAACTTTTGGGATTGCCAAATCAGTGTGTAAATCAGGAATAAGACTTGAGTTTGGTCTCCAGAGACAGAACCTGGTATCAAAAGTAGCTTTTTTAAATGTATGGTCGCATTGTCGTCACCCGCCCCAGTATCCTTAGGGAACGTTTTCTGGCACGGAATAGACAAGTCTGTCTATGCAGCTAAATGGAGATCTTATATTTTAACTTCCTTAAGAGATATCGGCCTGCAAATTGCACTGCAAGATCTGAAAATGCCCAATTAGAAGTTCATTTTTAAAAAGCTTACCAAAACTGAATCGCTTAAATTGGATAAAAATGAATTAGCAGAGAAAAATTATGCACGGTATGTGATTGGCTCATACCAATCCCTGCGTATTCAGCCATATTTGAATGTTTTTTTCTCAGAGAAGTTTGAAAATAACTTTTTAAGGATGCGTATGGGATTAAACCCAACAAAGGAGGGCACACAACCGTGGATCAAGCAATGGCCGGAGTCTAATTGTAGACTTTGTGGTTAGCCACAGGAAACACTAGTCCATATAGTGTGTGTGTGCCCCAAATGGATTAAGCTTCGACGTACAGTTTTGGGACCACATTTTTTGAAGAGCGGGTGAGATCTACTCGTCAGGCTTTAATCATGTCACTATCTGACGAATCAATTTAATTTTTGTGTCATTTGGTAAAAGTTTTATTGGCAGTTAAAAAAATGTTTGATACAATAAGGTAGAGCTCCAGTATTTATATGGCTCTGTTGACTAATAGTTTTATTTGGCCTATAATCTTTACTACTTAATAATCATGTAGCAAGGGTGAGAATCTGAAATCTCAAAATAGATGTGCCACTACTACCGTAAATTGATGCATTTTATTATTGTCTTGATATGATAGTCATTGCAGGCGCAGCTTGTAGGACCTGACACCGGTAGTGACCCTGCCATATGGCCAGAAATGTACAAAAATTCTAGATGAGGATGTTTAGTATAAGTTAGGAAAATAACATGTATTAGAGTTTTGTTAAAGTCAGGCTCTCAAACTTATTGCTAAACCTAAATGTCCTGCTGAATTTTTGTATAAATTGTTGATTATGCAATTAAACCTTTTTTAATTTCATACTTTAATAAATACGGCCGGGCGACTAGCGCCCGCCTTCCAAAAAGTAAAGACGTCTCGTGTCCACGTTCCTGGGTATTGGGTGCCGGATTGGGGGGGAGGCGGCAGCTAGTCGCTGACCATGTGAAAAGGGGGGGCCCTCGGCCCCCCCGCACGCATGGCGGCGCGGCGACCGTCGCCCCCACAGTTTCCTTTGTTGCCATTCGGCGGTGGGGGCGTGCCCTGGGGGGCGCGGCCCACCGCCGGTTGGCTGGCGGCCACCTTGACCCGGATCCTGGGAAGTGGGTCCGGGTCAAGGGGGGCGGGCTAGAGGAGGGGCCACCTGGCCCCTCGGGAATAAAGAGATAGGGAGCGCCCAGGAGACCCCCTTGTCCCTGGACGCTCCCTCGCCGACCATCCCTCACGAAAACACCTCCCTCTTCTTCCACTCTACATCGCTCGTATCAAGTCCCAGATGAAAATATGCATTTACTTGTTGCATTATAAAGCTCCTATTCCACCCAAACGGGTTTGTTAGTTGTGCAGTTGCGGATCTCAGTAAATTTTACTGAAATGCTCCGCTGTTATATCAGGCTAAAGGCTTCCACTGACTTCTATGCTCTCCACGTCAAAACCCTTATCTGCAGCCTCCGAACTTGTCAGAACAGCAACGCATCCTCCACACTCGTCGCTGTACAGTGTACACACCATCTCACCTGACTCCTGTAGTGTTTTGCGTTTGTTCCCCACATCAACAGCATTCTCAAGAAGCTATTGGCCTGTCTCTGCAACAAACTGAGCCCATTATTACTCAACCTCGCCGGGCTCCGATAGCGGATCTCACCAGCGTCGCTCCCCTCGCACCCAACCTCTTTATTCGAGCTGTATCACATCGGTGCCCTTTAACTTGCACTTGAGGGGGGTTACAATCACAGCCCTCCCAACTCTGGTGGACCCGCGCCCCTTCCCGAAAGCACCACCCGCCTACCTATGCAACTGCCGAGTGCTCCCACGCTCGCTCCTCAGCCCCCGCTCCGTAGCCTCTTCCTCTCTTCTCTCCTTCCTTGTCCTCCCGACAGCCGAGGACCCCCGCCGATGACCCTCGCAGCCTTGTATCTCCGGGCGCCATCGCGTTCTTCTCGCCTTTGCTCGATGCCCTGTAGCAGGAAAACAAAAACAAAGAAGCCCCGAGCGCGGGGCACACCGTTTCGGCGAGGGAGCGTCCAGGGACAAGGGGGTCTCCTGGGCGCTCCCTATCTCTTTATTCCCGAGGGGCCAGGTGGCCCCTTCTCTAGCCCGCCCCCCTTGACCCGGACCCACTTCCCAGGATCCGGGTCAAGGTGGCCGCCAGCCAACCGGCGGTGGGCCGCGCCCCCCAGGGCACGCCCCCACCGCCGAATGGCAACAAAGGAAACTGTGGGGGCGACGGTCGCCGCGCCGCCATGCGTGCGGGGGGGCCGAGGGCCCCCCCTTTTCATTTTTGCACTTTACAGTAAATGTATGCTTTTTATTATTGTTTTGATATGATGGTCTCTGCAATAATTGCACATTAGCACCTTGAAATGTAACTTGTGCATGAAATGTACATTAAAAACTTTTTTTCATTTCAGTTAATTTTGCACCTTACCTTTGAATTACAACATGTGTAAAGTTTTTCAGCTGAAATTAATGGTTATTCATTAGAAAATCTTTCAATTATGTATAAGGAAATAGTATGCTGTGCATGCCGTCACCTTAAAATATAAAATGTGCAATATTATTCTGTAATTATTGATGTTATGTGATTGGATTGGATTTTATTGATAAGTTTTAAATTGTATATATGGGACAGTTTCTTATTTTATGTGTTGGGAAGATGCTTTGCTTGTAATTAATTTTTTAATGATTAAGATGAGATGTGAAGTTGTTGTGATTGCAATGATTTTAAGTAATCAAGCAGTAAAGATTATTACTCTCTACTAAATCAATGTTTGTTGCATTTAACTTTTTCCCTTTCTTTTTTTCTTTTCGTTTTCTATAAGACTGGAAAAAAATTGAGGGAAAAAAGGACTGCAAGTCTCAGAATGCCCCAAAAAAAAAAAAAACTGCACTGGATTATCTACTCACACATGGATCTAGGAAACATTTTTTTATTGGCAAAATGCAACGAAACAGCACAAATACATTAAAGTACAACTCAATTTAAAACTGTCTCAGTCCAGTAAGTGACAATGTACAGATTAGTAGCCACCCCGGGAACTAGTTTACAACATTAGACACTCAAATAGGTAGTCACATATATACGTTGTCATGCGACAATATGGCAAAAAGTCTCAAAGATCCATAACAATCTTTGTAAGATCCATATCATGTTAGAATTAGAACAAGGTAGGTAGTTAGATAACACTTTGATTAAATAAGAATGAATGGTGACCATATATCTCTAGGCCTGGATGAAGTGCATATTGGGCGTTGCAGTATATAAGCAATTCCAGCCGCTGCTTGAATTTGGGGGCTCTGCCCCCACCCCAGAGGAATGCTATGAGTCTTTAACCCCGTGCATGCTTGTGACGGAACCATTCCGTCACGAGCCACGGTGGTGCTGTGCTGGTGACGGAATGGTTCCGTCACGGCCCGGCTGCCGCGCCTACGCGGCGCTGATTCGCGCCTGCGCGGTGCTGATTTCGCACCTGCGTGGCGCTGATTTCGCGCCTGCACTGACCATTTCTATTAGGCGGCCGGAGCTGTGACGGAACCATTCCGTCACAAGCACAGCGCCACCGCGGCTCGTGATGGAGTGATTCCGTCACGAGCATGGTGGCGCCGCGCGGCCCCCCTCCCCCTAGCGCCGTGGCGTAATTACCGCTGCGGCCAAGGGGTTAAACCACCAGAAGGGACAACCTCATAAATTGTTTATCCGGAGTTAGATGTTCCTCTCTCTCCACCCCAGATCTGCAATCCTAGATTGAAAGGGGATCTTCCAAACTGCAGTACAATCTATAGTCATCCCGCACATAGATTACGGTAGCACCGCCCTCTGCGGGCTCCCCCTAACTATAACGGCACCCCTAAGAGCATCCCTTAACGCCGCAGCGAGACTCGTCACTGGCTCAAAAAAACACTCGCACATCTCCCCGGACTTTAAATCACTGAAATGGCTACCTTTTGAAGCCAGAATACAACTGAAAATCGCTTGCATGACACACAAGGCTGTGCACCGGAATTCACCCGCCTATCTCACTCAAAAGCTGACAATTTCGGGTGGCTCCCGAACTACTAGAGGCACAAACAATCTTTTGCTGAAACCTCGAATATTTCGGAAGGAAAAAACTTATAAACGCTCCTTTTCAGGAATGGCACCCAGGATCTGGAACTCACTCCCTCCGGAAACAAGGCTCATCTCCTCCGAAACAATATTTAAGAGGGAAGTTAAAGCGATCCTCATGGCAAAATACACATGATCTATTGCTCCGTATCACTCATGAACCTGCCTTGCAAGTCCTTCCCGACCCTGGTCTACTGTGCCACCCGTGTTTTCGAATTACTTAACTGTATACGCTCATTCTTTGTATTTTGTTATAATGTTTAATGCACATGGTTGATTATGTATATTGTTATATTGTTATATTATTGACGCACCTGGTTGACTTTGCACACTTTACCCTCTCCATCTCAACGTCCTTACTACTCTCGCACCTGTGGGACTATACACCCTGCTCACACCTACCTCAACCTAACTGTATACGCTCACTCTTTGTATTTTATTATAATGTTTGATGCACTTGGTTGATTATGTATATTGTTATATTGTTATATTATTGACGCACCTGGTTGACTTTGCACACTTTACCCTCTCCTTCTCAACGTTCCTTACTACTCTCGCACCTGTGGGACTATACACCCTGCTCACACCTACCTCAACTGTACCCTCCTCTAAACTCTAAATATTCTAAACACGTTTAAGCAGGTATATGCTCCTTATTATTGCACTTTATACTATTGACGCAATTGTCTGTCTATACACTGCGTACCGACACTACCTCACTTGTTATCTACCTCATGTCCTTTATCCCACCTATGTAACTTGCACCTTGTACCTAACTACCTCATATATTACTCTGTATATACGCTTTATTACTTTGTATTTTTTACCCCCATGCCCTTGTAAAGCGCTCTGATATCTGCAAAGATCTTGTTCGCGCTATATAAAACTTTCAAAATAAATAAAATAAATAAATCTTGCATCCGAATGCACCTGGGAGACGTGGGAACTCTGGGGACTGACTATCAATCAGGATGTAAGAATGCTCCCGAACTGTGCATTAAACCTTTATAGCTGACTGCACAGCACAAGCCATAATGACATTGCTACTCTTCCCACGCACTATTAAAGTCACTTTATGGGGAAAACAGAAGCGCGAGAGAATGCTCCAACATTGCAGGTGCTTAAAAGGTCTTTGGGTCAGATCCGGAGCTGTGGTTACTTATTTAATCCCGCTTCACCGCTACCTACCTCTCTTAACAATAGTGAAACCTTGTTAACTGCATGAACTCGCCTAACAACGGCAGTCAGTGCATCCCCGGGTAAATGCAAGGAACGCAGGCCCAGAATGACGCAGTTTACATGTTTATTTAAAGAACTGTGTGTTGATCTCGTGTGTTGCGCGTGCACGGCTCATTAACTGCTGTGGAAAGTTTATGAGGCTTCGCTGCTTTCAATGACGTGCCTCCGCTTCACACTGGGTCATTTAGGAAAGGAGGGGAAGGAAATGAAAGATAAGGTTGCATATGTAGCACTTTGAAGCTTGTGTGGTCCCCGGTCAAATACCTCTTTTATTTCATTTTGTTAACGGGTAAACTTGTATATACCGAATTCTGGCAGTTTTCTGAATAAACCATGACAGTGAAAGACTAAAGTATGTGTCTAAAGAGTGACTGCATCTAGCTCAGCCCTTCCAGAATTTTAGCATCTGAAACCTGTTTTTTTCTATATAAGATGATTTATCTTCCATTTTGACAAACAGCTGTTTTCTGTAGATTCCAATTCTCACTTGGGAATCTTTCACACAGGTGGCTCTGATGAAAATGGCGACGGAGCAGCCAGCCAGTATTGGGCAGCCCGTGAACCACCTTTTCCAGCAATTGCAGGCTTAACGATAGAGCTGGTGGAGACTAAACCATCAGTTCTGTCAACGTTCCCTGCCTTTCCTGTTAGGCCCACACAAACACGACAAAGTTTAGAAAAATGTATGAAAGTTCTCAACATTTTCCAATATGCAATTTTGTATAATTTAAACCTGCAGGAGACGAGTTACTTTCCTAGAGGTATAATACATCTGAGTCCAAGACATTTTCTGCTGGAACTCTTCTCTTGCTTGTGTTTCGTATGACTTTTGGTTAGGTTAGGTATGCACTTGTGTACAAAAGTTACACAAGATAGTGGCAAAACCACATTTCACACCATCTGTGTAATTGTATGCAATGTTTGGGAAGTTTCACAAAAAACATACAGTTCTGCCCATCCTTACTTCTAGAAGGGCAAAGGTGTGAAGAAGAGGGTAGACAGGACTTATGCCGTTTCATCAAGAAATTCTGTCACGGCTCTCCACTAAGTCAGTCTGTGTGAGGATATGTGCTGGTGGTGACTTTAATTGCGGAATTATGTATTATTTATATACACAGACAACAGCAGAAAGTAATCATTGCAGTGCTTAATTTGAGCCGGTGGTTTCCGGTGCTCTGTGGCAGCACTTAATTATCAATACCGGCACTTATGACAGTCTGCCAAATGGTGGCACTGTTTGTTTCATTTAGAGATGCACACAATTGCATTTTGTGTCTTGATTCAATATACTTTAACGCTTTCACTGCGGCGGCTATTCCGCCGCAGTGCTAAGGGGCGGGGGGGCCGCGCGGCGCTCCCGCGCTGGTGATGGAACCGCTCCGTCACGCCCCTCAGGTGAGCTGTGCTTGTGACGGAACGGTTCCGTCACGCCCCCGCCCGCTCAATAGAACGCTCAGTGCAGGCGCGGAATTCGCGCCGTGCAGGTGCGGGGAGCGGGCCGTGACGGAACCGTTCCGTCACCAGCACAGCCCACCGAGGGGCGTGACGGAACGTTCCGTCACAAGTGTGGGAGGGGTTAAAAAATGAATAATAACTGTTACACAAGCCATACTGTGACCATCTCAACTGTCAGTCTGGAAGGAGTGTGATGGTTAGGAGTTGTGTTGGTACTGACATTGGCAGCTCTGTCCGGGGCAATGGGTGGTGCAAGCTGCAGGGCTTCCTGACGAGGGTCCTGGCACTTACATATTTTTTACAAATTAAGCATTGCATAAGTGGTGATATTGTTGCTGACATTACATATCACATAACCAGTAACATTATCAATGACATCAATCAGTCAATCATCAATGTTTTCTGACAGCTGTAATACCGCATTTTTTGATATTTTCTTGCCATAGCCCAGGGTGCACGGTTGTAGGCCATGCCCGCTGGGCTCAAGGGGATGTATGATAGTACAACACAATAATTTTGATCGCGGTACTTTACATCGCGGATTTAACAACACAAGTCATTACAACGACTTGCGTTGGAGGGCGCGGATTGAGGATTATTATAATTTTCTATTCCAACTCCAGCCCACGTAACAGTAGGGATGGTGTTGGAATAGAAAATCACAATATTCCTTAACCAAGAGCGCCATCCAGCGCAAGTCGTAGGACACGCGGGACACGCTTCTCAGCGTAACCAAGCGCTTTATAAACTTCCCTTATTATTATTATTATAATGACTTGCGTTGTAATGGCAGCATGGTAAACGTCGTGCGGTGTAAACACCACGTTGTTAACGACGTTTACCGCCTCAAGGACAAAGAGACTAGGTGCTGGGCAAAGAACACAGCAAAATGCAATGCCCTTTTCTGAAAGTCATCTGAAAGCAGCTGAAGAACAGGTCCAGTAGGCTCTGGCCATAAGGAGACTGGTAACTAGACCTGGACAGCAGCCACTTCCAGCACCCAGAGCTCAGCTTCTGGGCATCAGGGGAGTAGGTTTACTGTGAGCCTAAAGCACATATCACACACATAGACCCTTCTACCACAGTCAAAGAGTGTTCTAAATGGGATCTGTGGGGCTGTGGGACTGGGTGCAGCACATTGCATAGCCAAAGGCCATGCTTTAGTTCTATAGCCTGCTGTGCACAGCAGAAGGGCCCATAATATAACAAATCCCAAGAAGCGTTCATTAAAGGAAGGTATATAAGGCCAACAATAGAAACAATCAAAAAACTGTCTTAAAATGGATGTATGACGGTACAACGCGTGCTTTTACCATGCATACCGTTACCACGCAGGTTTTACAACGCAAGTTGTTACAACGACTTGCGTTGCGGGGCGCTGGATAGTGGAATAGTTTAATTTACTATTCCAAATCCAGTCTCCGTGGATAGTAGGGAAGGTGTTGGATAGTAAATTAAACTATTCCCTATCCTACAGCGCCCTCTAGCGCAAGTCGTTGTAACGACTTTCGTTGTAAAACCTGCGTGGTAAAGGTACCGCGTTGTAAAAGTTTTGTTGTAAAGGATGTTCCCCTTTTAAAATGTTTTAATTTAAGAGGCATTATGTTTTTGATTCAACGCCAATAAACCAATACATTTAGGTACTTTTAATGAACCATAAAACCATAGTTTCCTTTCACTCTTCATTTCCTCGCACATGATGGAACAGATGTTATCACAAATGACATCCCTTATGATATCACACAATGAATATGATGCCTCGTGTTTGAGCATATTTCATTAGCCCAAGACTAAATGAGGCAACCACAGTGAACATTTACCTTGCACTGGTAGATGACATGGATCCCACTTCAAGTGTTACATACAGGAGGCAGGTTCATGGATAAGTAAGACACCTGAAAGGAAAGCTTCACAGACACACACGCTGCATAGGAAAAGGGGATCTAGAATTGGAGAGCGGAGTAGGAAAGTGGAAGTTTGGTGAGGTACCCTTTTTCAACATGATAGACTGTTTTATGCCTGGGGTTATTATCTTTATGAATGGCCATAGTTGGCCTCCACTCCTTGGTTCACTATGTGGTTTTGTGAGTGAAAGAATGTTGATGATACATATACTGCTGACAAATTTACATCAATCTTGACTTGACTGGACTCATTGGGGGAAAACAAATGGGATTCAGTGATACTGTGCAGAACCATGAATAGGATCTCTTGTGGAAGCAGATCCAGTTAGTTTCTAACTAATTCTGCAAATTAAAAAGATAGGAGTTTGCAATGGTGTGTAAGCCATGTAGCGTTTGGTAACTCAGAAATACTTGGATGTCATCTGATAGCCCTAACTTGTAAAAGTAGTAATACATATGTTTATTAAGACCATGGTATTTTAAACAATGACTGAATATTTCATATGCATTAATTAGCCTAAATCAATAAAAAGAACTTCCAAAGCAGTTACAGCCAGTAAATATTTACCCACCACACAAATCACATCTATAAATTATATAGTAAATAAAAACCATATTGAATCCATTCCAAATAATATCACTGTTTACTAATTGTAGAATGGTTCCTCTCTGGCAACAGAAAAAGACAAAACATCAAGTTGTAGGAATTCTTCTAACTTGTTGCTTTGTTTTTTCTATTCTAAGAGAGGAAGGATTCATTCCATAACAAGCCCAATCTGGCCATGACTACCAGAGTAGACTGGATAGCCAACAACAATGCATTATCTACTGTACAGAAATTCAGATTGAAGGTAATCAGAAAAAGGGCATTGTGTTGGTTCTCTTTCATTAATTTAAGTACCTCCTTCCTTATATAGAAGATTGTTGATTCTGTGCTCAATCCTGGTTTATATCCTGGCTAACTAGTAACCAGTTGCAACATTTTCACTAGGTGCTTTGGAATACATGTTTGTCATATTTTCTGCAATTTGTGCATGAAAGGGCAAGTGTTGAAAGGTTTATTATCCTCTAGGATGGTGGGATCCGTTCAGTTTTTTGATACTTGGTGTGACTCCGTGATGTTTCACAGTTTCGTAGAAACTATTGCATTACTATGCAACCAACTCATTTGTGCTGTTTCTTATTGTTAGGCATACATAGATCGGATCTAGCCCTCGACTAGATATGTTTTGCGCATATTTAGTGAGAAGGAGTAGACTTGGAGTCCAATGGATATAATGGTTGCTCAATATTTACAGATGTCAGCATATATCTTAAGAATGTGGCATACAGTAGCCATTTGCTCAAGGGCCTGGATTAATGTTGTTGATTTTTTTATAACAATACTTATTTTGTGGCCTTTAATGTGAAAAATGCTAAACGGTTCTTCTTGAAGGCCTATAGGATGGTAGCGGTATCTACTAAATACCTTTTGGTTTCCAGTTCTGATTTTTGCTGACTGAACTTTCGTTTTATGTGAGTAGTTATTTGTTCAACATAGTTTCCTTTTCTTAGACTGGCAATTACAATTTTAGTATATCCTGTTATGGATTTTACATGCCTGTTTATCGGTTGTCTTTTGAAACCAAAGCACGTATTCTGGTGGAGCCCTGCCCAACAGATTTAGTTTCAGATTTATTATTTCAGATTTAGTTTCAGTAGTTTTAAGTAAGCATGGGCGTAAAATCCGTTCCGCTCGCGGAATTTGCGGATTTTTGGCAAATTCGCAATCCGCGAACTCTCGCGAATTTGCCGAAAATGCGCAAATTCGCGCGAAGCGGATTTTTTTGCTTGGGGTCGCGCTTGACAAATACAATATTGCGGCGTGCGGCGTTCACTTACCGTTATTCAGCGTTTGAAGAGTTGTTTTTCTCCATGTTTGCGTTTGCTGCGCCATTTTGTGTCTTGCTGCGGGATCCCGCGGGAGTTTGTCGACCGCGATGACGTCATCGCGGCTTGCCACCTTGCACAGCGAGAGTTTGTCAACGCGAGTACGTCATAAAGGCCCGTGATCACGCATCGCGCGAGTAAACACTTGCGCACACGTAGATGCGGCGGGCAGCGACAATCTCGCGTTTGCGAAATTGCTAAATTTGCAATTCTGCACAAGAAATCCACCAGCAGGCAGCATTAACCTTCTGAAAATGATGAATTTTATCAGAATAACTCCTCAGGTTGACATTTGCCTGCACTTTTTATTGCAAGGAGTCCATTTTGGGGGGGGGGGAAGGAAGTGCCCCACAGTCTCCAACTTCCTGTTCCTGTCCAGCAGGCTCCTCCCAGTGCTTTGTTCATGTCCTGGTCACTTTGATTTGGATCTTGACCTGGAAGGATTACTTTTTGTGGATGCTGCTGGATATTTGGATTTGAGGCCTTTTTGACTTTCTTTGGATCACTTTTGGATTAGAAATTCCACAAGTAAGTTGATGTTGTTTGTTTGGGGCATTACAGTTGCTGCAACTACAATTTTTGAACTTTTTCAGAACATTAAATAAAATATATTGTGGGTAGCCACAGTATCCAGTAGGACCAGGGTTAGTTATGGGTGCATGATGCAACTGTTTTGTTGAATTTCAACATCGAGGGCATGGAAGGCATTGGATTGTGGTGATTTTTGTGTGTTTTTTGATTTTTGGGCTGTTGTTGGGGCCTTTTGCCCAGGGGTACTCAGTGGTGCATGGACTGAGTCTTTCTGTGGGGTCTCTTTAATGTAAACATAATGGAGGGCATGGATGGCATTGGATTGTGGTGATTTTTGTGTGTTTTTCGATTTTTTTGGGGTGTTGATGGGGCAAGGCCATGTGGGTGGGGGCCATTTTGAGGACTGGTACAGGCAGGGGTCAAGGGGCCATTTTGAACCCAGGCAGTGTGCTTTGTGCCATAGGCCTGCATCCAATGTGCCTTGCTTTCATCCATTATGCCCAGGGGTATTCAGTGGTGCATGGGCCTAGTCTTTCTGTGGGGTCTCTTTAATGTAAACATCATTGAGGGCATGGATGGCATTGGATTGTGGTGATTTTTATGTGTTTTTCGATTTTTGGGCGGTTGTTGGGGCCTTTTGCCCAGGGGTACTCAGTGGTGCATGGGTCTAGTCTTTCTGTGGGGTGTCTTGAATGTATACATCATTGAGGGCATGGATGGCATTGGATTGTGGTGATTTTTATGTGTTTTTCGATTTTTGGGCTGTTGTTGGGGCCTTTTGCCCAGGGGTACTCAGTGGTGCATGGGCCTAGTCTTTCTGCGGGGTGTCTTGAATGTAAACATCATCGAGGGCATGGATGGCATTGGATTGTGGTGATATTTGTGTGTTTTTCGATTTTTGGGCTGTTGTTGGGGCCTTTTGCCCAGGGGTACTCAGTGGTGCATGGACTGAGTCTTTCTGTGGGGTCTCTTTTATGTAAACATCATGGAGGGCATGGATGGCATTGGATTGTGGTGATTTGTGTGTGTTTTTCGATTTTTTTGGGGTGTTGATGGGGCTTGGCCATGTGGGTGGGGGCCATTTTGAGGACTGGTACAGGCAGGGGTCAAGGGGCCATTTTGAATCCAGGCAGTGTGCTTTGTGCCATAGGCCTGCATCCAATGTACCTTGCTTTCATCCATTATGCCTAGGGGTACTCAGTGGTGCATGGGCCTAGTCTTTCTGTGTGGTCTCTTTACTGTAAACATCATTGAGGGCACGGATGGCATTGGATTGTGGTGATTTTTATGTGTTTTTCGATTTTTGGGCTGTTGTTGGGGCCTTTTGCCCAGGGTACTCAGTGGTGCATGGGCCTAGTCTTTCTGTGGGGTCTCTTTAATGTAAACATCATGGAGGGCATGGATGGCATTGGTTTGTGGTGATTTTGGTGTGTTTTTCGATTTTTGGGCTGTTGTTGGGGCCTTTTGTCCAGGGGTACTCAGTGGTGCATTGGCCTAGTTTTTCTGTGGGGTCTCTTTAATGTAAACATCATGGAGGGCATGGATGGCATTGGATTGTGGTGATTTTTATGTGTTTTTCGATTTTTGGGCTGTTGTTGGGGCCTTTTGCCCAGGGGTACTCAGTGGTGCATGGGCCTAGTCTTTTTTGCTGGGGTGTCTTGAATGTATACATCATTGAGGGCATAGATGGCATTGGATTGTGGTGGTTTTTATGTGTTTTTCGATTTTTGGGCTGCTGTTGGGGCCTTTTGCCCAGGGGTACTCAGTGGTGCATGGGCCTAGTCTTTTTGTGGGGTGTCTTGAATGTATACATCATTGAGGGCATGGATGGCATTGGATTGTGGTGATTTTTATGTGTTTTTCGATTTTTGGGCTGTTGTTGGGGCCTTTTGCCCAGGGGTACTCAGTGGTGCATGGGCCGAGTCTTTCTGTGGGGTGTCTTGAATGTAATCATCATGGAGGGCATGGATGGCATTGGATTGTGGTGATTTTTGTGTGTTTTTCGATTTTTTGGGGTGTTGATGGGGCATGGCCATGTGGGTGGGGGCCATTTTGAGGCCTGGTCCAGGCAGGGCCTGGCCATGTGGGTGGGGGTCTAGGGGCCATTTTGAAGCCAGGCAGTGTGCTTTGTTGTGTCATAGGCCTGCACCCAGTCTGCCATGCTTTCTTCCATTATGCCCAGGGGTACTCTGTCAGTGGTGCATTTTATTGGTCTTTCCATTTTGGGGGGTGGGTATAATAAAAAATGCTTACTTGCAAACTATTAATTGAAGCGCTACATATGCAACATTTATTTAACTGATGTTCCTCTGTCTTCATTTGCTTTTAGGTGCAGAAAGACGAATCATCAGCCTCATCGTTTCTCATCAGTGCCAGGAAGAAATCTTGCTGCGGTGTGTGCAGCACAACGTCACGTGTGGCCACAGACAACTCTGCATCTTGTGCAACTGCGGCCTGCTGTTCTGACATCTGAAGAAGATGGCCCCAAAAAAAGTTGCCCGTAGCTCCTCTAGCAAGAAAGTTGCCAGTAAGGAGCAGAAGAAGCAAGTGGCGCCACTTACCAAGGAGACTGGTGTGACGACCGCCACATTTTTTGGGAAAAAAAAGTACTCCTGCAGCAGCAGCGGGTTCTGCTGGGGACCAAGCTGGGAGCAGCACCTCCGCTCCATTGGGCTCAGTGCTACCACCACCACGCCAACTTAGGTCCAAGTCCTTGAGTGCTGCAGAGGCAGCCAGTATAGTTGTTCAATCACCATCGACCAGTGATGTTGGCTCATTGCAAGAAAGTAGCAGCATCTCTCAATCAACACAGGTTGTTGTAACTCATCTGACGAGTGTTCAACAACCACAGCCGCAACAACAACCACATGTGCAAGTACATGTGCAAGTACAAGCCCAAGTACATGTGGAAGGAGAGGCGGCGCAAGGAGAGGCGCAAGCAGAGGTGCATGGAGCGGCACAAGTGCCCACAATAGTTGTTCCTCCCGAAGTAGGGGCACATCAGGAAATCGACATTCAAGCCGAGGTATCATATGAGGAAGCCACTCCTCCTGATGATTCATCGTCTTCCAGATCCCTAGCAAGGAAAAGATCAAGGATGGTGTCTACATCTTCTTCAAGCCCCCTTCCTTCTGATGATATGGAGGAGAATTGGGAACCAACAGGCCTGTCTGAGAGTGAGGCACACCATGATCTGACAACGGTAGCTAAGCGTAAAAAGGAAGGTCCCCGAAAGTCTCATTGTAATGGAGTGTGATGATGACGCTGAACAAGACGTGGCGTACACTCCTGCTGATGAAGACTCTCACGACGACGCAGTCATCATAAATGTCACTCCAGCCTCAGCAGGCATGCAGCAAACAGACATTTATACCCTATCCTGAAATGCTGCTGAGCGTGATGTTGGCGACGTGTCAGTGGGACCACCACCAATGCAGTTAACTAGTACACCACCACCTACAGCTTCCATATTTTCTCGCCAGAAGGGACCTCCATCCACCTCGACCTCCATTTCCTCAATTAGTGGTGCTGTAAGTGCACAACGTCCTAAATTTCGGCAACACACATCCTCCTCTTCATCTGGCATTAGCAGCATTCCCAGTATCGCCTCCTCTGCCCCCCACAGACATTTGAAGTCCGCAGTTTGGGACTTCTTTAGTGTTATCCCAACAAGGGAAAACATAGCCATTTGTAAGGTTCGAGTTAGTCGTGGTAAGCTTGGTACCAACTATGGTACCGGAGGCCAGAGAGGTCATCTTGAGAGACAGCACACTGTCAAATGGCATGCGCACCTAAGGGAGATCAAGGCAGCCCGAATTGAAAGTCAACAAATTGTATCCGTTGATGTTTCATCTGCTGATGACGAGGAGGAATAAGCGTCAAACATTTCTTCAGTTACACCCAGTACCCCTGTCAGCAGCACACCCCCTGCAAGATATATGAGCCAAACTAAGAGTGTGGGAGAGAGTGAGACACCAATGCGAAAAAGTTCATCATCACTGAGCGTAACTGGGACGAACAAGTCATCATCATCCCGTAAAATGGTCCAGCCCACCATTAGAAGCATGCTGTTTTCAGATGCGCCATTTGAACGCAACCACCCAACGGCGCGTCTGTATAACACTAAGCTGGCTAAAATGCTAGCGATGGACCTTCTCCCTTTTTCTTTTGTGGAAGGGGTGGGTTTTCTAGAAATGGTGGCAACGCTCTGCCCTAAAAGGAAGTTTTCTAGCCGGTTCTATTTTGCCAGAGTTGCGGTTCCAGCACTACATGAAGATGTGCTGGAGGTGATTGGGGCAGCTTTGCAGAAGAGTGCTGTTCACACTATACATCTGACAACAGACATGTGGACCAGTTGCGCAGCCACTGATTACATGTGCATCACTGCACACTGGGTCTCTTTTTCAGGGGTGAAAGCAAAGCTAAACGCAGATGTTGACACTGACAAAGTTTTTAAAGCTGCTCGGAAACATGCAACGATGGCCATGTTTGCCATGGAGAAAACTCATACGGGAGAAAACATTTTGCATGAGTTTAACACAAAGGTCTTTGAATGACTGTCCCCAAGAAAACGCATGATTGGTTATGTTTCCACGGATAATGGCACCAATGTAGTTAAGGCCATGGATAAGGGTAACTATTTCAGAGTGGCGTGTCTGGTGCACTGTATAAACCTGCTTGTTAAAAAATTCTTGAGTGAAGAAAGTCCAGTCTCCGAGTTACTGACTACCTGCCGAAGAATGTGCACACATTTCAACCATTCTTTTAAGGCCCGGAAGCAGCTGAGGTGCCTGCAACATGAACGTAAAGTGCCAGCGAAAGCACTCATCCAGGAGGTGGCAACCGGTTGGAACTCAACCTTCTACATGCTTGAGCGTCTGTATGAACAGTATGTGGTAGTCGATCAGTATTTCTTTAAACTGGGTACACCTATGATAGACATGAGGATACAGGTGGAGCAATAGGAGCTAGTTAAAAGCCTGACAGACATGCTTCACTTTTGAGGTCTTCACGCATGCAGTCAGCAGGGAGGACTGTAATTTGGGAAAAGCTATCCCATTGTTGCGCATGCTAGAGCACCAACTGTAGGCGGTGTGTTCTACGTTTGAAAAAGATGGAAAGGAAGAAGCATTTGAGTTGGCGGAGAAGTTATTACAGCGCCTACTTCGCGATGATCGTCTTGAAATGATCAACACAGAACAGCATTACATTTCTGCTACTATTCTGGATCCACGGTACAAAAAGGCAGTGGCAGGCAGAGTATTCTTTCCTTTTGATGATGCAGATGTTACAAAGTACAAACATTGGCTAGCTGTGTCAGCCACTCGGTTTGAAAGAGAACGGCAGGAAATTGAAGGAAAAGGCAGTACATCAGCAGGCCATCCGCAGTCAAAAAAATCCACTTCTGCATCTGTGGCTGTGGCAGAAGTGAGTGATCCCTCTCAGCCGTTAACGACACCAGCAACCGTATCATCTGCACCAGACACAACAGTAATATTGTGTGAAGAAGAGGATTGGCTAACTCAGCTTGGGTTTGCTTCTCAAATGGTCCCAGAAAAAACTAAGCAAAGTGGAGGAACCCTGGAGAACCTTGAGTCGATGGCGCAGGCCTATCTGAATGACTCAACAGAGGTCCATGTTCCTCATGACCCATTGGCGTATTGGCATGGGAAAAGAGGTGTGTGGCCAGAGATCACCAACCTGGCTATAAATTACTTGTCTTACCCACTCACAAGCGTGTCTTCTGAACGTGTTTTCAGTGCTGCTGGTGGCATTGTAACTTCCAAAAGGACCCGCCTCTCGCCCAAAAATGTGGAGAGGTTAACAATGATCAAGATGAATCAGCACTTCATACCACCAGATTACAAAATACGAGAAGGCACGCAGGAAGAAGACGAGGAGGACACCAACTTAGATGAGGGAAGTTCTTCCCTGTTAACTGACCTACTCCCGTCTGAATTAGCAGAGTTTGAGGACGAGCTCTTCTTCCCTGACACCGAGTCCTGAAAATGAGTCAATGAATCACTAACTTTCTTTTTCGTCCTTATTCACTTTTATTCCTGTGTGTCTGTCTTTCTTTGTTTTGCAAAATCTATATAAAAAATAAACTTTAATCACAAAAACAAGCCCATCAGCAGAGTTGTCTTCACTTATTTGCTTATTGATTTGAAGGTGCCGCAGTCTGCATTCCTCAGGTTCACAAGTCTTCTATCCTCCTCCTCCAGACTCCTATTTCCCTCAAAGCAGATGGCTCAATTACGCCCAATGAAGAAAGACTCTGCACTTATGGGGGTGTTCTACTTCTTTGCGGGTGAGTGGACAGGTCTGGGGCATTGCTGTGAAGGTCTAATACCGGCTAAAAGTGGTTTGGAGAAAATCGGAGCAGAAAATGTTTTTGCGCTTTTGATCACTTGCCTGTCTTTGGGGTGCTGTTTGGGGGGCTTTTAGGTTGTTGGGGGTGGGTTTTGGGGTCTGTGAGCACTGCTGGCACATTCTAATGTTGATTGCATTTGTATTACAGGAAATCCATGGTGGAAAAGGGGAGTTAGGGCCTAGCTGCAGAGCTCTTTTGGACTGCATTCCAGGTAGGCCCACAGTTTCCTAAGTGTGGCTTTTCCCGGTTTTGCTTTTCGGCTTTTTGGGGGGGGTGAAACTTGTTTTTGCCCGGGTTCACAGGTCTGGGGGGCTTGCTTGGAAGGTGTTATACCGGCTAAAAGTGGTTTGGAGAAAATCGGAGCAGAAAAAGATTTTGCGCTTTTGATCACTTGCCTGTCTTTGGGGTGCTGTTTGGGGGGCTTTTAGGTTGTTGGGGGTGGGTTGTGGTCTGTGAGCACTGTTGGCACATTCTAATGTTGAATGCATTTGTTTTACAGGAAATCCATGGTGGAAAAGGGGAGTTAGGGCCTAGCTGCAGAGCGCATTTGGCCTGAATTCCAGGTAGGCCCAAAGTTTTCTAAGTGTGGCTTTTCCCGGGTTTTGCCTTTTGGCTTGTTGGGGGTGTTAAACTTGTTTTCGCCCGGGTTGACAGTTCTGGGGCCATTGCTGGCAAGGTCTAATACCCGAAAGAAAGTGTTTTGGAGACAATCCCTGGGGAAAAAGTTTTAGCATTTTCTGAGATTTCGCCCACTCTACCGTTTTCGGGGGGCTGTTTGTGGGGGTTCCTGGTGTTTGTGGGGGGGTTTGCGAGTCTTGGAGCAATGCTGGGTATGGATACTTTTGCTTGCTTGCAAGTGGTTGAATACAATCCATGGTGGGTAAGGGGGGATTTGGGCCTACTTTACTTTCAAGGTACGTTTGGTCACCATTTTCTACTAGGCCTCTGACAGGTAGCAGTATCGCACGTTTTTGAGATCTGATTGGGGGTCTTCTACATTTTTGCGACTGGGTTTAGTAAGAGTCTGGAAGCACTGCTGGGAAGGTCTAATTTTGTTCTAAAACACAGTTTACAGTACACCTAGCTTGAGGGGAAAGATCCGCTAAATTAATTCGCCCATACTTATTTATCCTTCAAAAGGAGACTCAGAAAGAGTACGCACTTTCAAAAATATTGTACTGTCTATTAGGAAACTCAAAGTGTGACTTTTTGCACTACACAGCGTACATACCTTATATTTATTTGTCAGTGGCGTTCTAATATCACTTCCTGTTTTTCCATCAATAATTACAGGCCGGGTTTCAGCCTGTGCAATGGGAAAAAAAGGAGGAAGTCAGGCTTCACATTAGCGAGCCACAATTCAGCATCCGCCAGGCAGGCAGTGGACAGGGTGTCTTCTGGTCACCAACATTGATGGACGGAGCGTCAGATGGAATGGAGGAGTCCCGCTAATAAGAGGAATGGTTGGATGCATGCAACTTCCCAAATTCAACAGGACAACTACAACATACAGATACAGTATCCGTTCTTTTCTAATTATCTTTTAAGTAATGTTATTGCTGTGAACTTCTATGAATGTGACTCTGCATTTCTTTGATCTCTGCTTCTAAATTCATCCCTACAGCCATTGTATAGGTTTTACTTCTGCTATTTTTCAAACCTAATTTAATGTACGAAGTTTTCTCTGAGTGCAGAGATAGGCAAGTGAAAACGCATAATTACTGCAGCCCTGTACTTCCTTTATGTCACTTAAAAGATTTAAAAGATTTATGGATAGATTTTTTTATCTTCAATTATTGTTTGTCCATGCTGTGCTTTTTTTTTTCTTCTCTCAACAAAACTTTCCCAAAAATCCCCATTCCCATCCATTTTCCAAACCCTAACCCTCTTCCCCCGGGCTGTGTGGTTTTGATTGATGTGTGACTAAATGACAGCAATAATTCCACACACTTGCCGGGGAGGATAAGGTCATAGCAACAGGCTGGTGAAGGAATCCGAGGATATATTCTTACTCAGCTTGACACAGACCCATAACTATTGGCAAATGAAAGCAGATTTTCATGTGCGCCATCAACTTCATTGCTCATCAAGAACATCCTCCTCCTAGGCGTGGCAAATGATTACGCTGCTGTGTCCTTCACCTTCAGTACTATTTCTTGTAGTAGTAGCCAATGTCAAAGAAATTCAACGCAAGTAGTAGTTATACTTTCAATACTTTACCATTTGTTAGGCTACATTGTGGCACTGTTGTAGTGTACTGTCACCTGCTATATTCTCTATCGTACCGTTCTAATGCTATGGTAAAGACAAACAAGGTTTCATTTTCTTTTTTTTCAGATGCTGCAACTGCCACTGTGTATCACCACTAGTACCACCGCAATGATGAAATTTCATACGCCCAGGATTGCCCACCTTAATTGCCATTTTCTTTGCAGCCAGCCCTGTGCCTAGCCCTATTTCCAAACACAAATTACAGGTAAGATAAGCGTTTGGGGGGAGGTAGTATAATCGAGGTAGGACACCCTTAGTGAAAGGCGGTGCAATCTTTTTTTGGTACTGCTGTGGGGGGCAGCTGATTTTTTTTGCTGCTCGGCGGTGGCGGGTGGCTGCGTTCCCCGACTCCGTACCGCTGGAGGCCTGCTGCGCTGACTGGCTGACCCAGGGAGCGCGGAGGAGGATGCAGCTGTACCGGTCGATGTTGTGGTCGACTGCGTGTCCCCCTCCTCCTGGGCCACCAGCCGCCGATATTCGGCGACAGTCGCCTCCAGCTTCCGTTGCCGGGCCCTTTTAGCCAGCTCCTTCCGTGTTGGTTTGGAAGGAGCATCTATATGAAGAAAGAAAGACATAGTCTGTAACCAATGCTCTTTAAGATTAACACAAAATGATTCAGCAGAAAGTTGTGCCACAATAGAACTAGCAACTTGCAAGCGCAGTACATAACTATTGTGGCCAGTATCTATCTAACCTCCCACTTCTTCATCCTTGCTCTAACATTAATGGGAGTTTAAGGAATCAATTCTACGAGCACTATGGACTCACTCCATTAGAGTCGACTATGACAGTACACCAGTCTTATTCTTCTTCTTCTCTCTTGTTTAGCAAAATTGGTACGTTAACTACTGCAAGCCGGCATAATGCAAGCGCAGTCAACTTGCACCCGAGAAAAACAGACGCCCGCCATGATGAGTGAGACAGACTTGCGTTACTGTACCAGTCCAGTACATGCAGGTGGTGATGCTCTTACTTTTCTATTACGGGTGGCACTGAGAATACTCTGTTACAAGGGCTACTGCTTAAATAATTTAACTTTTACCCTACAGTGCCAATGAATACTAGAAAAGGAAATGAAGAAGATAAATAATCTGATTATCTATCACTGCACATGGTATGTATTTGCTTTCATATGGGATGACTTTAGGTGCTTTGCTTTTATTGAGTGAACAGTGATACATTCCCAACCTGAATTACCAAATTGTACTAAACTTATTAACAGAGGTAGTGAGTGGCCATCGTAATAGCCGGATATATGCTGTGCTTGCAATACAAACTACTGCTACTATTCATGGTAGTATTCGGACAAAATTAAAACTTCTTTTCCTCGCCTTTCCTACACTGGAACGGACGTGCGGGTACGGTGTTACATGCTCTTCAAAGTAACACTTAGTTCATCCAGTGACCGTCTACTCTCTCTAGATACACATATGCTATCTAAGAGTCAGATAGTACCATGATCCAGGCATCCATCCATTCGAACTATATGTCAATCATTCTTCTTCATGTCTCTCATCTGGACAAACCTTAGGTTTTGCTCACGGGAAAACAACCCTTTCATGTTATTTGGGAAACCGCAAGCCATACATCCGTGCTTGACTTGCATTTGAATTTCAACCAAAGGATATATTGCGCACACATACAGTTTCTGTTTCACCCACCAAGGCTGTTCTCCTTCTACCCATCCTTGCTTCATCCTTCACCCAGCCATGCATCATATTCCTTCCCAGCCACCTCGGGCACCAATCAAACATGTATCATTCTTCTTTGTCAGTCATCATTACTTTAACTTGCTCGTCCTTCCACACTTACTCACACCCTTCTTTCGCTTTTCGTTCATCCCATCCATCAAGTTCATCTCAGATCTGATTTGGATTCTCAAAAAAAATTCACCGCTGAGTTGAAGTACATTTAGAGGAGGCTACTACCTGGTTGATAAAAACGTTGTTCTAAATTTGAAAGTCTTCTTAACAGTATAGTAACTTAGCTGTACAACATATATACTACACCCGTGCAGAGAGCACACTCTGCAGTCTGCAATCTCAATAAGTGAGGAATATAAGAGCATACCACTGCCCGCCAGTACCGTGGCAACCCTCACAGCAGTTTCCTCCGGCACTTGCACTGCCTCCTCCCCAGAAGTGTCCTCCTCCACCTCCGCGCTGGCCCCGGCACCAGATGTTCCACCTACAAAGTACATTTAAGAATATTAGATGTCATAGACATACACCACTCACTAGTATTTTGTCTAGGAATGACAAAATGTGAATACAGAAACCAATCTAATAATTTGTGACTGTCTACTCTAAAGTAAAAATGTCCCTTTTTCCAGGGAAGGATGTTGTCTTGCTGCACTTTTTGGTACAACTGATGAATGCTTGCTTTTTAACACGCACCATTTTTCTCATAACAGACAGAAGCTTCACTTCTAAGAACAAGAGCAAGATCAGATCATTATCACTAGGACGGAGTGACCAACGATTCAGCACCAAAAAGAAAAATTAAAGTTCAAACCAGGTGAGGGCTCGGCTCGCCCACAATAAATGTGTGAAATAAATCACTAAGCACTTTTCCATTTTTATTCAACCGTTTATGTTTTATGACAAACTTGATTTTTAATAAATGTTTTTACTTTTAATAAAGCTTTAAAACTTAAATAGACTCTGTGGTTTTTGGTCAAAAGTGACTGAGCAAAAGGTTTTGCAATTTGCACGAATGAGTCCGTTTCTCTGACACTTCTGGACTCTGACTCCGTACTCTTGTCCTGCGTTGGATAATCATCATTGGGGTTCATTCATCGATGAATTCGGGAGCTAAATGACTCTGCCACACTATCTAGTCAGTAAGGAGATTGGGGGTTCTTCAAAGTCTGTTATCACTGAGGTATGTGGAAAGTCTACCTGCGCCTATTATAATTGATAAACAATGCACTATTTAGTGTCCATAGTTCTGTGCAGATTTGTCCCCGCAACAGTAGTAGTATGGATTGTCCTCCTATCCAAACCAAAAGTAAAGTAGTATCTTATTCTTTCTTGGTGGTCATTCTCATTTTATTGTTGGGAATTGTCAAAGCATAAACATTTTGAAGACTTGAAAATACATTATGGACAATCCCAGAGGACTGCACTCAGTTCATAGAGCTATTGATGACTAGAATGGGAGTTACGTTTGACACCTTTTGCCAACTGTGCAATCTTTGTTAGCTACACAGACAGACTAATAAGAATAATCTAGTAATACCACAGGGAGTCATAGTAAAGGCAGCATAAGAATTTAGATACAGTCTACAAGAAGATCAAAGACGATTTAGAAAAAATCGAATGAGGAACGCTAGGAAAAAATAGGTACTCTATATTAAAATGAAAACTTATTGGGACCAGCAAAGGAGCCCTCGCCTGACCGATCCTCCTGGCCTTCTACAACAGCAGCAGCAACCACCTCCTCCTCTGTCCTCTTGCCCCTGGGGGGAGCTGATGTACAACATGAAAGAAAGAAAGACCCAAAAACATGGATGATTGTTGTCAACCAAATCAAACATTTCAAAAGAACAATAACAAAATATTTTGGCGAAATAGCAAATAGACAACTATTCCACGGGATATATTGACCTATCTCATGTGGTCTACTACGATATTAGTATTGCTTGATTTGCGGACCGTCGACTTGGAAAGTTATGTAACTCACTAAACAAAGTACTAAAAAGGTTCGCCTAGGACTGGCAGGCAGCAGTCCGCAGCACACGAAGTGACATACAAACTCTATCGTGATTGCAGATCAGTGACAACACTAAAAAGTTTCCTACTACATTAACCAGTCATTAAAATACTCAAACTATCAATCCACCACCACTATTTCTTCTTATTGCCAGGTGTACAAAGGAAGGACTGGACTTGAGTCTGTAGGGGCAGATTTACAAGCTCCTTGCGGCTCTTTTGCTCCGTTGTTGCGTGACTTTTGTGACACAGCGGCAGAACAAAAGAGGCGCCATGGTGCGGCGTATATTAACAACGTGACGCATATGGGAGATGCATCACGTTGTAAAGCCCTGCGCCATCAGGGGGCGTTCCGGCGCAAGGGTGGGCGTTCCTGCGCAGGAACGCATCCTAAGAGTGGCTGAGGGAAATCTACAAGATTTCAATCAGTCACTTTTAGGACAATGATGCGTCACTCAAACCCTGCGCCTGCTTGAAGCAGACGTACGACTTGACACAGCATTGGGGAGATAGGGCACCCCAGAGCATTGCTGGAGCTGCGCCTTTATGGCACAGATGCGTAACGCTTTGGTGACGTTTTGGGCCCATGGTACGCCGCATTGTTAATACGGCGCACCATGGGTGGTGGTGGCGTGGCGCACAATTACTGGGGCATCCCTGCTACTTTGCAGGGATGCGCCGGTAATTGCAAAACTGCCCCTTAGTGTCTAGCATTACGCAGTTCTGTAAACTACACTCATACATAATTTCTCAGGCCAATAAAATGAACACCAAATCGAAAACAAATAAGCATAGTAGCAACGCTACTGAGAAGGAGAGCAGTACACCTGAAATGCACAGAAAATTTTGAAATATAATTTACCTACAATGTAATCGGCAGCATTATTGCTCTTGATAAAAAACAAAAATTTACAATATAATAACACACAGAGCAGGAGAAAACAGAGTAGTGATGAAATAGCTACTACTACTCACCAAGCCTGGGGATCTCGACGCCGAGCAGGTCGAGCAAGTCGCGTTCCCGGTCCAGGAGATCCGTCCAACGGTGGGTGGCCTGGTTGTGGGTGCGCCGGACCCGAGAGTGTTCAAACATGGCCCGGCACACCTTCTCCCACCGCTTCCGGTGCTCCCGGAGCCCGTAGCCGCTTGCGATCTTGCCGCCTGCCGCAATGATCCTGGGGAGGCAGCGCTGTACAAAGAACACTAGTGCAGCCACCTCCTCCGCACTAAAGATCTCCCGTGGCATCACTAGCTCCCCCCTCAAACCCCTGCACGGGAGCCGGGCACGGGTGCGGGACCCTTCCCCTTCTCGGGTTGCTTCCCGGCTCCCTTTACCATGGTCTGGGCAGAAAGGAAGATAAATAATAAAGAAGAAATAGAATAGGGAAGAAGAAAAGAAAAGAGTATAAAAAAGCAGTTTAAAATTAACCAAAAGTAGCAGAAAACACAAAAATATAGAGCTAGAGAATTAGAGGGATAGATAATAAGTAAAATAGATAAAAAAAAACTTCAAACAAGCAAAGGATGGCAGAGATTGATAGAGGATACAGAAAGGATGCCCAGAACCATAGCAATGAATGAAAAACAAGATGGCCGCCCCCGTTCACGACCGCGTGGGTAAGTTCGCGCGAGATTTCCCCCACGATCACACGCGAACTTGTACTAGCGAGCCGCACACTTTGCGAGATTACACATAGCGCCCGGAAACGGAAATACGTCATGCAAACAAGATGGTCGCGCCCATGTACGACCGCTACGGTAACTTCGCAACGTTGAGCTACAAGCGGCTTGCGAAAACGCAAAAAATCACGCGAACTAACACGCCGCAAAAAAACACATCGTATATTCGCACGAATTCGCGGCTTCCGAATTCGATCTCGCGCGAATTCGCGCCCCGCGAATCACGCGAAATTGCAGAAAAACGATTTTGCAAAACTGAAAGCACTCAGCAGGTGCAAAAGTTCAAGCTCATCATTAGTAACCATTCCCTGCAGTGCTTCCTGAGGGGCCCCTCCAGAGTTCAGTTGCCTACTTGTAACTATTCTATGACCCTGCTCTGACCCTCACAGCAGGCTCAGAGAATAGCTACAAGTATGCCACGAAGGTCCTGTTAAAAAAAATTACACTGCAACAGAAAGCAATTACAGATAAGGAAGCAGGTACCAGACTGGAAGTTCAAATTCAGTGACACATTAATCAGCCCTTAATTCATTCATGTCCGTTGAGGCAGGGCAGGTGTGCTAACGAATTTTGCAAAACTGAAAGCACTTAGCAGGTTCAAAAGTTCAAGCTCATAATTAATCAGGAAGCCCTTACAGCTAAGGAAGCAGGTGCCAGCTCAAATTCAGTGACACATTAATCAGCCCCAAATTAATTCATGTCAGTTGAGGCAGGGCAGGTGTGCTTTTTCCCCCATAATCTACAGTGATGAACCAGAGGGTTTCAGTGATGAACCAGAGGTGGCATGGGTGAAACAGAGGGTGGCAGTGGTGAAACAGAGGGTGCTGTGATGAACCAGACGTAGAAACAACATGGTCGCGACTGTTGCGACCCGACAATTACAGGAATGGCATACTCAATGCTTGATTACATATGATGAACTAATGTTTTTAAAAATCAACATCACCATAACGCCAGTTATATACCTGATTCTTAAGGTGCATAAGGATTCTGATAATCCACCCGGGCGCCAACAATTTCAGCAATGGGCAGTGCCCTTGAAAATGCATCTAAGTTTGTGGATTCATTTGTTTGTCCCTTTGTTAAATGTCTTCCATCCTATATTCAGGATACATGGGATTTTTTAAAGAAGGTTTATGACCTCCCATGGGAACATGATTACTTGCTGGTTTATGTAACTACATTATACATTAGTATCAAGCACGATGATGGTCTGAATGCTATAAAAAAAATTTTAGGAGGCAGACCGGTAAAATTATTGAGGCACATGCAGATGCTTATAGCAATGATTTCTACCTGCCTAAAACACAGCTATTTCCTTTTCAATGGAGAATTATTCCATCAAGTATGTGGTATAGCGATGGGCACCTGCTTCACCTCCAACTATGCAAATCTGCATATGGGCTGGTGGGAGGAGCAGGTGGTTCAGAAGCTGTACCAAGAAGGATGGCAACAAAACATCATGCACTGGAGCTGATTCATAGATGATTTATTTGTTGTGTGGAAAGGCTCTGAAAAGGCAGCAATTTAATTTATTAAAAAACTTCAGGTTAATAACTTAAATCTCAAATTCACCAGCACCATCAGTGCAACTAGTGTTAATGTCCTTGATCTAACAGTGTATATAAATGAAGGCAGATTGGAGACAATGCTGCATTGTAAACTCACAGTGGGAAACACATTGCTGAACGCAATGAGTTTCCACCCCAAGAATTTAATCAGAAGCATCCCCTACGGGGAATGTTTGCGTACCATACGGAACTGTAGTAATAAAAAAGGTTGTGAAAAAGAATTGAGTTGCTTGGAAAGGCGATTTAAAATAGAGGATATTCAGAACAATGTATAAAATCAGCCATCTACAAAGCTAAAGATAAATCAAGGGAAGAAATCCTTTTCAACAAGAGTAAAACAAAGAAAAAGTTGGAAAGTGATAACAAAAAAAAACCAGTGCAGGATTATCACCACATATAATAAGCAACATAAAAATGTGAGGAACATTTTATCCAAGCACTGGCACATGATACGCAATGACCCTGTGTTAGAGAAGTTAGTACAGAGGAGACCTTTAATAACCTTTAGACATGCTAAATCATTTAAATAAATGCTAGTGAGCAACATGGCACCTCTGTCCAAAGCTAAAACTACCACGTGGCTAGGCAGAAAAGATGGTTTTATCAAATGCTCAAAATGTAAAGCATGTGTCCACAGTTAAAACACCACTGCATACAAATCAGGACTCTCCAAGAGAGAAAAGAAAATAAAAGGGCAATTTACGTGCAAGACGGATTTTGCTGTCTACGTGTTTCAGTACCCTTGTGGCCTGAGTTACGTGGGTAGTACAATCCTGCTGGTGCGCACGCGAGTGCTTCAACACCTCAGAGCCATAAAAAATGGGGATAGATCTTACCCAGTGGCATGGCATTTGGAACAACACCACAGTAAAAGTGCACAAGGATTAGTATGTTTGATAATTGATGCAGTCCACAAAATATAAGAGGTGGAGACTGGGAGAAAAGGCTGAGAAGGCTAGAATTGTGTTATATAATAGAGCTCGACACAAAATTCCCGGAAGGTTTGAATGTGGAGGAAGACCTCCATACGCAACTTTAAGGAGTGATATTTCACAGTGAGCCCCCTCGAAATTCTCTGTGTTTTTTAACTGTCTATATATGAAATTTTGTTCATTATTTGAATTGTGTAGGTTAGGATATTAGCACATTTCACTTTAGAAAACAACAGCATAAACCATTGCTGGATTGTGAATATTGCTCTTATCTTTAGCAAATGAATATGACGTGTGTAACGTTGAAATTAAGGTGGATTTTGTATGAGATTCATTTGCCCACTTGGGTTTAGTATGTTGTGTATATGAAAAATGATTTAAAAAAATTAATTTTTCGCAATGGTTAGGTATCAGGTTATAATTACTGATATTTATAGTGCCATTTGAAACTGATTTTAGTAATTTTAAATCAGGTTTAACAGTCGTTTTATGAATTCATGACCACAGCGTTTTGAAATTTAACAAAAACTATGAGTCTGTTGTTTATTGCACTATTGTAGTAGATCTCAGGTGACACAGTACGTAAGGGTGTTTAAAAATGGTTGGAAACTTTCTTTACTTTGTTGGTGAGCAAGCCTGCAGGGCAGGTGAAATGCGTCTGACAACCGTAAGCCGACAAATAAATCATTGTTTGTGTAAGACACAACTTCGCCATTCTTGGAAATGAGGGATATTGGTGAATTAAATTGGACTATGCTTGGGTGGTCCTTTCAGACGACGTGCCCTCTGTTGAGAAGTAGTGGCGGGGTGCACACAAGCAGCGAGCATGGGATATATCTATATACATAGATATATCCAATCTCACCGTCCATGAAGGCCCCCCGGCCACTGCCTACGAAAAACAGCAGTTCAGGTGTGAGTCTGGCAATAAGCAATGCAAGGTTATAATGACAAGCAATCCATAATTCTCCAAGGTTTTGCGAAAGCAAATCCTTTATTGTGGCAGCACACCAACTCCCAACGTGTTTCAGAGGTGGAAATCTCCTTGGTCACGGGTCGAGAAGTTGACACCCAAACTCCATATTTAAACCTTATTCACACTGTGCAGTTTACATGGAGAACGGATTATACACACAATAGTTATGCATATTAGAACATAAATGGGTGCCATCTTAACATGAGTTGTTGCTCAATGCAAAGGTTAACTGATATCCCACAGTTAAATATAACAACCTTTCTGAACACATCAGAATTCATAAAAAATATGAGCATTGATTTCTTGTGAGGATTTCACATATTGTTGCAAGGATTAACAAACCACAAATATTTCAGTGCTGCGCTTCTCATGCAAAGCCCATACATAATGATAAAGTATAGTGAAAGTACACAAAAACTATTTGATTCACAAATATATTGCTTATGGCAACCCAATGCTAAAGATTTCATGAGAACAAAACATACAAATGAAGCCCAAGTGGGTTAGTTTTCGGTCAATGTGGCTAAATTTACCTAAGATTGTGATCTGGGGAAAATTCAGCCCAGTGATTATAGATCAGAAGTGACTCTGAAACTAATATGACTACCATACGGGGTGCATACACAGCCCAGATATATATAAATCAAATTCCACCAGGCAATTTTTCCAGTGACAGCATTAATATGAAATTGTGCATATAATGTATAAAAAATAAATAAAGGGAAATCTGGTATAGACTAGCCCCAATGAGCTTGCAATACATTGTCGTCATCATCATCATTTAGTAAGAATGTGTAACATGAAATTACCAGAAAATCAGTTTTCATGAATACATAATTCAAAACAGAGAGCCCAAGTGGGCTTATGAAACATCTTTGTCAATGTATATTGACGCAACATAAATAGCATTATAAGTTACATATCCTTACTAAATGATGATGTCGACAATTCATTGCAAGCTCATTGAGACTAGTCTACACAATCAGATATCACTCTAGTAGTAGTCTAATTTTAACTTTCCATCTACTATCAAGCCATCATAAGGCCCATGTTCAATTTACCTTACACTTACAATTTATACCTATAATAATTACAATTTGGTATTTCTGATACCTGAAGATATGGTTAATATTGGTAGACCCTTTTTCTCTTTTGAGACATTTTGTTAGTTTTGAAAAGACACAATAGTCTCAACAGGAAAAGAAACGAGAACAAGTTTAAAAACAAAACTAAGGCTATTGGGGAGGACACTGGTGAGCCATGAAAAGCTCACGATGGGTGGTCACATCCCTCTTCTCAGCAACTATGTCAATATGGCAGTGGAGACAGCATGTTATTGTAATGCCATCTTGCTCTACAATTTCACGTTTCTGCCTCAAAAGATGTATTGGCGCGGTGGTACCCGGAGCAGGTACTGGTGGAGGGGAAGATGCACTGGGTGTTGCTGAAGGGGTAGATGAAGCAGAAGAATTCGAAAGTGCTACTGGAGGGACAGATGAAGGGGTTTGTGGTGGAGGTGCTGATGCAGCAGAAGAAGTTTAAGGTTTTGGAGTAATGGAAGAAGTAGCCACCGCCAATGTCCCTGCTTCTGCCTCTTCTATCTCCTTCTGACACTTTTTTTTCTACATGCGCAAACCTAGTGTAATGAATTACTTGCAGGTGTTTTCTCATTCCCATGGTACCAAAGGAACACTGTTTAATGTTCCCATGGGAAACAGCTTTGTTGCATGCAACTATGTAACTAGGTTTATAAATACCTTTTAGCCTCCAGGTGACAAAGAAATAAATGTCCATACTATGGAGTCGTTCAATTTCTTCATCCATGCCCCCTCTTCTTCCTCCTATTAGAACAGAACAGGATCATCTTCTTCAGACATTGCAGTTCTCCAAAGCCTCCAAGGTGGCTTCTGAACAGAAGATTTTCACTCTTGCAAAGGGCACAACCTTTACCTCTGAAGATATCAACTGGAAAAGGGATAAGGGGTATACACTTCCTGTTTTCCACAATTCACAGAGTTCTGAGCCAATAAAAATCTGTTTTATAAAAGGGAAAGTATTGGATTGTATTTAAATACTATTGCAGTTCCCAAATAGTTCTAAAACACAACCTACAGTCATAATACTTACAAAGAAGCAACTAGATTACCAAAACTAGCCATCAATTCCTAGAACCATTTTTGAATTAAAAAAAAATAAATGTTGGTGTAAATATCATTTTAAATTTTATGGCGGGACTGTGGTACTATCGAGGTATCACTATTGAAAGCAAAACGATCAGGCAAATGACGCTGATGTTCATAATTACTTTGACCCACCTCAAAAGTAACACAGTACTGAAACAAAACATTTACATAATTAATAGCATAATGAGCAACATTATATGATTAAAAACACATGTTTGAACACCATACAAATTCAATGAAAAAAAGGTTTAAGATTAGTTAAAGTTAGGAAATCTTAACTTATTACTTTTATACAAGCCAACTTAAACTACACAAACCTTAGCAATTCAAAAGTTATAGTTATAACTTAAAGTTATAATTTGCGCCCCACCCAAAACTTACTATGGTTCGCGCCCCTAAGTACACAATGTTATGAACAAGCTGGCCAGTCTAATTTATCTGTAACTTGATCCTCTACTATGCACAGTCTTTTCATAAATGATGTAATTTGAGATGTCATAAGTGTTCTTAAGAATACTATGATGTAATTTGCTATAAGTGATGTAATATAAAAGGGTATACGCAGTGCACGAGGAAGGCACAAGTTATAGTTAACTTAGTTGCAGATCCCCTGAGTAGGCCTCGCAACCCACCAGGGATGCTCAGACCACAGGTTAAGAACCTCTAGTTTAGACAATCCAATAAAAAGACGGAGAAGGCATGCTTCAGAGTTTGGCGGACAAGTCTCTGTAGACCTACTCCTGTTTGGTTAAGCAGCACAACATCATAGGAGTATTGTAAAGAGGTTAGCAACTGGCTGCCAATGGGTGATGGATGGGAAGGCACCTGTTTCCAGAGAGGGCTCAGATCAGAAATAAACAGGTTAAAAAGAGTGGGCATATCACAGTAATTTCTCAAAAGAAAGATGATGAAGTTAGATAAATTGCTGTTGAGTTAATGATTAACAATACATCAATTACAATTTTCAATGTTAAAGGTCCTACATCAATAAATATTTTTATTTTTGGAAAGATATTGCTAGCTTACAATGGAGCGATTTTCATTATGGGTGGTGGTTGTAACCAGGTCATGGACTCCATTTTAGATATACACCCTAGAGTTACATTTATTCCCAATGAAAATGCATAAAACCTTGTGCTCAGCTATTTCTCAGAGATCTTTGGTTGATGCATGACGATAATGTAATCACACATTAAAGGAATGCACATTTTATTTTCCTGCACATCATATACAATGTAGAATTGACCATTTATTTATGAGTAAAATCTAAACAACAAATCTACTTAAAGCAGAAATTGATTTGATCTTATATATGACCATACTACTATCGTTACTGATTTTGACTTAATCCAATTTTAACCTTTCCCCACCACATAGAGATTTAACAATTCATTTCTTTTACTTGTTATTTGGCATTCCTTTAAAGCATCTGCAAGAGGTTCTATTATTAAATAGACGAGGGAACAAAACAACAAATGGAAAAAAATCTATTTCTACTTTAAATAACATTAAAAAACTAGAGTACAGTGCACATAAAACTAGAGTAGACATTTTATTGTTCTACATCTCAAGAATCATTATTTGACCCCTCCAATGGTATTTATTATGATGTTAGTACCTTTTGTTTCTAAAACTAGGCAGAATATAGATATTTCGGGTTGTCGGATTCTCAATTGAAGTTATTGGTACAAGCCAATGATACACGTCTATACCTTTCTAATCTGAACAATGCAATTTCTGCTTTTCAAGAAGAAGTTTAAGCATTCTCTTCTGTGTCTGGATATAAAGTGAGCTCAGATAAAGCTGAAATATTACCACTTAAAATGTGTATCAACCAATCTTTGCTTCATTTGGGCATCATCTGCAATCTAAATAAGCTTACTATGTAGGAATATGGTTCACAAACTCAATTAGAGAAACAATTAAAACGATCTTTGATGAGATCCAAAACTAAATAACTGTGAAAGGTTTGTGCTCAAAATGGAAACCATTATTTTTATAATGGTGAGTCCTCTCAGTTTTATTAAGATGATGCTATCTCTTCTCATGATGTATAAGATTGGTATGATTCCTCTTCACATCCTATATACCTTTTTCAGGAAAATAGAATAAATGTTATTATATTTTTTATAGCACACAAAGAAATCTTCTACTTTAAAATTGAATGAACAAGATGGAGGAGTGAACTTTTTTGAATTTTCAAAAATACCATGATGCATTCAGCTTAAGACCAACTGGGTATTGATTATCATATAGTGATGATGTATGTAAATATTTAAGGGTTAAAATACAACATTCCTCCATTCATCAAATTTCTTTCAGGATTTTTTTCTCTTTTTACAGCTAAAACATGTTTTTCTCGTCACTATCACTACCGGTGATATCAGATCCTATAAATTCTTCCTTGTGATATAACAAAAATATAAAATTAATAAAAAACTATGTTTTTGGAAAACATTGAGAGCTAAAAGTCTTAAATGGATTTTTGATTGCAAAATTATGTCTTTTGAAAATAGTCAAGTACCATTCGTTCAAACCACTATATTCAGTTACTGAAAACAATAAAAGTACCATTCATTGGATCACAATTCATTACATAAAACCCATACGATACACAGTGAAAACACATGCATTACACAATAAAATTTCATAACCAATTCTTCAATAATAGGGCGATTTAAGGAAATTATGGCGGGAATAAAACAAAATTCATGAATACATAAAGTCTTCAGTATGGTTAAAACAATGAGGGCAATACACCATTAAAATTAAAATAATTTAGTGATAAAAAGGCAAGTATTAAAAAAGTAGTAACATGGGCTTTATAGTATTCTTATACCAGCATGGGGTGCCGGAATTTTCTAAGTCTCACTGCTGCGACAAAAAAGATCGCAATATTAAAAATCTCCCATGGATCATTAAGCTTTTGTAAGAACAATTGAGCAGGTTTAACCTGAATAATGCCTCTCTCTTTTAAGATTGGGACTAAAAACCTCCTGTGGATAGCGCAATAATGATCACAAAACATAATAAAGTGCATTGTGTCCTGTATCAAAAAATTATCACAGGTACAGGGACCTAAACCACACGTCCTGCTCCAGCCTTGTGAATTTCCCAGATAAAAATGAATTAAGTTAAAACGGAATATCGTTAGAAGCAGACGGTGAAATGGTTTAGTAACAATCCTCAGATAGGGTTCAATCTCAGGGATAGTTTTTAACAGGAAATGGATTTTAACCGTAGGTTTTATTAGTTCAATCTCCTCCCTTTCTACTTTCATCCGATTCAAATCATCTTTAGTTACTTTAGCCAGAGAATTGAATAAATCTGGACGTCCAAGCTTAGTTAAAATATTCTTGACCTAATTCAGCCATGGAATTTTGTTGGCTTGGTCCAGAGTGACACAATCCTTGATTATCTTATGGTTCAGCGTTAATTGGGGGTTAAGCCAGGTATTAAGCTAGCAGAGCACCAAGAGCCTGCCTCAACCTGTCTGTCACATAGCCAATCCCTAGTTCCTGGTGAATTGAAAGAGTAGGAGTGGATTGGGGTACAGACAGGGGGGAGCGTAGGAATTTATTTTCAATTATTTGTATCTCCTCCATCAGTTTATATCCCCATATTTCTGAGCCATAAAATGCAATCGCTATACATTTAGATTTATTTAGATTTATAGATAATAAGCATTGCTTCTATCGGTTTAGCGCCCAGTCGCTGCGCGAAACCATTCACAGCGGCCTTTGACCCAGCCATCGTATTTGCTTTAACTTTTTGTTTAGGTACCCAGGAACCCTTCTCATTAAAAAGTACTCCAAGATACGTGAAAGAGGTCACCTTAGTCAATTCTACAGTACCACAAAGAAAAGTTATAGTCAAGTTATTTTTAAGTTACCTAAATCTTTTGGAAGGAAATATGTTTTGCCAACTGAGGCTATTTCTGCATTCCTTTGTAAAGTAATTCTAACAAAATTAATGCTGTGATGCAGTGGCGGCTCCTTCATGGGGGCGTTTGGGCATCGCCACCCTGCTTTCTCGCAGTGAGAGAAGCGGAGACATAAAATGGTAACACTACCACTGTTTCTGCTTCTCGTACTACGAGAAAGCAGAAGTGCTTGGAGTGCCTGGTTGTGGGAGGGTGGGTGGGTGGTCCTGCTCGTGGGCAGGGGGGGTGGCTTGCCCAATGTTGTGGGCCCTGACTGCTTTGGTCGGCCCCAGGGCCAAACAAAGCAGTCATGTGCACTCCCCCTTTTCTCTATGAAGGGTGCATGCAGCAGCCTACATAGAGAAAATGGACCCGGCTGGGGCGCTCTCCGCTGCACCTCACCATTCACAACGCTGTCGTTGCAGCGTTGTGATTGGCATAGGGGAGGGAGGGAGGCTGCCTGTGGATGGCACTGCAGCTTCCAGAAGAGTCGCCGGAGAGAGAGCGGCAGCAGGAAGCGCAAGACGGTAAGTTTTATTTTATTTTGTAAAGCCCTCCGCCTCCTCCCCTTCCCCTAACCATGCACAACCCCCCCACGCGATCCCCCCCAGCCACCCGTCCTGCCGCCCGCGGGCCGTGACTGCCGTGATGCTTCTAGCACCGAGATGCCAATCATAAGCCTCATTAATTACAAGCACCTTATTACACCAACAAATCAAAAACTGATTTGAAATGGGGATCATACTTAGTAACCAATTGGGTTATAGAAAGTTGCAATAAAATAAGAGAGAACATTCACAAGTCTTCTCAGGCAGCAAATACAACTCAAACACTATATTATTTTTCTAGTAGATTACTGAAAATGGAAGAATGAAAAATGGTACATGAAGGTCTTGTCAGGAACTGAGACAGATTTAGAGCATATGTTCTTTACATTTCTATATATATCTAGAATTTTAAAGAATGGTTTAGAAACAAATTAAAATTATATTAATGTTACTAGTCCATATAAAATATTGAATATTTTCTCAGGAAGTGTCTCTACTAATAGCTGTTGCATTTCAGCAGATCACTTCTAACTGGAAAAAGACTTGAAATGTCAATTTCAAATCCTGGTGGTATGCTGCATGCTTTAGTTATCCATATATTTCACCTATCTCACTGGCTAGTAACAGCACTTACATAGTGTTTGCTATGCAAGGAAAATCATACGCCAGACCACCTCCCAGCGAGAAACCTCAACTCAAGCAGCCGAGGCAGGTCACTACCGCCCACGTTGAGAAACCTGCCGCTGGCGTTGAGGAAGCTGCCACTTGAGTAGAACATCCCTTCGAGCTGCAGAAAGAAGCGAAGGACAAACACCCAACATATTGCCTCCTAACTCAACTCTATAATCATACCATTTTTCCTTATTGCAGGGTAAGCATGGCGCTTGTCTCGCTGAAGGAAAACGTTCAAACAAACCACAATACAGCACAATATGGATCGACTGACACTGACAACCAAACTAGCACCCAATCACGTGGTATCAGTGTGTGTGCACATAAAAATACAAACACGCACCACCAAAAAGTCATCTCAAAAAGGTACCTAAACCTGTGTTGGCTGAGAAATATGTAAAAGGAGGAAGGGAATGTGCAAGAATGTTTTAAAACAATATGGGACTAATGGTTAAAATATTGAGAACGGGGGTAGTGAACCCTCATAAGAGGGACCGAAGATTCCAGGGCAAGGGGGAGGTTGTTGCATCTAGGCTGTAAGAGCTTCAAGCAGCTGTAACAGTAACAACATGTGACCTGGCATAACAAGAAAGATGTACTAGTGATTTCCAAAGTACAAACATCGCTGAGAAGGACGCACATTCTCTCTTAGTCTTTAGTCTATAATTAATACTTGTTTACGAAAATATGAAAACAAAATGTTGTTTAAAAAGTACCCAAACCCACACACAGAGACACAGTGGGCATTTGAGTGTAAATGTGCTTTGGGAAGGAGGCTTATTGTGATATGTTCCTAGGGCCACACACACACATATGCACACTCATGCACACACATAAGCACAGAAGCATCCTCACATCCTCAGATTTTGCAAACTAAAATTGAAATGCCTTTGCCTTCACACAAATGCCTTTTTTCGGATCTGAAGTCACCGTGTTTAAGCTTCGCAGAGTGAACATGTCAACATGTAATCAGGGTGTACTTAATGATATACACTTCAAATTGAGGTTGTGTTGTTGATTATGAAGAGAATATAATTTTGAAGTCCTTTGCTGTTTGCTGTTTGGAGACAGGTAAGACAAACACTATCTAAAACTCACATGGAGGTAAACACATTTAAGCGTAAATTAAATATGTAGTTGCTTTCCCAAACAATCGTCTGTTGAGTAGTTACATCGGGATATAACAAGCACTGTTGATTCTGTGGCATGTGGTGTTTATGTTTGCTTGCACAGAGCAAACACCATGGATTAACCATAGAGAGAGACTCAGTGAACTTTAAGCAAGAAGTCTTAGGGAAACAGCACACGCAGACTCAGTCTGTGCTAAAAATTCATTACTTTCACTCCCCTTGTCCATTTGTAGTGAGGTTTATCAATATGTGTTAGAGAGGAGCTTCAGGGCCACCATACAAATAATAAATATCCAAACCCCCTTAGATCCCATGCATAAGAACTATGGGCCATATGTATCAAGGCCAAATGGGTTCACAAACGCCGTTTGCGAACTCATTTTCGCAAAATGGTATGTATGAAAGAATTTGGGTGCAAAATAAGGAATCGCAAAACTTGCGATTCCTTATTTTGCGATTGCATTTAAGGAATCGCAATTTTTGCGATTCCTTAAATGCAATGTATTAAGCAAAAAAAAATTCCAATATGCCCTTAAGGAATCGCAAATTACCACCAACTTCTAGTTGGTGGTAAGTTGCGATTTCCTTGAAAAATGCACATTTTAGCATTTTTCAAAGTGCCATGTGACGCACATACATGCCCTTAGGGCATGTATGTGCACCACAAGTGCACCCATACTTATTTCAGGGGTGCAACAGGGTGTCCTTTGGACACCCCTGCACCCTTGAAATTATTTTCAATTTGCGAATCGCAAATTGAGAAAAAATTCCCATTCCTTCCTATGGGCCAGGAGGCCCATAGAAATGAATGGGAAAGTATTCCTTAATTGCGAATACGCAATTTGAGAATACGCAATTAAGGAATATCAACAAAATTCTTACAAATCGCTATTACAGAATCGCTAATTGTTATCTTGATACATATGGCCCTATGACGCCTGATCACGTGCAATATTCAGGTGGGAATGTTTGCTTACATCTATACTTGGTTCCTCCTTTCCCTTTTCTGTTGTATACATACCAGGCAAATATTTGTTCCTGGGTGGATTATGGTGATGGAGCCCACCATTTCACATGTTGTTGAGACGTATGAGAATTCCTGGCACTGAGACTTTGGTGGCAGAATTCTTGAGACTGATGCAGAGTGTGGGGGGTGGCAAGGAAGTAAATGATATATTGATAGCTTTAAATAGAGCTTATTTGCCTGCTCTATCACATCGACATACCTGAGTTGTGGGTCCCAGCGGATCAGTTACCAATTTGAGGTGCTTTAATTTGATTTAAAACCTTCTCCAATAGAGCTCATAAAGATTTGACATGTCTGGGGATTTTTTGTATGATGACAGTGCAGCACCACACTATCGAAGCTCTTGTATGATACTATATTTTGGTTGAAATATTACCCTACAAAAAATTGACATGCAAAATAGCAACCACAAATATATCGTCATGGTATGTAAGTATAGATTTACTATTCTTAACTCCACATCTATTTACCGTGATGATATACTGGTAGCCAAATATTGTCGATACAATATTTCCCCAAGTTGTTAATTGGGCTCCATTAAAGTGTTATAATACTGATCAGTGGTCAGTTGAATCATGGCAGAACATGTCTTATGGTAGGTGTTGCCAAGCAAAAGGTTTGTGAGATCTTGGCAACAGTGTTTCCTTCTGTACTGCAAGATATGTGTCCGCAGCCCTCTCAGCAACTGGAGTCTATTGGTTCTTGGCTAATAGATGTGGTAGTAATTCTTTGATGCCAACACTGAGTTTATAACCTACAGGCTCCTTTCTGAGTTATTCTGGATGAACGAAGTGAGCATCTCACAGATGTTAAAGGTCCAGGGAGGCATGGCATCCAGTGGCGGCTGCCACATACAAAAGGTAGTGGGTCAGAGGAGGGGGGGGTGCGGGGTGGGCCAGCGTGGGTGGAGAATATTAAAAAGAAAAAATGTACCTTAAGTTGACGGCAGCATCCCGCATCATTGTCTCAGCAAGCCCTGGGGCTGCCTCTGACTCCCTGTTCAATCCCCGGACTGAAAAGAAGCTCCACTCAGGTCAAGGAGTCAGAAGGGTTTCTCCAGCCTGGCTGCTCAGTTCAGCCGAGCTGAAGAAACCTGAGTGCCCATGCATGCGCACTTAGAGGGTGCATATAGCACTCCTCCTACCCCCTCCCATGCCCTGGCCTGCCCCGGTGCACACGCAGGCTGAGCCACCTGCTTAAAAATATAATGATAATCAAATATTGTTTCATTTTTTAGCTGCTGGCTCTGCCAGTGGGGCGACGCTCCTCCGCCATTGCGGAGGAGCCGCCCCTGATGGCAGCTGGTGTGTTTATAGTTCCCTTGGCCAGGATACACCCCAAACTGTTAATAAGGCACATGTTCATTTACTGGGATCTCACCACATAATTTTAAGCTCCTTCAAGGAATAGCCAGTGGGGTTTGGCTCTAGTAAAGCTAATCAAGGGGGGTTTTGATGAAAACGTACGTGTTCAGGGTTGATATGCTAGGCACTAGTGGCTAGACTTCTATTGGATGTTTGACCTCCCCATACAATTGGAATTGGTGAGTGGCAGGATTCTGATAGAGCGTCATGTTATTCGGAAATTTGTAGGGGTGCATCATAATCACCGTTAGTCTGCACCCATATATACTCTGGGTTGAACTAAGCATTTAGGGCCCGATGTAGGTAAAACGCATTTACCGATTTTAAAATACCGACCCGTACCGAATCGGTATTTCAAAATCGGAAAATGATATGTAGGAAATAATCATCGGAAAAATACCGAATCGGTAGCATTCGGTATCGAGAGTCGATACGTACCGAATCGCCAACTACCGATTCGGTATAGGCCGGGTCGGACAAGTCCGAATCGGAATAAAAAAAATGCGGAACCAACCGATTCGGTAAACGCCGAATCGGAATAATAAATACGCCCCATGGGCCGAAAGGCCAATAGGAAGGCATTTTACATTCCGAATCGGTATTTACCGAACACATTCGGAAAATACCGAATCGGAAAATACCGATTCGGAGAATGCCGTTTTGCCGAGCAGGTTGAGTGACACTGAAGACATCAGCCAATGAGCTGTAAGCACCCTCCCCCACAGGGTGTGGCAACCCAGGCAGGTGCAACTCATCAGAACTTTCTGGAAAGCTGCCTGAGCTGAGCAAACACAGAGAGAGCAGCATTGTGAGCAGGATCCCTGTGAGACATGGACACCAGCACAGAGAGCCAGAAGGCAGCGCGTAAGCGCAATCCAAAATTCAGCACCATGGAGCTGCAAACTTTGGTGGAGGAGGTGGTGAGGGTGCACACCCAGCTATATGGCAGGCAGTCCCTCACTGTTCCCGAGAGCACCAAGAGGAGGCTGTGGATCGACATCGGGGAGAAAGTGAATGCAGTTGGTGTCACCCACAGGAGCCTAGACGACCTCAAGAAGAGGTTTTATGACATCCGTGGCGTGACCAAGCGCAAACTGGCCGACCTGCACAAGCAGGCTGGACTCACTGGAGGAGGAACAAACCGTGCGCCACCCCTCACTCAGCTGGAGGAACTAGTGGCGACCACCATCGAGAGGGCCAGTGTCGTGGGAATTGGGGACCTGGATAGCTCACTCCGAGCTACAGCTACAGGTAAAAAGCATGCGCAACTTGACACACCATACCAGACACCTCCCCTACAGACCCAATGCACAGCCAAACCCCAGGCCAGTACTGCTAGCAACAGACATGAGCAATGCATCTTGCTAAATGTACTCAGCAAAAGTAACCAAAAATGCCACAGCAGAAGCATGAGATAAATAACTGTAATACAGCATCAACGTGTTTGTAATGAGATGTGCAATGCTTTAATAGTTGTGACTGGAACACATTAGCACCCACTTGACAAATGCTTCTTTGTACCTAGGGGCACCATCAGGCGGGGGAGCAGCATCAGCTCCAGCACCAGCTCCAGCACCAACAGCCAGTGCGGCGGTGGCAAGCACCAGTGCAGCAGCACAGGAGGAGGAGGACAACAGCTGTGCCCTGGCAAATGAGGAGGACACAGGACATTCCCTCACAACTCCACACTCCCCCCGACTGTCTCAGTCTCAGTCGCCCTCATTGGTATTCTCCCCGGAGAACACACCACCACAGAGCCACCCTGCACCTGCCACTTCCCCGGCCCGGAGGAGAATAGTAGCTCCATTAGTCATCATGGAGGGGGCAGCGGGTCAGGCTCCTGCACAAGACCCCGTGACACCAGCGTCACCAGAGCACACACAGCAGGGCAGCAGAATCCCACGTAGGCCACGTGCTACCAGCAGCCCAATACCAGCACCGGGAGGCAGCGTCTTCGCAGGGCTGGAGACCAGCATGGTCACGATACAGAGGATGCAGGCGAAATCCATCCTGGCCTGCCATCGCCAGTTGCGCCTGCACAACCTGCAGATGGGTGAGATGACACAGGGCTTCAAGACCTTCGTTGACAGCAACAAGGAAATAGCGACATCAATTGGCCGAATGACCACTGCCATCACCCAGCTCTGCAACAGGTTGGATGACCATGAGCTGAGTCGTCGCAGGGATGCACGAGTCACGAACAGGTCACTCAACCGCCTTGCGGCTGCGACTGCCCAGCTATGCCAACGTGGGGCAAACATGGAGGCCAGCCTCACACAGAACATGTCCGAGGTCACTAGGGGCATGGGCCGTATAACAACAGCCATGGAGACACTACTCATCTCCAACACCGTAGTGAATCCCGTCCTGGGCGAGGCTGGGGACAGCAGCAGCCGCAGCAGCCCGGCCAGCGCTGCGTCAGAGCCGCGCCGGAGCAGCAGGCGCTCAGCTGAGGCTGCAGGGCATTCAGAAGGGGGTGAGGCTCATCCCAGTGGGCCTGCTAAGCGCAGCAGAAAATAGGACTGCCACTGCGGGTGAGGCAACCCGGACATTGGACATTCCTACCCCTTGTTGTTTAACTTTTCTTTTGTTGCACATCAGTGCAGTAACGTTGATGCAACATTATTAAATTTAATTTCTGAAAACATACATTGACCTGTTTGTGCATCTGTACTCACTCAGAAATAGTTGTCTGTGATCTCCTGACGCCTGTATCTGCCGTCAGATGGTGCAGAGACTCCAGCAGGTAGTGGTAGTGGCACAGCATTGTCATCGTCAGGGTCCTCGTAGTCGGATAACTCTACCTCAGTGCCTTTCCTGACTGCAAGGTTGTGCAACATTGCACAGACAGCAATAATCTTGCAGCAGGTGATGGGGGTATATTGCCTTGCACCTCCGCTCTTGTGCAGACATCTGAACCTGCTCTTCCAGATGCCAAAGGTCCTTTCCACTACGTTCCTCGTGCTTTTGTGGGCACGGTTGTACCTCCTTTGGCTGGGTGTTGAGGGGTTGAGGTAAGGTGTGAGAATGAACGAGCGTAGGGCATATGCACTGTCGCCTAGAAGGAGAAGGGGTAACATTACTCACATGCATACATGTATTTCACACTGCAATTTTGGTAATGGGGGTCTGACACTGTGTCTTACCTAGGAGGTATCCTTCGCCAAATTCCCCTGCCATCAGCCGTGCATAAATTCCGCTACTCTGGAAGATATAGGAGTCATGGGTACTCCCCGGAAACTTTGCAACCAGGTCAGTGATCACACACTTGGCATTGCATATCACTTGCACATTTATGGTGTGCCGTGACTTCCGATTGCGGTATACGTATTCGGTGTCAGCAGGGGGGCAAATCGGTATGTGTGTGCCATCTATGCAGCCAATGATGTGGGGGAATCTTGCCATCTGATAGAATTCAGCTTTTGTCTGTGCCAGTTCTGCATGGGTGGAAGGGAAGGAAATGTAGTGGTCCATCCTCTGGATCATGGCATCAAGGAACTTGTGGAAGAACCTTGACAGGCTGCTCTGGGTCACCCCTCCTGCCACAGCAACTACACTTTGATAGCTGCCAGACGCCAGCAGGTGTAGGCAGCATAGCACCTGCACCTGCACAGGGATTGCATGTGCCCTTGGGGTGGGGTGCTGCAACAGGGGTTGGAGGTCCCTGATGAGGTCTCTGATGGTGTCTGCCTCCAGCCTGTACCTCTGTAGGATCTCTGGATCTGTCAGCATGCACAGGGTCACCCTCTGCCTGTACACCTGCTCCTCTCTCTGCCATTCCCTCTCTCCTTCCTGCTGTAGCCGTAGCCGTCTTGCTATGACATAGAAAGCTGCCATATTGCAAGTACAACTGCATTTTGGGTCCTTTTTTATAGGTTGCACCTGGTTACCACCTGATTCCAATCCATGGTAATTTCCGATTCTGAAATACCGAATTTGGAGCAAAATCGGTATTTCAGTGCTTACCTACATCTCAATCTTAGGGTTTTCGCATGGAATCGGATTTTCACCGATTCGGAATATATACCAATTCGGCGATTTTACCGAATCGGAAAGTCACCGAGTCGGTCGGATTCCGATTCGGAAAAAAGTAGGAATCGGAAAAATCTCCGAATAGGTAATCTACCGATTCGGAGATTTTTTCCGATTACTACTTTTTTCCGAATCGGAATCCGACCGACTCGGTGACTTTCCAATTCGGTAAAATCGCCGATTTCGCAGGATTTCGGCCTCCTACATCCCGTTGTCTCTATTCCGATCGGTAACGGCCGAAAATACCGATTTTCGGCCGTTACCGACCGACCTACATCGGGCCCATAATCACTAGATAATGCGGATGTAATAACGAATGATATGTGTATAATGCAGTAGCGGTCGGCAGTAGGAGTTACTGCAGGGCGGTGATGTGGGCAGGGGGAGGGGCAGGGTGGGGGGTAGTAATGTATGGATTACGGAGTTTTACAGGTAAGTAAACATTTAAATAAATAAAACAAATTTTGTTGCGCGCACTGCATCACATTTGGTGGTCGTTTAGACCGCTGATACTTAAATTGTTAAACTACAGGGACCAGGATGCACTGCTGCAGAAGTCAGGAGCGATGCCCCAAATTAACTTTGAGAACACTAAAGTCTCGCTATACCTGGACTACACATTGCTAGTGCAGAAACAACGCACCTCCTTTCTATCGGTCAAACGGAGATTGCGAGAGCTGAACTTGCAATATGCCCTCCTCTTCCCGGCGCAGTTGAGGATTATCCACGAAAAGAAAACATACTTTTTGGAGAGCCCAGGTGACGTAGAGGAATGGCTGGAGGTGATGGAGCTGGGGAGGCAGTCACTGGCTAAATCCCAGTCCTCGACATCAACCATGTGTAGGGCGCGCACGGCGGGCATCCGCCGGGCTTCCAGAAGACTGTGCAAAAGGAACACGCAGCTCCGGCCCACAGCCCAACAGACTCAAGGTGACAAGGAGATGGCGATCATAGCGGCGTCTTCCTTCAGATCCACAGCGCAAATAGATGATCGGACAACGTCGCAGGTAGGCACCCAGAGGTCGGACTCGGACGGGAGTGTGACCATGTTCCCCTCGGTGACCCCACAGACTGCAGATGGACTGATTCCCTGAAGTGAATGGACACCATTATGGCCATACGACTGAAATGTAATGTATATTGCTACGCTGACTTCGCCATCATGTTTGTTATACAGGCATTGTATCCATTGTAATTAAGGCCCGGGGGCGATTTGACAATCAAGGTAGCTCAGAGTAGGTAGCGGCGCTGCATGGGTAAGTTTGGCCACGTACCCCAGTATGCGCATGCTTTGCATAGATGTTACATAGGTTTCTTTGTTTCCGGTTTTGTTGCGTGGTCCGGTATAGTTCTACGACTGGACCGAGTATTGGGTTCTTTTGGGGTGGATTGGAATCCTGCGGCTGCACTCTCCTGCACTGGCGCGGCACTACATTAGCCTTGCTGCCTATACAGTGGTCACATCCAGACACGCGATGCAGACACAGAATAGATTTACCATAATAACATGGAATGTCAGGGGTCTGGGATCCATCCACAAACGGCATAGAATACACGCGCAGTTGTTAAGACGCAAGGCGCAGATAGTGTATCTCTGCATGGGACAGGTGTTTGTAAGCAGGCAAAAGCACTATGCGAATGGGCGCAGGGTTGGGGGTTATGTGATGTGTGGAGAATGAGGCACCCGACACATAGGGAATAGTCCTTCTACTCACCAGTACGCATGCTACATACACAAATTGACGGACTCTACTGCTCCAATACCATTGCCATGCAGGCACTGACCACCACGTCCTTCTCTGATCACAGCCCAATGGAAGTGATGATTGGATGGGGCAGGGTGCCCACCCAGTGCCAACATGGCGACTATGGCCACAATTAATGGAGGACTCGGTGTTCCGCACTACCATGTCAGACACCATTCAACAGTGTTTTGCAGACAACAGCAACACGGCATCCCCCAGGATGATCGAATGGGACGCCTTCAAAACAGTACTCCGGGGGAAAGCCATTGGGGTGACGGTAGGGGCGAGGCAAGAACTACATAGGTCCTTGGTGGAGGTGGAGGAGAAACTGGCTAAATTAGAACAAGAGGCTGTACAGCGTGAGGATCACCAAGCCCCCCTACAGGAAGCTAGAATAAGACATGCTGAACTGCTAGAGTCCCTCCGGGTCATAGATAACCAAAAATACACTCACAGGACCCACACAGATGCTGGCAAGGCGGGGACATTGCTGGCTAAACTATTGCGCGATGACCCCCCTACAGTGGTGATTAATGAGATTACTACCGCCACGGGGATATAGTGTACACCCAGGGAGAAATTAATGAGGCCTTCCGGCACTACTACGCACAACTTTACAGCACACCGGAGGAGGGCGTAAGTGCAGAGGTAGATGAATTTTTGGACACAGTTCAATGCACCCAAATTGCGCAGGATGCGCGGAAGGCTCTGTTGGGCCTGGTTACTCAATTGGAGATTATGGCTGCCATTAAGGGTCTGCCCCGTAATAAGACCCCTGGGTTGGAGGGCTTGCCTGCCAAATTTTATTCCTCCTATGCGGATATCCTTGTGCCCCAATTGGAAATTATTTATAGGGAATCCTATAACCAGGCGCTGGTGGTGTCGCTCCCGAAACCGGGTAGGGACCCCACAGTCATGGCTAGTTACCGGCCTTTATCGCTGCTGACTACGGAGTACAAAATACTCAGCAAAGTTCTGGCCAACCGACTCCTACCAACACTACATAAACTGATCCACATAGACCAGACAGGCTTCCTTCCAGCGCGTAGCATCTCACTGAATACCAGAAAGCTACATCACCTGCTTACAGAGGCCCCGAAACAGACGGACTTCGCGGGCTGTATCTCATTAAATATGCGCCAAGTGTTCGATACGATTAATTGGGAATATATCCTCAGGGCCCTGGCACGGTTTGGTCTGCCTGAGGAGTACATTGCTTGGATATGACTGCTATACCAAGCCCCCACGGCTAGAGCGAGGACAGGAGGACATAATTCGGCAGAATACAAGATACATAGGGGCACTAGGCAGGGATGCCCACTATCGCCGCTTCTGTTTATATTGGCTCTTGAGCCCTTGGCGGTAAAGATCAGGGCGGACCTGCCCGACATGGGGTTCACGGTGGGCGCTACAACGCATTTGCTCTCGTTTCACGTATCACGCTGATGATATCATATTGTACTTGCATGATCTCCGTTCTCCCGTGGATACTATGGCGGCGCTATTCGCCTCGTTTGAACGATTGTCAGGCCTTGCTATCAACCCAGCAAAATCAACGGTCTTCTTCTTTAAAGAGCAGGCGGCTATGCAGGAGTTTAGATTTGGGACGATGAGCTTTAAGATCGCCCCCCACACATTCAAATACTTGGGCATCCATGTATACAGGACCCAGGTGGATATGCTGGAGGGCAACCTGAATAGAGTCCTGAGAGCCATAAGGTTCAGCGTTCACTTCTGGACATCCCTGCCGCTGTCAGTGGCAGGCAGGGCAGCGATCGCCAAAATGGTGGTCCTTCCGCGCCTCCTCTATTATTTTATGAACATACCGTGTATACTCCCAAATGCCACCTTTAAATTAATGAACACCATACTAGTTGAACTTATCTGGGGTTCCGGTAAGAGGAGGATCAGCCTGAGGAAGTTACAGCGCAGCACGCCTAACGGGGGCTTGGGGGTGCCTGATCTACAGGCGTATTTTTACGCCTGTCAATTGCAGTGGCTGTCCTATTGGACGGCGGGATGCAACTTGCAGGAGATAGGGATGACTGAACGAGATATAGACACAGGGGCGTTACATACCCTTTAATTGCTGCATAGTAAGGTACCACAGGACCTTCCCCCTCTTCTGCATACAGCGCTGCGATGCTGGAGGTCGGCGTAGCAATATGCAGGAGCACCCTCAACTTATGCTTGCAATGTGCCTCTACTTGGCGTTCCCTTACAATGCGGTCGCCTAACGGTGCGCAGGCTTGCGCCCTGGGCGGATGTGGCAGTCACTACAGTCGCGATCCTCTTTGGAGATGGGACGCTGCTGGACCATGATACCTTCATCCGAGGAAACGGGAGCGCCAGATCGTTTGTACCTCCTGCACGCCGCCTTACTACAATATGTACGGAAGTATTGGGCGCCACGGAGGCAGGAGCCCCCCATTAATAACCTAGTAAAAAACACTGTACTATATGGGTAGGGGAAGCCACCTCATCAGATGGTTGTATGTAGGTCTGCGATCGCACGCGCAAATTGACCTGACCCCGCAATGTACTGCCTGGGAGGGGGATGTGGGCAGAGCACTAACGGACAGGAAGTGGGAGAGGGTACCGGAATACTCCAAAAAGGTATCACGGAATGCACGATTTAAATGTATCCAAACTATGGTCCTGCACAGGGCATACCTCCCACCACACAGACTGTACCGGATGTACCCAACAACGCGCCACCACTGCCCCAGATGCCAATTAGAGGGAGCAGATTTAGCACACATGCTATGGTCCTGTCCACGAATTGTTAGATTCTGGGCCTTGATCAGGGGACACATAGCGGAAGTCACAAACAGAGTTTTAACTGACGCGTTGGGGGTCTGTCTCCTTGGACTGCGGCAGGGCACTTCTACGTACAAAGTGTAATTTAGATTTGAAAACTTGGTGCTCCTCTTGGCAGTACGAGCGATCACAATGCGGTGGAAGTCTAAGATGCCACCCACAGTACACACATGGCACAGTGAACTTTTGAAGAGGGGAGGGGCAGAGAGCGCTGCATTGCGGCGGGAGGAGGTTAGAGGACTGCACAAGACCCCAATTGCACTGGACTGGGACGTTATATTGGAGGCAGGTAGAGCGTTGGACATACCCTTAGACACTAGCGTAGCCCACTCCTAGGGCTGTGACTAGACCTGTGAACGAGACTGGCATGGACCCAGGTGTCTGTAGAAACGAGACGGATGCATGGGCGGGGACCGAACTAGTACCGGCGGCAGAAACTGGAGAGGCTCAAAATGTACAACTGCAGGATTGGAGGGTGGGGGGTGGAGGGCACATGGTTCCGTTAGGGGGGGGGTTTGTTGTTCTCAAGTATGACATATTTTGTAGAATCGGCAGTACAAATTACGCACAGTTTTGCTTCATCAGTCCAGGTTCTTTCGACATCTTGTCTTTCACCCCCCGATTAGAACGGGGCTCTATTAGGATGCACCTGGAAGATGCTGCCAAGGTTTGGAAACACATGGCAATGTTCTGCTGTGATAAGCATCATGAATACTGTGATAGTATGCTGTGACTGATGTTCTATGTTGTATGAAACACAGATATACTGTTTGTAAGCCTGTATACTGCTAAAAAAACGAGAAAACAATAAAAATATGTTTTTTAAAAAAATGCTTATTAATGTGTATCCTTTAGAGTGTAAAGGCCCAAAACGAGTATATATGTTTTGCCAGGGAAGGCCTGTTCGTGGTTTCTTATGTTAGCAAAATCGAGTATGCCTGAAATTTATTTTTCCCTTGAGAAGGCTCTCAATTGAATGTAGTCAGCAGATTTGTACGTGCAAGGTTGATTTGTTCACATGCTTTCCGTTGCAGGTGCAAGGACATTTTCCTCGTTAGCTAGACTAATGCTCTTTGTTTTAGGAGTTAGGTATGGAGGAGATCGGCTACAAAGTTGCAGTGGAATTTAATAATTGGAATTTGATAATTGGAAGCTTGCTGGAGGAGCCTGGGACCCAAGGACAACTCAACCGTTCTTGGACGAATCACAAGTTGTGGAAAGTTACCTGCAGAAAATGTCCATCCAGAGGTTGTGTTTTGGGCGTGGCTTTGAGTTGTTCATGTTTGCATTAGGGACAGCGCGAAGAAGGCAGACGAGGCAGAAAGGGCTGATGAGAGCAGAGAGCCATTAGGAGGGTAAGAGAAGGGATCGACTCCAGGATGAAGATAGTTTCTGGCTCATTCCGAAATTAATGTACTTCTTAGGAAGTCTTCACAAGCTGACACCTTTTCTTCAACATTGCCTGACGGATGTTATGTAGGGATGTCACCTTAGTGATAGAGTAGGTTCAGAATTAACTGATTCATTTTCTTTTTCTGTAAAACTGATGAAGACTAATTTGGATATTGGATCAAATGTTTCTTATTTAATCTTTTTAGAATTGTTTATCCTTTTTACATTGCATCAAATTAGTTTCATCCGTAGAATAAACTTTGTGTTAGCGCCTATGTATTTTTTCAACCTCGTTATGAGGTGCTTGTATGTTCAATTATTTTTGGCTCTGTAATAAAATTCTTAAATCGTAAGTTAGAGTCAGTGATCTTTCAGAGTCTAAATTGATGAGTTTATTGATGGAGGTGATTGTATTGGTTTTCTCCCCTTTACAATTCTCAGGAGATAAAAAGGTCCATTCGACCGAAGTTCCCTATAAATGGTAAGATCTGATAGAATAGAGACAAGGATCTGGCATAATCAATTCCATGCCATATATCTCTTTTATATGACCTGAAGGGTTGCTCCATGATCATTCAAATGGAGAATAAAGTGACAACGGCTTTAAACAAAAATTGCTGGGGAGGGACCCAGGCTCTAGCCTTGATTGATTTGACATCTTAAATTTGGAAGGGAGAAGAGGGCAATTTCCTGTCTCAATAGTAACTTCACCTTCTCAGCAGAGAATGTGTCCATGGAGAAGCCTAGCTGCGCCCACCACCAACCAAAGAGTATTTCTTGGCAGTTTCAGTTTCTCACGGTCTTTTCAGAGATTCGTGCTTCCAAGTCTTAGCATCTTTTCTTCTAGGTGAATGCTCTTCTGAGCTATTGATTCTCGGCCAAGGGCTAAAAGGCAAGGGAAATAGACATAATCTTTCAAAAATGGCTCATTTCCTTGATTTCCCATTGTATGTTTTGGAATCATTCTGGAGGGAAGAGAACTGGCTGATAAGAGTGAGTTCCTAGTGCACCAGGATACATTGTTTACCTCTCCTGTTTCAGATTTTTTGTTTGTTCAATATCAAACAACATCATCTTCCAGGGTTTCCTTAGCCTTAGAGGTCCCTAATTTTCTGACCTGGTAGGTTTACAGACAAGAGATGGGGTAATCCAGCAGTCACTGAGACACCTCACTCTTCAGGATAAAGGAAGGCAATAGTCATCAGCTGCCATTGACTGTTGGCATGTATGCTAACCAAGCTGATTGTGCCGCCTGGGAAATATTAGTGTGAGGATCAGAAACATAAACTCGATAACCTGCTATGAGCGATGTAAATTTGAGCTGTAGTTTGAGTTCTTAACATGCTGAAAAATGTAAAACACAGACTAGTAGAAAAACAACACTCTAAAAGCTGTGCATCACAAACAAATTAGATGCTCCCTAAACCATTCATACACACTTCAGACCTTAAAATGTGTATGGAAAGTGCTGTATAAATACCAACATAATACGTCATTCCATAGTGGCAATATTAGACATGGTGAAACCTCACTGCAATTAAGAGACTACAAGCGGAATCTAGCAGCCTATGCAAGCAGACCTGAAGAAGTACAATGCCATGTGGCAGATGGATTGGTGATTCAGGTTCCACCCGTGTTGCAGATCACAGATTCCGCAGTTTAGGCAAGATCGGAAGGTTCAAAGCCTTTTACTGCCCGCTGAAAGAAAGCGTAACATTTAAGCTCCAATGGACACATACAGTCTCATTTGGAGTCTCATTTGTACCACCAGCCTGCTGGGTCAACGGAGATAGGACCACCAATACACAGATCAACACATGCTTGAAGGAAAGCTCTTTTCTGAGAGTGCATTGGTTTTGTTGCAGATGCACTTTTGACAAAGATGAATGCCAAAGGGGTTTCCATTTATTTGCAGCTAGCTGAGCATGTATTTCTCATTTTCAAAAGCCATCCTCCAAAACAGGGGTCTGCTTTCAAAAGAATAAAAAGTCAATGTTCCTACATGCAGGGAGTTTCCTGGTCGTCAGTAATTAGTTTTTCACTGCATGTTTTTGGGTACCAGAGGCATTTTCAAGTCTTGCCTACCAGATAGAGCAAGCTGTCTGGTTTACAAAAATGTATCATCAAAGGAGACTAGCTCAATATGACTTTTATGAAAGGACTCTGACTGGTTTTGTCAGTGGGCACCTCGTTGGTGTGTTCATGAATCCCTCACCCACCAACCTGGTTGGTGGCATGCTTCATCTTTGGTCCCACCCAGTAACACCTAGCGTGTCCCGGGAGTGCTGCGACGCCTGATTACAGCGGAGCTGGTATTTTACTGAGAGTGCAGTGTAAGGTGCGTTTTGTGAAGTGACAGTTAAAACGGCTTGGCGGAGGTCCCAATACCCAAGGGTAAATTACACTTTAATAATTGGGCCGCCGTCAGCGGTTAAAAGTAAGGCAGGGGGATGTTAAGGTGGTGAGTTACGACCTCCTACATCCACACGTGGGTCGACATGTTTCAGCCAGTGGCTTAACTATCTGGATTTCCTCAGGACCTAAATAAAAAAGTGATGGTGCATACTAAAAAAGTGGGTTCGTGTAATACAGACTATGTGTTACACTCGCTAAGGTGTTTTTCTAGGTGTGAGAGGGTGATTCCCTTCTCAAGCATACCTGAACACACAACGTAAAGGACGTGGACAAAACATATAGGGGAAAGAGAGTCAAATTAGCATATATTGCAAAGTCATATATATCGTGAATGCCGAGTCTATAGTGCATGGTGAGTAGACTATAGTCGGCTACGGTGTAATGGTACTGGTGGTACCATTAGGGTGAGAATCGCACTCTATTAGGTGTGGTGTGGCTAAAACACGGATATCACCCTAGGGTGGCACATAGTGCGATTATGCGTAAGTAATATGTTCTTACGCTAGGTTTTAGCTGTAGATGCTTCCAGGAGAGAAGCGGCAAGGGGATGGCCCTGTTAGGAGAAAATTGGCCACTGGAGTTAGGAGACCTCTGTGGGAGAAAAAGCGCTTACCCATGGTGGTGGTGATCGTCATACTCACAGCTTTACTGGACAGAGCCTGCCGAGTACCTCTTGTGCCATCTTCGCATTCCGGTGAAATGCGCTTGGGTTTCCGGCTTGTTTTTATACGTTTCTAGATGGGCAGACTGGTTTCACCTGTGTTGGGAGAGTAAGGGTAGAAAGACTCGCCAAGGGTGGAGCGTTCAGTGCGCATGCGCTCTGTGAGGCGCTATGAGGAATTGTGGCGCATGCGCGGTCAGCGCATGAATACGCGCATGCTCAAGAAGGTTAATATTGGGCATGCGCAGTACGGAACGAATCCTGGACATGGATTAGCGTGTTGGTAATACATGTTGGGAATGATGTTGGGCATTCATAGGCCCGTATCTAAAGGGAAACGGAGGATACTCCTGGGTGCCGGGGTGTTGCTGTTTAGGTATTGGTAAAAAAGCACGGTGGCCTCAGGTTGATTAGTGGTGCCATATGAGCGCTAGGGGGCATATAGGGGGGCACCGTTGTGGATGCTCTGAGAGACTGCTCTGAAGGTATATGTTTAGGGGTCCTTCAAGAGCATGTTATAGAGTTCCAGGGGATCGCATCGTTCAGGCCCTCAGTTGCTGTAGAGAGGCGATAAATCCAACGCTGTTCCTTGCTCAGCAGTTTTTTGTCATTGTCTATCGCACTTTCGGGGACTTGTTCAATTATGGTCCATGTGAAGTCATTTGGGGTGTGACAGTGGGTAATGAAGTGGTTAGTAAGTTTACTGATGTTGTTTCATGACCTTTGGGTACCATATTTAGTCCATCTGGTAAATGCTCTGGCCACTGGTGCCAGAATTCCTGATTCCTGGGCAGGTGCAGAAATTTTGCCCATCTACAAAAAAGGTGATCGGTCGGTTCCATCCAACTACCGGCCGATCAGTCTTATTGACGCGGTACAAAAAATTACAGCCCGCCTGGTTCTTGCCAGGATCCAGGAATGGATTGAGGACTATAATATCTTAACTCCTCTCCAAGCCGGTTTTAGATCTCACGTGAGCACCTTGGACCAGGCCTTCCGTTTTATGCTTTTATATTGGAAGACGGTTTTCCTGGGCAAAGGTAACCTTTACGCAGCCTTCGTGGACCTGCGGTCTGCTTTTGATCTCGTCCCGAGGGCTGGGCTGTGGAAGTGTTTACTAGAATTGGGTATGCCACCCCCCCTTGTTCGCCTGTTGGTGAATCTACATGCAAACACCTATGTCCAGGTTCGTTGGGGTAAACCAGGGGAGGTGACGGACAGGTTTCTTGTGGCCAAAGGTGTTAGGCAAGGGTGTGTGTTGGCCCCCACCCTCTTCTCCTTATATATTAATAGGGTCACCAAGTACTTTGAAAACCACCCCACGGACGCTCCAACTCTAGCTGGAATGAAAATTCCGTTGCTCATGTTCGCTGACGATACTCTTTTGATATCAAAAACCAGACAGGGTCTACAACAAGCCTTGACGAGGTTTGAGTATTTCTGCAGCGAACATGAGCTCGAGGTGAATGTGTCAAAGACCAAATTTATGGTCTTAAGAGAACACAACCACACCACCGCAAGAGTTACTATGGGGGAGACACTATTGGAACAAACTAAGTACTTTACTTACCTGGGTGTCACATTTAGCGAGACCCTTAGTTGGTCCCACCAGGTTGAGCTTATGGCTTTAAAACACTTACAGATAGGTGGTGCCTTGATAAAAGAACATAAAGGTTCTTTTACTCGGCCAATCTCACCGCTACTTAAGATATATGGGTCTAAGGTATTACCCTCAGTCTTATATGGGGCGGAACTATGGGGTTTTAGCAAATTGGATCCCCTGAGAACAGCCCAAAATAAATTGCTTAGGGTGGTAACGGGCCTCCCTCAGTCAACTCCTAGGATCCCGCTTTTGTACGACCTTGGGTGCCAACCCGTGGAGGATCAAGCGAGGTTCCGCCCACTGGCATTTTGGCGACGTCTATGGACAACGCCGGAACTTCTTCTTTATGCAAAGGCTTGCTCGGAGGTTAAAGATCTTTATGGTTCCTCCAATATAGGCTGGTTTAAGGATTTAAGTTCTTCCCTTTTAGCCCTGGGGTATGGTGACCTGTGGACAAGCCCAGAATCTGCTATCTTCCCCACAAAAAAAGATCTAAAAATGCAATATTGGGACTGGGCGGTCAACAAGAGACACATGAGATTGTGCTCAAGCAATCTTACAGGTCTATTCATTGTCCATAAAGACATTCCCAAGCTTGAAATATATTGGGACATGATTACAAAGCCCCTGGATCGCAAACTGTTCCACCAGTTCAGATGTGGCTCATTGCCCCTACGGGATTTCACCAAAAAGTGGGGTTCTGGTGGGTCTGGGCAATGTCCAAAATGTCCAGGTCAGGGAGAAAGTTTAGACCACTTCTTGTTTGTGTGTCCTTTGTACTCTGCCCCTAGAGCCAAATGGTTAAGCCCGGTTTGTAGAAGCCTAGGTACCCGCTCAGCTGTCGAAGCAAGTCGAATTCTAAAAACTAACCTAACCCCATTAATTGTTGTGGGGGTAGCAAAATATCTAGGCTGGGCTTGGCTACTTAGAAGCAGGTATATTAAAAATATTTAACCGGGGGTTCTTACAAATGTTCCTGCTTTCTTGTTTCGAATAGTTTATTATACTGTATCCATCGGTTATGCCTTGTGTTAATGCTTTCTTGTTTTTATTTTTATGAAGTCTGTATATGTGATTTAATATGGTCTTAGAGTATTTTTATTATGTATATATTGTATTTTATGTTTTTTATGATGCATTAATCGAATAAAGACTTCTTGAACTTGATGTTGTTTTTGCACCTGATCGTGCTTCTGTGTTCGGTCATCCTCATTCGTATTTTGTGTGTGGTCATACCGATGTAGTGGTGGCCACAGGTGCAGGTTAGTAGGTAAATTACGTTGCGTGAGTTGCAGTTGGTGTGACTGCCTTGAATCCACACCTTTTCGGGTTCCAAATCAAGTGTTTTTGAGTATGTGGTCAAGTGACACACACTACAGTCGTTGCAGGTGTAATGGCCGGTCACTTTGGGGAGGCCCCAGGCATTGAGGATAGTGTTGTCTGATTGTCTGGCCTGTATTCTGGGGCGGGTGCTCACTAGTTGGTCCTTCAGGTTGTTGCACCTTTTGTATGCAAATCTAGTGGTGTCCCACTGTCTTTGGCCTGAGTTGATTATTTTCCAGTTTTTCCGAATCACTTTGGCTACCTCATTGGAAGCTGTATTGAACGTGGTTACACAGGTGATAGGTTGTTCCTGGTTTTCCTTTGTAGTAGTTTCAAGTAGGGCGTCTCTGTTCTGGTTTCTGGCCCTTTTCTTTGTCTTGGAGATGATGGCTTTTGGGTAGCCGCGATCCTCGAGTTTCTTCGCTAGGTCAGAGGATTGTCTTTTATAATCAGCCAAGTTGCTGCAGTTTCTGCGTATTCGCAAAAACTGCCTGAATGGGAGGTTCTCTCTGAGAGATCTAAGAACAAACACAGCCCGAGAGGCCTTATTGTCACCAATGCCCCCAGGATCTTCCTAGAAGACCCCACCTTCAGGAAAGACTGGGCCCAGATCGCATAGCACTGCACCAGGGACTGGATGATGTTGATCATCAAAACGGCAAAACGTCTATCGGACGCTATCATAATCGATATCCAAGCAACAGAAAGTCATTTCAAAACCAAAATAACCGCATACAAAAAGAAACTTGAAGACCAAAACAAAGAGATGAATGAATACAAGGAGTACCTCATGCAAGCTAAAATCAAGACATTTGACAAAGACCTGAAGAAATTCAGCTACGCCAAAGTTTACCCCTACTCAGAAGATGACTATACCCCCCCCTACTAAGAACCAGAACACCACTGATTCATCAGCAGAGGACAGTTCCGCCTCCAGTGACTCCAGCACGGGTTCCTGTAAACGAGGAGGCAGAGGTAGACGCGGTCAACGATGGCCCAACACATGGCAGGGAGCCCAATATGGGCAGATCTACGGACCACCCCACAACTTTGGCCCTATGCATAACCCGTATTTCGGATATCCACCAAGGTACCTGCAGGGGCCTATGCCACTTTTTGCAGGCAACCCCGGAACACACATTCCTTTTTTAGGACAGGGCCGAAGGTCACGGGGCAGAAGAAGACCAAACAAACAGCAACCACAAGTACACTGGGCGGAAGAGGAAAACCCAGTGAGCTCCAACACTCGCCAGAAGACGAAGGAACAGCCAGGAACCAGCAAACACTGACAGAAACAGCACAACCATCACTGGTATTTAACCTATCTAGTTCACCTCTCACTCCCAAGGAACAATCAGTACTAGAAAAAGGCCTGTCGTTCGTCCCCACGTCAAAACTTGACAAATTTAAACTACACGTGGAGCTGGCAGAGTTCTTTAGAAAGGTAAAGCTTAAAGCCTTCTTTGAAAAATCAACGATGGACACCCAACAAACCGATGAGAACCCAAACATCACCGGCTTAAGGAGCAAATCCACGTTCAAGCCGCCACCCTTCACTGTCCCCCCCGAAATTACTACCTTCGAACAGGCAGTATACAACGACGTAGAGAATCTGACCCCGACCAACCATTTCAACAACCTATCCAGAGAAGATAGAAACACGATCCAACGTCTGCAGAACAATCCTTCAGTCATCATCAAACCAGCGGTCAAGCGGGGAGGAATTGTCCTCCTGGACAAAAAGGACTATGACGCAGAATGTCGCAGACTTCTCAGCGACTCCAGAAACTACAAAAGGCTGGAACAGGACCCCACTGACAAATTACGCACGACAATCCAGACACTGATTAAGAGAGCCAGTGATGCAGAGCATATTTCCAAACAGGAAGCAGATTACCTATGCCCCCAGAACACCAAAGTACCATACTTTTACACGGTACCCAAGGTACATAAAGGTATAACCCCACCTTCAGGAAGACCCATAGTGTCGGGCATCAACTCCCTCCTGGAGCCCCTCTCACGTTACTTTGATTTCTTCCTCAATCCCCTAGTGCAACAAACTCCCAGCTACATTAAAGACACCAAGCACCTATTACAGGTGATAAATAACACCGAATTCAATACAGAGACACAACTCCTGGTAGGATTGGATGTTGAGAGCCTTTACACCAGCCTCCCCCAGGACGCAACCCTGCAAGTACTCAGGGACATCCTCATGGAGTCACCATGGCCATACCACACCCCGAGGGAATTCATCCTGGCCTGTGCCACCTTGGCACTTAAAGAGAACTACTTCGAATACGAAGGCTCCTTTTACCTCCAGACCAATGGTACATCCATGGGCAGCATTTTTGCCCCCAGCGTGGCAGGGCTTTACGTCCACCATTTTAAACGTACCCACATCACCACAGATACCAACCCCTTTGCAAACCACATCCTCAAATGGCGTCGATACATAGACGACATCCTAGTAATCTGGCAGGGATCACAACCAGCCCTAGATGGACATCACGGTAAAAGATGGCACGCTCATCACCACGACGTATTACAAACTCACTGCCAGAAACTCTCTGCTTCACTTCACCAGCTTTCACCCACGATCTCTCAGAGAGAACCTCCCATTTGGGCAGTTTTTGCGAATACGCAGAAACTGCAGCAACTTGGCTGATTATAAAAGACAATCCTCTGACCTAGCGAAGAAACTCGAGGATCGCGGCTACCCAAAAGCCATCATCTCCAAGACAAAGAAAAGGGCCAGAAACCAGAACAGAGACGCCCTACTTGAAACTACTACAAAGGAAAACCAGGAACAACCTATCACCTGTGTAACCACGTTCAATACAGCTTTCAATGAGGTAGCCAAAGTGATTCGGAAAAACTGGAAAATAATCAACTCAGGCCAAAGACAGTGGGACACCCCCAGATTTGCATACAAAAGGTGCAACAACCTGAAGGACCAACTAGTGAGCACCCACCCCAGAATACAGGCCAGACAATCAGACAACACTATCCTCAACGCCTGGGGCCTCCCCAAAGTGACCGGCTATTACCCCTGCAATGACTGTAGTGTGTGTCACTTGACCAGACACTCAAAAACACTTGATTTGGAACCCGAAAAGGTGTGGACTCAACGCAAGCCACAGCAGCCTGTCGGTGCCACTGGTGACAATACTCCGCCGCAGCACCAGGCCCACTGCTGCCTCACGGGCAAATGCTGAGGAAGATGTGGAATGGCGATTGGGAGCTTCCGCCTGGAGGCACCACTGGCAATTTATTGTGTACCACGCAGGGCCATGCTGATGAAACAAGCATGCCCTCCTCACATACATGGGGATGTATGAGTCAATACAGCTCTCATGTAACTGTCAGTAAAATGCCACATTATTGTGAATCAAACAATAATATTTATTCTGTACCAGTTAATCAGACTCATGTCATTATTCCTATTGTCATGCATGAGTCAAGTGTTGGGTGAGGGGAGTGGGTGCACTAGAAACAGTTAATTGTGATTTGGTTGCGACGCCTGTGTCCTTCAGCAGGATTCTCCCCGCGTGCATGACGCGCATGTGCAGGTGGGCGGTTGTACCCTTCCGACTCACTGCCAGAGATCTCTACAGGTATCCTGCGCTTGGTAGTAATGTTGTGGAGTATTGCACACACGGCCACGATGCGGCAGCAGACCTCAGGCTGGTATTTGAGGGCCCCACCAGTTTTGTGAAGTATGCGGAATCGGCTCTTCAAAAGCCCAAATGTCCTCTCAATGCAATTTCTTGTGTGGATGTGTGCAGCATTGTAACCCCGTTGCTGCGGTGTGGCAGGGTTGAGGTATGAGGTGAGGAGGTACTCACGGAGACCGTAGGCGCTGTCACCTAAATGAAAGGAGCAGAGGGTGAGTGCCTGTTATGTGCAGCTACATGGTCACAATGTAATATTTGGTGGCATGTGTACTTACTAACCCTGGGCGAAGGACTTCGTTAGAGTGTTGCCTACTTCGCCCTTTGCAAAGTAGGCGAAGCAGGCAACACTACGCCCCCTCCTTGGGCGTAGCGAAGTTGTCCGCCACCCGCCTCCCTCCCGCCATCCCGAACATACCTAATCTTATTAAATGGGCACATAAAAATAAATAAAAGGCACTTACCTTGTCCGCGGCGTCCCGGGGCTCCTTCTGCTCGTTCACGCCACCGTCTGCTAACCAAAGCGCATGCGCGGCCGCCCACGCATGCGCATTTCTCCCGAGAAATGCGCATGCGCGGCCACCCGCACATGCGCATTGGTTATCAAGACGGCGGCGTGAACGAGCAGAGGGAGCCCCGGGATGCCGCCGACAAGGTAAGTGCCTTTTTTTTATTTTTATGTGCACATTTAATAAAATTAGGTATGTAGGGGAGGGGTGCATGCGGCGCGTAGTGGGGCTACGTGAAGTGCGCAGGTGGGCATAGTTTCTCGCCCACTTTGCGTAGCTTCGTGTAGCCCCACTACGCACACTGCGCCCAGGGTTAGTACTTACCTAGAAGGTGTCCTTCGCCAAAGTCTCCCCTGGCCAGTCGTGTGTGCATGCCGCTGTGACGGAATATGAAGGAGTCATGTGTGCTCCCCGGGTATTGTGCCACAATGTCCGTGATGATTGTCTTAGCATTGCACACCATCTGGATATTCAGGGAGTGGTAGGACTTGCGGTTCCGGTACATGTATTCGGTTTGTGCAGGTGGGCAGATGTGGATGTGGGTACAGTCAATGCATCCGATTACATGTGGGAATTGCGCAATGTTGTAAAAAGCAAGCTTGGTTTGATTCAAGTCCTGTTGGATGGTCGGGAATGTGATGTGATGGTGTAGCCGGGGCAGCATTGCCTCCAGGAAACTCCTTAGGCAGCGGGACATGGTGCTCTGGGAGATCCCCCCTGCAATGGCAACCACCCCCTGGAAGCTTCCGGAGGCCAGAAGGTGCAGGATGCACAAGACCTGGACATGGGTGGTCACGGCATTGGTCCTCCTTGTTGGGTGCTGCATTAGGGGGTCTAGGTCCCGGATCAGCTTAGTGATCATTGCCCCATTCAGGCGGTACTTGGAGTAGATTTGCTCCTCAGTTTGGCCCAGAAGGGTGATCCGCAGGCAGAATATTCGCTTATGGATCCTGCATCTGTTCCTTGCTGCAGCCTGGAGCCTTCGCCGCCTGACCACCATGTAGAGTCCAGGCATTGTGAGAGTCCTCATGCTCCAACTGTGTCTCCTTATGTGTGTGTGGTCAGGCCTGCACCTGTGGCTAGTTTAGTGTTTTTTTTTTTTTTTTTTTATTGACTTCATGGTTACCACCTGGTTTGGGTTCTCCTTAAATTGCGCGTCGCAAATAGCGATTTTCTCAATTTTCGCTATTTGCGAGTTTTCATGAATAGCGTTTGCGATTATTTAGCGAGTTTGCTAAATATATCGCAGAATCCTTGGATTCTCGCTATTTCCGAATCGATAAAGGGGTTCCACCTAGATTCTGCAATTTATTTTGCAAATTCGCTAAATATTTTTTGCGATTTCCCAATTTTGGACTTTTTTGGTTCATGAATTGCTTTTCTTGTAATTGCGATTGCAATAGCTAATTCACAGCTATTGCGATCGCAATTTTGGTTGATGAATCTGGCTGTTAGTGCACAAGACAGTTTGGCCGGCCCTCTGGGGCTGGTCAAACCATCATGTGCATTTAGCTGTGCACACCACTCCCCGCTACTCCCTGGTGCTGCCGCTGCAGCATCACTCTGGCTGTTCCCGCCCCTCCTCAGCTCGGCTGGCAGGCAGCCAGCAGGATGCAAAATAAAATGACAATAACAATGTTTTATTATCATTTTATTTATGTCCTTGCCTCTACAGACATTGAGCAGAGGGTGACGCTCCTCCACCAACACGGAGAAGCCGCCACTGCCAGGAAGGAAAAAGCTATGGCAGCTCCCCCTCACCAAAAAGGATGGGGACATCCCTCACTATGATCCAGTAGCCCTGTGGTGAATGGGCTGCTAGATGAGCATTTATAATGAATGGGGTCCAAAAGGCTATTCAGGAGACTCAAAAGAGTGGAGAGATCCTTTCAAAACGAAAGGAAAGGGGATACATACTCCCACTGAAACAATCCTAACTCAAACAAGTATCCTCTCTTCCAAGGAGCAATGATTAAGGAGAAAGGGAAAAAGAAAACCTATACTCCCCGCACTTAGAGGTGGGAAGAGAAGAAAAGCTCTTTTTAAACATAACCCTCACCATTCAGCAGGTAGGATACCCCAGGAATTTATGGCAGAACTCTAATGCTGGCAAACCGTAATTGTTCCCCAGGGACAATATTTTACAGGTAGGGATTGTAAGTGTGCAATTGTTAATTAAACTCAGAACCAACTCTATCACCACAGAACTTATCAGCATCCTCAACTCCGCCATCACCACAGCAACCTTCCCGGGCGGATGGAAACACGCAGAGGTCGGACCCCTCCTAAAGAAACCCTCTGAAGACCCCAGCAATCCCCAAAATTACTTTAGAAGGGTGGCTTAGTATATGGTGCTCGCTTATGTAAGTGGAGCACCTTTCACTAATCCAGACAACCCTTATGTTTTAGTGGTCTTAGACATCCTTAGATAGCTCTCTAAGAGGTAACTGTGGAGAGCAGCCTTCGGGATTAGTCCAGAGTAGGTTAAGTGAAAAACAACCACACAGTGTAGTTATGAAAATATGTATTATAAACAGTCACTAACACATTGCAATATCTCCTCCCCGGAGATATAATCACAAAACACTCAATACACACAATACCTCAGTAATAGAACACATAAGTAGCACAAATACACGGAGGGGAACCAAACCATATACTAATAAAGTGGGACGCGACCCATGACCTAAGTCGAGACTGGACCCAGAAGACTTAGAAGGTATTTACCACCCAAGGTAAATACACAGGAATCCCATGGAGGCTGTGTACATAGGGAAAACACGACCGCGTGCTCAATACAAGTCAATTGGGAAGTCGCAGCTGCCGTTTTCAAGAAGAAGGACCCTTCCCAGCGGACCCTGAAGATTCCCCATAGAAGATAGAGGGTTGGAGAATCACCCCACCAGTGGGTACCCCGGGAACCAGGATAACTACACCAGGGAAGCCTGGTGCAGAGGTGCTAAGTTACGTCGGAAACCACCATAGACCACAATGGAGGACTTCAGTAAAGATGCAGCTGGCGAAGAAGGTGAAAGAGTCGGGTGGAATCTAAGGGTGGATTCAGGATGAGAGGTACCTGCAAGCAGAGGGGACATAGTCTATGCTACTCAGGAGTGATCAGGTGGCACGGACGGCGAATGCCCCACGGAAGATGCAGGAGAGTTTACAGTGACCTTGGTGCTGTAGCTGTGCGGATCAGGCGATGCTGTGGAAGACCAGGAGCCATTCACGAGCTGTCTCAGGTTGGATGTCAGGAGGCAGGGGGTTGGTGTCCGGCAGGAGCACCAACAAGCCTTGGCAGCGGCAACAAACGTCGCAGAAGAAAAAGGTGCAGTGTCGAGACAAGCAAGGTCCAAGGGACTCACAAAGTGCAGGTGAGTCAGAGTAGGCCCCAAGGAAACAGGGGAGTGCACAGGTGCCGATGAAGACCCTCAAGAGGCAACACAGGCCAGAGGCACAGGAGTCACAAGAGGACATCAAGCAGCACATCAATGATGCAGGCCCACAGTGCAGAGGATGCGGTGAGAACGAAGATCTTTGCAGCAAGAGATGCTGGAGGCTGGAGCTTCTTGGATCCCGAAGATCTCTGGAGAAGAGAGTCAACAAGCCTTGGCAATGGCAGGTCGATGCGGTGCAAAGGGGTACTGCCTCAGCGATTCCGACGAAGGATAATAATTTCAAACTAGCTGAGAAGACAGTGCAGGCCTAAACAGAGTTGCAGAACGAGCACCTATGTTGCTGAACCTTTCAGAGTCCATTGGAGCTCAGAAACAGCAGATGGATACAGCGGAGTCATTCCTTCACTCCAAGGGAGATTCCTTCGGTTATCCTGGATGTCTACAGGCCTGTAGAAGTACCTGTATGGAGCACAATCACAGATGACATGGAAGACTGGCAGGACGACGAGAGCAGGAGTAGCAGGAGTCTTCCCGGTGCAGTCTCAGTGCCCAAAGCGAAGTCCGTCGAAGTCCAAAGTGCCCAGATGGTTGAAGATAAAGTGGCTTTGGATCTGAATCTTATCCCACATCGAATCTATGCAACCACCCACAGGTAAGCCCTTAAGTACCGTAAGGAAAGGATTGGGACGATTCAGGGGTCTCTCCCAGAGGAGAGGCTGGACAGTGGGGAGGACACTCCCATGTCCTTTGTCCAGTTACATGCCAGAGCGGGAGCCAACAGCTCCATGAACTGGTTCCAACTGGAATATGCAAGGAGGGCACCAAATGTGCCCTTCAAAGCAAGCGCCCCACACCCTGGTGCAATACACTAAGTCCTGTCTAGGAGGTGGTCACACCTCCCTGTACCAGGAGACCTATTATCCTACCTTCCCCTGCTTGAGCTTGACTCAGCAGTAGGAGGGCAGAATTGTGTTTGTGGTTGTCAGCAGCCATAGCTTGCTGTCAGACTCGGAGGGCTTCCTGGAGGAGACACCACAGTGCATAGAATCACACCTTAAACACCATTTATGGTGTTGGGGTATGATTTCAACATGTTTGATACCAAACATGCCAGGGTCCGTTACAGCCAGTTTAGAGTTAGCCTTTGTGTAATGCTGCATGGCCACTCAATGTATTGTAATGGCTGATACACTTACAACGCCTGGAAAATGGACCCCGGCATTTGTAGGTTTGTCCTGCTCATGCAGCTGCACACCCACACTTATAACTAAACATCCTGCCTTCAGGATTGAAAGGCCTGCCTTAGGGGTGACTTAGTAGTTTTAAGTGCAGTGACTTCAGATATAAGAAAATGTATATCTGTCTTTAGTGGTACTAGCACCAGCTTACCCAGGCTGTAATGGCAAGCCTGTAGTCACAAGTTGAGTGGTCTCTCATGGGTGGCATAATACATATTTCAGCCCATGGGCTACCCCTGGTGTACCTATGCCCTGGGTACCTTGGTACTAAATACTAGGGACTTACAAGAGTTCCTAGTATCCAATATGGGGGGTTCCTAAGTCCTCACCATGGTCCAATTTAGGGAGGAAGCACAAAGACGGGGGTTCTGATTCACAGCATTCCAGTCCGACGAGTCATAAAACAGAATGACACCAGCAACAATTGGGGATAACCATGAAAGCAGATCCTTCTTTCCTACAATTACTGATCGATCTCCCTGTTCCCCTACCCAGCCAAAGTACTTGAGAAAGCCATCAACCAATAGCTCACTGAATAACTGGCACAAACTCCCCTACCAAAACACTTCGCAATCTGAATTCCTGGTCAACCACAGCACAGAGGCCATGCTGATTGTCGCCACAGACATCAGAACTCTACATGACAGCTTAGAAACTGTGTTGACCTCTCTGCTGCATTCAACGCTGTCACCCACCGTGCCCTCATCAACAGACTCTATAACATCAGCATACAGCAAAACGCCATCAAGTGGATCGTCTTTTTCTTGACAGGACGCTCATAGAGCATCCGACTTCCTCTCTTCACCTGCGCACCCAAGGACATCATTTGCTGCATACCCCGAGGATTGGTTCTCAGCCACACCTTGTTCAATGTTTACATGACCACCCTCACAGACATTGTATGATCCCAAAGACTCCACATTATCTCCAATGCAGATGACATGTAACTAATCCACTCGCTCATCAAGGACCCAACCAATGCCAAAACCAACTTCTGCAGCACAATGACCAACAAAGCCGAAAGAATGAGAGACAAATGCCTCAAACTCATCTCTGACAAAACAGAAGTACTGATCTTCGGGAAGGATGCCTCTGCATGGGACCACAGCTGGTGGCTAGCAGAACTCGGACCAACACCCACACTGACAGACCATGCACGCAACCAGGGCATCATCCTTGAAAGCCAACTGACCATGAAACGACAAGTCAACACAGTTGCCCCCTCCTGCTTTCACACCCTTCGCATGCTCCGCAGACATTTTAGGTGGCTCCAGTCAACACCAGGAAAATCGTCACACCGACCCTCATCACCAGCCGCCTCGAATACTGTAAGCTCTCTATGCCAGAATATCCATCCAGCTCCTCAGAAGTCTCCAGACTATACAGAAACCCACAGTCAGACTCATCCTGGACCTCCCCAAATGCACCCACATCAGACACCACCCCAGACTCCCCATCCAGAAGAGATGCAAGCTCAAGATCCTCACGCACACACACAAAGCTCTACATGATCAAGGACCATCCTACATCAACCATCGACTGAACTTTTATTTGCCCACAAGAGCTCCACCTCACTCGCCCTCGCACCCCCCCCACATCTGTCACAGATGCAGTGGGGGCTGCTCCTTCTCCTACATCATGGCCAGGACCTGGAATGAACTGCCCCTCCACCTCCGAGCAGCACCCTCCTTGGCGGACTTCATAAAGAGAGACAAGACCTGGCTTTTCGACAAAGACATGGCAACCTCAGCGCCCATATTTCCCCAATGGTGACAGTGCTGCTCTATACAAATGCTGATTGATTGATTGATTGATTGATTGATTGATTGATTGATAAATGCATTGTCTGTGTGTGTTGGCTACATGTGTTGTTTATGTATGTTGGCTTTATGTGTTGGCTACATGTGTTGGCTGCATGTTCTGATTTCATGTGTTAGCCACATGTGTTGGATGCATGCATTTACTGCATGCCTAGAATACATGTGTTGTCTGCATGTGTTGGCTGCATGTGTTGTCTACATATATTGGCTGTATGTGCTGGCTGCATCTGTTAGCTGCATAGGTTGGCTGCATGTGTGAGCTACATGTGTTGGCTGCATGTGTTAGCTATATGCGTTTTCTACATATGTTGGCAGCATGAGTTGAGTTCAAGTGTTAGTTGCATGTGTTTGCAGCATGCATTTACTGCATGCATTGGATACATGGGTTGTCTGCATGTGTTGGCTACATGTGTTGTCTACATACGTTTTCTACTTTCTACGCGTGTTGGCTGCATGTGTTGATTTCATGTGTTAGCTACATATGTTGGTTGCAAACAATTACTGCATGCATTGGATACATATGTTGCCTACATGTATTGGCTGCATGTGTTGGCAACATGGGTTTTCTACATTCATTGGCTGCTTGTGTCCGCTGCATAGTTTGATTGCAGTTGTTAGCTACATGTGTTAGCTGCATGCATTGCTGCTTTAGTTGGATTCATGTGTTGGCTGCATGTGTTGTCTGTATATGTTTGCTGCATGTTTTGGCTACATGTGTTGGCTTGGCTGCACCTCTTGGCTACAAATGTTGGCTCCATGTGCTGGCTGCAAGCCAGCGGCTACTGAGAAGCAATAACACTGATTCTGTAGAAATTTCCTTCTTATCTCGCTAGGAAACCTTTGAGCTTACGTTGTACTTGACAGTGTTGGCTTTTCACTGATAAAATAATCTCACAATCAGCTGTTGACATTACACGGCGGTAATGGGAATAATGAGTTTATTGTACTTTCTTGTTTGCACTATTGACACCAAGGGCAATGCCTGGATGGATTCACTTCCGCCTGCTTAGAATGAGGTCTACAGAATAAGTCATAATATTACTGACTGCCTCACAACAGACATTATATACCATTTTAAAAGACACTTATTTATAGAAGTGCCAGAGATCACAGACTAACGGATATGGTAGCGGACCAGACAGGAATAAGAGGGCACTTACCCCTACAGTGACGTGCAATGGGGAAGACTCCAGGGAGATCACAATACTCTTTAGACAGAGAGGCGTAGGGAGTGAGGGGGATTTTTAGGTCTCGCGACCTATCAATGCGCATGCGCATTGAGCGGAGCGAGAATTCAAGTGCTCAAAATCCTCGTGAAACCAAGGGCTTTTTGGTGCGGTTTTCTTTGAGTTCACGTGAATCACGTGACCAAACAAGCACGCGCATCAGCCTCCCTCCCTCCCTCCTAATTGCATTTTGTTCACGGCCGCCACCACATCAAAGGGCTTCTCCCAGCGTGTGCTCTGCGGCTTCTCCTCCCCTAATTATTCATGGCTGGCCGGCCGTACTTTCAGTTTCCCGGCCGCTCTTTATTGAAAGCTTTTTGCCTATCTCGCTGTCTATCCTCGATCACTCCGCTGCTCTCTAGCTATGCTTGTTATTTATTCCTTTTCGTGTCCGTCTGTTCTCCATGTTACTCTCGGCTTCGGCTGCCTCTCTGCTGTCCTCTTCTGTGGCTCACCCCCTTATCTATTCTCCTCTGTGCCTCTTTCTCATGTGTGCTTCTCGTTCTGCCCCATCTCTCCCCCACTGTATCTGTCACTCCTGTCTGTCTATCCTCGATCACTCCGCTGCTCTCTAGCTATGCTTGTTATTTATTCCTTTTCGTGTGCGTCTGTTCTCTATGTTACTCTCGGCTTCGGCTGCCTCTCTGCTGCCCTCTTCTGTGGCTGTCTATCCTCGATCACTCCGCTGCTCTCTAGCTATGCTTGTTATTTATTCCTTTTCGTGTCCGTCTGTTCTCCATGTTACTCTCGGCTTCGGCTGCCTCTCTGCTGCCCTCTTCTGTGGCTCACCCCCTTATCTATTCTCCTCTGTGCCTCTTTCTCATGTGTGCTTCTCGTTCTGCCCCATCTCTCCCCCACTGTATCTGTCACTCCTGTCTGTCTATCCTCGATCACTCCGCTGCTCTCTAGCTATGCTTGTTATTTATTCCTTTTCGTGTCCGTCTGTTCTCCATGTTACTTTCGGCTTCGGATGCCTCTCTGCTGCCCTCTTCTGTGGCTGTCTATCCTCGATCGCTCCGCTGCTCTCTAGCTATGCTTGTTATTTATTCCTTTTCGTGTCCGTCTGTTCTCCATGTTACTCTCGGCTTCGGCTGCCTCTCTGCTGCCCTCTTCTGTGGGTCACCCCCTTATCTATTCTCCTCTGTGCCTCTTTCTCATGTGTGCTTCTCGTTCTGCCCCATCTCTCCCCCACTGTATCTGTCACTCCTGTCTGTCTATCCTCGGCCCCTGTGTCTCCTCTCCACTGCTGTCCCCCCATATCGTTTCTCCTCGTGTCCGTCCATTATCCATGTTACTCTCGGCTTCGGCTGCCTCTCTGCTGCCCTCTTCTGTGGCTCACCCCCTTATCTATTCTCCTCTGTGCCTCTTTCTCATGTGTGCTTCTCGTTCTGCCCCATCTCTCCCCCACTGTATCTGTCACTCCTGTCTGTCTATCCTCGATCACTCCGCTGCTCTCTAGCTATGCTTGTTATTTATTCCTTTTCGTGTCCGTCTGTTCTCCATGTTACTCTCAGCTTCGGCTGCCTCTCTGCTGCCCTCTTCTGTGGGTCACCCCCTTATCTATTCTCCTCTGTGCCTCTTTCTCATGTGTGCTTCTCGTTCTGCCCCATCTCTCCCCCACTGTATCTGTCACTCCTGTCTGTCTATCCTCGGCCCCTGTGTCTCCTCTCCACTGCTGTCCCCCCCTATCGTTTCTCCTCTCTCCGTGCAGCCGCTCCTCTGTGCCTGTCTCTCTTCTGTGCCTGTCTGTCTCCCATTTGTGCCTGCCTGTCTGTCTCTCCTCAGTTCTGCTCCTCACACTGTTACCCTGCATGCTTCGGGTGCAGCACTCAGCACGCCGCTCGCTTCCTCATTCCTCCGACAGAGTTTACCAGAAAGGTGCTGAGGAGAGGGTGTCTCAAGAACTTGTACGACATCAGCGTTCTCTCTATTTCTCACACTTCCATCTTCTTGCCTTTCCACCTTTCCCTCCCTTTTCACCTCTCCTTTTTTTCTTCTTCCTTTTTCCCCCTCCATCTGTTTCTTTATTTTTCTGTTTATTTCATTCTTTTTTGTTTCCTACTCCTATTTCTTTGGCTTGTGTTTCTTTCTCTTCGTCCCCTATTTCTTTCTTCCTTCTTCTCTATTTCTTCCTATCACATCTATCTACCTTCTTCCGTTCCCTCCCTTCCCTTCTTTTGTGTAGCACACTTTTACAATGTATTTTTTCCTTGTTTTGTGCCAGGGCTCTCTTTGTGTAGGGGTCGCCCTCAAGAAGCAGCATTCCACCCATTTGATTAAAGTGAGGTGCACTATGAGTGAAGTTTTAAAGAGGAGAGGGAGGTGGCTACTTAGAACTCGCTAGATTGTGTACAAACGCAACAGAGCAAAGAGACTGAAAGATTCAAACCTGGATGTGGTGCCACGCAGCTTGGGAGTGGATAGTTAACAAGACTAACAAGCATTGGCATAGCCAATAGGTCAAGCATTTGGGACCTTATAAGTGTTTAGCCATGCAACAGTTGGTGTTGTTGCACCAAGGATATTCTGCTGCATAACTAAATACTTTTAGGGTCCAAAAAGCGAGACCTATTGGCTATATTTATACAGGCACGCGCTTTTGGGCCATAAGCTTTCACGGCCATCTGTTCCCCAGCTCCAGCACCTCCCCTCTCTCTCCCCGCGCACAGCCTTACTTGCATTTCTCCTCCCCCTCCCCAGCCAGCTTCCCCCAGGCCGTGTTCCCTCCCACCTTTCCTCCTCTCTCCCTGCTGGCATCCCCCCTCCCTTCTCGCCCAGTCCTTCTTGTTTGAGTCTGTCTTGCCCTTTGCCCTCTTCCTTCCTCCTCCATTTGTCCTGGCGCCTCCATTTCTCACCCCGCTTGGCTGTACCTCTTGACACCTCCCGGCTCCTGCTCATATCTCTGCTGTAACGCATTAGACCCACGATGGGTATTCGCCGATTCATCGCTTTCCTGCCTCTTAGACTTCCAGTTCCAGCGCTTAAAAGCCTCTTTTCCCCCCAACACCGTCTTGTCAGGCCTCCATCGCGTTCTTTCTATTGTCACTGTTATGACTCCATGGCGTCTTTCCACATAGGTGTCCTTTCAGTCAGAATCTCTGCCTCCAGTTTTTCCCCATCCTCAGAGTCTATTTTACGTTTTTGTTGTCTTTTTGCCGATCTCAATTCATCCCCCGTAGCCCGTCTCCAACCATCTGTTTACTTCCATTCCTCTTCCTGTAGTCCCTTCACTTCCATCTGCCGTGGCTCCCCCTCGTCTCTTTTCACATCGTTTGCTCTCCCTTGTGCTTTTCTATCCTTTTCTTTGTCCACTTCCATCCCACCCCCGGTTACTCATCTAAACCCAATTCTTCCGTTATGTTTAATCCCCTTCTATCTCGCCGAAATTTCCCATGTCTTCACCTTTACTCGCATTCCGTTCACGTCAGACTAAATTCTCCCCTCATGCTGATCTAGAAGTCCTATCTCCGCCATCTAGGTTTCAGTTCTATCGCCACCCTCGTTCACTGACTAATATCTCTCCCAGGAGTTGAGTTCCTTGAAGTAAGTGGGCGGTTATGTGGGCGCTATCTGCCAGCACCAAATGTGCACACCAGGGTCCGTGGATGCTAAAACACCACGGTGAAATGAAGTCCCCACAGTACCCTCGTGAGCCTTCTGCCTCCTCCCGCGTGCACGACCTGACCTGCCGGTGACTCACGCGCCACACACTCCCTGAACCTCGGCCGGTCACACTCTGAGCCGAGACGCGCGCCTTTATTCCCTCATTCTACCCGAGCTGCGCTGTCTTCACAGCCGGGTGATTGACGCTGTAAGGACTTCCCCAAGGAGAATGCCTTTGAGTGCCCCAACCGATCACCGCCGCCTCTGGGGGTGTCTAGTTACACTGGGCTGTACACGCCGCTCAGCTGCCTCATTGTATTGGTGACCCTTCTTTAGTTCAAGGCCTCTGTTTGGTGCATGAAAGAAGCAGGCACTAATATTTCTTTAGGTGTTTTTTAAAGCACCTTTTGTAGATTTATACAGTTTAAGTGCCAGGTCGTTCATAACAATACATCTTGGCTTTGGGGATAGATGCTCCACTGTGGAGGTGCACGTGTGTTCTTTTACATCTAAACCAGCGTACGGTGTACATTTCTCAGCAATCCCCATACAGACAAGCATTTGCAATGCAATAGGTCTCGCATTCACGAGAGTTTGAGCTATTACAATTGCAAATAACAATGCCTTTTATTTTTGTTTTCATTTTAAAAACATAAAGGGCTTTGTCATTTACAAAACCAATAGCTCCAACTTTCCTACTGCGAGACCTATTGGCAACGCCAGTGCTTGTTTTAAATGTATATATTATATAACAACACTGATGAAATAATCTGGTCCCAACAATTAGACCAAAGAAGAGTCTTAACATAAATAGTTAGTAACAATGTTTCTGTTGATGCCGTGATGCCCAGTATCATGATCTCTCACATTGCGGTATATTTTGAGTACTATTCTTGTGATCAGTGATGAAAGGAGGGCCTTGGGCTCTTGACTGCTACCTAGCAACTTCAGACGTTTGATGTTAGCCATGGCCTGATGGAGAAGGCAGTGGGCCCTGATTCAGGTTGAACTTACACTGGCTAAACAGGAGTGTCTCATGAGGAAAATGGGCACTGGCCAAGGAATAGACAACTTCTACCAACCCATAGAAGGGCAGCTTCAATCATGAGTTCCACCTAAGTAAGGGGTGAGGGAGGAGGATGGTGCGGAGATCCTATATAGCCGGGTCTGGTGGCTCAGTGGACTAATGCGTCCATTGCAGGGGCCTGTGTTCGACCTCATGGTCACAGGTTCAAATCCCGGTGGGTCCACTCAGTCTTTCATCCAGCTGAGGTCGATAAAATGAGTACCATTGAGTTGGGTAACAATGAACATCTGTTATTCAGCGCCAAGAGACCTCTGGGTGAACGTGCGCTTTACAAATACACATGTTATGTTATGTTATTATGTTATATATCAAAAAGCCAGTTGGCCCACCTACCTGCATTGATGCACCATTTTCAGGAGGAGAATAAGCATGGATGTCATTTAGGGGTCGCCAGGAGCTGCGACCCCTGGCTTTCCTCTTGCTACCCCTGGCACTGCTTTTGTGAACCCTGGCTTCAGAGGTGGCAAAATCAGTGCATGGATCACAGAGGCAGCTCTTCCTAATGGACGTTGGTTGGAGCTCCACTTGCCTGGTTTTCTGTCAATTGTTTTATTATACAAATAGGGAGTAATATTATTCACCATTAGTGTAAAAAAATGGACTGTGTTAGCTGGATTATGATCCTATCTGGAAACTAAGGTAAGAAAAAAATGCTGTAAAACGTATGTTGGGTTCATGCTTGGTTGAGAGTCTGTTTATGTGCGTGAGATTGTGTAAATTTGTTAGTATGTGTAAGCATGTGTGTGGGAATCAAAGTAAAGGTCAAATGGCACACTATGTCACTTTCGCTACCCCAGGCATTTTGGTGAATTGATGTCCATGAATGTGAGTTAGAAATAGCTTGGATAGCTAACTCCAATGCTTTGGTATCTTAGACTTTGGCGTACCATTGGTAAACGTTCCCACCACGGATAAAGCAATGTAACCACTCCCTGCATTGATTTCAACCCATAAAGAAGGCCTTGCACAGACCTAACTAAACCATTGCTCTGTAAGACTGTAATGGTCACACGTCCTATGTGTATTTAATCATATAGAAAGAATCATAGCTGAGAGAACATTGCTGAAACGTCATGAGAACAGTTATAGGCCGTGGCCATTGCATGAACGGTGTAGACTCCTTTGGAGCTTGTGGAGAAAATGTATATTTACTAATATTCACTTATTAACACTGGCAATCAACCTTCATTCAGGTCTGGCCTTAGGAAAAACCATCTAACAGGTTTTGCTATGTGCCCTACCATTTGATGATATTAAAAGTTGCTAAATCACCATCGAGAATTAATATTTACACAGATAAGACGACCTAGCAACTGCTTGGGTTAAAGTGCATCGGAACTGTTCTCAGGAGTAAAGGATTGTGGGTAAGACAGAAAGGGCACTCTGTGTTGTAATGTCAATAATTGGTTTCTACAAAACCTTTCAGACTTTTTTCAGAGTCAGTAGCACAGCACTCCAGTGAAGGACAAAAAGTACAACACTTAGCACCTAGCGTCAGCCGTTGTGATGCTACACAGCTTTCCAGAGGAAGATGGCAGCATTGTGAGACAGAAATGAAGTGCTAAGTCAGAAAAATCATCCTATGCCACTAAAGAAATTGAATACTGTAATCTTTTATTTTCCAACCTAAGGCATATTTCTGAATGAAATGGTAAACCATATTGTAGTTCTAGCCAATAAAATGAGGTATATCCACACCTGCCATTACAAATGATTCTTATTGGAAATTCAGGAGGCAGGTCAGGTGTAGCTCTTGATCACTTACAGAAAATCTGTTTTGAACTTTATATCCATTTGGATAAGGTTCATTATGACTACATTTTTGGAGTACCTAGAAGTGCCCCGGTTATGCCCAGATGTGAGTCCCGGGCTCACTGTGTCACTGGATTCAAGCTAGCCTTGCTGATGAGGGGCGATTCCCCGAAACTGCCCAGGATGTTTGTTTCCAGTCCAGTAAAGACCTGGCTTGGCAGTTCGGGCTGGACTGTTCCAATGAGGCACGGATACAAAATTAATTTGCATTTGGTTGGGTCTAAACTAGGGTGGCATGGTGAGCAAAAACTCGATGGATTTAACCCAGATCTATTGACTATGGGGTGAATATTTGATTTGATCTGCATTCCGTCCATCATCTGTGTGTCTGTTAATATTAAAATAAGGCATATGCACATTGGTTTTGATCCATGTTGGTTGTAACTACTTCATTGAGCCACTTTGGCACAGTGTAAATGAATGCCCATTTGGGACGATCATCTTTTCATACAGTCCCATTGTTACAAATAAATGAACTTTACATCAGTATAAGTGATGTATCATTGTGGAACCCATATTTATCTAACTGCAATTCCTTATCCCTTCTCCAGCCCTAATAATCGGCCTCTTTCCTGGTTCCTCCCAATCTTGCTTCGAAAGAAGTTGGAAAAACGGCCAGAAAGGCAATAAATTGCATGGGAAGATAGACTAAAATGGTTAAGTGCACTGCACTTTAGTTAAGTGGGAAATCGGAGCTGCAGCTTGCGGGCATCTGTGACCCCCGCATAAGGTTACAATCCTCGGTGAAGCTGTGTGCTCTACTGTTAGCCAGTCTTGGCTGCCTGTCGCTGGCACACACACTTCCTCTATTGGCATCAGTCTGTGTGTAAATGCATTCTTGGTTTTGCGCCTAAATAGTTGCCATTTTTGCTGCTGTCTACAATTTCATGTATTGATGTGCTGTGAGAGCCAGGATCTATCGTCTTGCCTTGGCACGCAAAATGTATTTATTTATTTTAATTGTATATTTCTACCTGTGTTATTTTTAAATTCCACATTTTGCTTCTCTCTGGGGCTTGGGGGCTCTCACATGCTGATATAAGTACTTCACGCATTGTCCTAATAGTTGAAACTGGATTATTCAAGACATTTAAGTATGCCCTTTCTTTATAAGAATGTGATGTTGTGCTGGTGTTTTTTTCTTATATTAATTATTAATCAAATTTAATTCAAAAGAGCTAGTTTGGCGTGGCGTTTCTGCTGTTGACACATTGTCTTGTATTTGTTTTGCTGCTTCATTCTGAGGATGTTTCCTGTGTTCAATAGAAGTTATAAACTCAACCAAACTTCACACTGCTTTTTCAGTGTCAGTCATGGAAATTTAACCAAAGCGTGTCCTAAGAAGCAGGCATAGGTTATAATGAGAACTACCCGACTCGTGTTTACATTTATTTACACAAAATGGGTCTTATTGAAAAATGCTTGAAACCTAGGAGATTTTACATTGTATAATGTTACCGCCATTACTACTGCATGCCTATGCTATGTGTAGGATATTGCAGCAAACATGGCAACATTTTCAGCAAAGAATAGTGTAATTCAGAAATTCAATTGGTCAAATTAATTCGCCCTTTCGATTAAATTGAATTGAAAGATTTTCTAGGTAGAAACAAGTTGAAATAAAGTGTTATTTGGCTGTACAAAAAAATCGGACGTCTCTCTCTTAAATCGGTATCGTTGGTACGTATGCTGCAGGGATTACAGAGTCCCTGCACCTGTTAAAGTTCTAGGATTGACCGGGAGTCAAAGAAGTCTGTTGTTATTGTGTTTGAATAGAGACAATGCATGGCTCATGAAAATTTTTGACTGGCACTAATTTGTGTTCTTGTTGGTACTTTTCAGACAGAACTTAGTGTAATACATTTTACAACTGAATTATGAAAGTAGGTTTCTGGAGGTTGCATGTGTGACAAGAATGGTCGCACATGTTTGTTGTGCGGCATTTATTTGAGTGGTGGAGATGCGTGCTTTTGCTTTGTTGTGTTGCGGTGCCTTTTATTGAAATGTGATGTTCTTGTGTTGTACTGTGGTTGTTGTGTTGATTTTCGTTTGACTGATTTGTGTCCTGCTATGGTCCAATCATGTTGGTATGTTGTTTTGTGTATGTTATTGTCTTATGTTTTGTGTTTTTAATATAGATAGGGCCCAATATGTCTGTCCAAATTATCATTCAGCAATGGGCACTTAACTTCTTACTGTGAGCAGTGACGTGATAATGCTGCAACAGATTTCGGAGTCCGGTAGTTTCTTCTCTTAAGATTGGTTGTCTTACTAACACCATCAATAAAAACATCAGATGCCATGGTATAGCTGCAAGAAAGTTATATGTGTGCATGCATTGTTGACAGCACAGCTCATAACAGGGTGGGCAGTCGGGCATTGACCGATGGGCTGGCGCCTAAGTGTCACCTGTGGGCTGGTTTTTTTAAACCCTCTGTCACCTGGCTCACCGATCCTTACTATCTTCGCCAGCCCTCCCAACCAGGCCGCTGTATTGTAAGGCAGGCTGACTGGCAGGGCAAGGCCTTAGGTCGCTAGGCCTGCCGTGGCAGACTTCAGCTTAGCCCCTGCGGAGAAAGCAGTGTTCCTTCTCCCATGCCGGGCTGTCAAACAGAGGCGGGGACGGAAAGAGTAAAGCAGCCTCGCTGGGGATGGGGTGGTGGGGGGGTCAGTGTTAGGTGATATGGCAGCTGCGCCGTCTTAACTTCAGCCCCTATTGCCCCCCACCCACCTCCGAGGCTGGCCCAGAAGCTTTTTTATTTGCTTTCTTCCACCTCTGCCAGGCCATAGCCCCAAGGCTTTAGTGGTCTGGGGGGTGGGTGAGTGGGAAGCAGCCTCACTGGGGGCCAGTTAATGCTCTGGCTGTAGGGTCATTCTCACCTCACCCCATTTGGGTTTGACTCAGCCCAAAAGCACTGCCTTTTCCCTGTACCCTCCCTCACTGGGCCATTGAAGTAAATTGAGAAAGCAGGTTCTTGATAAAGTGTAGTTTATTCTCATAAAACAGCTTATACATCCACACCCGGTAAAATCCTTCCCGTGAATCCCCAACTCCCACTAACAGAATGTACAGCAAAGAAAGAATAATAACATTCTATAGAGGAATATTGTGAATAGGAATACCACACACCTTCCCCCCTATTAAAAAAAAACAATAAATTAAAAAAAAGTGAAATAAGAACAATTAGTAGTTAATATTGAATAAAATATTTCAATTTGACAGGAGTATGCTTAATACGAGAACTTTTCCTTAATTCACTCACATTGCTTTCAGATTCAAGAATGTCATTACATGACTCAGCATTGTTATCATTAAACATGGGAGAAGCTAGATTCTGAAAATTGTCTACACTTGTAGAACAAGACTCCGAGACAATTGGAGTGGAAATGGCATTGTCATAAGTATCCAAGACAAAAGAAGCATTGTCATTCTCATCAGTGGAATTGCAAGTGGTGGATTGAGAAAATGATTGTGAATTTCCAAATTTACACAACGAAATGCGTCTGAAATTCCAGATTCCCCCCCCCATCTACTCTTACTGCTTTGCTAAAGACTTCCAATACTTTACAAGGATCAGACCATTTGGCCCACTTTCTGCCAGGAAAACCACCAAATTTAACACGGACAAAATCTCCCACTTTAATTTTGGAACTAAGATTACGATGTTCCAACACATTACCCTTCATTTTCTCTTGATATTTCTGAACACGCTCCCTGACCTGTGATAAATCAAGAGTGGAATCATTAGATGTTCTAACTTTCATCCACCAAGGTAAAAGTTTAGAACCAGCTTTCCTCCCACGTAACATCTCGAATGGAGATAAACCTGTGACAGTATTCGGAGAAGTACGATATGACAACAAAGTAGCCCGAAGAGCTTTTCTCCATTTAAGCCCACTCTTTATAGCTAGTTGGATGGGTTCTTTGACTACCTCATTGAAGCGTTCTACTTGACCATTAGCTTGTGGGTTATAATTGGAGACTCTTTTATGCAAGATACCACACCTTTCAAGCAATAAATCAAATTCCTTGCTAACAAAGTGGGGGACATTATCTGAGACAATTTCTGCGGGTAGCCCTTCACAGTAAAAACTTCATCTAATAATTCAATTAGGATAAACACGATATATCCCGAGCAAAATCAAACATTATACAAGTCATCAATCAAAGTAAAGCATCATATTCCAAGATAGGTGTCAGTCTTCTTTAATATTCACAACAGCATCCTTTTGATTGCTAGCCAACACGTGTTTCGTCTAATTTAGCAGTTTATGCATTTAGACTTCATCAGGGCTAGAATGTACAACAAAGACAACAGTTACAAACTGAATATGTCAATGCAGAACATATTCAAAAGTAGTACAGAAAAAGCAAGGGTTATCTCAACCCAGTGACATCCATATCACCTCAAAAGACAGGAGCATCTAGGTAACAATGCCTCATACATGTCAAGGTAACAGATCCAAACAGAACACCCAAAGTGAATAAAGCATACTAGAAAGTGAGCAAGGAAATGACCAAAAAGTGATTCGTAGGATAAAAAGTGCAAAGGCAAACCCAATAAAACTAAAAAGAAACCCAGAGTAGAAATGGAATGAAAAATAAGGGAAAATAACGCATAAAGGAATGTCCAACCAATTAGAATCCACAAAAATCGTGACGCCTAAAAAGACCCTGAGTGAGTAACAATAAATATAAGTAAAAAATAAAAATAATGCTAATAAAAAACGCTCACCAGCACATGTATTTACGAAGCTGACGACACCACTGACTACCAGTTCCAAGCGGCGCAATGAAGAAGCTGCATGACAAAATATTATAGAGGAAATATTTACCAAGTGAAATCCATCTCGGCCTTGAAGTGGAACTACCACTCCAAATTGTCTAGATCATTACGCTAGGCAAAGAGTCATAAAGACAGCTGCAATACTCACTAAATTTGGAGTTCAAAGTAGATTCAACGTAGAAGTAGCACCTCAATTTATGGAATTATCGAAACCCTCGTCAGGTCAAAGTCCGGTCACAAAATCTAAAACAGAACATCTTAATTGAGTCCTCAGCAATAAATTTATTATTTTACATTGTCTACACCCAATAAAATCAAAGTTAAGATTAATGACCCAACTCAATCTAACATTACAGTCTTGAGTGAGGACATGTCAAAGTCTTTAGAAATCGTCTCAGCCATATTTCCCCATATTTCGAATGGGTTTCCAACAATCGTAATGTAAGCATGGGCTGAAAATTCGTTCCGCTTGCGGAATTTGCGGATTTTTCATGATTTCGCGATCCGTGAATCTCGCGAAATCGTGGTAAAATCCGCGAATCAGCGGGGACGAATTTTCAGCCAAGCACTTACAGGGTTACAGCAGCAGGTGCAAAAGTTGAAGCTAATTTTTTGGAATCTTTTACAAAAGTGTTACAATTAAATTAACTTCAACTTGGGCACCTGCTGCTGTAAGCCTGTAAGTGCTTCCTGGCGCCTCGTTGCCTACTTGCAACTATTCTCTGATCCTGCTCTGACCCTTGAAGCAGGGTCAGAGAATAGTTACAAGTAGGCAATGAGGCGCCTGTCACGAAAATTAAACCTCAACAGGAAGCACTGACAGATATAAAAACAAGCATTTGCAATGCAATAGGTCTCGCATTAGGAAAGTTTGAGCTATTGGTCTTGTAAATGACAATTTTTTTAATTAATGTGTTGGTTTTGAAAATAGCTAAATTAATAGCTTTGTCATTTACAATGCCAATAGTTATAACTTTCGCAAATGTGACACCTAGGGCATTTGTAATGCAACATGTTTTGTATTTACGTGACTTAGATGTATTGATATTACAAATTAAAATGGCTTTTAATTTTTTTAAATAATTATTACTTAAATAAAAGTGATTTTAATTTGTAATGGCAATAGCTTAAACTTTTGTAAATAACTTTTGTGAAGATTATGTTGAGTGTATTTTATTGTGACGAAAATCCAAGAACAGAAGTGAAATATTAACATCTTTTTGTGACATTTGTAATAAAGCTTGAAACATTGAGAGAACATATTTGAACCAGTTGTTGTTGAATGGTTGAGCAGATTCATGCTGGGGTGGCGCTGAGTGGTGCTGTGGTGGTGCTGAGTGGTGCTGTGGTGATGCTGAGTGGTGCTGTGGTGGTGCTGATTGATACTGGGATGGTGCTGAGTGATGCTGGGGTGGTGCTGAGTGGTGCTGTGGTGGTGTTGAGTGATGCTGTGGTGGTGCTGACTGGTGCTGTGGTGGTGCTGAGTGATAATGTGGTGGTGCTGAGTGATGCTGTGGTGGTGCTGAGTGATGCTGTGGTGGTGCTGAGTGGTGCTGTGGTGGTGCTGATTGGTGCTGTGGTGGTGCTGAGTGATGCTGTGGTGGTGCTGAGTGATGTCGTGGTGGTGCTGAGTGGTGCTGTGGTGGTGCTGAGTGATAATGTGGTGGCGCTGAGTGATGCTGTGGTGGCGCTGAGTGATGCTGTGGTGGCGCTGAGTGGTGCTGTGGTGGTGCTGAGTGGTGCTGTGGTGGTGCTGAGTGATGCTGTTGTGGTGCTGAGTGGTGCAGTGGTGGTGCTGAGACTCACCAGCTTCTCGACGATACGCAGTTTGGTTTTAGGAAAGGGCATGGAACAGAGACTGCCTTGATAAAGGCCTCTGACGAGATCAGGGTGATCATGGACCAGGGAGGGGCGGCTGTTCTTATCCTTCTGGAACTGTCAGCAGCTTTCGACACGGTCGACCATGCCACCTTAGTCGACCGTGTCACTGCTTTGGGGATTAACGGTTGCGCCAAGGATCTTATCTCATCTTTCCTGGCAAACCGTACCCAGACAGTAAAGTTGGGAGATTTCTATTCCCCTAACTCTGCACTCCCTTGTGGAGTCCCACAAGGCTCCTCGCTAAGTCCTATGCTTTTTAATATCTATGTAGCGGACTTGGCGAGGATAATAAAGGCCTATGGGATACAGCTTACATCGTATGCAGACGATACCCAGCTGGTGCTGGGTATCCACAAGGATGGTCTCACTGTAGCAGCCAACTTCCAGAAAGCTATGCTTGAGGTCAGTAGCTGGATGGCTCTGAACTGCCTTCGCCTCAACTCGGATAAGACCGAGATCATGACCTTTGGAAGACTCTCCCCTGAATGGTCTTTTGGTTGGTGGCCAGAAAAGCTTGGCCCTCCACCTGTCCCAGTGGAAAAAACCAGAAACCTGGGAGTGATCTTTGATAATAAGTTGGTTTTCGACCTCCATACCAACAAGGTTGTGTCGTCGTCTTTTTTCATTTTGAAAAAAATCAAGAAGCTGCTGCCTTATCTCCCGCCGTCAGCTGGGAAGACTCTGGTTTCTACCCTAGTCTTCTCCAGGATAGATTATGGGAATGCACTTTTCCTTCACACCCAGAAGCGTGTCACAACGAAGCTGCAATCTATTCAGAATGCGGCTGCTAGGATTCTTCTCAACATCCCTCGTCGCAAATCTACCACTCTTGGTATTCGTCAGCTTCATTGGCTGAGAGTTGAGAGCCGCGTCAAGTTTAAGGCCCTCTGTATTGCTTATAAGGCTGTACATGGCACTGGACCTAGGTTCCTGGTTGAAGCTTTCCAGCTGTATACTCCTAGAAGGCAATTAAGATCGGCCAATATCAGTCTCCTCCCGGTGCCACGCACAAGATCGGTCACCTGGGGAGACAGGCGCTTTCTTGTGGCCACTCCAAAACTTTGGAACCTCTTGCCACTAGCCATCAAAACCGCCCCGAATCTGATGAGCTTTCGCAGGCTCTTGAAAACGTGGCTGTTTAATCAGTAAGAGGATGATTTGATGATAGATTCCAGTTGCTCCACAGCGCCGAGACACCTTCGGGTATTTGTCGCGCTATAAAAGTTGCGTAAATAAAATAAATAATAAATGCTGTGGTGGTGCTGAGTGATGCTGTGGTGGTGCTGAGTGGTGCTGTGGAAGTGCTGAGTGATAATGTGGTGGTGCTGAGTGATGCTGTGGTGGTGCTGAGTGATGCTGTGGTGGCACTGAGTGGTGCTGTGGTGGTGCTGAGTGGTGCTGTGGTGGTGCTGAGTGATGCTGTGGTGGTGCTGAGTGATGCTGTGGTGGTGCTGAGTGGTGCTGTGGTGGTGCTGAGTGATAATGTTGTGGTGCTGAGTGATAATGTGGTGGTTCTGAGTGATGCTGGGGTAGCGCTGAGTGATGATGTGGTGATGCTGAGGGCAAAAAGGCACAAAAAGCAGTCTAACAAAGGGCAGAAGGGCAGAAAAACAATTGAAAAGCGAGTCTAACAGAGGGCAGAAGAGCACAAAAACCCAGTCTAACAGAGGACAGAAGGGCAGAAATACAAGGGAAAAACGAGTCTAACAGAGGGCAGAAGGGCACAAAAAACGAGTCTAACAGGGGGCAGAAAGGCACAAAAACTGGTCTAACAGAGGGCAGAAGGGCACAAAAAACGAGTCTAACAGAGGGCAGAAGGGCACAAAAACAAGGGAAAAATGAGTCTAACAGACGGCAGAAGGGCACAAAAAACGAGTCTAACAGAGGGCAGAAGGGCAGAAAAACAAGGGAAAAACGAGTCTAACAGAGAGCAGAAGGGCACAAAAACAAGGGAAAAACTAGTCTAACAGTGGGCAGAAGGGCACAAAAAACGAGTCTAACAGGGGGCAGAATGAATCCCGCCCTGCGTGTTTGTCCACGAAGATGCCACCTTTTTGTGCAATACCTCTACTCAACTGGAGTACTTTCTACTGTCTAATCAGTAAGTGCTCCCTCGTTGGCTAAATGTATAGGGGCAGATTTACAATAACTGGCGCATCCCCAGGGATGCGCCAGTTATTGTGCGCCGCAGCTCCGCCCATGGTGCGCTGCATTTACAATGCGGTGCACCATGTGGCAAAAACGGCACAGATGCGTCACGCATCTGTGCCGACGCAGCTTCAGCAATGCTCTGGGGGGCCCTATCTCCCCAATGCTGCGTCAAGCCTTGCGCCTGCTTCAAGCAGGCGCAGGGTTTTGACACAGCATTGGCCTAAAAGTGACTGAGTGAAATCTTATAGATTTCACTCAGCCACTTTTAGGAGGGGTTCCTGCGCAGGAACGCCCTCCCCTGCGCCAGAACACCTCCTGATGGCGCAGGGCTTTACAGCGTGACGCATCTCTCAGATGCGTCACGTTGTTAATACCCAGCACCATGGCGCATCTTTTGTGCTGCTGCTGCGTCACAAAAGTGACGCAACTGCGGCGCAAAAGAGGCGCAAGCGGCTTGTAAATCTGCCCCATAGTGCTTTTACTACACTGTAGCTGTGGAAAGTGCCAGAAGATGTGTCTCCAGTGACCATGTGTGCCTGTGCCTGTGTTACAGGCACACATGGTCACTGGAGACACATCTTCTGGCCCTTTACGCAGCAGCAGTGTAGTAAAAGCACAATACATTTACCCAATGAGGGAGCACTTACTGGATTAGCCAGTAGAAAGTACTCCAGGGCAAATCGCCCAAAAATCCGCGATTTCGCGGGAAAATTCGCAAATTCGCAGATTTTTTTTGCGATTTCGCGGGGAAATCCGCGAATTCGCACATTTCGCCCATGCTTATCGTAATGTTAAAAGGTCATCGTTTTATAAAAAAGGGAGAGACATGCCACAGATCATACCAATTAATAAACAGCGATTTTAAACTAGAGGGTTTAAAAATTAACATCTTATACGACACTCACCGAGTAGATTTCTTATTTCAAATACCGGTGGCAGCACGAGTACGGCGTCTAGAACCAGCGCCATCTTTCAGTGTCAATAAATACACAGTTGGAAACACAGAAGAAGGACCAAGTATTCCTCAATTTTAGACCATTCCAAAATGGCGCCCAAAAATTCACGTTTGTACCAGTACGTGTTCAAAACTTTATTCGGCACTTAAACTGAACATACAAGATGTTCAGGGCCCGTTTCAACACATCTCAAACTCTATGTCATACCACTGTTCTCTCACTGCTCCAAAGACCACATTAAAAGCACAGATTAAATATACTGCTCAGATCATCTTGCTTAATCGACAATAATAATAATCATACTAAAGTGCTCAAAGAAAAAATATAAAAATAAAGCAAGGTAAAGCAGAAAATAGGGCATGTGTAGACCCACCATACAGTAAGAAAAGATCATAACATCATAGATCAATTCAAATCGTTAAACATATCTGTCATAACAAAGCAAATGATCATTAAAAGCACGAGCAAACAGAGATGATTCCATATATACACAATAATGTGAATAGTATATCAAATGGGCAAATAGCTGGCTATATATAATTCCTAAGTCCAAACAAAAGAAACGACAGCATAGGTAAGCAGGAAACACACATAATGTAAAATGGAATTAATACAGTATGTTATCATAAAATATTTCATCCTAAGAAGTATTGCAGTTCATTATCAAAATTCAAGCCCTTTTCTACAGCACGCAAATTCAAAATCTAGCGGGCTTCTTTCTGTCGAAGTCTAAGCTCTCTATTACCAACTCTCACATCTATCAGAATATTCTCTATACCATGGAATGTGAACGAAGGGTGAATACCCTGTGATGCACATTCGGCAGCATGAGCCGCAATGGGATATCTAATATCACGATTCTTCAGAGCCCTGAAGTGTTCTGATATTCGATCCCTAAGTCTTCTAATGGTGCTTCCAGTATAAATCAATTGGCATTTACATATCACGGCATACACTACATAAGTAGTATTACAATCAATGTGTATAGTGATGTTGAAGTTTTGCGAACCATTGTAACTGAAGCAGTGTATGCCCTGTATCATCCTACTACACATGCTGCAATTTCCACATTTGAATGATCCAATGCTTCTTCTTTGTAGCCAATTGGGAGCCTGTGAATATTGTCTAGGGTAACTAGGGCTTAAAATGTTCTTAATTGACTTGCCTTTACGATATGTAACAGAAGGATAGCTTGGAATGAAAGGACGTAGCCCAGGGTCGGACGTCAAAAGAAACCAGTATTTTTTCAATATCCTATATATTTTAGAGGACAAGGTACTATAGTTCATAATAAGGCGCACAGGGGACATGCTCCTATTCATATTTTTAATCTTGGATTTCAATGTTTGTTCTCTAGGGAGCTTAATGATTCTTTGTTTAGCTCGTGCAATTACTTTATTGTCATATCCCCGAGATAGAAAGCGTTGTTCCATATCGTCAATACCCTCCAAAAAGTCTTGTTCCCTGGAGCAATTGCGACGTGCTCTATAAAGTTCTCCATAGGGTATAGAGTTCACTTGTGTTCTCGGGTGGGCGCTTTGACCATGTAGCACCGAATTGCAAGAGGTTGATGTTCAATGAAGTTTGCTACAAACTTTATCATTTTCAATAAAAAGTACCACATCAAGGAACACTATCCTCTCACTATTGTGATTCATGGTAAAAGTCATGTTAAATTCATTATTGTTCATGTATTCAAAGAAACGTAACAATTCAGTCTCTCCACCCGTCCAAATTAATAAACAATCATCAATGTACCGTCCGTAGTTACAAATAAAATCGTGCCACGGGCATCCACCAGGGCCCCAGATGTGCACCGCCTCAAACCACCCCATAAAGAGACAGGCAAAAGACGGCGCAAATCTGGAACCCATGGCAGTCCCGCACATCTGTTTAAACCACTTCCCATTGAATAGGAACACATTTTGCTCCAATATGAGCTTGGACATAGTCATGAGCATCTCAGTGTGCTCTAACAGTTCTACTGGTCTTCGATATAAAAAGTATTGTAAAGCATGCAGACCATGTTGGTGGCCAATGTTCGTATATAACGACACCACATCAAGTGTGAAAAATAGCATATCTGGTTCCCAAGCAAAATCATTCATGATGTTCAAAACATGCTTAGTGTCTTTGATACTAGATGGCAAGTTTAGAACAAAAGGCTGCAAGAATGAATCTACGAATTCAGAAAGTCTCTCCGTAGGACCCCCAATACCAGTCACAATCGGTCTACCAGGGGGGGAGACCAGGTCCTTATGAACCTTGGGTAAGGTATACATACATGGAAAGCGAGGTCGGTCCACCAGAAGATATTTATATTCACAATCTTTGATGATACCGAGTGTAAACCATTCCTTAAGATGTTTATTAATTATGTTAGTCACCTCAAAAATAGGATTGTAGGTAAGCTCCTTATACCACAAGGTATTACTTAATTGTATGAGAATCTCGTCGTCATATTTAGATCTATCCATGACGACGATATTTCCGCCTTTGTCTGCCTCTCTGACAGCCAAAGTGTCATCTTGTCTCAAACAGTTAAGGGCCATCTTATTGCAGCTGTCTTTATGACTCTTTGCCTAGCGTAATGATCTAGACAATTTGGTGTGGTAGTTCCACTTCTAGCCTGAGATGGATTTCACTTGGTAAATATTTCCTCTATAATATTTTGTCATGCAGCTTCTTCATTGCGCCGCTTGGAACTGGTAGTCAGTGGTGTCGCCAGCTTCGTAAATACATGTGCTGTTGAGCGTTTTTTATTAGCAGTATTTTTATTTTTTACTTATATTTATTGTAACTCACTCAGGGTCTTTTTAGGCGTCACGATTTTTGTGGATTCTAATTGGTTGGACATTCCTTTATGCGTTATTTTCCCTTATTTTTCATTCAATTTCTATTCTGGGTTTCTTTTTAGTTTTATTGGGTTTGCCTTTGCACTTTTTATCCTACGAATCACTTTTTGGTCATTTCCTTGCTCACTTTCTAGTATGCTTTATTCACTTTGGGTGTTCTCTATGGATCTGTTACCTTGACATGTATGAGGCATTGTTACCTAGATGCTCCTGTCTTTTGAGGTGATATGGATGTCACTGGGTTGAGAAAAACCTTGCTTTTTCTGCACTACTTTTGAATATGTTCTGCATTGACATATTCAGTTTGTAACTGTTGTCTTTGTTGTACATTCTAGCCCTGATGAAGTCTAAATGCATAAACTGCTAAATTAGACGAAACACGTGTTGGCTAGCAATCAAAAGGATGCTGTTGTGAATATTAAAGAAGAAGACTGACACCTATCTTGGAATATGATGCTTTATTTTGATTGATGACTTGTATAATGTTTGATTTTGCTCGGGATATATCGTGTTTAACCTTGTTGATGTGGTTTACTACATTATATGGTGACGGTTAGATATACGTCATCCCTATCCCTAGTAGCAGCCCTAATAAGTTTCATTGATTATTGTTGACAATAGAGCGCAAGCACATAACCTTCTATCTATTGCTTTTTCATTTTGTTAATAATTCGATTATTTGAGATGAACCGTGTTCTACAACTTTCAACTCAGGCCACTTTGAAAAGTAATCTATTAAGACTAATGCGTACTCATCCTTGTTAGGAGACAAGCCAAGAGGACCAATAATATAAATGCCCAATTTTCTCAATGGACCTGAAACATACTCAATAGGAGTAACATCTGCTGACAATGGTTTGACCGATTTGTCACTTTTAGAACAAGGAAGACCCAATGTAACCCATCTGTCTACCATGCCATCAACACCAGGACACCAATAAAACTCCCTAATACGTCTTTTAGTGCTGGATATACCCATGTGACCTTCATGAGCCATGGACAGGATTTTTTTCTCTTATCTTAAAAGGAGGAACAATGGTATCCCCTTTTGTTACGAAACCTTGAGAAAACATTCATTCATCTTTGATCTTGCAAAAAGACAAAAGATCACCAGTTAATTTCCTTTCTTCAGGCCAACCCACTTGCAGGAATTTAACATGGGCTAACGTGCCATCCTCACACATAGCATTTTTCCATTCAGATTCAGAAATGATATCTGATGACGAAACATTGGTGTTACCACTATTAATACTGTCAATTGTGTATGCAACATCAAAACTGTTATCATCAGAAATACATGTGTCTGACAAAGGTAATCGAGACATGCAATCAGCATGAACATTCAAACGCCCAGGAACGTGTTCAACAGTACACTGATATTCCTGTAATTTAGCAGCAAGACGTGCCAAACGAGAAGTGAGTGTTCTACCACCACCAGCAGTTAAAATAGTAAACAAAGGTTTGTGGTCTGTCCTTAGGCAAAATTTGGTACCCCACAAACATTGACTGAAATGTTGGACAGCCTATGTACATGCTAATAACTCTTTTTTTGATATTGGAATAATTGTACTCAGCCCCACGTAACATTCTGGACGCATATGAAACAACGTATTCTTCGCCTTTGCTTTTCTGCATTAACACAGAACCTAAACCAACATTGCTGGCATCCACAGCCACAATACATTCCCTTCCAACCCCAAAAGGTCTTAAAAATGGAGCATCAGCAATTTCTTTTTTTAGAAGATCAAAAGCACATTGTTGTTCTTTGTTCCAGATGAATTTTACATTTTTCTTTAATATTGATCTTAAAGGATGGACTTTAGAAGAGTAATCTTGTATGAATTTCCTGTAAAATTCTGTTAATCCTAAGAAAGAAACTAACTGTTCTTTCGTAGTGGGAGCAGGGGCATTAGAAATGCTAAGAACGTGATTAAGTTTATGTTTAATACCCTCACTGGAGATTTCATGTCCCAAGTATTCCACTTTGTTTTGTCTGAACTTACATTTGGAAAATTTCAAAGTCAAACCTTTCTTTTGTACACATTTCAATACATTCTACAAATTTTTATCATGTTCCTCATGGATCTTTCCATAAATTTAAATATCATCTTAGAAGGGGATAGCACCAGAACATCCCTCCAGAACTTCTTTCATGAGCCTTTGGAAAACTGACGCCGCACTGGCTAAGCTGAAAGGCGTACGGGAAAACTGAAACATACCTTCAGGTGTAACAAAGGTAGTCAGAAATTTAGAATCCTCGTGTAAAACTACTTGATGATATGCACTAGCTAGATCGATAGTGGAAAAAACACAAGCACCTGAAAGTGTGAAAATTAGCTCATGTATGTGAGGTAAAGGATGTCTATCAATCCATATTTCCTTATTTAGGCTACGAAGATCTACACATAAACGAAGATCGCCATTACTTTTAAGGGATAAGACCACTGGAGAAACCCATGGACAGGATTCGATAGGCTCAATAATTTCTTTTGAAACTAGGTCAGACAAAATCCCCTTCAATTTATCTCGATACGCTAAAGGTACATTTCTTACCATGTGTCTGACAGGGATAGCACCATCCTTAAGAATAATTTTGTGTTTGAAATTCACGAATTCACCTAGGTTATCTGTGATAATAGAAGGAAACCTGTTTCTTAATTCATTAGCGAGCTCCTCATTATCAGGAGGGACAACATAAACAGGTGACAGTGCATTGGGATCTAACTTTATGCCCATTTCTTGTTGATGAGGCCAACCAAGAATAGATACCCCTTTAGTGGCTACGTATACTTTCCCTCTAGTTCTTCTGTTTTAAACTCAAGATCTGCCCACATAAATCCATCAAGATCAATTTTGTGGCCTGAATAACCACCTGGTTCAATATCGGGCGGGAATACTTTTTTAGTTCTCCAGAATTCATCAAAGACATCTCTGCCTATAATGCTATACCAGGCACATGAATCTATTAGCATGGAAATTTCAATACCATTGACTAATATTTTGCCACTGGGAAAACCTTTGCCATTGGCTTTACCAACACACAAGAGATTGTTAATATCTGGGGAATATTCACTCTCTTCATGTGACATGAAATTATTTTTTTGAGAAGACTTACAAACCTTGCTTAAGTGTCCCGGTTTCTTACACTTAATACATATTTTTTTCCATGCAGGACACCCTTTGCAACTTCCAACATGGTCAAAACCACCGCACCTATAGCAACCAACTTGAGATTTTTTTCCAAAAATTAGTTGTCTTTTCCTAAAGTGTCTTTCTTAGGAGGAATCAAAGAGGAAAATGTTTGGGAAGTAGATTGGTCCTTTACTGTTGATACTTCAGGAACAATTTCCTTGACTTTAACAACTTGAACCCTAATTTCACTGACAAATTCTTCAGATCGTTCAATCCCTTTGGCAATATTCACTACAGCATTAAGAGAAGATTCAGTGCCCATCCATAAATGTTCTTGAATTTTCTTGCTCTTTGTTTTCATCATTATTTGGTCTCTTAAGACTTGTTCAAAATTGATAGTCTCAAAAGCACAAGATCCTGCTAATGTGCGTAATACAGCTACATAATCTTCTATGGATTCATCTTCTTTTTGGGCACGAGAATAAAATTTGAACCTTTCCATAACAGTATTACTTTTTCTGCCAAATCTAGTACTCATTTGTTGAATGGCAACTTCGAAAACATTAGTATCTCCAGATCCTTCGTCAGGTGGTAAATTCGCTAATTCTTTTAAACCTGCCCCCCCTAAACAGTTCCTTAAGAGAGCAAGTTTCCTTTTAGGAGAACACCCATCTTCTTCTAACACATCAACATATGCTAAAAACATGGGATACCATAAATCCCATTCCATTTTGGGTTCACCAGCAACTGGCAGAAAATGTGGGGGTGCAACAATATTAGACATGGTATAAATTGTTATAGAGATAAAACTATAATGAATACATTAGTAAGAGAATAACCTAAAAAGGAAGAAAAATATTTGCAAAATAATGTGACTAAAATAATAAAAGTAGTCACCGACGTCTAGATGCAGAAGAATAGAAACAATGAATAGTTTTGTCATAAACACAACACCGTGTAAAGTACCCTGTAAAACCCAGCTGATCGTGATGTGCGGTGTGCACATCACCGATGAAGGTAACAATTCTAAAGCTAATACAAACAGTACCTTAAATTCCTTGAAACTAAATATGTATCGTCCGATCTCTTGTTGCTATGCTGTTGCTATGCTGGTTCCCTACAACAACATGGAGGCACGCAGGGTTACGTGGAGTGACCAACGAGATGACGTGGAACGTGTTGCGTCACGCGTCAGCTTCCAAGAAGTAAAATCGAACGTTGAATAGAAATGCGCAGTAGAAGCTTGACGCGAAGCACACACAGGAGAGTTGGCTTGCTCGTAGAATGGCGCTGCCGCTCGAATAATGCGGCCGGGAAACGCCACCAAATTGAGCCGTTGAGAACGGAGACAAGAGAAAAGTAAACAACAGCAAGGTAAAACAGTACTATATATATAAATTACAGCATGCACAGTCCGATAGTTAATTGCGCAGATTTAACACGAACCCAAAGGGATGTCAATTTAAAACACTGTAAATTTTCCAAAGCAGAGAAGGTTGATACATATAAACAGACCTTTCTTGTCTCTGCCACTCAGTCAACAAACACCTTCCATAAGGTTAGTCGATAATACTCTGCTTACATTTAAGTTGCAATGTAGATCTAGGCATACAAGTGATGGAATGAAGTCTTAGAAATTCAGGGAATACAATCAAAGTACTAATTTGTGCGAAAACGCTGACATATCTAAATTAAATTCCCACACGGTACAGGAACGTTTATCCGATAAACAGCCGCTGGTGCTATCAGAACACATTAGTTGCACTACAGCCGCTGGTGCAATCCAAATCACGAAATTAAAATGAAACACAGTACCTGTTTTGTTAAAAGTGAACGCTGTCTGTTCAAAATTACGATCGTCGCCAAATTATGAAGTAAATTGAGAAAGCAGGTTCTTGAGAAAGTGTAGTTTATTCTCATAAGACAGCTTATACATCCACACCCGGTAAAATTCTTCCCTTGAATCCCCAACTCCCACTAACAGAATGTACAGCAAAGAAAGAATAATAACATTCTAAAGAGGAATATTGTGAATAGGAATAACACAGCCATCACATCAGGCTTTGGTGGACGGGGAGGGAGAGAGTATGCAGGGGCTTTGCTGAGGGCCAGGTATTGTCAGCTCAGCCCTATTGTCTTTCTGGGCTGAGTGTAAGGTGGGAGGGGGTGGGGGCACCAGTGTGTTACATAGGCCTAGCTGTGAAGCTACCTTGACCAGAGCTGCCAACTTTGGAACTCGGGAAATATGTTGGAGTCCCAGCTTAACTTCAAGTGACTCTGGGCAAAATACTTGATCTCCACAGGCTGAAAAATAAAAAAAATGTGATCTTCTTTAATGCAACTGCTGCTCATGTAAATAGATCCAGTGCCCTAGGGACCAGTTCACACTATATACAACTACAAAAACATTCAAGAAATAACTGGCCATTGTTCATGTTTTAAAATTCTGCAGAGCAAGAGCATAATAATGAAAGATGAATCTTTATATATAATTAGATCATTGGAATGTAGAGCACTCCATTGTAGACAATGGAGTGCTCCGTGCTTCTATGGGCCGGTAAAGGCCCGCAAAGCAACATTCCAATGTTGTTTTCACAAAGGCCTCTCGGAGCCCGAGTGGATTTAAACCCCTCTGGTTCCCAGAGGGCTTTTGTTTTATTTGTTAGAACATTCTGCTCTCTAGTGGCAGAATTTTCTAATATCAACAAAACAGAGGGGGAGAGGGTCCTAGGGACAGTTTAACGACCCAGCAATGCTACTATCCCTATGAACAGTTAAACCAACAACAAATAGCAAGGGGTCAACTCATATGCAAACTAAGCTAATTAATATGTAGTGATGAAGGAAAAGTTAAACTAATGATATGTGCTCCTGAAGTCACGCATAGGGTCTCCCTTCTTTGGGAAAAAATTCCCATCAGTCACCACTCGGATCCGCCCTTCATCATCTGGGATCCTTCACACCTGAAGGTAGATTGAAGTACCCACTGCGGACTGGCAGGTGTTGAAGCCTAGACCTACATGTGGGACCCAGTGATTGAAATTCAAATTGTATATTCGAGGGTGACTGGAAGCAGTGCTCTAAAAGTGAAATAAAGAGTGAAAATACGTGAATGTGGATAACAATAAAATTAGGTAGAGAAGAGAAAGGAATTTTTAATGAGCTTCTATTCAATCCCAAAGTAAAAAATCACTGGGTCCCACATGTAGGTCTAGGCTTCAACACCTGCCAGTCCACAGTGGGTACGTCAATCTACCTTCAGGTGAGAAGGATCCCAGATGATGAAGGGCGGATCCGAGTGGTGACTGATGGGAATTTTTTCACAAAGAAGGGAGACCCTATGCGTGACTTCCGAATTTTCTAATAGCCTTATAGTCCTTCGTAGCTGGGTTAAACCAGTTATTAAAGTCCTGCTCCCTTTAACAGCCTGTATAGCCCGCGGGCTAGAAGGCTATATTAAAACCATACTCCTTTTTAACATGGCTTTTATGCTTTTGTTAATTTGACGACATCGACGGCCCGTGTAGGGCGTTACACTGGGCGGTGACATGGGGCGGGGGAGGGGCAGGTTGGGGGATTGTAAAATATATGAAACGGACGATTACAGGTAAGTAACGTAAAAAATAAATAAAACAAATTTTGTTGCGCGCGATGCATTGCTTTGGCGTTGCAGCACGCGCAATGAAATTTGTTTTCTTTATTTTTTACGTTAGTTACCTGTAATCGTCCGTTTCCCGTATTTTACACCCCCCCACCCTGCCCCTCCCCCACCCCACGTCACCGCCCGGTGTAACGCCCTACACGGGCCGTCTCTGTTTGGTGATCAGTCACGGATCATTAAGGCAACTTTAGAAATCAATATAAAGTGCATTTGCCTTAGGTTTAGTGTTCAAAATACATACTGATTAGGGGAAGAAATACCAGATTCGGGTGAAATTTGTCATTTTCGTACAGGCCAGGATATTAAAACACCATCAGATCAGGTGTTGAGGCCCTTGGGGCATTAGATTTCACCTTGCCCGCCTGGCCAAAACTCAGTGCTTCTAGTTTTTGTCCTTGTTACTGGCACTATAAGCTATAAAATGATAAAATTAATAAACATATCTGTAAACATGTGCCCAATGAGACTAATCAATTAGTGTTTCATGAAAGGGCAGAGTCGGGGAAAGTGGGCAACTATTTTTAAGGAGTGCCTAGGCCTAATTGTGATCCCAATGTGACCATGGTAATTAAACAGTGAGCAGTCATTGCCTGTTCCTGTTGATGTAGACTGGGAACATAAAGTCCCAAATATCAAGAGGAACGAATATTGTTACAACAATATCAAGGGACAAAATATCGGAAGGTAAGTTTCTGTATATGTTCGTTACCTAGCTCCAAATAAATGTACATTGATGATATATATATATTGTGGAATTTAAAATAATTAACCCATACCTCCCTCTGTGCACTTTCTTTGGGATATTTTGTACCTCGATATAGTTGTAGAGATGTTCTGTCCCGTCGAGGTCAGGATTCGATATTCCCTAATACAGTCTTTCTCTTTCCTCGATGTGCTGTCAGCACTGCATGTATTAACTCCTAGAAATTTCGAGGTGGACGTTTATACCATAAAAAATGCAACTGCATAAAAAAAGGGGCACAGCTCTGTACTACACAAGTGTATACCTTTATGGTAAAGACCCCTTTGACCCCTATCATTACTGAAACCGACGCAGATGCAGTGGGTCACAGAGGCGTGACGGCCCAGGGCGACCCACTATACATCTTTACCTACTGAACAAGGGGATAGAGGGTGAGAGGGAAACTCTGCTTGAATCCTTAGCGCAAGCCACTGTAGTGTAACTTTACATTAACTTTGGTCACAGGCTCTCTTTTCTTTTCCTAACATGGTGTTGTTTTGAGGAGCAATAGAGCAAATTTTCAAGGGCACCTTTTCAGATAAGCATTGGCAAAGCCAATCGGTCTCTCTTTTGGTTTTTGCCAATGTAATTCTTTTAACTTTGCAAATGTTTTTTGTCAACGCTGTTCAGCATTATTAAGAAAGAGAAAAGAAACTGTTATTGTCAATGCTGACCAAGGCAAACAAAACAAAATTGATGTATACGCTGTAGTGTGTTTATCTAGGTACCTGAATCAATATTCCTATTCTTTGCCTTTGTCTGGTTATAAATCAATAATATCCCTACAAATGGCATAGAAACCCTTTTCATAATTCAGTCATAGCGCATGCTGTCACATTAAGCAAGCCTATTCCTCCAGCCCCCTAGAAAGCACACCGAGTTCTTAAACAAATCCAAGCCACCAGCAACCTGGGAAATCCCCGCTACTGTTGTTTTGATTTCATCCAAGAACTCATGTAAAACACTGTAAGAACGACCAGTTCTTAGTGACATCTTTATTGACGTCTTATGTCCAGCCTTACGTCAAACCCGGCACCTTTCAGGTATAAATATACCAACGTTGCCTTAAGCAAACACACGGTGGTACACCTGGAGCAGAGCAGCTATCTACTTCCGAAGAGCCCAGCTGATGCGAGAGCCCACGGACGCTGCCCCTCCCTTTTGACGCGCTGAGAAAGACGCTGTCTTTTCTCTTGCCGAGAAATCCAGCCTCTGGCGTTTCCAGCTTACCCTTGCGGGTGACTGGGATACCGAGTCCTGAGAGAGAGAGATACCAGACCTCCAGCCTTCTAAAACCCAGGTACTGAACTGACTAAGCCCTTACAGAGAATTCTTGAGTCAGATTCTTGGCAAAACAAACTTAACTTAAACTGCTACTTACTTACTCCTTCCCACGTATTAGGCTTAGGTCAGGTACACCGGGGTAGGCATAGTTAGAAGCACCAGTTGAGTACGATTAGTCAATGTATATATGTATGTATATATTTTATCCATTTTAAAGTATCATATGGCTAAGAAACCATATCAATGCTTTTACAGTATTATTTCATAATCCTGCTTTTACTGTATGCACTTTACTTAACTATAAGTATTGCAATTGTAGCAATTCATTTCTCTTGTATGAGGAAGGAGACTGCTCAATAAATAACACCTTTTATTGAAAACGCCCGTCTCTCTTTTCTCTGCAATCTGGTGAAACTAAGTACGCACTTATTGACTGAGTGAAATAGCTGTCTTTTGTTTTCACACGACTCTAGAGATACACTCTTATTCAGGGAGAGCAAAGTTGTCATGTTTTATGGTTGTCAGAAACTAAATCCCTTCTTGTCTAACCAGGGAGGTTAAACTCCTCCTCGCTTATTCGAGAAAGTTTCTAGTGAACTCTGAGCTAGCTGGCAAAAAACTTAAGTCTAATATAGTCAGTAGAGACCTAGTTAACCTCAGTCCTACGTCTACACTACTGAAGAAATCATTCCAATGCGCAGAGCCTATTGGGACTATAGGAACTACACTACATGGCGCCCAACGTTTGGTAAGGCGATAAATCTAACGCAAGACGTTAGAGAAACTCAGTCGTGCTTTTTCACACAGACCCTTTCTCCAGTAAATACTCCAAAGACGTCTGGAGTGGGTCAAAGGTTAAAAATCCGCCGAAACTTAGTAGGAAGAGATGTCTATGTATAGTTTTTGGTTTATTCAACGTTGAAGGATACAGTGTTCCAAAATATTGTGCACCTAATCTTTGTTTCCTTGAAACTTGATCTGCAACAAAAACTTTTCTGTTAGTAAAAATGACAGAAAGTGAAGAAGAAAGGGAGACAGCAAGAATAGCAGCTCGACTCCTAGAGGATGACAATAGTCTCCTGCAGACCGACCCGGATGCAATACTCATTCCGGTCAACATAAGAAAAACTATAACTCTTAAACTTATAGAAAATGGACTGACATCGAGAGGTGGTACAGTCATATTCGTAATTGAGGCACATGAATATCGGCAGACAGGGGTATTCTATTCATGGATAAACTTTCCAGCAGCAAACGCTGTCACACGTGAGTTCCACTATTACAAAATAGAGGAACCTCCGGAAGAGTACACTCCTTTCGAGGAGGTGGAAATCCCATTAAAATTAACCCTGGGCGAAGAACTACGCTCCGTTCGCGGAGCTCGCGGAGTTTCGGCAACTCCGCGTTCAGCGGAGAACGCGTAACTGTCGATTACTCCGCGATACGGTGCGTAGCGTAGTTCTCGCGCGCTGAATAACATTATCGCGTGCGCGGCAATGGCTTACCTTGGTTCTGCGTTCGCTTTTTCCCCGGTCGCGTGTGCCACCATGTTTGTAAACCCTCCCGCACAATCCCGTGCGACTGTGCGAACGCGATAACGTCATTTGGATGCGCGATAACGTCATAAGGACGCGCGAGGATGCTTGTTGGTAAGATCGAGTTGCCGAACACGCAGAAACTGCAATCTTGCACAGAATAACTCGCGAGCATGTTAAAACCATAATAAATTACCATTTTGGTTAGCAAAAAAAGTGAAAAACCCCTTAAAGTTGTACCTTTGGCTGTATTTTGTGGGGGGAAGGAGTCCTCTTTTTCTACTCTTTTTTGAAGAGTAAGGAGGAAGGGCCCTTGAGTTTACAACTTCCTGTTCCTGTCCACCAGGCTCCTCCCAGTGCTTTGTCCATGTGGTGCTCACTTTCATTTGGATTTTGAGCTGGAAGGATCACTTTCTGTGTGTGTTGGCTGCATTACGCATTTTTCTTGGATTTATTGAGGAATTTTGGATTTGGAATTCTCTTTTTCAAGTAAGTTTGAGTAATGTATGATTGAGTATGATGTAGACTTGTGTTTGTTTGATTTGATATTTTTTTTAACTACAGTATTCAATCCTGGATTTAAATTATTGATGGAGGCCTGTACTTTTATGAGGTCCCAACTTGTATTTTTTTTTTTATTTCATCCAGGCTACATAGAGAGGTACCCATGGGTCCAATCATGTTTCTGTGGTCTGTGTTTAAATTTTTATTTTGTATTCCAGTTTGTAAACAAACATCATGGATGGCATTGGATGATGGTCATTATGTAATAGCAATGTCTGTTGTGGAATTTCTGTTTGTGTAATTTAAATGTTTTTATTTTTTTTAAGCCAATAGCTGACCCTAGTACTCCATGTAGTTAGTGTGTAGGCATGCTTGAGTTCATTGTATTAACTTTCTGTGGTTGGCCTGGCCATGTGTTGGCGGCCATTTTATGTTTCCAGCCACTTTGCTCTTGCCATAGGCCTCCAACCTTGTGGCCTACTCTGCCAGTAGGCCATAGGTACTACTCATAGGGTCATGAAAGTTAATCAACTGTTTTTGTGGTGTACCCTTAATTTTAAAATCATGGATGGCTTGGATTGATTTAGAAAATCTTAGTTTTTAAGTGTGGGGTATTTCAGGTTTTGGGTGTGTTTAACTAATCTGTCAATTTCTGCCATTAGGTAACCCTAGGAATACAGCTTGGGTAGTTTTGGTAACTTCGCATAGTGTGAGAACGTGACCTTACATTTTTTGTCTTGTTCGCGCGCTCAATGTACTTGCTCGGGAACGCGATAACGACGTTTTATTCCATTCGCGCTGCCGAACACGCCGATTTTGCAATCTCGCGAACAATATGTCTCGAGTTGCATAAAAGTTTCTCGAAAATGTTGAATGTGTTTCTTGTGCTACAAAAAGTCCTCATTTCTGTTGTCATTTGGTTGTAGTTTTCTCTTTTTGGAGCATGGTTGGACCACTTCCAGTTTCTGTCCTCTATGTAATGATTTCTTGTTTATGGGTGGGGTGACCAATTTGGGCGGTGGTGTGTCCATTTTGTGAAGCAAAGCATTGCCCCTTTGCCATAGGCATTTATTGTCAGTCTTCTCTTTCTTTTCATGCTGTTGTGGGTGGCCAGGCCATGTGGTGGGGGCCATTTTGTGTGTACTTCCTTTGTGATGATTTTGCCATGTTGTTGTTGGTGGCCAGGCCATGTGGTGGCGGCCATTTTGTGTATGCTTCCTTTGTGATTTTGCCATGTTGTTGTTGGTGGCCAGGCCATGTGGTGGAGGCCATTTTGTGTATACATCCTTTGTGATTTTTCCACGTTGTTGTTGGGGGCCAGGCCCTATGGTGGCGGCCATTTTGTGTGTCCTTCCTTTGTGCTTTTGCCATAGGCATCCAAGGTTTTTGACTATTCTGGCAGTAGGGCAGAGGTACTACTACTCATAGCCATAGGTGCATTAAAGTTAATCAACTCTTTTTGTGGTGTATCTTTAATTTGTACATCGTGTATGGCTTTGGATTGCTTCAAATTTTTTTTTTATGTGGGTACTTTTCAGCTTTTGGGTGTGTGTAACTAATATGGCACTCCCTGCCAGTAGGTAACCTTAGGAATACAGCTTGCATACTTTTGGTAACTTCGCACAGTGTGGACACGCGACATTACATTTTTTGTCTTGTTCGCGCGCTCAATGTACTTGCTCGGGAACGCGATAACGACGTTTTATTCCATTCGCGCTGCCGAACACGCCGATTTTGCAATCTCGCGAACAATATGTCCCGAGTAGCATAAAAGTTTCTTGAAAATGTTGAATGTGTTTCTTGTGCTACAAAAAGTTCTCATTTATGTTGTCATTTGGTTGTACTTTTCTCTTTTTGGAGCATGGACCACTTCCAGTTTCTGTCCTCTGTAATGATTTCTTGTTTATGGGTGGGGTGACCAATTTGGGCGGTGGTGTGTCCATTTTGTGAAGCAAAGCATTGTCCCTTTGCCATAGGCATTTATTGTCTGTCTTCTCTTTCTTTTCATGTTGTTGTGGGTGGCCAGGCCATGTGGTGGCGGCCATTTTGTGTGTACTTCCTTTGTGCATTTATCATTGGCCTCCCAGTTTTGGTCTGATCTGACAGTAGGCCAGAGTCCCAGAGGTAGTAGTTAGCGGGGGTGCTTTATGTAGCTGTTTCCATTCGGTCTATTCAATTAACATCATTAGGGCATGTGTGTATGGCATTGCATTCCCAAATGTGTTGTCTGGGCAGGGGTGTAGGTAACTTTTTGTGTGTTTAATAATTTTATGCCTTTGGATGTGTTTTTGCGGTGTAGGTTTACAACCTCTTAGCCATGGGGTATTTTATTTTTATTCCTTGCATTAACCTGTCATGTCTAGCAGGCATCCTCCTTTTTCTGTCCATATTATATAGGCCTGCTTGACTTTATTGGTTCTTTCTGGACTTCATGTGGCTGGGAGCTGTGGTGCTGGTAGTATTAGTCTTCTGTTTTGTCTTTTATACATTGGCCTGTGTGTCTTTCAATTGTTAATGTTGGCTTACTGCTTGTTTGACTGATGTTGTTCTGCCTTCTTTGCTTGTAGGTGCACAAAAAAAGACTGAGGAGGTGCTGGTTGTTTCCATCCATCGCCCGTTCTACTGCCAGACGGACGTCCTTCAGTTGTACGCCACGTGTGGTGTGTGACTCATCTGACCAGACATCTCTGCAATTTGTGCTGCTGTGTGCTGACATCAGAAGAAGATGGGCCCTAAGAAAGCTACCAGGTCCTCCACCACCAAGAAAGTTGCTGAGAAGAAGGAACAGAAGAAGGAAGTGTCACTTAAGTCTGGTATGGACCCCAAAACCTTTTTTGGGACCCCAAAAGGTACGCCTGCAGCAGCGGTGTCCGGGGTGCAAGCTGGGGCCAGCACATCCGCATTAGTGGGGGCAAGCCACCAACCCAGGGCCAAGCACATGATGAGGGTCGAAGAGGTAGCCAGCCTAATGTTTGGAAGCAGTGATACTGAGCCTGAACTAAACTTATCGCTGTCTCAAAGTAGTACACAATCCACGCAAGATGGAAGTGCTCAACAACCACCGCCAGCAGTAGATGTTCAACAACCACAACCACCACCCGCAATAGAAGTTGTTCAACCACAACCACTTCCTGCAACAGTTGTTGAACAACCACAACCACCGCCCGCAATTGGAGTTGTTCAACAACAACAACAACCAAATCACACAATAGTAGTTGTTGAAGAACCACAGCCCGCAATAGTACTTCCTGAATAACAACAACCACCATCTCCGCACGCAATAGTAGTAGTTGTGATGAAGCAAAGCTTCGCATATTTTGCGGCTTGCCGAAGTCAAGAACCTCGTTTATGTGTAATAAGGTAACAAATGTATGTTTTACTAACGATTATGTTAAGTTTTGAACATAGATAGTGAAGCTTGCACATGTGTTTTACTAAAATAATTTACCCAAGTCACCTAAAATGGCCGCCGCTTGTATTTAGTTACTGCGCATGCGTCAGCCACACTCACGTGTCCTGACGCGTCTGCAGAAGTGGAGGGAAAGTTATGCGCATGCGTAATTCATAGCTGTGCTTATCATGTGGTACTGCTCGTGCCACTGCTCTTGTGACTGTGTCAATGTAGCTAACATTTTAATGCAATAGTTTTATTTCTTGATGATGAGTCAAAAGTACAAATCCTGTGATGTATTTTCATAATGACATTATTATGTATTAATTTGTTTTTCGCTTACTTTTTATGTACCGCGGGGAATGGGGTTTGTCTGTGCCGAGAACCATTTTGGAGGTCCTTCTGCGCCTGCGCGACCTGCCAAGCCAGAGACAGACCTTGAATGATGGAACTCAGCCAGTTGGCAGTGATGAGCAAGATGCTCCTGAGAACGACCCGAAAACTCGGCTGAACCAATCACATGTGCTCACAGAGCAACAATGTTAAAGTTGCCATTGTATTTCTGCACCAGTTCTCATGAGAACCCCAATCTAGTTAGGCGGTACCCTATTATGCAAATGTAGGCTTGAATCTCTATGTCGTGATTGGTGTGCTACCCAAATCCTACCTTAGGACCAATCCAAATTGAAGGATTTTGACACTTTGCAACATTGGGGGGTGGTACACTGACCCCAAACTGTATATCTACCCTGGGTTCACCTAGTGAACCGTCCGACTTGTCTGGTTTAGCTGACCTGTCACTGACCCAACGCACTCAATAGGTGACTGAAGATACAGAGCGCTGCGAAGCACTCTGTCCGAATTTGACCATAGACTGAGGTTCTACTGAGCCTTAAAGTGCTGGCAAGCACTTAGCTGGGAGTTCGCTGACCCAATCGGGGTCTTGATCGATAGCTGCAGAGCGGGTGGAGCGCAGGCGTTGCTTCCGAACTGTGGGTTCCGGTCCTGTCCTGAAGAGGGTCCTGTCCTGAAGAGGGTCCTGTCCTGAGGGTTTGCTGTCCTGTCCTGAGGGTCCTGTCCTGATTCCTATTCCGAGGGTATCCTGTCCTGTCCTGGGTGTCCATTCTGCACCTGCTGTCCTTTGAGGGGTATCCTTCCTTGAGGGTTTCCTGTCTTTAACTGACCCGTGGCCAGGGTTTGGTTTCCACACCTTTCTAGGTAAATATTGCTCTGAAAACTCTTTTAATCTTGCACCTTCTAAATTTCTGACTTTTGCTTTAATAAAGTTCATCATTGCATATGTTATATTTTCCATGCCTTTCCGCAACTATTGAAAGTCAATTACATATTTTCATAAGGTTTTGTTCCTATGTCTTCTCACTGGTTAGAAATTATATTTTGCATTGCAGTCTGTAATTTTATGATATGGTCTAGAACTTCATTGCCTAGATTGTTCAAAGGCCCATTCACCTTAAGTGAAGCGTGTTACTCTTTATAGGCCCTCCCATAGTTATTCATGCATAAACTGTCCATGCTTAAACATTTCTGAGATTTTTATAGTATTTTCCATCTGCATTTTCATATTACATTTGAATGATTACCCTGTCATTATTTCTTTATGCCTATATAATTTACGTTATCTTGGTTATTGATTGCCTTATTTTACTGTACCTCATGCAAGAAAATATTGAACTTAGATAAACATTTTAAAACTTCCAGTTGTCCGTGGTCATTTAAACAGTATTTGAATGATATTGATTGGGTTTGCATTTTGCTGCCTTTCCTTTACAGCTAGCTCCCTGATTCATTGTGGTCATTAGGTACCCGCATCGGTGGATGGTAAGTCGGGTGCACTGAAAAATTATTAGCAGGGAACACACACACATCAACTTGGTAGAGCTCGTGAAGTCACCCGATCGATGTATATGGTGATTGAAGTATATGGGCCCTGAAGCCGGAAACGGCGAAAACTATTGCTCGGGTGGCCTCGCGCGCTCTATCAGTTTTCTGGTAGCTAGAGGATGGTTAGGGACTAGTTGAGAGTAAGGCAGGGATTAGTTGGACTAGTTGAGTCGGAAGCTGCTATTATATTGATGCTGCTAGAAGAGCGGCTGTTCTAAGAGACCTGATCATTCTCTTGTGAATACGCTGCTGAAACTCATGAATTTTTGCATTGTTTTTATTCTTGTTCTTATATTGCTATATGTACTAATCCATGCATTTGTAAACCGTATCGTTTCGTGTTGTCCGAACTCCCCGGGGAATTGAAAGGGCAAGTGGTGAATAGAATCCATTGTCCTGAGGTCACAGGTTCGAGGAAAGTTAGGTGCAGGTTAGGATAACCGGGAAGCACTAACTAGGGTTTTCTGAATACATGTGTGAATAAATGACAGTAACGGGGTTCATTGGCAAAATTCCCATAGTGGCGTAACCTAGTAAGGGTCACATCGGAAGAGTAGCAGGTTCCTCAGAGCTAGCGTGAAAGCAGAGGGGTCCGCTGAGAAACCTTAAACTCGGAATATATCCCGGAAAGAAGTGGATGAGTTTAGGGGAATAACAGGTTCACCGATGTTAGAGTGAAGGGTAGGCGGAAGAGATCTGCCCGCAGCGAGTGAAAAGTAAATGGAAGTAGTTTACTTGCAGTAAAACAATTCTTTCTCTGTCTAGACACTTGAGCACTGTGGCGAATGTGTATTTGTCGTAAATTAACCAAGCACTGAGCACTTTAAAAGAAAGAAAGTTTCCGTTACCTTGTGAAGGGAGGGAGTCAGTCGCGAAGCGCCTCTGACGTCACTCTGTGCCGCGCTGGGATTGGTAGAAGCAGCGGGCGGGTAGCGGAGCTGGAACTGTAAAGGAGGGGTGAGCGCCGGAGCGTGGGAACTGTCTCACGAAGGGGCCGCGCACCCATTGGCGGAGCTTATTTAGTGTCGCGCACCCATTGGTTGCACGAATTTCTGAAGCGCATTCTGATTGGAGGTAGTTTGTAAACAAAGTTTAGCGCAGAAGTCGTATGTGGCACTCGCAGACTACAGGAACTCGACCTGATCCAAGGCACCTAGGGTTTGAAAGGGATCAGTGGAAGACTAATAGATACGATATTATGTACGGAACAAAGAGAAAAATGTCCCTTATAAGTAAGGTGAAAAATTATTTTAAAACGGACAAACCGATTAAATCTAGGGAAGGTGTTCTTGTCCCACCACCTAATACTCCTGCCTCATTCATGATGTTTGACCGAGGGTACAATACCTGTGTGTGGTTGGAGAATTGGGTGAAATACACAAAAGATGACGGAGTATTGGCTTTTCCGTTAGATGGTACCTTCAATGGTAGGATCCTATTTAATTTAAGGACTCGGATGAACGAATTGCATCCCAGACCGAGACTAACGCAGTATGAGGCATTAGAGGAATGGGAGATTGAGGCTTTTGAAAGAGAAAGACCCCGAATGGACAAGGGTTTGACCAAGTGGTACCCCAGGCAGAAACAGGAGTCCAGGGATAAAAGGATGAAACAGTGGAGGCAGAGCATGATTGTTGAGGGTCTGTTTCCCATGATGCCGGCATGTCATAACATTGGAGCGGGTGAGAAAAGTACTGAAAAATGTAAGCATTGGGGGGCCCTGGGGGAATCAGATGATGAACTAATAGATGACATCTGTACCAGAAGTCCGCCACCTTACAATGAGGGAACCCGACCTTCCAGTGTAGGAGATGTTCCCCGACGCCACTTCCTAAAGGAAGAAGACAGGTCCCTGGGACTGGGAGGGGGTGGTCAAGTATTGCCCTATCCTGAAAAACCCGAACCGACGGAAACAAGGGATATATATCCCAAAGTGCCCGCGAGCCAGGAAGAAAAATATTCACGTACGAAAATCTTTTTTCCCAGACCCTTGTATGAAAGCGAAGAGAAACCATCGAATTCAGGACTGCCTTTTGTTCAACCTCCATATGGGGAAGAGCGCAGGTCCTTTAATACTGGAACTTTATTCCCGAAACCTAATTATGGGGGAGGACCAAGTGAAACGCATCCTACTGCCCCGAGTTTTACTCCTCCGTTGACCCCACAGATATTACATGACACAACTTTAAGAAGGGTACTAGTGGAAAAGGAACAAGAGGCTCTAGCTAGACAAAGGACAGAAATAATTCAGAAAATTTCCCAGTTAAATACCAGTCCTGAGGCATTGACTATTCCAGTAACTATTGGACCGGTGGTCCCGTTATACGGAAATGGTCAGGGAAATCCGATTACTCCAGTTATGACCCCAGTCATGGCAACCCCGAGACAGGAACCGATCATCATAGATGATCAGTCCAGTGAGTGCGAGTCTGAAGTTGCGTTCTTGGAATTGCCAAACAAACAGACTGGAAAGGGAATACAGCAGAGGCATAACCCTTTTAATACAAAAGAAATTAAATTAGAGACAGCAACAGGTACTAGGAATGTCTCTCTGGTAACTCCGGATGAAATTGAGAGTTGGAGTCGTGAATTAGAGAAGCAGACTCCGCAAACAAAACCTTTAGACCTCTACAAGCTGAGGGTCGAAATAGAAGAATTAATGGCAGGAAATGTGGGGTTGGATCGATTGAATACCTACTCTGAAGAAGAATTGTCGTTCATATGTAAAAGCTTTAAAAGGAACACCAGAGTGCTCCACGAAAAACTGACCGAAACAGCAGTTAGTATGGGGGTAGATATCTCAAAATCCAAGCCCTTACAGAAACCGTACAGAGCAGACTTCTCAGACAAAGATATAGAACACCTGAATGTGGCAGGGAAGAAGTTGCAGATTAAAGAATTAATGGGGGTACTGCAGAAATGGGGAGATGTGGAAAGATGGAGAAGCAGGTGGGCGAAAAAGAGGGAAGAGGTTCGCTCCCGACAAGTGACTCCTGAGTTTGCTTTAAGGGAGGTAGAAAAACCTGAGCAGTTATGCCCCATGCGCGAAGTTCCAGGAGGGAAATATGTGCATGTCCCCTGGTCTAGGCAGGATATTGTGTCCTTCACGAACGATTTTCCAAAATTACGAGAGAAACCAGTTGACTGGTACAGGCAGGTGGAGAGGTTCGTGAAGGTACAGAAATGTCTGTGGAAAGACCTGGATGGGTTTTTCGACATTGTGGTTCCAGTAGATTTATGGACCCAGTGTAAAATAGCCATAGACTGGCCCAGTGAGGAGTACCCCAGAAACAAGGAAACTGGGGAGCCATCAAAGGATGTCATGCGAAAATATGAGCAGGTAATTCAGCATTTGAAAGAAAAGGTGCCCGCAAAGGAAACTGATTGGACAAAAATAGATAGAACAACTCAGGAAAGGGACGAGACAGTGCACTCCTTCTATGAGAGGTTATTGCAGGTATTTAAAACATACAGTGGTATTGATAACATCGATTTGAAGGACATGACGCACTTTATTTACAGGTTTGTAAATGGTTTAAGACCTGAAATTTGTCAGTGGATAAAAGATAATAAAATCTGTTGGCATACTAAGAAAATGGATGAGGTCCTGCGGTACGCTAAGTACTGCGAGGACGAGATGGCAGAAAAGAAAAAGGCCCTTAAGGAAAAGGTGATGTGGGCTCAGGTGAAGCTCGCAGAACAGCAGGAAAAACAATTGAGTAACATGGTTAAGAATGCTGAGAACAAAAGTCCTGGGGGAGGGGGTGGAGGAAAGCCCCGGCCCAAATTTAGCAGGGAAGAGGCTATGAAGAAATTTCCCTGCCATCAGTGCGGCGAAATTGGACACTGGCGAAACGAGTGTCCCCAATTAGTAGATATTAATGAAAAAACTCCTGATTTAACTCCACAGACGCAGAAAGAAAGACCAAGAAAGACTCAACCCCAGGTAAAAACAGTTCAGGTGCCTCGAGCACCCAAGCAGGTATACAGGGGAAGACAGGCAGAAGATGAAGAGATAGAGGTTTGGGAAAGCGGGGAGAACAGAAATACAGCAACTTCGCAGTATCTGCTAAATGATACCTTCCTTTGTAATGATCAGGACTGACGGGGCCTGAGAGGGGAGGACGAGGAGTGCGTACTTGGCGCTTCCTTGCCGGTAGACTAGTCTGGTCTGGACCATATATTGAAGGAAAGGTTGACGGAAATGATGTCACCTTTCTGTTGGACACTGGCGCTACCCGTTCTACTGTAAGAACAGTGGACGTTCCAAACCTACCCCTCTCGGGAGAAAATATCCAAGTAGTGGGTGTATCTAATCAATTGATTAGTACGCCTGTTACCGAACCAATGGAGATTTCAATTGGAAATTTTAAACAGATGCATAGATTTGTCGTCTGTGACACCAGTCCAGTGAATCTACTGGGTCGTGATTTGCTGTGCAAAATGAACTGTACCATCTTTTGCACACCAAAAGGTGTTGAAATACAGACCCCAGATGAAGATGGCATTTATAAATTATTGTTACTTAGACCTGACTCAGAAATTAAAAGATTGACCCTGCAGGACTTGCCCCAAGAACTTCAGGAAGCCGTAAAGCCAGAGGTGTGGGATTTCACTGGAAAAGATGTGGGGTTGATGAAAGATGTGGACCCCATACAGATAGCCATCAAGGACAATGCAGTATATCCTAACACTAGGCCCTACCGAATGAATGCTGAAGTGAAAGCAGGTGTCACTCTGGAAATACAAAAATTATTAGAAGGAGACATCATACAGGAAGTGATGAGCAGCCCATGCAACTCACCGATTATGGGCATCAAAAAGCCTAGTGGCAAGTATAGGGTAGTGCAGGACCTGAGAAAGGTTAACAAAATTGTAGTTCCTTGCTGCCCTATTGTCCCGAACCCTGCAGTGATATTGTACCAGATTCCTTGGGATGCTGAATGGTTCACTGTGATTGATTTATGTCATGCATTCTTTTCGATACCCCTGCACCCCGACAGCAAATTTCTTTTCTCATTTGCCTTCGAAGGTCACGTGTATTGTTGGAACCGGGTCCCTCAAGGGTATACAGAGAGCCCCTCTATCTTTAATCAGATCTTGAAAAAATGTCTAGAGACTTTGATCTTACCTGGGAACTCTGTGTTAGTGCAGTACATAGACGACCTTCTACTGGCGTCTAAAAGTCATAGGGACTGTGTAGTTGACACCATTGCCCTCCTAAATCATCTGTGTGAGAAAGGGCATAAAGTGGCCCCTGACAAACTACAGTTCTGTGCGAAATCAGTGAAATATCTAGGACACCAGATAGAAAAGGGTGTCAGAAAAGTCACATCAGAAAGAGTGAGAATAATTCAAAAGATGCAGTTGCCCCGTACTCAAAAAGATGTCAGAATGTTCCTGGGTGTATTAGGGTACTGCAGGCAGTGGATTCTGGGATTTGCAGCCTTAGCCAGGCCCTTGATAAAAATGACCACGAGAGGAATGCCAGATATTGTAGAGTGGGACGATGAAAGCCTAATGGCTTTCACAAGACTGAAAAACTGTCTGTGTACAGCCCCTGCGTTGGGAATGCCAGATTATTCCAAAGAGTTTGCCCTATTCTGTGACACTCGCGATAATTGCGCATTGTCAGTCCTGACTCAAGAACATGGCACGACCAGAAGGCCTGTGGCCTATTTCTCTGCCACTTTGGACCCAGTAGCTGCTGGGTTACCAGGCTGTCTGAAAGCAGTAGCTGCTACCTGTGCAAGTTTGGAACAGAGTGAGTCCATTGTCATGGGACATCCTGTGACCGTGTATGTTTCACATGGAGTGGTAATTCTATTGACCAGAACTAAAACACAGTATCTCACCCCTAGTCGGCTGACTAAATACGAGAGGATTCTTGTGGGTGCAGCAAATGTAAGCATTGTTAGGTGCGGTATTCTGAACCCTGCCACTTTACTCCCCGACCCCTTGGAAATAGAAGGTGGGGATGATGATGAACATGATTGTATTGACCTGACAGAGTTCAGTACTAAACCACGCCCAGACATAAAAGAAACGCCATTGCCTGAACATGATAAAGAACTATTTGTGGATGGTTCCTGTCTAAGACATGAACTAGGAGGCCTGAGTGCTGCTTACGCAGTAGTCTCTTTCACAAAAATTGAAGAGGCAGGTTACCTATATAACATCAAGTCTGCACAAGTAGCCGAATTGATAGCTATGATAAAAGCTTGCAAAATTGGGAAGGACTTACGCATAACAGTGTATACTGACAGTCAGTACTGTTATGGAGTTGTGCATGACTTTGGCCAATTGTGGCTGCAGAGGGAATTCATGACTTCCTCAGGTACTCCCATTCGGAATGCAAAGGTTGTTCATGACCTTTTAGAGGCCATCCAGTTGCCCAAAGAACTGGCAGTGGTAAAATGTGCTGCTCATAAAAGGAGCATGGACAAAGTATCACTGGGAAACGATTATGCTGATCGAGTGGCCCAATGGTGTGCCAAAGATCGGTATATTGTAAATCCAAAACGAGGGGGGCCAGGAACCAGCTGCCAGCTTCAGGTGTTTGAAGAAGTGCCTACATGGGATGAAGTGAGAGAGTGGCAGGAATCGGCTCCTTGGCAAGAAAGAGAGAAATGGAAGGAGGATGGGTGTAGACCGAGACGTGTGGATGGTGTGATTTTGGGCCCAACTGGTATGCCTGTGTTACCCCGACACTTGCTTGGCACAATGGCAAGATTAATACATGAAGGATCACACATTGGTAGGGATGCCATGATTCTGGTATTTCAACAGACTTGGTACAGTAAGAAGTTCAGGAAGGTAGCAGAGTCCCTCTGCCAGAGGTGCCTGTCATGTCAACAGATGAACCCAGGCAAGAGGACAATGGTTGAACTGAGCAAAATTGGGAGATCAGGGGGTCCCTTCATAAGGATACAGATTGATTTCATCACCATGCCCCGTTGTGAAGGGAAGCGATATGTCCTTGTCATTGTTTGCATATTTTCAAAATGGGTAGAAGCTTACCCTACTTCCCAAAGTGACGCACTGACAGTAGCGAAGTGTTTACTAAAAGAACTGATACCTAGATTCGGGGTGCCATTCATTATTGAATCAGATAAGGGTGGACATTTCCAGAATGACATACTGGCTGAACTCTGTAAGGCCTTTGGAATAAGGCAGAAACTCCATTGTGCATACCACCCAGAGGCTTCTGGAATAGTGGAACAAGTAAATGGAACTATAAAAAACAGACTAGCAAAGCTGACAGATGCTACTGGCATGACCTGGGTGAAGGCCCTGCCTCTGGTCCTAATGGGACTGAGAAGTGTTCCTGACCGCAAGACAGGCCTAAGTCCCCATGAAATCATTATGGGAAGAGTGATGAGACAAGCATGGGTGCCAGGAAGCAAACTGTTGAGTATTACTGATGATTTGGTGCTTGAATACTGCAGAAGATTGGGTGACCAAGTGCGTTCTATCTCTCGCCAGATTGGAGACGACGGCATCCTCAATCCAACGACTCCTCTCCACAACTTGGTTCCAGGAGACTGGGTCAAAATAAAGAAGCACACTCGATCTAGTTGTCTGGCACCAAGGTGGGGAAAGAAACGCCAAGTAATCCTGGTAACAACAACTGCAGTGAAGGTCGCAGGTGTTCCCCAGTGGATCCACGCTGGACACACCCAGAAGGTATTACCCGACAAAGAATTTGCAGAAGAAGGGCAACCAGCAGAGGACCCTGCAGGAGCCGGACCAGAAGCAGCTGACAACGAGCAGCCCAGCACCAGTCAGGTTGCAGGAACAGCAGACGTTGGCCCAGGAGTAGTTGACTACGAACTGCCAAGAATCCAGCCTGCTGAAGGGGTCCAGGAAACTGAGCCAGGAGTAGCTGAAGACGAGCTGCCAAGCATATGGCCAGAAGAATGGATACCGATGATTGATCTGACCGAAGATCCTATCAGAACAAGAGAGCGACTTAGTGAAGGTAGAGAGTGGACTAGTCAGGAAAAGCAAGGCACAGGCGAAGAACCTCAGCCGCTTGAGATTCACATCAAAACTGAGGAAGGAGAAGGTCAGACAGGGACAGAGCAGGTGTTCGATACACCACCGCTAACACCTGATGCAGATAAGGGAGAGACTAGAAATAGAGTGATAGTTCGAGCAGAAGAAAATCAAGAGATCGAAGTGCTTGAACAGGATCAGAGAGGGTTAGAAGAACGGGTTCAGGAAACAGAAACAGAAACAAAGACAATCGAAAGCCAAAAACAAAATATTCCTGAACAAGGCCAGATTAGCAACCAGGCAGAAGAATTCGATGCTAGCCCTGGAACTAGCCAGATAGGGGAAGTAGAAGAAGAAAGTGGAGAAGAATTACCACAAGATAAAGAGAACAAGAGAATAAGAGAAGAAAGTGAAGTCCAAGTACCGACTAAGAGACTAAAGAAAAGAAACAACCTTGAGCCTAGGTTTGTAAAAAGATTGAGACTAAGGATAAAGACAGTGGAAGAAAAACGTGCAGAAGCAAGAAGAAGTGCTCGGATAGCAGAGCAAGAAGAAGACTCTTCCAAAAGAAGGAGTGAACGAATAAAAAGACAAAACAAAAAGTACAAGTCTCCTGAATGGACACTGGTTTTGGAAGAACTTGAAGATCTTGATATAACTGACGTGAGCGACGGAGAACCCGTCCCAGAGTACTCAGCTGAGGAAGAAGACGAACCACCGTGAATTTGCACAAAGTATGCTAATTGTGTAAAGCCAAAAAGAGGGGTTCGAGAAACTCCTACTGAGCCAAAATGTCTGATTCAACAGTGAATGGTAGACCTAGTTGCAGCCGTTTTAAGACGTGTTGCAAGGTGTGTATATGTAGTGTAGTAGTACTGATAGTTATCTGGATAGGATTAACAATTTTCATTCCCTTTGCTGTAAGTAAAGATACTAACATTGTCCCTACTGAAGTTGTAAATACTGACAGTGAGGAGCTAACAACACAGAGTGTAGCACGACATGAAAGAGCCCTGAGACAAACAAAACAGAACTTAGAAGCATCAGATGAGGGAGGACTACATTATCATGGAGTTAAGAACAAGACACACTTAAATGTTTTCGCAAACTTATTAATACACTATGTAGAGACTATGGAAATTGAAGATTGCTATGTCTGCATGAAGCTACCTACTTCTGTGGCTGAAGGCGTGACATACCATCACCTGCCATTGACATATGGAATCTCCTGTAGCATTTTAGCTAGTTTATTTTACAAAAGGGGACCGTTACAGTATTATTACTCTAACAATGACGTGATCTTTTCTGAACTTCCTATACGTGGGAACTTGAATCCTGTACATACCAAAACTGACACCATAAGATATATGGGAGACTACTTTCTGACTATAGGTAACATTGACATAGCAGACGCACACAGAGATAACTTGACTTGTTCTTTGCGTGAGCAGGAAAAGATGTTCCTGAACATGGCAGAGAAAAGAAGAATTAAAATTCAAAAGAAGGCTAATGACGAAAGTCAGAAAAAGCCAAAGTGGGCAGAGAACATGGAAGGCACCTCATCTGGTGGAGCGGGTCCTGCTCTGTTGCTGGATTTTGAAAAGAAAGGCAAGCTATGTCTTCACCGCGAGAAGACTAGCTATTATAATAATGTTTTCATTGGTTCCAGTGAATGCGAACATAATTACAAGGTAATTGGAGGTTGGGGTTTCAAAAATGGGTCAGAGCCTGTGTTTCCTGGAATTTATTATATTTGTGGGGACAAGGCTTATTTCAAATTGCCGGATCACTGGTATGGAAGCTGCTACTTTGGCATTGTCTTCCCGAAAATATACCATGTGAATGGGAAAGCTGGAAGCAATGAAGATACTAATGGCTTAGTGCGTAGTAAAAGAGAAAGTATAGGTGAAATTATGGGTAGTATTTTCAGTGCACTGATACCTGGAGTGGGAGTGGTTCTGAACACTCACAGAATTTGCAAATTGTCTACTATAGTAGATGTGCTGTCTACTGAAACAGCTCATGGATTTCTGCTGGTCAATACTGAAATGGTTGCGATCAGATCAATGGTTTTGCAGAATCGACTTGCTCTTGACACCTTATTAGCGAAAGAGGGCGGAGTCTGCCGGATGTTGAAGGCGCAACATTGTTGCACTTATATTCTGGATAAAAGTGTACAGATCAAAAGATATGTGAAAAACATTACAAATTTGGCAAAGGAACTCAAACCACTCGAGGTTGATAGTGCCTGGAAGAGACTGGTAGATGGTCTCTCAAATGTAGGTCATTGGCTTGCTAGCATAGGTAAAAGCTTATTGTTCAAAATTCTGAATGCCAATTGGTATTATAGGTCTTATTATACTTTCCATTTTCTTATGCTGTAAATGCCGCAAGCGCACCAAAAAGCACGAGGTAAATGCAAGAGGAGTGAAACGAAGTGTGGATGAGATTGAATTAGAGGAAGTGAATGATCAGATATACAAAAAGGTGAAGACTTCTCACCCTACTAAAACTGAGAGAGAAAAGTTAGCACGCTTGCTGGAAGAAATAGAACTTTATAAAGTGTGAAAGAAAGTTGGCATCTGGTTCCATTATAATTTGTGATGATAGTAAATATCATCAAAGAGGGGATTGATGAAGCAAAGCTTCGCATATTTTGCGGCTTGCCGAAGTCAAGAACCTCGTTTATGTGTAATAAGGTAACAAATGTATGTTTTACTAACGATTATGTTAAGTTTTGAACATAGATAGTGAAGCTTGCACATGTGTTTTACTAAAATAATTTACCCAAGTCACCTAAAATGGCCGCCGCTTGTATTTAGTTACTGCGCATGCGTCAGCCACACTCACGTGTCCTGACGCGTCTGCAGAAGTGGAGGGAAAGTTATGCGCATGCGTAATTCATAGCTGTGCTTATCATGTGGTACTGCTCGTGCCACTGCTCTTGTGACTGTGTCAATGTAGCTAACATTTTAATGCAATAGTTTTATTTCTTGATGATGAGTCAAAAGTACAAATCCTGTGATGTATTTTCATAATGACATTATTATGTATTAATTTGTTTTTCGCTTACTTTTTATGTACCGCGGGGAATGGGGTTTGTCTGTGCCGAGAACCATTTTGGAGGTCCTTCTGCGCCTGCGCGACCTGCCAAGCCAGAGACAGACCTTGAATGATGGAACTCAGCCAGTTGGCAGTGATGAGCAAGATGCTCCTGAGAACGACCCGAAAACTCGGCTGAACCAATCACATGTGCTCACAGAGCAACAATGTTAAAGTTGCCATTGTATTTCTGCACCAGTTCTCATGAGAACCCCAATCTAGTTAGGCGGTACCCTATTATGCAAATGTAGGCTTGAATCTCTATGTCGTGATTGGTGTGCTACCCAAATCCTACCTTAGGACCAATCCAAATTGAAGGATTTTGACACTTTGCAACATTGGGGGGTGGTACACTGACCCCAAACTGTATATCTACCCTGGGTTCACCTAGTGAACCGTCCGACTTGTCTGGTTTAGCTGACCTGTCACTGACCCAACGCACTCAATAGGTGACTGAAGATACAGAGCGCTGCGAAGCACTCTGTCCGAATTTGACCATAGACTGAGGTTCTACTGAGCCTTAAAGTGCTGGCAAGCACTTAGCTGGGAGTTCGCTGACCCAATCGGGGTCTTGATCGATAGCTGCAGAGCGGGTGGAGCGCAGGCGTTGCTTCCGAACTGTGGGTTCCGGTCCTGTCCTGAAGAGGGTCCTGTCCTGAAGAGGGTCCTGTCCTGAGGGTTTGCTGTCCTGTCCTGAGGGTCCTGTCCTGATTCCTATTCCGAGGGTATCCTGTCCTGTCCTGGGTGTCCATTCTGCACCTGCTGTCCTTTGAGGGGTATCCTTCCTTGAGGGTTTCCTGTCTTTAACTGACCCGTGGCCAGGGTTTGGTTTCCACACCTTTCTAGGTAAATATTGCTCTGAAAACTCTTTTAATCTTGCACCTTCTAAATTTCTGACTTTTGCTTTAATAAAGTTCATCATTGCATATGTTATATTTTCCATGCCTTTCCGCAACTATTGAAAGTCAATTACATATTTTCATAAGGTTTTGTTCCTATGTCTTCTCACTGGTTAGAAATTATATTTTGCATTGCAGTCTGTAATTTTATGATATGGTCTAGAACTTCATTGCCTAGATTGTTCAAAGGCCCATTCACCTTAAGTGAAGCGTGTTACTCTTTATAGGCCCTCCCATAGTTATTCATGCATAAACTGTCCATGCTTAAACATTTCTGAGATTTTTATAGTATTTTCCATCTGCATTTTCATATTACATTTGAATGATTACCCTGTCATTATTTCTTTATGCCTATATAATTTACGTTATCTTGGTTATTGATTGCCTTATTTTACTGTACCTCATGCAAGAAAATATTGAACTTAGATAAACATTTTAAAACTTCCAGTTGTCCGTGGTCATTTAAACAGTATTTGAATGATATTGATTGGGTTTGCATTTTGCTGCCTTTCCTTTACAGCTAGCTCCCTGATTCATTGTGGTCATTAGGTACCCGCATCGGTGGATGGTAAGTCGGGTGCACTGAAAAATTATTAGCAGGGAACACACACACATCAACTTGGTAGAGCTCGTGAAGTCACCCGATCGATGTATATGGTGATTGAAGTATATGGGCCCTGAAGCCGGAAACGGCGAACACTATTGCTCGGGTGGCCTCGCGCGCTCTATCAGTTGTTCCTCCCGAAGTCGGGGCAGTTCAGGAAGTAGAGCCTCATTCCGAGCAAGAAGAAGCGGAAGCCACTTCTGGAGGTGATCTATTGTCTTGCAATTCACCAAGGGAAAGGAGGGTTAGTGCATCGAGTTCTTCACCAAGCATCCCTTCCGATGACCTTGATAAGGATTGGCAGCCACAACTATCTGAACATTCAAAGGAGAGACATCCCAAGACCAGGCTAGGAAAAAGGAAGTTTCCAGCAAGGCTTGAACTTATGGAGGCCGATGTAGGTGAGCAGGATACTGCTGGTGATAAAGACGGGTCTGACACTGCCATCATCACGAGCGTTATTCCTGGTGCAGAGGATGTAGAGACCAACATTTTCACCCTATCCAGAAAGGCTGCCATTAGTGATGAGCAGGTAGCACGCATAACTCCTACACACTCAACACCCAAAGTAACACCAGCTCCCCTTTTTTCATCAGCGAAGGCCCGGCAGCATCCGACATCCAGCACAAGCGCCACTTCAACAGAAGGAGGTAGTGGCAGTACTAGGACTAAGCTGTCACATAGGGAAATTCAACAAAAATCCTCCAGTCCATCCGGCATTGGAAGTGGGTCCTCCTCTTCCTATGGCAGGAGACAAAAGTTTACCTCCCCAGTGTGGGACTTCTTTACGGTTCACCCAGGTCAGGAGAACATTGCTGTATGCACCATTTGTCATGTCAATGTTAGTTGTGGTAAGATTGGTACAAACTATGGTACTGGAGGCCAAACGACCCATTTGAAAAAAACACACTTAATCAGGTGGGAGAACCACCTTGCAAGCTTAAAAAATGTGAGCACTGGTGTTAGTGGGGATACAGTACTACAAGGTCCACTCATGGTTGACCAGGAGGTAGAAGAAGAGGGAGACGATGACCTTCTATCTGGGAGTGGTACACAAATGAGCCCTGTCGCCAGCACTGGAGTGGTAAAGTCCACATCCTCCGCATCAGCAACTTCTCAGTGGCACCAGAGTCAGCCGGAGACACCAAGGAGTGCAAAGTCTGCGATGCAAGGTGGTCCGTCTAGCATAACTGAAAGAAATACAAAGCAGCGTACCATTACTAGCATGTTTAGGCAGGAGGGAAAGTACGAGCGGAACCACCCAATAGCACGTTTGTACAATGCGAAACTTGCAAAAATGTTGGCACTGGACCTTCTCCCATTTTCATTTGTTGAGGCTGTGGGATTTCGGGAATTAGTGGCAACCCTCTGCCCAAAATGGAACGTTCCCAGTCGCTACTATTTTGCCAGAGTTGCTGTTCCAGCAATACACCACGACGTGCTGGAATTGATTGGGAAAGCCTTACAACAGAGTGTTGTCCATTGTATCCACCTGACAACAAACATGTGGAGCAGTTGCGATGCTACAGATTACATGTGCATCACCGCACACTGGATCTCTTTTGCAGGTGTTAAAGACAAGTTAACTTCAGGCCTTGACGTTGCTGGGATTTTTAATGATACTCGCAGACATGCAACTGTAGCCATGTTTGCTATGGAGAAAAGTCATACTGCTGAAAACATTTTGTCTGGGTTTAACACCAAGGTCTTTGAATGGCTGCAACCAAGAGGCCTTAAGATTGGTTTTGTTGCCACCGACAATGGCAGTAATGTAGTGAAGGCAATGAGAGAAGGACATTATTTCAGGGTACCCTGTTTGGCACACTGCATTAACTTAGTCGTGCAAGACTTTCTGAAAACTGAAGCCAAAGTCAGCAACATACTGACCATCTGCAGAAGAATATGCACGCATTTTAACCATTCTTTTAAAGCACGGAAGCTGCTACGGGTCATTCAGCGTGAGCATAATTTGCCAGTCAAAGCACTGATCCAGGAGGTCCCAACACGTTGGAACTCTACTTATTTCATGCTTGAGCGTCTCTTTGAGCAGTACATACCACTGAATGCTTATGTCATGTCAAGAAGATTAGGGGATCCTACTGTTAATCTTAAAGCCCTGACCGTTGAGATGTGGCAGTGGGACCTCATTAAATGCTTCACAGAGATGCTACTACCTTTTGAGGTCTTCACACGTGCAGTTAGCAGGGAGGACTGTACTATGGGCCAAGCCATCCCATTGTTGTACATGCTTGAGCAACAGCTGAAGGAGGTCTGTGAAACATACGAAGGTGACGAAGAAAAAGTTGATGCATATACCTTGGCCAAGGCCTTAGCCAACCGCTTATCTCTAAACGCAAGGCTTCAAATGATTGTGTCAGGTCAACATTACATAACTGCAACAATGTTGGATCCACGGTACAAATTATTTGTCAGCAGTAGTGCAGTAATTCCTTTTTCAGATGGGGATGTTGCCAAGTACAAAACTTCCATTGCTGCGGAAGCTAGTGATTTAGAAACTGAACGGCTGTTACTTAAAGGCCTGCCAGTGCCAGCCCAGGCCAGTCAAAGTACTCCTGAGGCAAGTTCTTCAGAGCATGAGAGCAGTGCGGCTGCTTCCCAGCAGGCACCAACAGTACCAAAAGCAGCACCTACACGATCTGATTCAGCAGACACAACCAAAAGTATAACTGCTTTTTTTTCTACAGAAAGGGATGGGTAAGTCCGTTGCTGTTGCAAAGGGGAAAGAGGACCAGCAAAGCCGAGCCCCAATGAACACTGAGCAGATGGTTCAGGCCTATCTGGATGACACAACAGAGGTGTTCATGGAGCAAAGCCCATTGGTCTATTGGTATGAAAGAAGGAGACAGTGGCCAGTGCTGAGCAGGCTGGCGGTAAAGTATCTGGCTTGTCCTGTAGCCAGTGTCTCTTCTGAGCGGGTTTTCAGTGCTGCTGGTGCCATTGTGACATCGAAAAGGACTAGTCTCTCCCCCAAAAGCGTGGAGAGGCTGACAATGATAAAAATGAATCAACACTTCATACCACCAGACTATAAAGTACGTGAATCAGAGCAGGATGAAGAAAGCGAGTCCGAAGACATCATCACTACTGGGTTACATGACCTACTTCTGTCCGAACCCCCAGAGTTTGAGGACGAGCTCCTCTTCCCTGACAACTAGGCTTTTAAATTGTTACTTTCTCCCTTCCTTTATTTGTGTTATTTTCTTATTAACAATGACTTTCTGGTGCAAAACTGCAAATAAAAACCACAACCAAATCCATCCCCACCACTGATGCTTTTTATGTACCTACTGGAGTTGCACGCCTGTGCATTTATTTTCACTGTATCTTTTTATTTACCCACTGGAGTTGCACACCTGTGCATTTGTTGACTGCACTCCTCAGAGTCTTGCTCCATCTTCTTGACTCCCACTCAAGTCAATACAATTCCATCTTGCCAGCCATACATTTGATGTTGTAGATGGAGTATAGTACAATAATGTAGCCTCTAACAGTCCCTCCATAACAAGTGAACCGTACAGTCATGGCTACAGCCATCCTCTATTTCATTTTAAATCTGCAACTCATCACTGCCTTACTCTTAAGGCTACCACCTCTGTCTGCAGGCATTCATAGACGACTCTTCAGTGTCAAAACTTGAGCAGGCATCCACAACTGAAGTCAACTTGTTGTGACTCGTCATTACTTTTAAAAGGCTCGGCACTCGGCAGCATCTGTGATCAATCATCTGACAGTGAAAGACAAGAGCAAGACAGGTATATTAAATGAATGATGCAATGCATTGCATTGGATGTTTAGCTGACTCTGAGCAAATGTGCATGGAATTGAAGTATACTAGTAACTTCAGACTCACGTGATAGCCAATTTTTCCATGTTATTTAATAATATAAATTATTTACGCACTTGTGTTCCTACTACTACAGGTGCAGTCAGGACTTAATGTATCGTAGTCACTCACTACAGACTGAGTTGCTGTTGCTGTTGGACTAGACGTGCCACACCTGATAATGATGGTGACACCACCATATCTTTGCAAGCTGTCAGGCAGTTGGATCTGAGCTGATTGATGTACGATGTTTCTTGGAGTGGAATACAAGGTAAATATAAATAAGAGGCACAGCACAGTAGACCCAGGCTACTTCATGTGTGTGCACTGTGCAGTGGTAGAGTAAAATAGTGGTATGATTGATGACTGAGAATGACGCATTGATTTTGTAGATTAATTTTGAAAACGCTAGGTTGCTTTTTTATGCCCCTTTCTCTGGCTCAGTCAAATTTTTAGGGAAATGCAGTTTGTGTTACGGGCAACCCTGTGTCGGGGCGTGGGTCTGTTCTGTGCTGGCTCCTGTCTTTTCTTGTACTTCTAGATTAATAATGATGTGCAACTAGTAGACTTATACATAACATATTGTATCGAAGCCGCCTCAGTCTGAAAGTCCTCTCTTACGACTACTCCGCTTGTATTTTTTTTTTGATCTTCACTGTATTACAAATACAATTTGTTTAGGTCATTCACATTCTTTTGTATTTGCCTTTTCTTTTCCAATCCACACAGGCTGGACGTTTTTCACCCACTGCTATTATGAGCATCAACTCACCCTTACCACTAATCCTCATCATCAAGCAATTGGATGGCGGGAAACCAAGAATGATATTCAGCGTGTCCTTTTCCTACGTATTCCTTACATTCATTGGCTAGTGGATCATCAACATCATAAATCATCGTCTTCATTGTTTTGCTTTTGTTGTCTCCATGCGTACTGTTTTTCTTTCTCAAACCTTTCCCAAACCCCCGTACCCATCCACTCAACAAACCCTAACCCTCTTCCCCCGGGCTGCGTGGTTTCATTGAGATGTGATGTTTGTTACATTAAATACACACCAACAATTTGATCACGCGCTTGCTGGGGCAGATGTGGTGAAAGCAACAATAGTGACATTTCAACAAGGCATGGCCAGGATCTTCTTCTGCTTCCCAACTCAAGCTCTGTGTATAATGCCAAATAATTTACCATTACCATCAAACAACGAATACATCTAATTGGCGTCATTGTTTGGGTTTAAGTTTACAGCATTATGATTTAGAAAAGTTTGACGTTGACGTGAGTAGTACTACAACTACAGTTGAACTTCTTATCTTCTCTTGCACTTATTTTCCAGTCCCCAAAAGCATTGTTTTGTTTCAGTTTAGCAGTTGCAATATTGTTTTGGATCAGTGATGTAATGAGTGTACTTCTACCCCCACATTGTCTATCACGCAAATGACTGCCTCTTTCTTTTTGTCTCAAAATGCTACTGGCAGGGTCTGTCTACTACTACTATCACAGAAGTTCAGAACCACAGATTCTTCTCCATTGTCTTGGGAAACAAATGCAGCCCTTGCAGTGCCACACTTCATCATCAATCATCATCAGCAATCACAGGTAAGATAAGTTTGCTGTGAGGTGTATAACGCAAGACAGACTGGTAGTTCTTCTATACTACAAATATAACTCGGTGAGGGTTGACCGCATCTATCTGTCTGCATGTTAAAGATGTGGCCAATATATTTTTTTATTCGAAAGCACTGTCCGCTGACCTGCATGGCCAATTAAACCTTGCGATGTTGCACAACGTACATTATTCGGTGAAACAGTCCCCCCTCCACCCCCCCAACAAACACAAATGAACTTCAAATGTTTTCTTTTGAAAATAACTTTGTGTCTCATTTATTTTACCATAATATAAAGAAAGATGATACAAAAATAAAATATATATGAAATCTTACCCCACAGCTGTCCCTACCCTCCCCTAACCCCAACCAAATTTCCAAGTTCAATGTAAACCCCAACACCCAATTCCCACCCACCAACAAAAGGATTGAAAAAGGGGCAAAAACAAACAGGGTCCATCTCAAAGCCGGCGGGCTTTCAAGTGTTTGTCCACAATGAGCTTCACCCGCTCCTCCATTTCATCCTCGAGCCTCGCTACCCGGAGGAGAATCTTTTTTTGAAAATCACGGCACCTACACTGGCATGCATGTTGTGGGGGGGCGGCCGATGATGAAAAAATCCGGCGGCGGGCGGCTGCCTGACCACGGCGATGTACTCCTGCAGGCTTGGGGGCCGGGGCATTGGAAGAGGCAGCAGCTGCTGCCGCCGCCTCCTCCTCCTCCTCGGCCTGAGCCACCAGCCGGCGGTAGGCCTCAACGATGGCCTGCAGTTTCCGCTGCCGGGCCCGGACTGCCAACTCCTTTCTTGTTGGTTTTGAAGGAGTAACTATAAAGAAAGAGACAGAATTGTTGTAATCCAAAATCCCAGCAAATCAAGAACACAAAATTTATTCAACACATAGTGACACAGTACAGTAGCACTAGCAAGCAAGCTGAGTACAAAAAATTGTGTTGCATCTACGGCCTATATAATTAATTTGTTGGACTTTTTGGCACGGCATTTTAGCGTGCCCTATTAGCATGGGTGTACTTCAACGGTCACACACATACGAACAACTGTCTTTTTCATATCTCGTTTTATATCATATACTCTGCTTCCGGGAACAGTCTCAAACTAACATTAATTAACAGGGGGCAGCTAGTAGTAAATGTCTAGTAGAGACTATCATTCTTTATATCGCGCAACAAACCTTAGGTGGTTTGTGTTTCACCAGCAACGACCCATACATCCAGTCGTCCCCTCCTTCCCTTGCCTTTGGGTTTGACCAAAACACCGCTGCTGAGACTATACTAGCCACCGATATTGGGTGTGTCTCCCAACCACGCAGGCAGCTGTGTTTTCCCCTTTCCATGCTTCCACAACAACCCATGCATCCGACTGCTATCAGCCACCTGCATTGCTGTTTCCAAAGTATCCTTCTATATTAGATGATTGGTGCTTTTTCCTTGCTCCTTTCATCATACTTAAAATCGATCTCCTTAGTGTTAATCCATCGCGGTCATGTTGTGGATAAGACTTAGTCTGCCACCAACCTTTCACAGCTGAGTTGTAGTCAGATAGAAGAGGCCTGTTATTTTATCAATTCTCGCCGGTGGTAATGCTAAGCATGGTAAATTTGCTAATGACAAATAAAGGTGGCGTCATATACTGTCCAGTAGAACTTCAAGTTCGAGTACAGTGAGGAAGTTTTCCCCTCCCACCAAGTAATGCGGATCACTATTGAATGTAACTTACCATCGCCCACCGCTGTTGGATCCTCCCCCACTGCTGCTGCTTCTGGTGTAGGTGCCTCTGGTCCTCCTGTCCCCTCCGGGATCGCCTCTGCTGACGCTGCGCCGCTGTCCCCGTCGGCACTGGTGGATGGTACCGGTTCTGCACCTATAAAAATAAGTACACCTTTTTAGATGGATGCACAGCCCCCATTGTACTTGTTCACCAAGAATGGAGTTCTGCAAAACAGTTAAGTACAACGTAATCAGTAGTAGTCCACATTGCATAGTACAGCAGAGTCATTTGTTATGGTATGGTACCCAAGCTCATCTCATCTGCTACTCTAGTCCTTGGAAATTTGAACTGAACCATGTAACCTTTGTACATCAATGTATACAGTTTTGCGCATGCTACCTCGCAGCTTGTTGCGCAGTACGAGAAGACGCCTTTGAGGCCACATGATTGTTCAATGCATACACTTAAAGAGGTTGGAAAATAAAAAGGCCCGTATTTACTTTTTTTATGTGGATTGTGGAATCGAGTTTGCTTAAAGGTTACACCTTTTTTTTAGCATGACTGGAAAAAACTTGCATAAATGTATTTCATACTGTCTAACGTGCACCACTTTTGTCATTATTTTTCGGCAGATGAGAAGATTTCCTTCTACGAAGCAGAGATTTCCAGATCTTACCAAAAAGAGGCATATGTAACCAGTATACGTTCAATGGTGAGGGGTCTCCGACATTTCCCACATTTCCCTATCGTGCACTATTAGCTGTACAAATGTAGATTACTTTATTCAGCCTTTTTTAACTCTGGATTTTTTCTGGTGGGCCCCTTGACGTATTTCACGGAACAACTTAAAAACATTGATGGTACTTACTTACTTCTAACAAAATAAAGCTTTTGAAGTACCACATTGACTCTGAAGTATATTTTCAGTGTCTGTTGTCTTGTAGACTTACACGAGTGAGTGAGCAAAAGGGGGTTGCTTAGGTTATGGATTGTGTAATAAAAAAGCATTGGGCATCTTGGTATTGGGGTTCAGGAGTGGGATAATTGAATAATTGACCAATGACTGAGCCCATATAGGTTGTTGTTCAGTGAATTGTGGGTTCCTCAGAGTTCTGTGACTGAGGTGTAAGTAAGGTCCAACCTGCCTATCACCAACATCCAATTTTCTGGTGCATACATAGTTATGTATGTGAATGGATAGAAGAATACCCACAAGAGTAGTAGTGGTATACTAATGTTTACAAAATACTAGACCAACATCTGGATGCATACTTGGTTGGTGTCAATTGGCAAAGCAGAGACATTACAGAGGAAAAAGCATAAGACAGGAGTGGACCCTGTACCTACAGCTATTCTATCACATATTTTTTGAAAAGATTAATACCTTAACTAAAGAGTGGGCAACAGGACAAGCTTACCTACAGACAGTCTAATACTAGTAGTAGCACAGAGAGTCATAGCAGAGCCTCTTTGAAGGAACAGAAAGGCAGGGACAGATACCCAAAATTTTGAAAACATAATGAAAATCAAAAAAGCATTTGTCAAAATTTATTTAGGAAGGAAATGTCATTAATCGGTTGGAAAAAAAAGCTCAGTTAGAAAGTTAGGGAAATATCATTGTTCCAAAAGAAAGCACTGTTGGACTTACTGGGGACAGCAGCAGGATCCTCAGTAGAGGAGCTCTGTGCCTGTGGTTCACCAGCCGACTCGGTCCCAGCCTTCTGCTTGCCCATGGGTTCTGTGGTTCATGTAAGAAATAATAAAGAAAGAGAAAAACATTGAGTGCTGTGAAACATAGACATCATTTCAAAAACCACTGCTAGAACATTAAAAGACCCAAACATTGATCTACCATGACTACTGCCTTGCAGGATTCACTGACTGTATACTTGGAGAAAACAACTCAAATGTTCCATAAACATTCTGCTTGCAGATTACTAAGTAACACAGAGGCAGTAACACCTGAACAACACCACCGATTCAAGAATGGGGTAAGCAATTATCTGTAAGTAGGCATTTCTTTTTTATTTTTCCCAGCAAAATGCATAGATAGTTCGGCTACTGACTGAATGCTACTGCTGCTAAGCCTACCCATTCACTAAACAAACTACATCAGTTCTATGGAGGGCTGAGGCAGGGGCAGCTCTAGGCTCATGGTGGTCCTGGGCATGGAGCGTAGGTAGGGGGCCCCGGAAGAGGAGGTCGGGACGGAGCACGGAGGCCAGTGAAGTGGGGGGAGTCAGGGTGTTTGGAAGTGGAACAGAGCCGGAGGCACCAAATCCCAGCAAGGGGCCGCCACGCAAATATGTATCCATCCATCCTCAGAGGATTATTAAATTAAGGATATATATTGATGTGGTGGCCCCTGGCGTTTGGTGGCCCTGTGCACTTGCACAGCTTGCACATGCGAAAGCCGGCCCTGGCTAACTTTAGCATTCATTGCCAGAGGAGGATTCATGCAGAAGAGAAGGCCGTGAAAAAAATGATACAATATGCAAACTACGTACAATTATCCATCCACCGCTATTTCACTGACGGACAAAGGAAGGACAAGACTCTATTAATAGCATTAACTAACTTCAGTTCTCTACAATAAAGAAAATCTCACATCAATAAACAGCAAAAGCTAGCGCCAAGTTGAAACAACACGCAAGAGTCAGTGAAGAAGAGCAGCACAGACCAGTGTCATACAATTACAGTAGATATAACGGAATACATCGGAAATGTAACTAGGAGCACCACTCATCGCGTTACTTATTCAGCCAAGATTTAGAAAGATACAATAGCAATACTTATACTACAATAGATATATATATATATATATATTTATATATATATATATATATATATATATATATATATACATATATATATACATATATATATACAATTATACACACACTTTTTTTTTGGGTAGCCACTCACCAAGACCCACGACCTCGACACCAAGCAGGTCCAAGAGGTCCTGCTCCCGGTCCAAAATGTTTGCCCAGCGGTGGGTCAGCTGATGGTGGGTACGCCGGATACCGGAGCAGCGGAAGACTGCCCGGCGCACCTTCGCCCACCGCCGGAGACGCTCTTCAATCTGGTAGCCGAAGTGGGGCCTGCCGCCTGCTGCCAAGGTCAAGGGGAGGTGGCGCTGGAGAAAAAAGACCAGGGCAGCCACCTCGTCCTCCCCAAAAAGTTGGCGGGCCGTCACCCCTGAGGGGCGCATTCTGCCGCAAGGCAGCCGGGTTTTTTTGGGCACAGGCGCCTTGCCCTTTGAGCCGCCGATGCTGCTGGCGCCCTTCACCATGGTTCTGGGTGGAGGGGAGAAGAAAAGTTCAAGACCAATAGGTAGGGGAAAGAAGAAGCAAGGTAAAAGAAGGAAGTAAAATAAAACAATAGAAAAGTTGAAAAAAGTTGTAAAAGTAGAAATAAAATGAAAAATATAAACCTAGGCACAGAGAGAGATAGGTAATAACTAAAGAAAGTTTGAAAAAGTGGGTAAAAAGATCAGGATTGAAGAGATATCAGCTATATGCTAAAGTAGGCCCAAAACCATAGCCAGAGTGTGAAATCCAAGATGGCTGCGCCCGTCGCGACCGCGTGGGTAGGTTCGCGTGATATTTAGCGCGATCGCACACTTTTGTAGTGCGAACGAGAAGATGAGTTCCCGAACATGTCTTGCACAACACGAACACGTGACTTGTGACCCGGAACAGGAAATAAGGGAACGCAAGCGGGCGGGACAAACCTCTTGGGTAACTTAGCGCGCTAGCCATCCCGAGCATGCAGGCAGCGCCCCGAACACGCGCACCGCGCTCCCGAAGACAAAAAACGGCGCGCGAACGGGTCTAGCAAGCAACTACGCATGTCCGCGGAGCTACGCGTAGCTCGCGGAGTGCAAGTGCGTCTTCGCGTAGCTCCGCGGAGTGCGGCTCCGCGAACTACGCCCAAGGTTAATTAAAATACCAAGAGCACCTGCTCTGGTTTAAAGGCGCCCTAAAACATAATAATCACATCACCAGGCTCGGTCCACTAGGTAGACCAGGAGCAACGTGGCCGGTTCTAGCCAGCTACACACCACATCCAGACATCGAAAAAATGTCGATACCAGAACTTCTAGTCCAACTAAAAGTACTAATTAAAATACATAGACAATTAGTCCAATATGTAATGCGGACTTCAACAGTTCAACCAGCTATTAACATTCCACAGCTGACCCCTCTTCAGGGGAACACAAATAAAATTACACCACAGAACATACAGTCATGTCTGGGTAAAGTACCCATAAAACGGGAACAAATTCCATTCTGGTTAGCACAAAAAATAACTCAAATAGAGGCAGTGTTTCCGGATACTACCCCTGTTGAGAAACAAAGAATTCTGACTATCTGTCTTCCAATGGGGATCGCACCACATGTGGAGGACTGTGACACTTGGGCCACAGTCTTTGCTTCCATATACACAAAAACACATGGTATTCCGTCCATGGCGGTAATACCCGATGTGCTAAGACAGATTCAAAATGAATACGGTCCAGAACCTGCTTTAACTCTGGGTATGAAATTACTGAAAGACTTCAAGCAGGTCTCAGCCTTATTATTATCCAACATAAAAGGAGAAGCAGCATCTGTGGCGATCCGCCAGAAATTGAAAGAAACAGATATAGCAGAACAACCATTTGAACTTGCCAGAATCATAGAAAAATCCTATGAAGAGCTAGGAAGAGATAGTTTGGGTGGGAAACCAGTAAAACCCCAACTAACTGAAAATCCTGAAAAAATATTTATTAAAAATAATCTAAACACTCCAAAAAAGAGGTGGGATGGAAATAAACAATCCACTCCCAAAGAAAAAAGATTCCAGTCCAGAGGAAGGTCTCCTCGGCGGAGAGAAAGATCTCCGGACCAAGGACACAAGTCTCCCCAGAGAGAGACCTCTGAAAAAAGATACAACCTTAGAAATAGGGATAATCTGAAGAAACCTGATAGATATCAAGATATTGATACACGTCCCTCTCGATCTTTTCAGACTTCCTCGCAGAAATCGGAAAGAAGAGGACGGTCAGAACAAAGGGAAGAGCACGTCAAGTCCAAAGACAAGGAACCTGCTCATCAAAGTAAAAAATTACAATTTCCAAGAAAGAAGGTAGCCAGCATTAAAATAATCAAACATGCCGAGGATCCTGAGGACACAGCTGAAAAACGGAGAGTGGGCTCAGACAATGCTAGACAGCGTAGCAGAAGTGAGCATAGCTCGCAAGATCCTGATGAATCATCTGGAGACAGTGGACACGAATGAATACATTCAGGTGGAAACTGCAGATACCAGAGTTAGCAAACCTCATAAAATATACGAAATAACATTACGTATAGAGGGAGATAAGACTAGGAAAATAAGGGGTCTATTTTGGGATAATCTCTCCAAAGGCTATGACATCCTTTTAGCTGAAAAAGACTGGCCACCAGAGTTTGTCAGAGAGTGGCCTCATGGCGAAGAAATGATTATGCCTGCCTTCTCAAATTACATTCCAATTCATAAAAAATATACACTTGCAAGAAAGTGGGCAGTAGCCCAAGCTCCTGCATTGTATAAAAACCATGTTGGATGGGATGAGGACTCTCCTCCTCACAAAATCCAGTTAAAATGTCAACCAACTGCACAAAGGCAGTACCCAATTAAGCAAGAAGCTAAAAAACAGGTCAGGGAGATCTTAGATCAACTTGAATACCAGGGGGTCATTGAAACATGCACCTCACAAATGAACAATCCTTTGTTTCCTGTCTCCAAACCAGACGAGTCATATCGTCTAGTTTTGGACTACAGACACCTTAACTCATGTTGCAAAACTTTTGCAGTACAAAACTCACATAGTGCAGCATTAATGAATAACATCGTGCGCAAAAAATACAAAACAACATTAGACATCTGTAATGGATTCTTTTGTCAAAACATAGCACCTGAAAGCAGGTATTTGACCGCTTTCTCAATAATGGGCTCGCAGAAAAATTCTGTCGACTCCCACAGGGGTTCAAGAACAGCCCAGGATTATTCTCAACAAGAGTAACAGAGTTACTACAAATGTATGATGATGAGGCATTGTCTTATGTCGATGACATCTATCTAACAGATGATGACTTGGATACTCACTTGAAAAGAGTGAACACCATAATACTTGGGTTCGCAGCAGAGGGTTACAAATTCAACTTTAAAAAGTCACAAATTGCCCATCTAACTGTCCTGTTTTTAGGATATGAATTATCAAGTGAAGGCAAAAGCCTGGCAGACAATTTCTTAGAGAAATGCGCTGTAATCCAAGCACCAAGAACGCTGAAAAACTTACAATCAATTCTAGGTTTCCTGAATTTCGGAAGAACTTACATCCTAAATTATGCAGAGAGGGTTAAACCTCTCTATGAACTAATAAAACCAGATTTTAAAACAATCAATTGGACTCAAAAACACACAGAAATTTTGAGATCATTGCAAACAGACATGTTAGCTAAAACAAAATTGCAAACACGCGATAATACACGCAACCTTGTAATCCGAGTCATCCCAGGAAGATGCGGATTCACGTACCTAACCTCTAATGAGGGAGAAACTGTACCAATAGCATACAAATCACACTTGTACACACAAGCTGAAAAAACATTCAGTATTAAGGAAAACATTGTACATACGGGTCAAACAGCTGTAGCAAAAGAAAGAGACCAAGCCGAAGGCAGACGGATTACTGTTATAACAGCAGAATCAGCCTTTGAGGCATTAACAAGCCCAGGTAATTTAACTACCGTGGCATTACATCCAAAATGGATACAATGGAAAAATTCTCTTGCTACAGACAAAGTGAAATACTATTTTGACCCGGAAATGAAAAGATTAAAATATCTAGAATATGAAAGAGAATATCCTCTGCCTGACGACATTCTGCCCATACAACTTTACGCCTGCGTAATATACACAAACAGTTATGCAGAACCCTCAGTTTGGGAAAAAAAGCCTATAACGCTACGTGCGAGGTTGTTAAAAACCGGTGGCGCGGAGGTAAATTGAGGCCTCTGGTAACAATGTCACAATCTGTAAAAGACAATTCAGGTCAACAAACTGAACTAATAGCTTTGAAAATGGCGCTAGATATTGCCGATCGTGAATTCCCAACACTAATAATGTGCGATTCGCATTACTGCGTCAAATCATACAATAATGACTTGCAGAAATGGGTTCAAAACGGTTACAAGGATGACACAGGTGCCACAATAAAGCAAAAATCGCTTTGGGAACAAGTAGTTCTGTTAAAGAAAGAACTACAAAAGACTCACGTGATACATTCACTAAGTCATGAACGTGATGGCGTTCACGTTACAGGGAATTCATTGGCTGAGACAGCCATAGTGGAAGCAACTAAACCGGCTTCCGTAGCTACAAAGAAGCGTTCAGAAAAATACATCGACGGGGAAACCATGCTGGCGGTAAAAACGTCATCAAAAGGCGACTGTGCAGCGCTACCCGTCAACTATCCACTCAATTATACATACATAATCGATGCTAACTCCGTTCCTTTTGCTCGAATCCCTGGAGTGGGGGATAGAGTGATTCCAAACACGAACAGGAGAATCTTCTTAATACAAAAAGCACATATGGGATTAGGTCTAAGGCATCAGATGATCAAAGAATCTCTGACAGAATTACAATCAGTATACTGGTGGCCGGGAATGAGCCTGCATAATCACAAATTTGCAAAAAATTGTGAAAACTGCAACAGAGATCGCAGTGGCGAACCGGCCGAAGTAGTGCCAGAACACATAATAGAAAGCATAAGGCGATCTATACGCATGATCAAACAGGAAAAATGCCTCCCATTGTATATCATTTAAGACTAGATTCACTTAAAATGTAGACCCCAGCTCTCGGCTGACGCCAGAACGGTTAAAAAAGATTTGCGAGTCTTTATCGGCACATACGCAATTGGCATGCTACACTCTGACCAGGGTCCTGCTTTTAGCTCTCGAGCTTATAAGGAGGCCATGACCAGCATGGGCATTGCATTGCGGTATTCTTGTCCCTTCCATCCTGAGGGAAACGGGCTTGTGGAAAGAAAAAACCGAGACATAAAGCAATCTATAACGGCGAAGGTATTAGGTTCGGGGGTTGGGTGGGTCAAACATTTAACAAGTGTCCAACGTAGTCTTAACAATCTGCCAAGAAATTCTCTAAAAGGTTTCAGTCCGTACGAACTATTGTTCGGGACTAGAATGCATATCCAGGACCTCGATAGTCAGACTTCAGTGGTAAAAGAAAAATGCTTTGATATCAAAGATCGTTTGGCTATTTTACAGGACTTAAATGAAACAAGAAAAGACCTGAGCAACATAAAGTTGAAACAACAGCCAACAGCCACTGAAGAGAAACCACCTGTCCCAGCAAGGCCTGTCTGGATTCCAAAGATTGGGGATCTGGTCAGAGAGAAAATCGCGGTGAAGAAGGAATTTGGGCCTTCTTACAGAAAAGCAGTACCTGTCTTAGCTGTCAACGGAACAAGATCAGTTGTACTACCGCCCCTGGCTGGTAAAAAGGAGAACCGAGTTGTATCCATCGACCTGGTTAAACCACAATCATGTGGCCAATAATAAGTAGTAGGCCAAGTGGACTCCCAAGAAATAGCAGAACACCAAAATTTGCTACAAATCAAGAGGTTCAAACGGAGAGACTAACCACATTTGATAAACCGACAGTGAATCAACAAGGACTATGCAACAAAGCCATGGAACTTATGCCTCTTAAAAACAAAATTGCAACAATTCGTCAAGAAACACCTGTCCACAACGATGTAGCCACAGACTATGCTAATGAAACAATGAAAAATCCAGAAGCAATTCCAACAATTGACAGAACTGCATCAGGCTACTTCATCAATTTCGATGACTTTTCTGAGGATCCGAGAGAACCTGAGGAACAGCCAACAACAACAAAAAACTTTTAAAGACAAAGCTAAATAAACTCTTTCATCAACTACAAGAAACCTATCTGATTTCCCCATGGATTGAATTTTGGGTGGTGCTAGGAGTACTTTTCCTCCTGCTTTGGCTCATCATGGTGCTATGCTTGGGACACTTCATTGAGGGAAAATATATTACAATGGACACAGCAAGCCAGAATATCAACCTGGTCCTAAAGCCACACAAGTCTTCACACATCGAGAAAAGAGAACTTTCTTCAGTAAACTTCACAGCCAATCCGATACCCGGTGGGGTAGCATGGGACAAAACAGATTACGACATATATGGCCCGGTCGAGCTCCTGAAGTATCCTCATCAATTTAAGGTTTCATTAAGTGACTTTGTAAAACCGAGCACATTCTCTGATGATTGAGACTTTGAAAGTATTAATGATATGATGTCAGACTTAGTTATGTCAGCAAAATTTACAGAACATGATTATTTACAAGGTTCATCAAATTATGAACAGATGTACTGCTACAACCACTATGCTAACCATTATTTGCATAAATCTGCTCAACCTAGAAATGTTTTTAATTTTAATCAATGGGAACAATGTGCAACTCCACCAAAAGGCAGTTCTAAAACATTTTATGATAAATTCCCATACTTCTCAGGGTTTAACACAAGTGAAGCAGAAACTTTTTATTTCAAACTGTTAAATAAGACAGGAATGAAAACCATGCTGACAAATACAAAATTAATCTATTCAGAAACATTTTTTGAAAAAATGAATACATTTGGTTTTGATTTTTGGAAAAATAACATTGAAACAAAAACCATCTGGGGTACCAGAGATTGCCAGGTCCAAGGTATAGAATCATTATTTAGAGCCTGCATGATCCCAGAACAAATTATATTCTTGAATGATTCAATTCAACAGACAACCTGTCTTGGCCTAGCCAAAATTAAAGACTTAAACAAACCGTCTATTCCAAAGCCAACACCTGACAGTAATAGCACTACAGATGTTGAGATAGACATATCCCATATTTTAAACCAAAACAGAACACATCCTGATTGGAAAAAATGGTTGATCTGGCCCACAGACACAAATAACTGTCAAGATAGATTCCTGAACAGAATACAGGGGTTCAAATTGGCCAGGCCAGACCTTAGATAGTCCCAGAGACAACATCCAGGGATAGTTACAACATACAGTGTAGGAAAACTCTGCCTCGAATGGCTACAGACATCCACACTGGCAGAAATTAAGCAACACTTAACTTTACTTAAAGAAGGTGCTGACTTGCGTGATTTCATTATGGGACCACACAAACAGGGTCAAAAACGTTTCATTGCGGCCTCTATATATGCAGCTTATAACGAAGCTTGGAAAGAAACTCAAATTGAAACAACAGAGAAAATACGGGAAATTGACCGTATTAATTTGGAAAAATCACTTTCTGTTGTGGACAATGGGTTAATGACTCTGTCTTCCAGAATATATTCACTGGACAGTATTGTATCATCTGCAATCGATATAATAGACCAGGACTTACTAATGTTACAACATGGTCAGTCCCAGTTACGTTCTATTGTACAGCTTGGCTGGACGTTACAAAATCTGCGTTCAGGCTACGTGCCTTGGCATTTAATCAACACAACGTCATTATTCTCTATCTTTAACCTTACTGATACACAAATCAGCTTGGCACAGAAAGGAGCGGAATATACAATTCTGAGCATTGAAAAACTTGAGAGATTACCATTGACAATGTCAGAACGACCTTTCATCGAATGGATAATACACGGAATCATAACTATTCCGATTACAACTTTCCAATTTCGATACTGCCAAAAGTATATACAGGCAGGCCAGTATGAAAGGTTGGGTAAAGGATACATTAAGTCATCATGGAAATTACCTTACACACACACATGTTATAGTGAAAAAGGACAGAATGTATTTCTTAGTGGTAATAATTGTGAAAAATCACTAAGTGGTATACTTCTGTGTCAGGGTATAAATCTACATGGGGCCTGTGAGGGGACTTCAAATAACCTTTCATGTCACCAGCTTGGCACACCTGCAACTCGAATAGAGCCATTCTTTAGACGGCTTTCGAACGGGAGCTACATTCTAATTGTGGACCACAGATGTTGTGGCTTGATGCCAGGAAAAGCTTATCTTGTAAGCGTTTCGTCCATGGTCACTTGTTGTATGCAAGTATTGTATCCAAACGACACTCCAGACAGGGAGGGAAAAATTTGGCCCAGTTTGAAAATCTCTTCTATTTGAATTGATACTTTAAGCAGAATGAAGTCTGTCCTTCTACAGAAGCCTGTGCCCTTGACGTCATCAAAAGAAACGTATGATCTCCAGGTTGCAAGGACGACAACAGAGATTCATGCACCATTATCAACAAATTGCCCCTTGCATTTCGCAGAAATGCTAAACCAAATCTTAAACATTTCAGATACGAATGGTATCCCAAGTGTATTTAAGACAATTTTTTCGGGACTGTTAACACCCTTCAAAGCAGTCCTGGGCATTTTTCCTAATTTTGTCCATTCGGTCTTTGGTGGCCTTCCACTCCTGTTGGGACTCGTAGCAGGCATTTTATTTTTGATACTCCTGCTTCGTTATGGCAAGCCATGTCACAGACAAGACTCCAGCAACAATGGAAGAAACGATCCTAGCAATACGCTATCGGGACCGCATAACTAAAGTCCTTGGATTAGCCCGGCTAAGAGATCTGAATATGACCTGGTTTCTTTCATTCAGACCCATCTGGCAGAATTGTATCTTACCTGTGTTAAGATGTATGCTGTGCGGAGAAGAATGCGTGTTAGACGTCGGTCTCACACTACAATCAGAATTACCATTGGATACAGATACTTTGCTAAGTCCTGTAACGGCTCATGCATCGTGTTGTCCCCAGCGGTTACCCATCCTGATGACGGCATTCGTGGAAACTTCACCACTGCGATTAAAGGGTAGTGAAGTGCAAGATGAGAGCAGCATCAACCAGGTACGACCTTCTGTGAGCAATGCTGATCAATACATCGATGATAGCAATCATTCTCACGACTGCACAGTTGCGGCATTTTCCAACTTGGTCGAACTTTCACCTGAAGCGGTAAACTGCTTTTTTGAAAGTCTGTCTGAAATGATGTTCTCCCCGGAACAAAAAGAATAACTTTTAAGCAAACGAGCACTCAGCGTTCCCTGAACTCTGAAATTTGGCCTTCAGCTTTGAAAAACAAAAGCTTCTGGAAATATTTGGATCTGTTTTGGCTTCTTCCCCTGAAAAACGAAATTTTTTTTTTCCCCGATTCCAAAATATTTACCTTTTTTTGGCACTCATCCTCTGCTTAAAGTAGAACTATTCTTAGAGAACAGAGCTTCTATTTTTAGGAACTCTAGAGACAATATATTACCTCAGCCTCTAGCATATTTACAAATAACTGAATTTATATGTGATGAAATGGTCTCACACTTTTCTTTTCTGTATTAAGAGCCATTTCATGTGTAATTTCCGCAAAATCATTCCGCTGATATATATGCATCCTGTTTTATGAATGATTACTCTGCTTGAAATACTGTACCTATACTCATTTTTCGTGTATTTCGCATATGCCATTTCAGATGCAAAAAATGTATTTTGGGGTGGATCGGTATACACATGCACCGTTAGATATGTTTACTATTGCTTAGTTTAGTAATTATGGACATGAATTCGTGGAGTGGGTGTAGTGTGTTTATCTAGGTACCTGAATCAATATTCCTATTCTTTGCCTTTGTCTGGTTATAAATCAATAATATCCCTACAAATGGCATAGAAACCCTTTTCATAATTCAGTCATAGCGCATGCTGTCACATTAAGCAAGCCTATTCCTCCAGCCCCCTAGAAAGCACACCGAGTTCTTAAACAAATCCAAGCCACCAGCAACCTGGGAAATCCCCGCTACTGTTGTTTTGATTTCATCCAAGAACTCATGTAAAACACTTCTTAGTGACATCTTTATTGACGTCTTATGTCCAGCCTTACGTCAAACCCGGCACCTTTCAGGTATAAATATACCAACGTTGCCTTAAGCAAACACAGGGTGGTACTCCTGGAGCAGAGCAGCTATCTACTTCCGAAGAGCCCAGCTGATGCGAGAGCCCACGGATGCTGCCCCTCCCTTTTGACGCGCTGAGAAAGACGCTGTCTTTTCTCTTGCCGAGAAATCCAGCCTCCGGCGTTTCCAGCTTACCCTTGCGGGTGACTGGGATACCGAGTCCTGAGAGAGAGAGAGATACCAGACCTCCTGCCTTCTAAAACGCAGGTACTGAACTGACTAAACCCTTACAGAGAATTCTTGAGTCAGATTCTTGGCAAAACAAACTTAACTTAAACTGCTACTTACTTACTCCTTCCCACGTATTAGGCTTAGGTCAGGTACACCGGGGTAGGCATAGTTAGAAGCACCAGTTGAGTACGATTAGTCAATGTATATATGTATGTATATATTTTATCCATTTTAAAGTATCATATGGCTAAGAAACCATGTCAATGCTTTTACAGTATTATTTCATAATCCTGCTTTTACTGTATGCACTTTACTTAACTATAAGTATTGCAATTGTAGGAATTCAGGGGTATATTATCAACAACTAGCGATAATTTTTGTCTCTAACTTGTTTAGAGACAAAAATTATCGCCGCACATCGGCGATTTTTATCGCAGATAAACCTTGCTATTAGCAAGGTTTATCGCAAATGCGATAAAAAACGCCCGCAATGCATGAATATCGCTGAAAAGTCAGCGATATTCATGCATTATCGAGCAAATGCTCTTAGCCATGTTATCCACCTCCCATTGGATAACATGGCTAAGAACTGCTCAGGGCAGGTGTTAGCTTTTGGAGATATTCGCCCTTAGAGCAAATATCTCCAAAAGTTGGTAATAGGAGATAGCGATGTTAGCGACTGTTTCCAGTCGCTAACATCTTGGCACGCCCACTTTGCATATCATTAGTGATAAATATCACTGACATGCAAAGTGGGGCCCATGATGGTCGCTATCTCCTATTAACTGTCGCTAACTGGTGTTAGCGACAGCTTGGTAATAGGGAGATAATTTTATCTCCGCTTTCTTGGCTTTTAAAGCCAAAAAAGCGGAGATAAAACCCCTTGATAATATACCCCTCATTTCTCTTGTATGAGGAAGGAGACTGCTCAATAAATAACACCTTTTATTGAAAACGCCCGTCTCTCTTTTCTCTGCAATCTGGTGAAACTAAGTACGCACTTATTGACTGAGTGAAATAGCTGTCTTTTGTTTTCACACAACTCTAGAGATACACTCTTATTCAGGGAGAGCAAAGTTGTCATGTTTTATGGTTGTCAGAAACTAAATCGCTTCTTGTCTATCCAGGGAGGTTAAACTCCTCCTCGCTTATTCGAGAACGTTTCTAGTAAACTCTGAGCTAGCTGGCAAAAAACTTAAGTCTAACATAGTCAGTAGAGACCTAGTTAACCTCAGTCCTACGTCTACACTACTGAAGATATTATTCCAATGCGCAGAGCCTATTGGGACTATAGGAACTACACTACAACGCATGCATATATCGACATGAATTGGCAAGTATGCATCATGGCATTAGGGCTGCCCTGTGATGAGACATGCACATACATTGATCACCTCTCATGCACACGCACATGTCATGACTTGGCAGCCATTTTGTTTTTTTCTTATTTACCATTCCAAGATGCCAAAATTGGAGAGGTAAATTAGAGAAAAAGTTGAGTGAACGTGCATGAAATAGAAGTGAGAGACCAAGTAGCAGGTTGCAGCCACCGGGCCAACCAAAAAAGATTTTTTTTTTATAGAAAAGAAGCAGGCTGGGGTTAAAATTTAAAAGAAAATAAACAGTTTGATGGAGGTTGTGAAAGCAACAGAAAAGCTGTGGGGAGGAGGTGCACCCCACAGAGATGTGGGGGCTTGATCTGGAGAAATGGCTAGATATTACATGCACTCTTATGAGAGCTGAATGTAAGCAGTTGATAGATATAAGTCATCCAGTGAAAAGGATGGTAAAGAAGCTGTTCTCAGTGGAGGGGAAGACATAAGAAGAAGTATGAAAGCCATCAAAAAAGCAGGCAAATGACATTGACAAGAAAGCCAATTAATACCAAGCAATGGCTGACCCAAAGCCTACTTCATGGATATATTTTACTGCACTGGAAGCAATAGGTGTCCCAAAGTAGACAGGTGAAGATGTCTGTTGGTGAAATTTTAACACGTACATTAACAAAACCACTCGATCTAGCTTGCCTTTTGATTCCAGATAAAAAGTTCAAATAAAAGCCTGCAGCAGCGAAAAAAATACACAAAATTCATCTATGAGAGAAAGAATTTAATCTATGATCAGTCACTGTAATTTTGTGATGAAGGGTAGTCCAGCATGCATTGCAATGCAGACATTCAATAGGAGGTGGCAAAGATACAGCATACAACCAATAGCACTAGGTGAGACCGTAATATGTCTTTGGGTGGGGCCAAACCCCTCTCTGTATATTTATGTATATGTAGTAGAAATCATTGGTAATAATAGGTCTTGCAGACAATTGTGTTTTCAAGCAAGACCTAACAATACCTCTCTTCCAAACTTGCACTTATTTTTTGAGTGACAAGATATCCGTGAAAATAGTTGAAAGGTCAATATGTACGCTGGGATATGTCAAATTATATTTTTATTCCATTTTGTGTAAAGGGAACATTGCTGTGTCTTTACATCGTTTACCATCTACACTGCAACACAATATTCTGATAATCCACCAAATCAGCTGTAAATAATGTCATCTCACATGAACCCGAAGGTAATATATTTCCGAAATAGAATGACTATTAGAATAAACATACAATGCTAAATAACAGATAGGCTCCAACTGATTCCACAAGGGCTTATTTTTTAATAAGCAAACTAATCCTTGCAAATTTAATTTATCTGTCAGGCTCAACCCTTCTATTTAATCATGCATTTGTACAACTTGACATGATATATGCTTTAATAAGTGCTTGTCTTTTCTGGCAAAATTAGCTTGGAGGTGTCCAAACCCTCATTTGTCATCCTGACCGACCAGTCGGTAGCATTAATGTCCGCATTCCACCCACTTCTTTGTCGAGCAAGTTTCTCACAGTCTATACTACTCACAGTACCTACAGTAAAACGTACTTTTTGCCGCCTTTTAATGCTCCATAAGATGCCTTTGCTTCAGGCTAGTATGAAATTTACATTAACATTGCGCTCTCGTAACTTTAGGGAACTTGGCATTATGCGTGTTAAGCTAAATTCCCAAAATGACACCATAATGCCACATCACATTGTTATACCTCCGTTCGTTGTAACATTTTAGCTCGGAGAGCGAGAACAGAATGCATAACCATAACATGAGTGACTGTTGTTCACGGCAATTGTGCTTTTTGCACTATTTTTTAGCATCCTCAAATCACAAATGAATGCAGGGGCACATTTTGCACTAAAATATACTGCGAAATGGTGGATTTGCATTTTGCGTAATTATATGTACTTTTCTTTAAATTTCGCGAAATTACGCGGAAGCAAATACTGTGCCTTTCGCTCCCTTCTAAATTGCTTCGTCTGAGGAAAAGGATGCAAAGCAAATAGAAAATATTGCCCATGGGATACATCACTAAAATAAGATGATAGTAAGATTAAGACTAAAGACTGCACATTTTTTCTAAAAAGTGTATTTTCCTTAATTTAGAACGAATAAGCCAAAATATTTTTAGGGTTCAGCACACGGAAAAAGTCGTAAATCTGCACATGCTTGTTTCTGATCGAAAACTGGTGCAGATTACCAACAGTTTGAAACTCAGAAAAGTGTCCTTGAGTACGCCTGGAAACATATACTGCTGCATGCATGCAGCGCTGTACATCATGTACAACTGTGCAGGGGAATGTTTTCCCATGAGTGGTAAAGCATGTATCCTATTGAAAAATATCCCACCCCCACAAAATGTGGGCGTGTTCCCTTTTGCTTTCCACCATGTAAAGGGAATACATCTAGCACAAGATAGTAATAAATCCTTTACCTTTTCGGTTTGGTGTCAGACAAAACCTTGCGTTTTTGGTAAAAAAAAAAAAAATTCTTATAAAAAAATACTTACCAAGAGGAGCTTTCAGCAATCCCTCTACATCCATTGACCTGTTCAACTGTCATTCACATTTTTTTCCAACCGCCACCGTTTACAACATGGCCAGTGAATCAATCCACTTGACTGTGGGAAGAGTCGAACTGCGTCCGAAATAAGGCACGGGCACCAAATTGTCCTTATTACTAAATTCATAAGGTAAAAATGTGGCCATGTTTGCAAATTGGGGCAGTCTTTTTTTTTTTTACTTGGAAAGACACATTGTTTAAGTGTGATCTGAACTTGCTGCAGGTGATTTTTGTTTACTTTCAGGGAGGGAAATCACCGGTAAAGCAGATTATAAAACCATCCCACTCACTATCCTGTCAGACCACCCCATTGGACACTGCCTGCCTGCCCTATTGACCAGTCCAACCAAAGCTATTGGGTCCTTTATCTCTGAGGGGCAGGATTCTTCCCAAGCACATTGTCATCATAGATATATAATCTAGTGGCGGTCACCTCTAGGTAGTTATAGTTAGGTCTGCTTTTCCATGGGGAGAGCATTTTTTGGTTTGTTAATAACTCTGGTCCCGTTTGAGGAATCTTCACAAAAGTTCCAAAACAATAGTTCATCCACCGCAGCCCCTTTCTGGAAAGATTCAGGGTGATTCATCAAGTGGGGGTTGAGAAAAAAAGGGAGTCCCAAACACAAAGGGCCTGATTACAAGTCTGGCAGTCTTCCGACCGGCAGACTCATGGTGGGGTAGCAGTGGCAGTCCACCATCAGCCGCATTACGACTTCCAAAGTCGATGAGGCGGTGAACCATTAGCTGCACCTGGGAACAGTCGTTCCCTGTCGGTGGGGAAGGAGGGCAACAACACAATATGCTGAGCAGGGACTGGGGCGGTTCCGCTCAGCATATTACCAGTTCCTGGACTGCCAGGCTTTTCATGGCAGAGCCCTGCCATGAAAAGGCTGGTGGTGCTGGAACAATGGGGGCCCCACAGGGACCCCCACCATGGGGATACATTCAGGAGAGCACAACATGTGCCCCCTATCTGTACTCCCACAAAGTTTCAGCACAGCATGTATGTACATGTCCATGCTGTACTGGAACTTTTTTGCTGTTCTCATTGCGGTGCCTGTTTTCCAGGCACCACCATGGGAATAGCAAAGAATCACACGTTTGGAACAGCGGAGGTGGCATTACGCCAGCTCCGCTGCACCAAATATGTACATTTACCAGGAAGCTGGATCTTGCTAGGCAGATTGTGCTGTTAGGATTTGGTGTAAATCCGTTCAGTAGTTTTTGTGAAATTTCGGGTAAGAAATTCTTGTATATTTTGGCAGTTGGGTCAGCGAGAGTCTCCCTTATGTCCAGTGAGTGCGCAAATAAAACAATGGAGCCCTCTGATTGGTCAAGACGCCTGCTTTTCCTGTGAGCTTTCATGCTCTTGTGGAAGTGAGAGCCTCCAGGGAATCTAGCGAGAGCGAGCGCTCTGATTGAGTCTTGACTGTTGGAGTTTTGGTAATGAAATGACCGGCATTGCAGTATACTGTGAACAATTGCAGGTGCTGTGGGAATTAAGTAAAAATATGGTACCAGTTGTACTCAGAGCATGGGTGGTACAGAGGTCCCCAGGGCTTGCTGCACTGTTTGTGCCACCCTTAGTAACCCAAGTTAACTACTGTAAGTAGGCTTGCCATTGCACACTGCAGGAACAGCGTAAACGGCTCCATTTTGAATTTGACCTCACCGTGTGTGATCAAGTCAATGCACTGCTTGTAATATATGTCAGTCACCCCTAAGCAAGACCTTTTGGGCCCAGGAGGCAGGGTGCATTATATTAAAGATGTGGGTATGCATGTAGGCTTCTATATCCCTATAGTGGCCTTTATCACTTAAAGTACACTTTAAGTGATAGGCGGTCCATAGGATAACGTGGGCTGACACTCCCGTCAAATCAGAGGTTGGCAGCTCTGTAACGGCACAGCCTAAATATGTTGTATTTGGTATAAAATACAGTGCCTTTTCATCCCTGACATGAATCTCTTGTCGAGGGCAATGTGGCATGCACCCCAGTGGCTACTTTAGAGGTTGCCCACCTGGTTGCTCCAGCTTCTCTGTGCTCTGGCTGGCAGCCTGTGCTTGCTGAACAGGATTCTGACTTCCTGCCAGGCACTGTGATCACTTTCAAGCATCAGGTACAAAGGCCTGGGCATGATGGAGGTCACACCTTCTCCCTCCCAGGAAGGCTAGTAAAGTGGCACATTAAGGAGGTGCACTTCAAAGGATGCACCACCTCTGATATCCATCAAGGCTGACTCCCAAAGGAGGAAACAGTCCTCCCCCGGCCTCAGGCACATGTGCACATTGGCAAGTGGGAAATTAGGTATTCAGGAGGTGTATACCTCCAAAAGGCTAACCACACATCTCGGGTGGGCTGCCTGGTCTGTACAGATAGGGATGACTTCTGCCATATTAAAAACTGGTAGAAATAGTAGGTTCTGGGTAAAAAAGGTGACCACCTCAGGGGCGGATTATCTGCTGGTGCAAGCAGCCCATCGGCCTCTTGCAATCACACACCTAACACCCCTAAATCTTGGATTTAAGGGCTACCTCTGAAACCAGAATCTCCATTTTGAACTACCTGCATCAACAAGGACAATGAAGAGACCCGCACCTGCGACAACAGGAGTTGCACAAAGCAAATGAGGGATACTCTCTCCTTGTGGCAGTGATCCTGGAACTACCTGAACAAGACTTGTCGGAGGCTAACACTCAATACCCTCAGACAGAGGGACCCCTGTGAAAGCTTGAAGCATCCTCAGGCTCCCCTGACTTAGTGGCATTAGTTCCCCACAGACTGCAGGTAAAACAATGCTCCTGATCCGAAGAATCGTTGGCCATCGGGCCCTCTGAGTGATCGCCCAAATCCAGGTAGTCTAGTGCATTGTGGCAACTAAAGTCCTGCCGCACACGAAGTTGCAGGCAATTACAGTGTTCCTCAGGACCACCGACATTGAAGTATCTTTTTCCAAGGGTTACCACTGCCATGACTGCTTGGTCGCCAGTCTGGCAAATGACCCCTGCACTCAACGCTGAATATAGAAAGAACTCCATCTGACCTTCAACCGACGTCAGCAACCACCCTGTTGTTGTGTTTTTCCATCTTGTTCCCCACAGCACTGTGCAAGCGGTAAAAGAAGCTCTCCTACGGCTCCCAGGGCAAATCTGCATCCATGCTTTATGGGGCAGATACAATTTAACTGACTGTCGTGGCCTGGTCCTGGGACCCGCATCACCTTTGCTCTGCAAGGGTTCCACGCAATTCAATCCGCAAGTTACCGATTGTCACTAGTGTTTTTTCCCATTGACCAAAATGATAAAGTCTCACTACATTATTTTGCACTGATTTTATATTGCTTCTAAAATATACAACTCGAGTTATACGCAAGCTATGCCAATCATTTTGGTGTCAATTTTAAGATAAAATTCACTTTATCTTTATAAATTGGTGTCAGAATTCTCTTGAGTCGTGTTAATTACTGGTACTCTGAAATGCTCAACACATGTTCCTCCAGTAAAGCCTGACTGCTCTTTGACACACTACTAGGACTGAGCTAAGGATTCATTATTGCAAATCTATGGACCATCTTTGGGGTCTGTGAGAGTACTGCTTGGGAAAGCCGAACCAGCATCACCACATAATCCTCCATCTTCTTACATATATTGTTTATAAAAAAAGGAATGATCTCAATGGACTCTGGCATGATAGTGAATATTAAAAAGGAGTAGGTGAGTTCTCATTACACTCTACGAGTAGAAATGCATATCGTGGCCCTTGTTATTGAGAGGAAGTGTGCAAGACATAAGTACAGGTATTAGAAGAAGGTTAATTATTGCACTCTTGTGGGATCTTGTAAAATAGGAAGGAGTAGGTCTTTGACTACACTCTGGTGTACGGATTTGTTAATGTAGGAAAAAGTCTTAGTCAGTGGCGTCACTAGGGTTGGTGTCACCCGGTGCGAATTACTCATGGTGCATTGCTCACGCCACCATCACGGGAGAACCGCTTAAGCCTCTAGGCCACATTGTGCACAGAATGGCGAGGAAACCCCACCTTCGAAGGATTCAAACCCTCAGTGAAAGCGACTCCGGCAGCACCTCTCCCTCCTTTTCATGGAAGGGACCGCGCAAGAGGGCTCTCAAAAGACAAGGCTGGCGTGACTCGACCGCCCAAAAATCCCCCCACCCAGAGGGTCACCAATGTCTGACACCCAGGGGAGGAATCCAAGCACACACTACCTGGAAATGGACTAACACGACCCCCTTTTATCTCCACGCAGAAAAGTGAGCCCAAGGTTGCAGGGCTCAGCGGATAGCGTGCCTCCCACCCCTGAAAGGAGCACATAACACCCTACGACGCCTTCTCCCTAGATACCAGCTCTCCTCTCATCCCTACGCGCAGACACAGCAACACCCCTAAAGGGTCTCTCTCCTCCCCGAGGATTGTTCACAGTCGAAAACTAGGGAGGATCTCCTACTCCAGATACCCAGGGAGTCTCGTTTCCACCTTGCACAGAGATACTGTTAGTTTAACTGGCTCTCCCTCCCTTGTTACCTCGAGGGAGACTCTCTCATCGGTTCCCCACAGAGGGATGTCACCCTCCCTCCCAACAGCACAGCAGACAGTCTTTGCAAGAGAGGGGGCGGGCACCCATGAGTCGGTATCGGATTGGACAAGCAAACACCTCGAGCACAGCAGTCCAGCCCCTTGGGCATCTGCCCGCCCACGGAGGAGGTGTAGACCCTCAGAATTGGGCCGTTTAGCAGGACGTGCTGCACTCACAGTACTTTTAACTGTCGAACTGTATTTAAAAGTGACAAACTCAGTTTGAGGGTAGAGAAATATGCACACTTAATGCTGTTTAGTAATAGACAGTAAGCTAGCATGATATTGTATAGTAGAACCTGAAATTAAGCCCACAGTCTTTTCTGTATAGACCCTCGTAACATTATCCATGCAAAATAGCGGTTCGGAAGGCTGTAAACTTCTTTGTGAAAAAAATATATATAAATATTGTCGTATATCTGATTTATTATAATCTTCTCTTACAAATAGGGTGTTGCCCGGTAACTATATCGGTACGCAAGGAAAATACACTGCGTCTGCATTGTGATATCAACATTCTTGAGAATATATGCGCTGTGCTTCTTTCTTAAAAGACCATTAGGTAAGAAGATAAAACGGAAATAATAATAACATTAAAGCTGCTAGAGTCGTCTGAACAAGAGTACTAGATGATAAAGTACTAGAATATAATTTACACTTGTGGAGTTAAAATATGGGGAACTTCTTATAGAAAGAACTAGTTGAGGCAATTTGCCCAAATAGATAGAAGAGTTTTCGACCAGATACGGGGAATTCTTAACGGAAAGACCTAGCTGAGGCAATTAGCTTTCGATCAGATATGGGAATAATATTTTCAATTTATTTATTGAATTTAAACAGATAATCCAGGATACAAGACCTTTATACAAAAAAGGAACTAGTGGACTACGGAAGGTTACGTCAGTCCAATCTACATAATTGACCGCATTCTATCTAAATGGTTCCGGTTGGCGGGAAATAAAACCATAGAAGCCCTTTTTATCAGGTAAAAATCTATATGTAGATTTCTTCATCTCCCTTCCAGTAAAGATAGAAAAACTTATAAATAACTGTTTTCAACATTAGTTAAATAATGTATACCATCTATTTTGTTTTAAAAAAGCTCAAGTGACATTTATTCATCAGAAATAAGAAATAAATACTACACTACAGTGACTGCAAGTTTATCGCTACTTGTAAGTACCGTGAGTTACTTTTATTTGATCCACATGATCTAGACTACCTATAATAGATTTCACGAAGAAACCATACATTATTATCACCAATGTTTGACTGGAAGGTAGTAATCTCCATAAGTTAAATTAAAGCTGAATATACCTCTATTCTCTTTGATTCGTACCGACCTTTGACCTCAACTTCCGATTTTATCCTCTAGCTGAAGCCCCAATTCTAACCTTTGACCCCTTGTCCACAATGGAGGAGCCCAATATTGCAAGGAAATGAAAATGATAAAAATCTATTGCTTACTAAATAATGCTCCTCAATTAATTATTGTGATCTTCATGTTTACATAAGGAACCAAATGACAACTAGACTGAAATTAGATTGAAACTTGTGATAGTACAGTATATTATCAGGTTGTAATTATGTATTTCTTTTATATGTATTTCATTTTTTTAGAAATCACGTGGCTGCTCCAGAAGAAGGCGCTGGCCGCCGAAACGCGTGTAGAGATTCATTGTGCCACTTATTTTGTAAATTCTTTATGTATATGTAGGATTCTGTTATATATTTTTATTGGTGATTACACCGCACATGATTTTAATTCTGCTAATCCTGTTATTTTTGTCAATACTTTGATGTATATGAACTGAAACTTGTGAATTATATCTGAAGGTTTTAATTTTTAAACATTAATAAAAATTACCCAACTTTTTAGTAATTTTTCAATCTAGTGTTCCTTTATATTATTATATGTGTTCACTTAAATCATAAGCTGTCTAGGTTGTTTTCTGTCAAGTGCTCCTTTCCCTGACCTAGGAACTTTTGTATCTATGTACTCAGGGGGTCCTTGTTAAACATACACCAATTTTCCCACAGCTTGTCTGTGCAGGGCTGTTCTTTAGAAAGAAATCTTGCTATTTTAAATCCATCACCGTTCATTTCCTTGTCTTATTTGGTCCTCCCCTTCCTATTTTCGGCCTAACATCCATCACTTCATCCTCCTCCAAGTTACATTTCTATCATGGCACTCCAAAAAACTTTCGGTTTTACCGATGAAGAATTTGAATTACTTGTGGGTACATCTACCTCTTTTGGGAGTACTAGTAGAGACTCCAATAAACATGATGACGACATAAAAATATTGATAGATTTGAAGAAGAAATTGAAAAGAATTGAAGCCCATGGGGAGTTTATGCTAGCATATCTACGATTAGGCATCATTCCAATGGGTCTTCGAGTAAGAAACATCCCTGGCCTCTTTGTCCACTATAAAACATTTCTAGACAAATGGAGTAGAATTGCTAGTAGATGCTCGAGAGATTTAATGATGCTAATCGTGGAGACAGCTAAAGAGTTAGCAGCAGAAGTAAGGTCCGAAGTTGAAGATTTGGAAGAAAAAATTAAAAAGTTGGGCAGCGTAGAGAAAGCTATTAAAAAGATTGAAGATTGCAACAAAGAACTTGAATCTTTTACTAGTTACTTAGAGAAAAGAAAAAATGACAAGCTATTAAAAGACAAACGGTTTGCAACAATTGAAAACACCTATCCCTACCTAAAACCCGATTTCTATAAACAAAATCACTATACGTCCGAGACAAGAGATCAACAACAACAACAACAACGTGTAAATACATTCTCGGAAACCTCTGATTCCGAGAATGAAAATAATTATGGTTATTACGAACCAGATCCCAACTATAATCAAGCACAGAATAGAGGAAACCGTAGACAGCCTTTTTTAGGGAACCGAGGGAGAGGCCGGGGACGTCCCAGAGTCCACTTCCAAGGCCAACCGAGAGGAAATTACCAACCTCAGCATTACAACCAGCAGGAAGAGCCACAATTCATTCGCGAAACAAGGAACAGGCAGTACTGGAAGCCGGGAATGTAATTCCAATTTTTAATTTAACAAAAATAGAACTAGATGATCACAGTACCAAATTGCTATCCAAAGGCCTGTCTTATGTCCCACATTCTACTCTTAATTTATTCGAGCTCTATTGTGACATAATTTCCTTTTTCCGCAAAATTCGCTTAAAAAAATTCTTTGCTTCGAATACATCACCTGAAGAAGAACATCGCACCATTAAACCCCTCTGCTTGCCATCTACGTTTAGTCCATCCCTTGAGCAACTAGGGCCAGAAGTGGCAACGTTTGAGCTAGTAGTCCTTAGGAAACTAGACCAGGCCCTAAGATTTATCCCTAAACCAATCTATAACCTAGACAAGGCAGAACACCAAGCCTTATTATCCTTTTCTTCTAATAAAGACCTCACTATTAAAGGATGTGATAAAGGTGGTGGCATTGTAATCATTGATACATGCCAATATGAAATTAACATGCTTAAAATGCTGGATGACCCAACATTTTATAGTCCCGTCAAATCATACTCCGCAGTAAACCTGTCCAAGAGAATTAGGTCTTTAACAAAATCAGCTTTGGACGATGGACTCATTAACATCAAGGAATTTGATTTCCTGAACCATAACGATGGGAAAATAGCATGTATATACGGTCTCCCAAAAATACACAAAAACATCAATAACCCTCCATACCGTCCCATAGTTTCTACTATAGGCACAGCAACTGAATCACTGTCCAAATATGTTGACAACTACCTGCGTCCATTCATACCGAAGATTGATTCATACATACGTGACACAGGTGACATGATACAAAAGACTGAAGGACTGGCCTTTAATCCAAATAATGACTTATTAGTGACAATGGACGTAGAGTCACTATATAGTAATATTCCACTAACAGACGCGATGAGAACAACAGAGTGGTTTATTGACTTACATAATATCCCTTGTCCTAAAACCTTTTTGCTGGCCTGCTTAGAAATCGTTCTAACAGAGAACATATTTGAATTCGGAACCCACGTCTATCGCCAGATCAAAGGAGTCAGCATGGGTGCATCAGTAGCACCATCAATAGCTAATATCTTCATGGCAGCGTTTGAGAATGAATTCATCCAGAATGAAATCGCCCCTTTTTATGAATCTATCTCCCATTGGTCCAGATATATTGATGACATCTTCTTTATCTGGACTGATGGGAGAGAAACCCTGGAGGAATTCATTCTTTGGATAAATGCGGCAAACTCCAACTTGCATTTCAGCTCCCACATTAGTAATGAGAAGGTAGAGTTCCTGGATATTGAAATAACGAATGAAGCAGGAAACTTAAAAGTTGACCTCCATGTGAAGCCTACGGCAAGAAACACTTTGTTGCACTACCGTAGCTTCCACCCAAGAACACAGAAAGATAGCATCCCCTTCTCTCAGTTTTTACGTGTTAGGCGTAACTGCACGAACTTGACCGACTTCGATAAACAAGCATCAAAAATGAGATCCAAATTTATTGAAAGGGGGTATCCTCATCGATTGGTGAGAAATGCATACAAACGTGCACGATACTATGATCGAGACTATCTGTTGAAACCTAAATCCCCAAAACCTAACAAGCAAATAGTATGCATAACGAAACATTCAACCATCAATGCTAAAATAAAACAAGTTATAAACTCAAATTGGCACATTTTAAATAGCAACTGCCCAAATGAACAGCAACTAATTAAACCCCTGTTTGCACATAGGAAAAATAAAAATATTAAAGATTACATTGTCCACTCTCGTTTCAAGCCAACTGCGAATGAAGAGAATCTGGCCCAAAGGTCCATTCTCACAAATAATCCAATTAAAGGGACATTTCCATGTTCCTCATGCACTTCATGTGGAAACATCCTAAGAGGGGAAGAGTTTGTCCATAATGGCCACCTCACAACAGCGAAAGAGATGTGGAACTGTAGAACAACCAATGTGGTTTATTTCATACAGTGTCCTTGCCTATTAGGATATATAGGAGAAACCTCACGCATGATCCAGACACGACTGAGCGAGCACCGCTCAGCCATAAGAACCAAGAAAGTTGCATCACCCATGGTGAAACATTTCTTAGAGAAAGGACACTGTGCGGATGACTTCAAATGGAGAATCCTAGAAAAGATCCATACCCCCGATTCGAAAGGAGGGACAGCCATCCATAAGAAAAGGGAGGTATTTTGGATTTTTGTTTTTAATACATTCCGCCAGGGTCTTAATAGTGAAATTCCTTGGGAACATGCGATATGCTAATAATCTGACAAAGAGACTTTCCTGCTGAGATTTATATGGGAAATGAGATATGTATATAATAGTTCCCTGAATTGTTAGCAAATTCAGTTAGATCATACCCTTATGCTGTGCACAATGATCTAGACTTATACTGTATATTTAAATATCTACTTACATGAACTTCTCAATACATTAAATAGTTGTGGCTCTTCCACACGTAGTGTCCGCCTTAATCGTCTATGCAGGCGTCTGTGAATACACTTAGCACCTTTAAACTTTACACTTAGCACCCTCATATTTCAGAGTGATGGGAGAAAATACATTTTTCTCTTTCCCAAAAATAATTTGTCCTATCTTTTGGGGTCTATTGGAATCATTCTATAGAAAAACTAGAGTCCTATCTGCGGTCTAGAGACATTGACTCAAAGAAGAGTTATGCTGCATATATAAAACTATAACATGAGAGTCCTCTCTCTCTTTCAATGACTTGATGAGGAAAACGACCTTTTTAAACATTCATGTTGCGGTTAATCTTCTGAATCGCTTACATGTAAACAATAATAGTTGTGCTTTTTTAAATGTCGTCTTTCTGATATAATACCAGAAACAGATAATTAAGGCTTCGAGAATCTTTTCACGCTAAAGTCTTTTCTCGACTCCTCATAATAACAACGGTAGTCCTATTTCCACTACTAGTAACAAATGAGAAAACCGCCAGGTGTAACGTATTTACCGAAGTAGTGACGATATAAAAATGCGACCTAACAAACACTCAGCTAATCAAAGAGTATCGCGTCCTAATCGCCATCCCGAAAATCCCGCCGCCGGAAAGAAAGAGCCTTGCCGAATATCTTCGGGTGAGTCAAGAAGAGAAGCCACCCGCTCCCTTCGATTAGCTCTTGTTAAACCGTGACTTACTACAAACTGAAATATCGTTTTCTTCCTTTCCTGTTATTTTACAGGCAGGGAGATCTTTTAATCATTTTTTCGCCACAAAATCCTTAAACCTTGATTATCTCTAAACTTCAAATATCGTAAACATTTGGAAACCGGACCCCTCAATTTTAGGTAAGAATCGTTAATAAACCTGCCTGCTCCTTAAAGAATTGCAGATAAGGAAGAGGGTAGAGAAATATGCACACTTAATGCCGTTTAGTAATAGACAGTAAGCTAGCATGATATTGTATAGTAGAACCTGAAATTAAGCCCACAGTCTTTTCTGTATAGACCCTCGTAACATTATCCATGCAAAATAGCGGTTCGGAAGGCTGTAAACTTCTTTGTGAAAAAAATATATATAAATATTGTCGTATATCTGATTTATTATAATCTTCTCTTACAAATAGGGTGTTGCCCAGTAACTATATCGGTACGCAAGGAAAATACACTGCGTCTGCATTGTGATATCAACATTCTTGAGAATATATGCGCTGTGCTTCTTTCTTAAAAGACCATTAGGTAAGAAGATAAAACGGAAATAATAATAACATTAAAGCTGCTAGAGTCGTCTGAACAAGAGTACTAGATGATAAAGTACTAGAATATAATTTACACTTGTGGAGTTAAAATATGGGGAACTTCTTATAGAAAGAACTAGTTGAGGCAATTTGCCCAAATAGATAGAAGAGTTTTCGACCAGATACGGGGAATTCTTAACAGAAAGACCTAGCTGAGGCAATTAGCTTTCGATCAGATATGGGAATAATATTTTCAATTTATTTATTGAATTTAAACAGATAATCAAGGATACAAGACCTTTATACAAAAAAGGAACTAGTGGACTACGGAAGGTTACGTCAGTCCAATCTACATAATTGACCGCATTCTATCTAAATGGTTCCGGTTGGCGGGAAATAAAACCATAGAAGCCCTTTTTATCAGGTAAAAATCTATATGTAGATTTCTTCATCTCCCTTCCAGTAAAGATAGAAAAACTTATAAATAACTGTTTTCAACATTAGTTAAATAATGTATACCATCTATTTTGTTTTAAAAAAGCTCAAGTGACATTTATTCATCAGAAATAAGAAATAAATACTACACTACAGTGACTGCAAGTTTATCGCTACTTGTAAGTACCGTGAGTTACTTTTATTTGATCCACATGATCTAGACTACCTATAATAGATTTCACGAAGAAACCATACATTATTATCACCAATGTTTGACTGGAAGGTAGTAATCTCCATAAGTTAAATTAAAGCTGAATATACCTCTATTCTCTTTGATTCGTACCGACCTTTGACCTCAACTTCCGATTTTATCCTCTAGCTGAAGCCCCAATTCTAACCTTTGACCCCTTGTCCACAATGGAGGAGCCCAATATTGCAAGGAAATGAAAATGATAAAAATCTATTGCTTACTAAATAATGCTCCTCAATTAATTATTGTGATCTTCATGTTTACATAAGGAACCAAATGACAACTAGACTGAAATTAGATTGAAACTTGTGATAGTACAGTATATTATCAGGGTGTAATTATGTATTTCTTTTATATGTATTTCATTTTTTTAGAAATCACGTGGCTGCTCCAGAAGAAGGCGCTGGCCGCCGAAACGCGCGTAGAGATTCATTGTGCCACTTATTTTGTAAATTCTTTATGTATATGTAGGATTCTGTTATATATTTTTATTGGTGATTACACCGCACATGATTTTAATTCTGCTAATCCTGTTATTTTTGTCAATACTTTGATGTATATGAACTGAAACTTGTGAATTATATCTGAAGGTTTTAATTTTTAAACATTAATAAAAATTACCCAACTTTTTAGTAATTTTTCCGTCTAGTGTTCCTTTGTATTATTATATGTGTTCACTTAAATCATAAGCTGCCTAGGTTGTTTTCTGTCAAGTGCTCCTTTCCCTGACCTAGGAACTTTTGTATCTATGTACTCAGGGGGTCCTTGTTAAATATACACCAACAAACTCAGTTCTATTCAGCAGTACCGCTGACTCTTTTCTTTCAAAATGCACATTGAAGTGAGGCTCCTTTACACACAAAAAACACATTCTGTGCATTGAAGCCATTTAAACACTCCTCTAATATAATGTCATGCCTGTATTGTCAACAAATCGAGTGAAAGTTGATGTAAAAAGTCAGGAGATTGAGACCCATGCTACCGCGAACTGTATTAAAACTATTTGTCAATTGGAAAAAAACCTTGCAACTTTAAAAGAAAGCAGTGTTCTTTGAAGCAGTTTATACGCTTCTAAAGGGGATGCATCCACCGACCTCGAGCACCCATCTACCGAAAACACCCACACCAAGGCTGCAGAGCTGTGTTACACAGCGTAACCAGATTGGTGTCACCCCATGTGATGGTGTCAACCGGTGCGGTCCGCACCCCCCACACCCTCCTAGTGACGCCACTGGTCTTAGTGAAGATGGTGTTTATCAAAGTCTACTATTTATGCCCATCAGCTTGGGAAGAGTTGTGAGTAGAGATAATGCTCTTCCTACACCCTACTATGCACACCCATCATCCAAGAGAGGGGTCTCAACAGATAGGGAAGTCCCGCCACACACCCTACTATGCACATCCGTTATCTGAGGGAGAGATCTGAAAGGAGAGGCAAGTCCCTCCCCCATCCTACTACTCACACTCCTCATCTGAGACAGAGGTCGAAAAGGAGAGGCCAGTCTCTCTTCATACCCTACTATGCACACCCATCATCTGAGAGAGGGGTCTAAAGCAGAAGCGAATCCCTCCCCACACTATACTACGCGCTACCATCATCTGAGCATGTGATTGGCTGCATGCGGGAGGTTGGCCGCAGCCAGGCTCATTGGCCAACCATCCGCCGTACATGGCCAAAGCACGTGCGCAATGGGGTTGCATTTACTTATGCTAATTAAATATTACTTTAAGTTTACAAAAAACTAAAAATTCACTGAATAAACCAAAGTTTAAAGTAACGTTATAGTTAGGTGAATACGTCAGTGACAACATTAATGTTTTGAACTGAAAACAACCACAGAAATTCACCAGTTATAGCTAACACAGCTAACTATAACTTGTGCCCTGATCATCCCGTTTGAGGAGTAGTACAGGTCACTATAAAAAAATAACAACCACACCTACCTTCACGCCGGGTCCAGCTTCTCTGCTCCTGTTGTCGTCAACTCCAGGAACAGGAAGCACCTGGCACACAGGCTCCTCTGAATTGGATCGCTACACTTTTCTCAGACGATGGCAACAATAGCCTCTTGGAACATTACACATCTCAAGCCGCTGAAGAACTCCTGGACTGCAATCTCCAAGACCTGTAAGAAACTCATGTTATTCCTGGATGGATTTTTTCCAACTTTTTTTACTTTTTCCTTTACATTTTTTATGATACACTTCAATCCTACTACTTTGATGTAATAACTTTCTAAGTATACTCAGACATTTGAACTCTATCTTCATTATTACCCCTTATGTCTCCACTCAAACCAGGGATCAGTGATATATGGCCTATGCAATACGCTATTTACTTGCTAAATTAGCCTAAACCAAACACCCATTTAGAAACCACATCTATTCTTTGTACACACACCTCTCTGCCTGCCTGTTATTCATGAAGCCCTTTCATACAAATTTACTCATACACAGCCTCTGCTCACAACCTGATGATAAAAATGAAAAAAGACAACTTTGTTTAGGAACTGGTTGGCACTGTGTAGTAATCATACCCTACCTTTATTTTCATTATACAATTTAGTCATTCATGTCTTGACGCAAGCTTTGGGCGGGGACTCCGGGAGCAGACACATGCCCGGCAGTAAACCCAGAGTTCAGACACCAAATGCCACCAGCAATCATCATAAGGGGGAGGCGCAGCCAGACAGCAGGATGCCAGTGCGGACATGGCACTACGAGGGTCCAGCAGGTGCTGCACAAAAAACACGAACTCAATGTGCTAGAAGTGGTGTCGCCCTCATGTGATTTGTAACCTTTGCCTCAAATTGTAAAGCTCCCTGATATCCTTCGGGATCAAGTTTGTGCTATATAAAACTTTATAAATGAAAATGAAATGAAAATGGTGAAAACTTTACAGATTGCACATCTTCTGAAGCAAAACAAGCATATGTACATAGCTAAATACCTGGTGCACACAGTCTTCTTTGCTACGTAGAAATTGTCATGCTGAGACAATTCTGTCTAATAACTCAAGGCAGCTTACAATACTTGTAAAATCTTGGTCCTGCAGCAAAGCTTTACTGCAGGGCCTAAAAACCTGTGAAACAGAATAGACATAGGTTGTCAACTGGCACCTGCACACAGGGTTACTCTTACATCCAGTCTCCACACTCAACCAAATTTCCTACCATGGGACCTGTATGAAAACACATATACAAAATAAAATCAAAAAATATTTAAATTAACAACAGTCCATAAAATTATTATGAAGAAATCAGTGTATTTTCATATGCAACATGAATAATACAATCAACAATACATAACATATAAATGACCTTTCTGTACATGTACTGTGCACTGCCAGTTACCGTGAGCTACAAATAGGTGGTGAATGCTTAGGCAAAACAAGAGTAAACACAATTTTCAGTCTACTTGTGTTAACAACTTTGGGTTTGATTCACAAACTGAATTTCATAGTACGTAAAGTAGCAGTACTACATATTTACTCAGCAAGCGATTCACAGAAATGCATATGGAGAGCTCCACATCCACCTCCACTATCTTTTCCATGCGGAATCTTTGCGAATGTAAGTTTAGTACTTAGTAGTAAATGGGAGAGGGACCGGGGCAGTGGCGGGCGGGACAGTGGGGAATATCTACTACTAATTGGGAGGAGTTTAGGGAAGTTTAAGGAGGGGTTTGAAGAGGGACGTCCTAATACAAACAGACATCCACATAGGAGAAATACAATTGTTAAACACAAACTACATTCAATAATTACGACAGCCCTGAAAGTGTCCAAGAGGCTTAAAAGTACTCCAGCCCAGCCTTGGAGTAAGCCAAGCACCACACTTGGTCTACAACTATCAGCGCAACAAACTCCCATTGAAAAAATTGGAGATAGGGAAATAAAATAGCACCCCATGTATGAACCTGTGTTAAATTGATTAAATTATTTCAACATTCAAATATATATAAATATATATGTAAATTTTGGGGAGTGATTACTATGCAGCCCAAAAAAGCTCAGCCCCTCAGTTTACTTTCCGACCGCCGCATTAAAATGCTGGCGGTCGGAAACTAAACTGGCCGGTCATTCCAGCTGTCTTCGGACGGGCTCAAGGAGTCCGTTGGCCACTTGGAACCGGCTCGTAATCCCAAAGGGCGGGCCTTTCCGCTCTTGGGATTACGATGCACGGTTTCCTGCATGGTCTCCATGCCGGCCTGTCCGACAAGGAAACCATGTCAGAAAGCGTGTTTGTGGGCCCCCAGCAAGGGTCCCCTTGAGCGTACGGCCTCCGGTTGGGGGCCGAGGGTGCACCTATAGTGCCCCACTTTGTGGTGCCTGCCACAGTGTGCAGCGATGAACCACACATGCCATTTCCCTATGGGAGCATGTATTACAGCTGGTTTACAACCTTAGTGCATGCTCCCATAAGGAAATGTAAGAATGCAACGAACAGTATGCAGTCACATCCTAATTAGGTGGTCAGAACCGCCGACCGGAGTTCGGAGTTCCGGAGCCGACCGGAGTTCGGTCAGCCCCAGGACCGAGACGGTGTCGGGCGGACTTAAGTCAACCCAACATCGTAATAAGGCCCTTTATGTTTAAAATATTACTATTTAACTTTTACCCTTTTATTAAAATATTACAAATATTTTTAGTTAATTCAACATATAAATGAAACAAATGTTACTACATATTAAATGAACATGAAAAAGTTATTATAGGTGGAATGTTGTAATTATTTTTGTAAATATTTATAAATTGAACTAATATATTTAAAATAATTCATTATTTAATACACATTTTATCTGATGAGTTAATGTGTCGCAACATTTTCCTTTATTGGTTCAAGGTTAATAATACATTTTTATAATGTACGTACATTTCTATTTTATATTAATATATTTCAAAACATTTAAAAAATGAATAATGATTTGAACAATATTTTTCTACTTTCCCATAGAAAGATATTTGACTCAGTTGTGGAGATCTCCACCTATGTGTAACTAGCAGTAGCTTTGTACTAGTAAATCCTAATGTTGGAGGCTCCAAATCCTGACTTGAGGCAATGGAGACATTTAAGTTTCCACCTAGATGTAAATCTACATTCCAAAATGGTGTAAGGTAAAATGATGCAGCAGTAGCAGTAGATTTACACATAAATAAATCTACATGTGGAAATTTACTTATGTGAATCAGGCCCAAAATTCTAACATGGCACAGCTACCCTTTGCATCTGTTTTTTTTATTCTGAATAGATATATGTGGTCCTGTAATGCTTTGTATGCAACATTGATGGAGCAAGGTTTCGCATGTAAAGCGACTTGCTTGTATTCAACCCTCTCTAATAACTCATAATGTACTAACTAACATGTTTTGTCTTATTAATATTGCATTACACAACATATTAGGTATCTAGAAGAAGCTTGTCTATGTGCTTTTACTAACCATAATCCGCTTGCACTAAAATGGCTGCTGCTACATGGGATTTCTTACTGCGCATGTGTCTGTCACACTCACGTGACATGACGTATCTTTCGTTTGAAGGGAAACTTTTGCTTCTGTGCACTAGAAATAAGATGGCTGCCATGTGTTATTAACGTGCAAGAAGCTTGCATAGCTGCTTTTGCTAAGCTGTTCGTTCTGCCTAATATCTAATGCAATAGTTAAAATAAAATAATGGGAATAGAGTAGTGATAAGTGGTATACAGAACATTTGTTTATTCTTTGTTCTAAAACTGTTTGTTTTTTATTTTTTACATGTAACATTTCGGGCCTGATGAAACCCCACTGCACCCATTTTGAACATGCGCACAAGACTCCAAAAGCTCAAGAGTCATTGGCATTGAATGGAAGCCAAGTCCAAACTTGCGAGAAGATGTGCCTGGGAGTGTGAACTTTCAACCTCAGGAGAGGAAGATGGACTGTACAATACTGAACGCTATTGTTACTGATTGATACATTCATTGCCGGGTGGAATTAAAGTGCATGGGAAAATAAAGTTATAGGCGGGAATGTTAACTTTAATATCATCAAGAAAAGTTTCATTTTTGGTATGGTGTGATGACCTCTCCTCTCTTCTTGTCCAATCGAAATTGGGGAACCTTACACTTGCAACATTTGGGGGTGGTACACTGACCTGGAAAATAGTATAATTAGGGTAGGTTTAGTTAACTAATTTGTCCGACTTGTCCGAATAGCTGACCTGTCACTGACCCAATGCACTCAATAGGTGATCGAGAGCAGAGGTGCTGGCGGAGCACTCTGTCAGAAGATTCGATAACGCAATCGGGGTTCGGGAGCAAGGGTGCTGGTGGAGCACTCTAACGGAAGATTCGATAACCCAATCGGGGTTTGGCTGTTAGCTGCAGAGAGGGTTGTAGCGCTGGCGTAGCAACTTTAACTGTGGGTGCCGGTCTTAGCCTGTGGTGGTCCTGTCCTGATCCAAATTTGGCTGCACCTGTCCTGATTTCTGGTCGGCACCTGTTGTCTTGCTGGCACTTGCGCTTATGGGGTTCTATCTTCTTACCGACCCGTGGCCAGGGTTAGTTCTTCACACCATTCTAGGTAAATATTCTATGTGGCTATGTCATCGTACTGTTTCCTTCTCTCTTCCCACAATAATGTCAAATGCGTAAAGACTGCCTTATAAAATCTTTGCACATTCTCATTCTAATCGTTATTTTCCTGATCGAAAGTTATCTGGTTACAAATGTTGGGATTATGACTTTCAAAGAATTTTAGATAAAGAGTTTAAACTGTTCCCGAGTTTGTGGTTATTATATGAGTGCAAATGTTATTTTTCTACCTATTTTCTTGCTAACTCCCTGATCCTTTAGGACTTTTAGGTACCGGTGACTAAGATTGGTAAGTCAATGGTATAGGTCCTAAAAACGTATTTCTATAAATCACTGATTAGAGGAAAGTGCACAGGTTACCTGATTAAAACTCATCATATGTTGCTTTATGGGCCCAGGTGAGTATGGTAAAACCGAGTCGGGTGACCTGCTCGCTCTATCAACATCAGATGCAACTATACAACCTTTAGTTTTCTCTAATGAGAAGCTATGTTTTATCACTTTGATTAAGAGAATTTAATATCAGATAATTCTGTACTCCTTTGCAAAAGTCGCTCTTCTTTAAAAAATCTCTAGCTCAATAATTGTGTTGACAGCACTTCTGGTGCCGTGCAACTTCAAAAGTAAACGTCAAACAAAGAAACACTACCTTCAAGACAATAATAACTGTATTTCAGGTGTCCTTAATTGGGTGAATATTGTTTCAAGCTAGGAAATGAACAGTGATTTATTAAAGTGACGACCGAACAGTTTATTGCATTACACTTTATTTAATATTGCTTGGCATATCAATTATTATCTAAGGGGTCTATTCGCAAACTGCATTTTGTAGTACATCAACCTGTGGTACATGAAGTAATACTATTTACTGCTCCTCATGTACATCAAAATAATGCCCAATTACCTATGGGTGGAGACCTCCGCTTCTCCTATTTTTTCTGTGCTGAGATCTCTGCCACAGTGCCAGGGAACTCTGCATCCGTAAGCCTGAGATTTATTAGTAAATGTGAGAGGCAGAAGGGTAAATGTCTAGAATATGGAGTATATTTATTATAAAATCAAGCACCATACATGGCCACTCATGGGTACCGCAGCACACTCTCATAGAAAATAAGAGAATCAGGGACTTAACACTTCCTAGGAACTAAAGTTAAATCAATATAATTGTTTAGACTTTTTATGTATGTAATGAAGTAAAAAATAACATTTATATTAATTCATAATCAATTATGTAATTAATAAAGTAAAAATATATGTGTATATATATAAATATGAAACTAGTGATTTAATGTATGTTTATTAACTCATTTAATTAGCTTACAATTGAATAAAAACGTAATTAAAAAATGAAATTAAATAAAACATACCCATTTGTTAAAAAATGTAAATAAATTATAGCATAATAATAATAATTATTATTATTATTATTATTATTATTATTATTATTATTATTAGTATTATTATTATTATTATTATGATTATGATTATGATTATTATTATTATTATTATTATTATTATTATTATTACCATTGTTATCATTATTATTATTAATAATACATACACATAATAATACATATTAAATAGAATGGATAACATTCCTGGTTGGCATCCTTTAGAATTATTCTTTAAGAAATATAATTAATTAAACAAATCTAATTTAAGTAATTATTTAGTATATATTTAATGCAATAAGTTAATATGATGTTGCATTTTATTGTAATAGTTCTAGGTTTATAAGAAAATATTTTAAATAATTTTACCCTCATAAACACGGGTCCAGGTGGGCCTGCTTCACTGTGCTTTGGGTGTGGGCTTTGCCAGAAGCGGGATGGGACCGGCGGGCACAAAAACCAATGGGCAGTGAGTCTGCGACACCAGCGTCTGCAGGCAAATGACAGAGGGGCTGCTTGCATGTCCACAAAGAGTACTTTTAGCAGCGGAAACAGCTAGACTTGCTTCCTTAGTACGAGGACCGAGGTTGGGGAGAATGGGAGGAGAAATGTATCAACAGGCTGGAGTTAAAGAATAAGGCCTAATTGTACAACTAATTATAACTTGGCCTTAGCCATAAAAGAACACACCAAGTGCCCTCTACTTCCCCACGCTTGGGGAAAACTTTGATCACCATAAGGGGGAGCCTCTGTTCTTGAGGTCAGAGCCCACAATGAGCTTTCGACAGGCAATGGAGAGGAGCTGGTAGTTCTTCGGTAGATGGCGGACACTTACCAAGGGTCTCTCTCCTCTTCTCGCATCAAATTGGACACTCCACCACTATTTCTACTACCTCTGAATAGAAACATAGGAATTCAAAGTGTACCAACTAGCTTTTAAAACAGCATAAACATAGTATAGAACCGCGATGTCTAGCAATAAAGGATCCTGTGGATCGCATCATACTAAGATGGACAAGTATGCCCAGGCTAGACTTGAAGTGTTGGCTCCAGGGAGTGAGGAACGCCATCAACAGGCGCCAGTGGTGGAAAGGGAACCAACATTGCAGTAACGTCCAAAGCAACTCCTGAGAATCAGGGTGATGCACGAATGGGTCCACCTCTTGACATCCCAAACTCTGAATATATATACACAGAGTAATGAGGCGATCAAGCGAGGGAAAGAAATTAGGGTGGTAACAAAGGGGAATGGGATACCTACAAATCAAAAACACACAGTTAATATAGTCCTTAACACTGACTTCACTCATATAATCTCACTAAATGGAGAGTTACCTGAAAACAACCTAGAAAGTTTGTCGCTGTGTTCCTCTCTATCACCAGTAAAGATACAGCTCTCAAACTGGAAAGATATGCACCTATAACAACAAAGCAGAAACAGTATACAATTCCATTCACTTCAGCTCCTCATATAGAAGGGAAACCAAGCTACACAAGCGTATCCTCCTTTCGTAATCCAACAGAAAGAAAGAAAAGAAACCAAGAAGAAACTGTTGTGTCTCTTTTTGAAGTTATGATACTGAGTTACAGCACTACACTACCCGAATCTTTGATCCTTTGTCCAAATGAGAGACACGCCAAAACGATTGCATCCTGTAGCCTGTACACCGGAGAAATCACCACACAGAGCCCACTGTATTGTCTTGGCTAGTTCAGAACATCAAGAAAACCAATAACCTACTTCGTTATATGAAGGACAAAAAATAATAAATGATCAAAGCATCAGCCATGGAAAGACAATGACAAAAGTATGGTTATAAGACACCAGCAATAATTTTGAAAGCTGATACCTGATTTCTGCAGGACGCGGAAGTGCCAGTAATTTACGGATCCAATCCGGTCCAACACTGCCACTCGAGCCCGAGCAGCACTAGGATCCCAGCAGCCATGGATTCCTTCATGTAGCTCTAGGCAACCGGACAACAAAATAAGAGATTTTCCATGGGAGAGCAGACAATCGCCGCAGCTGTCAAGGAAGGCCTTATACTCCGGTTTTCTTGATGACTCCGGAATACCCCTTGCACCAATAGCTCATTACTTCCAAGCAGAACACTCGCACAAACCATCGAAAAAGCAGAAGTCTCTGCTTCCTAGCCCACTCCAGCATAGCTCACCTTTGTCAGCAGACTTCCCGAGTGAGCAAGCAGCCCACAGTCTGCTGAAGGCAGAACCCCTTCACCAACTCTAGAAAGGTTCCGAACCAGCTCCGAATCCTCGGGCCAGGCAGTCCTAGATATCACAGGAAGTGTCTGGAATTGTGCATCTGCACAGACTCGCTTCCTCTAACAAACACAAATTACACACACAGCTCAGTGTGCGTAATTGGTTAATCGATACCAATAACCCCTCCCATGGTAGAAGGTGTTCTGGGAGTTGAGGTACGCTGATGCAACCCCCAGGGAATGTCTTGTAGGCACGAGTGCTCAGTGCCTGACAATTGCAAGACGTCATGGCAGCAATTCAGGGGGTACGTGAGACTTTGGAGAGTAAGATAGATGCTGTCACTACGGAAGCCGCCCTGATGCATGCAGACTTGTGTAATTTGGTGGGCTCGAGTGATAATAGCAGACGATTTGATTGCAACACAACAATTGGAAACAAAGACACTTAAAGCCCAAGGTCAAGAACTGCAACAAACCGCCAGTATGTTAGAGGCCAAGATGGAAGATTTTGAAGGACAGTCCCATCGCAATAACATATGCATCCTGGGTGTACCAGAATGGGCGGAAGGTCTGTCAATGGACCTCTTTGTTGAAGACATGGTGCTGAAACAACTACAGCCTTGTGGCCTCTCCAACAACTTTTCGGTAGAGAGAGCACACCGAGTACCTGGGGGCCCGCCGAAGACAGGGGCTTCCCCATATCCAATTGTTGCATGGATCTTTAATAATAAAGACAGAGATGTGATCCTCCAGTCAGCACGAGCTGAGCCTGCACTTAAACTTGACAATGCTAATGTTACGTTCTTTCCAGGTTTTACCCTCTGGGTCCAGAAACTAAGACACTCTTTCTTAGAAGTTAAAAAAAGATGCAAGACGAGGCTTGAAATGCAGTATGATTTTTTCCTGCAAAACTCCAAGTGGACTCAGAAGGCAAAACTTTGTTTTTTGTAACTCCAGAGGAAGCCTGGAATTAGTTGGATGGCTGGAGACAGGTTAAAGATAAGCGATCACGATTTCAGAAACCCCAAAAGTAAAAAGCCTCCTCGCACAGAGTCAAGAATGAAATGATGGACAAACACTGGCGGAATCAGACACAGAAGTACCCTAGTCCTGATGGTAGGGTTGATTCTATCGGTATGCGGATACCATGCCTGAGACACTGTTGGTGCCTCGCCCTCTCCTTCTAAGGGAGTGAGGCAAAGTGACTGTTTGCATCGAACCATCTAAAACACGCTGATATAATTGTCATTTGCACCATATACTCACTCTATAGTGAGTCTACGCTCCCCTGCGAATAGGTAACATGGTAGCGTTTAACAGGCACTCTGCAAAGTTGGGTGGTGTGCCGTTTTATGTCCACTGTGCAGGGAGGCAGGGAGGGCGGGGAACTTCTTTTTTTGTTGTTATTGGTATTTCCTATATTGTTTTAGGAGGTTACATTTTTATTGCAACAGTGATGGCTCTTCCCATACAACCTGTTATGTGATATCACTAAGACTGTCCTGGCTGTTCCCTGGCACAATATTAGAGCTATATATGTCTTACATGGCTGAGACGAGAGATAAACCTCTGCTTACCCTGCAGTCCCAGTACAGTGTCACAAGTGTTGACATCCACTTCATATCCACAGTGTCGAACCCTGTGCCGACATGTAGTTTTAAATTTCTTTTATGAAAAGTTAATGGCTTGTGGGACAAGATAAAATAAGTGTAGTCTTACAATAGCTGAAAAGACATGCCCCGACGTGGTCTCCTTCAGGAGACCCATCTCCAAGGTACCACTTACTGCACCCTGAACAGATGGGGTATAAATTAGTGGCAAATGCAGAATATACAAGAGGCTCCAGAGTAGAGGGTATTTTTGTCCGTAAGTCCTTCCCTTTCACTATGCGACAAGTTGCACATGACCCTCATGGTCGGTTTGTGGCCCTCACAGGATGCTGGGAGGAGTGTCTGTTCAATTTTTTCCCCCCAGACTACACACCATAGCCTTTGCAGACATGAGTACTTTTATCCTTAATCTCCCAGGTGAATTGGTAATGGGTGGCGACTGCCACGCGGTCGTCAATGGTGAGATGGAATGCTGGCCTAAATGCGGCACTGAAGTAGCGGGGAAGTAAAAGACAAATTTTCTCTCAGGAATGGTTTTGGTCGATATATGGCGGACACTGAAACCCAAGGATCGTCAATACATGTTTAGACTCTGGAGCACATAGGTTCACCTCCCAGATAGATTACATATTTGCCCCAGTGAACCTTCTCCCGGCCTTCCATGATATCCGCTACTTAACAAGAGGTATTTCGGACCACTCTCCAATCTAGGCAACATCTGGCTGACAGCAAAAGCATTCTGGACACGTACACCCCCTGAACCCCTGGTACCTCAAACACCCACATATCAGGGTGGCCATTCAAAAGTCTACTGATAATAATTTTGGAGACAAGTGGGATCGGTGAAACAGGTAGGGGTCCTATTGGATGCGTTTAAGATGGTAATACAGGGACAGGGTATCTCCATCATTGCAGTTTATAAGAAAGAAAGAAAAAGAGGCAAAGTTGCACTCGCTTGAACAAGAAATTCAGATTTTAGAAACTGCACTCTCTGCTGAGTCCCAGACAGATCTCCAACACCGCTTAGCGCTTAAACAGAAAGAATATAAATAGTAGCAGTGGAAGCAGCCAAAGCAGGTTACAGAGCAAAACAATATTGTCCTTACGAATGAGGCAAATTTTTATAAAGCGCAACGTTCACTCCAAGGAGCATCTTGACGCTATTGGACAAAGACCAAAGAACAGACAGGGGGGGGGGAAGAAGTACAGGAAAGAGGAAGCCCGAAAAGGGATCAGATTAGTGCTAAGATCTCCTGATCCGTGGTACTAAAGATCCAGGTTTTTAGCAGTTTTCTGAACAGGAGTTCGTTGCTGGTGTGTCTTAGTCGGGAGGGCAGGTAATTCCACGCTTTTGATCCCAGTGTGGCCAGGGTTTTTCCTCCTCGTGTTTTCATTTTAAAATGAGGGTTGATGAGTAAGTTCTCATTGGAGGAGCGCAAGGTTCGTTGTGTTTTGTAGGGTCTAAGATGCTTTCTCAGATAGTGTGGCCCACTTCCAATAGTGGCTTTATAAGTGATGGTTAGGATCTTAAACAGGATCCTTTTATGGATAGGTAACCAGTGGAGGGTTTTTAGGGCGTCGGTCGAGGATGACCGTTTGGGAAGTCCCAGCACCAGCCTAGCGGCGGCATTTTGGATCACCTGCAGTCGTTTTATCACCATTTTTTTTGTTCCTGCATATAGACCATTGCCATAGTCAAGGCGGGATAAAATTAGGGCCACTGCAACAGTTTTTCTAGCGTGTAGGGGAAGTAAATCAAAGAATTTCCTTAACATTCTTATGATTTGGAAACAGGTACCTGCGACTGTGAGAGCCTGTTTGTGAAAAGAAAGCGTGGGGTCAAATTTAAAACCTAAGTTTTTGGCCGTGTCTACTGTGGCGGGTGGGGGATCTGAATTGCTGGGCCACCACAGGATGGGGTTAAAATGGTTAGCTTTCCCAAACAGCATAATCTCAGTTTAGGAGCTATTGCACCTGAGATGGTTTGAGTCCATCCATTTCATGACCGAGGTGAGGCAGTGGTGAAATTTTTCTTCTGCTGCGGTAGAATTTTTATCCAGAGTGAGAATCAATTGGGTGTCGTCAGCGTAACTAATTGCTTCGATGTCAAAGGAGTCAATCATTGTAAGCAATGGGGACATGTAAAGATTAAAAAGGGTCGGACTTAAAGATGAGCCCTGTGGGACCCCTGAGGACAGTTGTTTTCCTGTTGATTTATATCTACCCAAAGTGACGACCTGGTTCCTGTTTCTGAGAAATGCGGTTAGCCATTCATGGGCTTTATCATTTATTCCCATTTGTTTGAGTCTGTTTATTAAGATGTTGTGGGAGACGGTATCAAAGGCCGCGGAGAGATCCAACAGAATCAGCACCGCTTCTTTGCCCTGATCTAGCGCCCATTTTAGGGTGTCAGTGGTGTGGAGCTGCGCTGACTCTGTTGAATGCCCTGCTCTGAAGCCTGATTGCTTAGGGTGAAGGCAATTGGAGTTTTCTAGAAACTCGTTTAGCTGTGTGTTCACCACTTTCTCCGCTATTTTACTCAGACATGGGAGAAGGGAGATGGGTCTTAGGTTGGAAAGTGTGGTGGGGTCTGATAATTTCTTTTTTCGGAGTGGTTTAACCGCGGCTATTTTCCAGGACTCGGGGATTTTTGCTGTTTTAAATGTAGAATTTATAATTTGATTTATGACCGGGTTAACAGTCTCGATTAATGCGTGAAGGATCTTAGGCGGGCAGGGATCGAAAGGGGACCCTGATTTGATTGCTAGAATAGCCTTCTTAGATTCTTCTAGGCTGATTTCTTTGAAACATTTTAGTTCTACTCTTGGACCTGGGTTTTGGGCTAATGGGTCCTGAGCTAAACAGTCAGTAAAATTGTTTTTTAGCTCACTGATTTTATTTTCAAAGTATTCTTCGATATCATTACAGAGTTCCTGTGAAGGGGGTATTTCAGAGTCTAGGCTAGCTGGGTGCGTAAAGGATTTGACTATTGTAAAAATAGTCTTTTGGTTATCATCTGCCCTTTCAATGAGGTGTGTATAATGCTTCTTTTTTTCCAGCCTTATTTGTAGATGGTAGGAGTTTAATCCTAGTCTGAAAGAATTCAGTTCCTCCATTTTGTAGTGCTTTCTCCATATTTTCTCCAGGTTCCTGCACTTATCTTTCATGGCTTTCAATTGAGGTGTGAACCAGGGGGCTGACTGACGTTTTGTATTCTTGCCATTCTTCCACGGTGCTAGCGTATTTGCTATTGAAAGCATCCATTTGTTAAACAGATCATTGTCCGTGTCTGGATCGTTTGTTAGGGTGGGTTTAGAAGATTCCGCAATATCTAGCAAATTGGGGCTGGCTAGCAAATTTTTCCAGTTTCGGACAGGGGGTTGATGATATCTTTCCCTTTTATGGGTCCATGTTCATAGCATAGGTTAAAAGGCACTAGTTTGTGGTCAGTCCAAATAAGGGTGGACGGGGGGGGGGGTAAGAGATAAAGCGAGTAAACTCCTGGCATGGTTAGACAGGAAAGAAATAGCAGCCCGATGGGTATCCGAAATAGTACCTGTGGTGGGAGAGAGAGTAAGGGACAGACAACGTATTTGAGACAAATTTGCTAAATATTATGCCTCTCTATAGACTTCCTCCTCTGAGGTCTCCTTGGAAGCTAAGTGTGACTTCCTACACAGCTTTAAAATGCCCAGTTTAGTGGCAACTGAGAGAGACCTCTTAGACCAGGACCTCACGGACAGTGAAATCTCTCAGGCCATTCGAACATAAAAAGCGGGAAAGGCGATGGGTCCCAATGGTCTCCCCATTGAATTGTATAAGCTCACCACTACTAAGATCCCCTACCTTAAAAAGATGTTTCTGAAAAGCTGTGAAAGTGGGACATTACCACTTGATTAGCAGCTAGCCAAAATTGTAGTCATTCATAAAGTAGGTAAACCACCTGAACTCTGCTCTTCATACAGACTGATTTCGCTACTTAAAGCAGAAGTTAAAATTTTGGCCGAACACTTAGCCACCATATCAATCAGGCTTTATCCCAAGTAGAAACACTGCACTGAATCTAAGGCAGCTGTATGGAGTTTTAGGCCGCACAATAACACTCCAGGAAGACACAGTGATTGTGTCCTTAGATGCCTGAATGCCTTTTGATACGATTGAATGGCTTTGCGTTTTTGCAGTTCTTGAGAAATACTGTTTTGTGCAGAAATTTCTATCCTGGGTCAGTTTATTATATAAAGATCCCTTAGCTAAAGTAGCAGTCAATGGGGGGTTGTCACTTGCTTTCCAATATTGGAGGCGCACGAGACAAGGTTGCTCCCTCTCCTCGTTAGTTTTTTTTTTTTGGGGTTCGTAAGATCTTTATTCACAGTTTCGATAGTACAAAGTCGTGTGCCTACAACCCTGAGGCCGGCTGCTTTTTCACAAAAAACAGGTAATATACGTATATGACACAGCTATTCAGCCGACAACCAGAGGTCCGGCAGCAAATCAGCCCAAGTGAACATATGGAGACAATGATTTATAACATACATTTATATAGTATCTTACTTTTACGTTTTTAGATAAAACGTAACATAACTATTGGCTCTGTAGAATGAAAGCATATACTGAATATTATTGTCAATACGTAGGTTGCTGTTAAAGGCCATCGTTGGCATCCCACCTTCCCTACCCTCTACCTCAGGCCCCTCTACTCTCCTATCAGTGTCCCTCTCTGTCAATATTCTGTCGGCGGGATAGCGAAATACGTCCCTCCTCGTTAGTTTTTGCCATTATGTTAGAACCCCTGGCAGTCTTGATACGGGGGAAACCCCTTAACAGAGGGCTTAAGTGTACGGAAGATTGGGAAGATAGGATCTCCCTCTATGCAGAAGATATTCTACTCTAAGTAGCGAGTCCGTACACCATACCTCACAGAATATTATATATTTTTAACTCTACAACAAATACTCTTGTTACACGATAAATTGGGATAAGTCTTTACTTTACATATTCACAGGGATAGGAGTGTGGTTACCACGACAGTGCAAGACTAAGGTATTCACAGAGGGATTTTACTACTTGGGACTGTATATAACTAGAGAATCACAAACCTTCCAGGAACTTCAATTGGAACCCCTATTACAAAGACTGAGAATTGAGGTCCAACAATGGAGGGCCTGCCCCTGTCCATGACAGGAAAAGCAGCTCTATTCAATATGATGGCACTGCCATGCTTTCTTTATATATCACAAAATACGCCATTCCTAGTACCCCCTACATATTTTAAGGAGGTAGAGTCCCTTACCCAAATGTTTTTATGGGATGGCGGGACTCCTAGAATATTACTAATAAAGATGTCTCAGAGCTGGTATGATGAAGTATTTCACTCCTGGCCATACAATACTATTGGGTGGTCCAATTAGCTGTGATAAATCACTGGGTTCATGTTGCCCAAGAGACTCCAGCCTATAGAATGGATCGTCAGAACATGCAACCGGAGGGTTACCTTAGAGCACTTTATGGTGAGATTAGTAGTATTACATGCCCCATCCTGAGTGCGCGACGGGCCGTCTATGGCAGATCACCTCAACAGCATTGGGATGGCGAGGTAAGATCACCCAGATGACACCTCGGTGGGAAACTGCACAACTGGGCGTGCAGGCGAATTACCAGGGCTTTAAGAAATGGGATTTGATGGGTATCTCACAAGTTATAGACCTGTGGGCAAATGGAACGGTGAGATCCTTTGAGGACCTTAGGAAGAAATACCAATTGACACCCACAGAACTATACTGATATCACCTATGGGGAGAGTAATTGCAAATGGAGCAGAGTTGCCAGAGTCGGCACCACTGGAAGATAGATTACTCAATGACTTTATGCTTAAGAGCGCTATCTCCTTAACATACCGTAAATTAATAAATATCTCCCCAGACCCACTGCTTCGACTTCGAGGAAGATGGGGAGAGAATCTCGGTCAACTTGATGAAAATGATGAAAATGAGTTTCAGGAGGTGCTGTCTTCCCCCAGGGAGGTGGCAATACGTGCTCGTTTCCGATTGGTGCAATTGAAAGTCATTCACTGAATTTAATATTCCTCTACAACCCTAATTAAGATGGGAAGGACTAAGTCAGCGGGGTGCCAGAGAGGGTGTTGATTAGACAGTATCTTTTTTCACCAAATGTGGGAATGCCCAGTCCTCCAACTCTATTGGAGCAAAGTGACAACACGTATGGGGCAGGTATGTGAAAGCACTGTAGAACTCTCACCAAAGCAGTGCCTACTAAATATATGGGATACAACTGATCTCTCAGCAACTGGCAAATTGTGGGTCAGGCTCGGGTTCACTATATCCAAGCGTAATACAGCGAGGATGTGGAGAGTTACGACTGCACTGAGATTATGGGACTAGGAAAATGACATGGACTGGTGCATGCAGGTGGAGAGGGTGGTTTATGAGGGGGGGTGCTCACTGAAATGGACAAATGGATGGGGCAAGTGGAACGAAAATAGGTGAATGCCATGAATGCCTGTCGGCAGACTGGATTTGAAAGATGTGGGGCTACAGGAGCAAGGTTGACACCTGGGACTCTCTGATAATACCTGTAAAGGTGCTATGTTAGGGTTGTAGTGCAAGACTGAACATTCTGATGCGAACAGTCATTGCTGTAATGTGCCTTTCTTTTCATTTCATATTGCAATAAAAATAATTGCAAAAAATAATAATAATAATATGTTACCTATACTTTCCTGTAGGGATCTCTCCACAGCTTTGGTGGAGTTTTCAACTTACAAGTGAAAAGTTATTAGTAGTAGCTTTACTCCTGTTGTAGGAAGCTTCACCAGTGAAGGGAGCAATCATACACCGAATCCCAAGACTCATATGAACCACAAGAACCACCTAAGACACAAACAGCTGAGTGGCGGGTGGTAACTCTGCCCACTTCACAAACTGATCATAGTGCGAAGGAGCTGACATCAACACATAACCCAAAATATCCTGCAGGCATCGGGAACAACAGAACCACCAGATCCATGAGAGAAAAACATCTTAATTTTTTAAACCACAGAACTGACGCAGAAGGGGTTCCCCAAATTAAGTCCTGCAAGCTCTGCAGCAATTCTCTGCAGAACATACTGCATATGTCCTGTGCCTGGTACCACTCAGATAGAGACCTGTCCACAACAGCAAGAAATTGAGCTGTTAACTATTGTTCCAAAGACCAGTTTCTCATAATCTTTAAGGCTGAAGAACCTTGGAATCCACAGGGTGTTTTAAAAGAACCCTCACTCCCTAACCTAGTTGTTGACACGTTTCATCATTGGGTTTCCACCCTGGTCGCCGAATGCTTCCAGGGTATGCTACGACGCCCGATTACAGGAGAGCTGAAGTTTTTGGTGATCTGTGACTGTGTGTGTGTTAGTGAAGAGTGATGTTAAAATTGGCTCGAGATCTTCTATCATCAATCGTGAAATCTTTAACAGTGGAAGTCTCGGTCACTGTTAAAAGCACTGGTGGATAGGTGTGGGGTATTAGTAGATCCCACATATCCTAAGTGTGATCAACATGTTTCAGCCAATCCTTTTTCATGCTCCTAAAGGTCAGTGTGACTTTCATCAGGAACAAAACAAAATACGCATGTGCACTATGGCATGCAGGAAAATGTGGTTTGTACTTACAAACCGAGTAATTGTGGAGATAATCACCTCTTGTGATTCATCCTATAAGAATAGAGTTATGAGAAAATTGCATTATTATCAGGTTGGTAGATCTAATGTGAATCCAGGTATTTATTTTGGCTCCCCTCCATGGCTATTTGTCACTTATGTGTCAGATACTTTTAGTACCACATTTGATACAAATTCTGCGATGAAGATGTGCACATGCAATCGCACATGTGAATGCTCTGGATATAACAAAGACATTACAAAAACATATCATTTTGTCATTCTGGCTATAGAGACTGTAATTCATCCATTTGAACTACCATCTTATTGTTTATATAGCAGAATCCTTAAACCAACGGCCAGCATTGTTACGTACCTCTGAGTGCATGCACATGGTGCGAGGAACCAGGGAGCCCTGTTTCCTATCCGCCATGGTTTTCATGGAGGTGGAACCGCCATCAAAATCGCAGTGGAGAGGAAACTCGTAACATGCTTGGTGGGAGCATGGCAGTCCTGCCAAGCATATTGCAGCCTTAGGACTGCCCTCTCACCACCAAGGAGCAGCTGCTCTTTGGTGGCAGTGGTGTTCTCATGCCGGTCCAACAACACAATTCTTAAAGGGGCTGTTGGACCGCCGGTGCGGTGGTGGCTGGACTGCCAGACTCCTAATTAGGCCCTCAGAGGTATAAATCTCAGAATATTGGCAGCTAGGTCTTGGAATGGTTTATTTCACATTTCACCTCTCTACTGTGAAAAATGTTTGGTATTATTTTATGTGTACTTTCTAATGATCTTATTACATTTCAGGGCATCTTTTCACCTGCTTTTTTGAAGTAGTTTTGTGTGTCATTTAAACCGTTTGTGAAACCCATTATAATACCACTGAAAGGTAGAATAATCATAATTTATGCCTTTTTACTTTTACGTTGCCTTATATTTTTGCTTCAAAATAATTTGATATATAATCCAGATTTTTTACATTTGTATTTTGTATTCATTCATAACAGTCAGAGTACGTGGACAATATCTACCACTGAGGAGACCTCCACTCTAGACCAGGATCAAGCCTTAATGAGGAATACACTACTGAAAGACCAGTTGACGAGGAGCAGTCTGATCCATCCGGTCTGGGCAAACAGATCCAGCGAGTCTAACTTGGCCCACACCTACACCTCCCACCCCAGCTTTTACCACACCTCAGCCTATGAATACCTCCACTTCCTGTGTCTAAACCAACATCACACCAATCAGGTGTCCAGACTCCTGCCTGCTGTTGATACACCACCACCACTACCTTCAGTTCAGTCAGGAACCAGTGGGATGGGGCACACTGGGTCATGGGCACGGGGTAGTGGGTGTAGGGATTGTGAGAGGTAATCAGTGGGCCCTGCAAAGTGAGGCCACTAGGTTCACTGTCACCAAAGTCAACATCGACCAGGTCTTGTGATCCCTCCATCATTTCAAAGATATGATGGGCCAGGTCCTGACAGAGCTCCAGGAGACGAAGAAGTTGAAGAGGAAGCACAATGTACAGATAGAGAATCTGAACTCCAATTTTAGTTCCCTGTAATAGCCTTGACCTCTGTAATAGCCTTGACCCTGTAATAAACTTGACCTCTGGTCCAGGCCTGCACTCCCTGCAGCTCCCGCCCACAGTCGCACCACTCCGGCTCAGAGCCCCTCCTCTGCAGAGTTCACACTGGCAGTGCGCCTCAGGTGTTTTCTGCGCTTCTGCCTGCCATTCCGTTCTGTGTAATATTGCTCCCTTTACTCCTTATTCTTTAATTTGCCTAGTCTTTGTGTGTTATTTTACTGTACTTTACCGTACTTACTGTACCGCGTTTACTGTATTTTTTTCTGCGTACTGTTGCACTCATTCCGCCGCTGCCGCCCCTGCGGCCCTGCCACCGACACAGTCCTGCACCCGCCACCCTGCCTCTGGTCCTGCCCCCTCCACTACTTAATGCCGGATGCGCGCAGCAGGTGCACCAAAGGCGCACCTAAGGCAAGCCCGTCTGCGCCCGACCATGACCAGCACCAGGAACCCTAGTTCCCCGAGGCCTCACCGCTATGACTCACCCTCCCTCCACACACTCAATCCGGGAAGACACGCCCACTGCACACGTTCCTTACCGACCACCACCCAGGGGCAGTTCTCGTGCACACCCTGCCGCAGATCCTTCACCATCGACATAGCTCCCACGACTGCCAAAAGCCTGCCTGGTGCACGCACCACCGAAACCCTGACTTGTATTCTTCTCAACGTGCGCTCCATGCACGGACACGCCATAGAAATCTCGGGCTTGATTAAAACCCTCTCGCCCAACGTCGCCTTCGTCACATTAACCTGGACCAATACCACCTCCGGTCCCGACATCACCACTGCCATCCCCAATGGCTACAAGATCCAGAAACAGGACCGCCCTCACCGCCCAGGAGGGGGACTTCCCATCGCGCACAAGAGCCCCCCTCGGACTCTCCACCTCCAGCACAAGTGACCCCCATTCCAGACCAGCCCCAGGACCACGCTATCCGGCACCCTCATTTACAGACCGCCAGGACCTCGCACCCAGCCCGCGACTACCATCGCCGAGCTCGCCGCACCCCACGCCATCACCTCCACGGACTACATTCTACTCAAGGACCTGAACTTCCACCTCGGCAACAGCCCCGACTCCACCACTCTCCTCGACAACGTCGGCAACCTAGCACTGAAACAGCTAATCAACACGCCCACGAACAGAGTGGGTCACACCCTTGACCCCATCTTCATGGGAGGAACAAACATCCGCTTCAGCCACACCACCGATCCCCTCTGGACAGACGACCACTGAGTCCACTTCATCTTCAACACCACCACCACACCCAAGCCTGCCCGTGCCCACCACGCCGGAACTGGAGCAAGGTCACAGAGGACCACCTCAACACCACCCTCCATCAAAACCCCCCCAGCGCCACGACCGACACCAACTCCGCAGCCAGGGAATTTCACTGCTGGGTCTCCTGCTGCACCAACAAGCTCGCATCCCTCAGCCACCCTGCCAAACCACGACCTCTGAAGGCCGCCTGGTTCACCACAGAACTTCAAGAAGCCAGATGCACATGCAGACGCCTAGAGAAAACCTGGCAAAACCAGAAAACCGCGAAAGCACAGAACAACCACAGGAGCGCCCTGAAGGAATACCACCAGTGCATAAGAGACACCAAACGGACCTTCATAAGAGACAAAGTCCAGAACAACATGACCAAAGCCAAGGAACTGTTCAATCTCATACAGCAGTTCGCAAAACCCACCTGCGAAGCCATTGATGTCACACCTTCCCAGGAACTCTGCGACAAGCTCAGCTCCTACTTCCATCTGAAGATCAAGGTCCTCTATAACAACCTCAGAGCCATACACCACCACCCTGCCCATCACCACCTACAAGCCTACCATCAAGTCCTGGGATCCCGCCACCTTCAAACTCATCATCACAACCATGAAGGAAACACACTCAGGAACCCCAACGGACCCTTGCCCACCGCACATCTTCCACTTCGCATCCAAACTAGGACGTACCATCAACGCCTCCCTCAGATCCGACATCTGCCCAGACGACTGGAAACGGGCAGAAATGAAAACCCTCCTCGAGAAACCAAATGCCGACCCAACGGACCTGAAAAACTACAGGCCCATCTCTCTCCTCCCCTTTGCGGCCAAGGTCACCAAGAGACTCGTAAACACCCAGCTGAACACCTTCACTGAAAAAAACTCCATCCTAGACGCCTCCCAGTCTGGATTCCGCAGCAACCACAGCACCGAGACTGCTCTGCTCGCCGCCACTGACAACAATCGCATGCTACTAGACCAGGGACACACTGCGGCCCTCATCCTTCTAGACCTCTCTGCAGACTTCAACACCGTCTCACATTGCATGCTCGCAGCCAGACTTCGCGACGCGGGGATATAAGGAGACGCCCTCGACTGGATCCAATCCTTCCTCTCCGGCCTAACCCAGAGAATTCGACTCTCTCCCTTCCTCTCTGAACCCACGGAAATCAACCGCAGAGTACCCCACACACCTCAACATCTACATGGCCCCCCTCACCGTCATCGTCAGACAGCACGGGCTCAGCATCGTTTTCTACGCTGACGACACCCAACTCATTCTCTCGCTCACGAGGAATCCCGAAGACACAAGACTCTGCTTAAAGGAAGGATTGAAGAACGTGGCAGCCTGGATTAAACACAGCTGCTTGAAGCTCAACTCAGAGAAAACCGAGGTCCTCTTCCTCATACCCTGCACCTCCACCTGGCACAACCCCTGGTGTCCCTCCACCCTCAGAAGCCCACCCACCCCTACAGACCACGCTCGGAACCTCGGCATCATCCTTGACTCCTCCCTCTCCATGAACCGCCAGATCAACTCCGTCACCTCCACCAGTTTCAACTGCCTACGCATCCTCCATAAGACCTTCAACTAGATTCCCCCCGACTGCAGAAGGGCCGTCAACTGCACACTCATAACCAGCAGACTGGACTACGGCAATGCCCTCTACACCGAAATCAACAGAACTCTTCCACACAAACTCCAAACCATCCAGAACGCCGCAGCAATACTCGTCTTCGGGACACCGCATCACGAGCACATGACCCAACACCTTTGAGGCCTCCACTGGCTCCATGTCGAGAAGAGGGCCACCTTCAAACTCCTCAGCCACGTCTACAAATCCCTCAACAACATCTGACCCAAATACCTCAACAAGAGAGTATCCATCCACGTACCAAAGAGGATCCTCTCCTCCGCCCGACCTCGCCCTGGCAGAACTCCTCCGCATCTGCAGAATCAGTACCGGTGGGAGAGCTTTCTCCTGCATCGCAGCCAAGACCTGGAACAAGCTCCCTGTGAACATCAGACACTCCCCGACCCTGCACACGTTCAGGAAGGATCTCAAGACATGGCTTTTGGACTGATCCTGAGCCGCTTCCCCCCCTCTAGTGTCTTGAGATCCTCACGGGTGAGTAGCGCGCTATTTAAACCCCTAATTGATTGATTGACTGGGATGCTGCATGATATTTTCACCCATCTGGGCAAGGCTTTTTCAGCAACATCTTCCCCTGTCTGCGGTCCAACTACATCTCGCCCAACTATATCTGCCTTAGTCACAGAAAGGAAGGTCCTGACACAAGAGGAAAGAACTGCACCCACCTCAGTCCCTACAACTGTGGATCCAATACATCCCCCAGGAAGGGACGTTTAGGCAGACCACCAGAAGAGGATGACAACATCTCCACCACATCCAGCAAGAGACGCAGAACCTAATTTTCTCCAGTGTGTGACTAGCATTCACTAAGTAGACTATTTTTTGGACACATTTACTTTTCTGGTGCCAGTTGTATTTTGGGCATTAGACTGCAAACTGTTTGGCTCGGCAATAATAGTTTTATTCACCATAAATGACTTTTACATTCTTTTGTTTGATTTTTTGATGTTATTCTGTTTTTTTTCTTTTTTTTGTTATGTTGATATAAACAAAACTAACTAAGTCAAAGATTGTTGTTGCAGGTTCTTCACATCATACATTTACATTTTTTTTAAAATAAAGTTTGTTTAGTCATAAATAATTCCCATGCAAGTAATGTGCCCCATATTTTGGTAAAATAAGCAAAAATAACAAAATCCACAAGGGAATAAATAGTATCTTATTAAATTGGAAGAAAGAAATCCTTATAATTGTTTCCAAAACATTACAGCCCATGCATAACCCAGGGGCCTTAATAAGAGTTTGGTGGTCCCCCTGTAGGCCCACCACGCCGACCTGAGGACTGGCAGTAGTCTGCATGCTCGCAGAATTGTGAGTGTAATCCATGGTGGGCAGGTGGTGCTGTGGCGGTCTCACATCTTAGTGTCTGTTAGACTCAAAAGAGACCCTTAACAGTAGAATACCACAGTGACAGTGCCTGTAGAATGTTCCTGCAAAATGTGGCATGCACCATGCCATGCATGCCATATCGTGCTGGAACGGTGTTGCCCCTGCTGCATGCACCCCCAGCCCCAGAAGTCCCAGGAGGCCCTGTTAGAACCCACTTACTTCCATGTCCGCCACCAGGTAGTTGAAAAGAAAGTCAGAATATGCTCAGCGGTGCCTCAGCGGCACCACCAGTATAATACTGCCCATATTCAGACCACCGGAGCAGCGGTATCCTTGATCCTGGCAGAGCCAGCACTCTCATGGTGATCCACCCACTACACTCATAATATGGTGGGCGGATCACCAGTGTGGCGGTGGTCTAAACGCCACCACATAATAAGGCCCAGAGGGCCAGATGTAGGTAGCCAAATACCGGTCGGTAACGGCCGAAATTCGGTAATTTCGTCCGTTACCGACCGGTATTTGGAAATTGAGATGAAGGAGGCAAAAACTTTCCGATTTGGTAATTATGAGTCGGTAATCTACCGATTCAGTATGTACCGAATCCCTATTTACCGAGTTCTTATTTACCGAATCGGTAAATAAGAAACGGTAAAAATGTCCATCGAGCTGTAGGAAACCCAAAAAATACCAATTCCATGAAATTCGGTATTTAAGAGTCGGTATTTACCATGGATTGAAAGCAGGTGGTAACCAGGTGCAAGCTATAAAAGAAGGTCCCAAAATGCAACAGTGCAACCAGAATGGCGGCATTCTACGTCATAGCAAGGCGGCTAAGGCTACAGGCAGCAGGAGAGAGGGTATGGAGAAGGGAGGAGCAGGTCTACAGGCAAAGGATAACGCTCTTCCAACTGACTGAGCCAGAGATACTGCAGAGGTACAGGCTACACCCCAGAACAATCCTGGACTTGATTGGGGGCCTCCACCAACACCTGGATCACCCAACACCAAGGGCGCACGCCATCCAACCCCATGTGCAGGTGCTGTGTAGCCTACACCTGCTTGCCTCTGAGAGCTACCAGAGTGTGATAGCTGCAGGTGGTGGTGTGACCCAGAGCTGCCTGTCCCGTTTTTTCAGGAAGTTCCTTGAGGCCATGATTCAGAGAATGCATCATTACATCCCGTTCCCTGACACACCTGCGCAACTTGCCAAGACCAAAACAGATTTGTATCAACTGGCACACTTCCATCACGTGACAGGCTGCATAGATGGCACCCACATTCCACTCTGTCCACCTGCAGCCACTGAACACATATACAGGAACCGTAAGTCAACACACTCCATCAATGTGCAGGTGATATGCAATGCTGGCAACATCATTACAGACATTGTGGCTAAATTCCCTGGGAGTACCCACGACGCTTACATATTCCAGAACAGTGGGATATATACACGCCTTGTTGCTGGAGAGTTTGGGGACGGATACCTGCTCGGTAAATAACTGTGACACACCCTGATAGTCATAGCAGATGAATGTATCATGAGTATGTAACTAATGGACCTCTCATTTCAACCTAGGCGATAGTGCATATGCCCTGCGGTCCTTTGTGCTCACACCCTACCTCAATCCAACTACCAGGAGTGAGAGGCGTTATAATGTGGCTCACAGGTCTACTCGCAACGGAGTGGAGCGCACATTTGGACTCCTCAAGAGCAGGTTCCGCTGCCTCCACAAGAGTGGAGGTGCACGCCAGTATACTCCCATCCTGTGCTGCAAGATGATAGCGACCTGTGCCATGTTGCACAATCTTGCCACCAAGGAAGGCACAGAGGTGGAGCTCACACATCACGAGGATATTGATGATGACCAAGAACAGGCAGAGCCCCATGGAACAGGAGCAGCAGCAAGAGATGGGAGATTGAGCCGGGCAGAGATCACACATCGATATTTCTAAGTAAGTAAGGAGATACAGACAGGCGTAGTATGTGAAGTATATTGTTTAATTGTCACTACAGCATGTAAAAGATTCAACACCATGGTCCTGCAATGTCTATGTCCATGACTGGGTGGTCGCAGTTCTGCTCACTGTGAGCTGTCCTGAGGGTTGAGGGAATTTTTAACGTTTGCGCCCATGCACTACAGTGCGGGGTGTACGAGGCTGGGTCTCAACACTTTCGGTGGTGCCTGGGTCAGAAATTTGGCGCCTGCCGCTCCTACGCATCTCGGTGACAGGAGTGCTGGAGCCACTCCTGCTGGTGGACCCTTCAGTTTCATCGACACCTGTGTCTCCAACAGTGCCTGCCTGGTTTGTGAGCATCTGCTCCATGGCAGAGGTGACTCTCCCCATCCCCCTTGACAAATCTGTGCAGCAGTGCACAATTGCATCCTGCATGGCGACAGAACACCGGCACAGCAGTGAGGTTGATGTGGCAAAGCGGTTCAGGGCTTTTGACTGCTGCCGCATACACTGGCACTCCCTACGCCGCTCAGAGTGGTCTCTATCCAATTTGTCACAGAGAGCACTCATGTACTGTGTGATGTCTGTCATCCCCTTTGAAATTGACTGCATGCTCTCAACCATGTTGCCAATTCCATGGTCAATGTTAGATATTTTGCAATTGATACTGCGCACCTGCCTGTGCACTGCCAACATTGCCTTCGCCTGCAGGCGCTGCACCTTTACCATGGTGGCCTCTAGTCCACAAAAGACCCCCTCTCCTTCCTGGCCTTCATCTCTCTCCCGTGCCCTTCGGCCAAGGACACTGGCCCGCACAGTGCCTGCAGTACTCTGCTGCCTAGCCTTGTCAGCCACAGGTGGATTACTTTGCATTTCACCCTCCTCATCCTCCTCATCTGAGGTTTGCAGGATCCTCAGAGGGGGCACAGCAAGCCTCCTTGCCCTTTCCTGCACGGATGACTGTGTTGTTGGTGTTGGGGAAAGTGCTGCTGGCTCCAACTCTTGTGTCCCAAACAACAGAGGTGACTGAGGCTGTGGTGTTGTGGGTCGCTCAGGTGTTGTGGCTTCCTGCGCTGTGGTGTTGTCTTTCTCAACAGCGCTGTGACCTGCTCTTTCTTTCTTCTTTTCCCTCCTCTCAGTTGTTGGTGCCCTCTCCTCCCTTTCTGGTGCTGTACTGCGTGAGGACTCTCCTGTGGACAGATATGGACATTGGGTCAGTGGTGTCGTTCACCTGTGTGTCATGATTAAATTACATTTCTATCACATAATTGCCTAGTCTACATCAGCTTCTCAAAGTTGTGTGTGGCATGCCTTGCTGAATTCTATGGTGACTGCATTGAATGTATGTACCTATGACTACGTCTCCCATGATGCATTGCTGGACATCAGTGAAACCTGTTCTGGAGTGTTATGCCTACACACACAGTGGGGAAGGGGGACAGGGAAATGGGTGGGGATTATTGTCCATGCATCTTACCTTGCTTCTTTGCAGCTCTGGCAGAGCTATCAGCGTCACCAATTCCATGGATGCTTTCTGGCTCCAGGGTGGATTCCACCAGCTCCCCGAGGTCTGTTAGTCTTGGTGTTCTGTTTTTTCCTCCACCAGTGGCTCCAGCTTCCTTTCTTTGTGCAGCAAGTTTTTTCTTTGTGATGATACGCAGATCGTACCATCTTTTCTTGAGGTCATCAATCTCCCTGTGCGTCACCCCAATGGCATTGACCTTTGTCTGTATGTCAAGCCATGTATTATGTTTCACAGACTCCTGCAACATGCAGAGACTGTTTACCGAAAATTTAGGTATGGTGCTTGACCACCTCTTCAACAAGCACCTGCAGTTCTGCTGGGCCGAATTTTATTTTCCTCTCCTGCGCTCTGCTGCATCCTTCTCCCCATCCTGGGACTCCATTCTGGTGATCAGGTATGTTCAGGGTAGCCTGCTCCTCTCTGTTTCCTCCTGCTCTGCAAAAAGTTCAATTGTTCTGCACCTGCATGGGTGTGGCCACTCCCAGGTACTGGGGAGGGGTGGTTGCATCTGATTGGTTGGATCCTCTGTAGCTTTGTTGTGGGGTGTGGTAGGTGTTCCTGATTGGTTCACAGGCTCACATGGGTTCTTTTTCAAAATTCCGATTCGGTATTTACCGATTCTGTATTTACCAAATCGGTAAATACTGAATCAGTAATTCTCATTCATTCCTATGGGCAAGGGGGACCATAGGAATGAATGGGTATTACCGAATGTGTATTTACCGATTCGGAATATACCGATTCGGTAAATACCGATTTCATTTTCCGAGTGATACCAAATCGGTAATTTTTACCGATTTTTTACCTACATCCCGTTTTCCGAATTTTAAATACCGATTCGGTATGAGTCGGTATTTAAGAGTCGGTATTCAGGATTTACCTACATCTGGCCCCTAGTGCCTTTTTCTCATTTACAGTTCCAGATCTTGCCACCATGGATGAACAGAGTATAATCAAAGACATCAGGTTGACTAGGCTAACTATTATTGAGTTAATATCATTAGCTGGAACCAAATCTCCTGGCCCACCCTAGGAATCCTCCATCAATAACACCAACAGTCTAAATCATGGCAGTACTCTATTTAGTGGCTACAGGATCATTCCAATACAGGGTTGCAGTATCTGGTGCAAGGTCACAAACAAATGTAAGAGTTGTGCTACAGCAAGTTCTTTCCACAATGATAACATTCATCAACAGCCTCAGACACTTAACACAAAATGAGGATTTTGCAAATGTGATGGGAGATTAGTATTCTTTATGTCGACTACCACATGTGAATAGAGCAATTTTAGAAGAACGTGTTGGTTTGGTGCCAACATTCTACAGAAAAGAATCTAATGCAATCTTAAAAACTTCAGTTCAATCACTGTACAAGTTGTACATGATATGTACACCCACAATCTGTGTGTGTCTTTCACAGGATCAACCCATGTTCACGTTGTAATTCACAACAGCAGCATATATCTGCAAATGTCACAACTTTGAAATGCCCAAATGAAGATGACATGGTGAAAATAAATTAGGTGATTACATTACAAACATTTTACATAACAAATTAATCATTATGAGGACACATTTTCTAAGAATAATCAAAGATAAACAATGTAAATTAACAGAGAAGGTGTCAATGTGTTAAAACTTGGGTCAAGAAACATCTTTGCCCTGTATTTTACTTAACTTACCCTCTCTAAAAGATTTCCAGCATAGACTGTCATCCTCATTAGATAAAAAGTTGGTTTAAGCATTTAATGTAATAAACTGTAAATATATACTCACACCCATGAAGAAGTTGTCAATAACATCTTGATGTAAGTCAATTCCTGCCTCTTCACCACTATCATCTTCAACAACCTCACCCGGTGGCTTTTCATAGTCTCCATCCTCTGCAATGTATGGGATGATCCGTCGCAGGGCTATGTTGTGTAACATGCAGCAGGCCATGGTGATTTGGCAAACCTTGTCAGGTGACTAGAGGAGGGCTCCACCAGTCTTATCCAGACATCGAAATCTGATTTTTAAGAGACCAAGGGCCAGATATACAACCAAGGTATTTACAAGTCGCAAGTTGCGAGTTCCAAATTAGTATGTACTACAGTGTCTGTGACATTGATTGCATTTACCAATGGGGTCGCAAAATCCGAGCCTCATTAATATTAATGAGGAACTCTCAATTTGCGACCCCATTGGGAATGGCTTGCTCTCACAGGGATGGTGGCCTGCTGTGCTCAGCAGACCTCCATGTCTGCGACTGTTTTCCAAGAAAGCAGTTTTTTTAAAATTCAGCCTGTCTTCCTTACAGGAAAACGGGATGCAATTAAAAAAAAAAAAATAACGTTTTTGTTTCATTTTTTAAGGGCAGGTAGTTGTCCCTAGGACCACTGCTGCCCCTAAAAACACTTTCCCCAGCAGTTGCAAAGAGGAAGGGGTCCCCTGGGGACCCCTTCCCATTTGCGACTGCATTATCACCCTCTTGAAGAGGGCGGTAAATTGTGTTTTGTGACCGCAATTGTGGTAGCAAAATATTCTAACGTGGCTTGTGAGTCACTATTAGGAAGGGAACGCCCCTTCCTAATAGCGAGTCGCAAAACTTATTTAGAGAGTCACAAATAAATTGTGCACCACTAAATAGGCTTTGTACATGGCCTTGTAGGTTTTGTATTTAGTTAAAATGTATATTACATTTAATTTATTTTGTTAAAAATAATATTAATATTTAATATAATTTATTATATTTTATGTATATTTTTAAATCAATATCTTTTACATCTATATTTTTTACTTCGATATTTTTGATTCAATATTTTTGTACTTACCTGTTTAAGTATAGGGAGTCGATATTTTTGTATTCTATTTTCTTTATTGATATTTTTCTAAACAATATTTTTAACATCGATATTATATCAGTGAACCGGTATTAACATTACTCTGACTCCCAACCCACCAAGAAGTGTGAAAATTGAAATGCATATGTGAATAAGGCTCAGTCAGTATGTGTGGCTGAATGTGTGAGAGTTTAGTCTGAGAGCAGGTACAGAGGGAAGAGAGGATTCCAATTTAGTATCTGTGATTTGGGAAGCTAAAGGAGTTATGGCGTGAAGCAGAATTTGGTGGCGCTGCAAATAAATAGAGCCATTTCAAAGTAGCAGTCTGTAGAGCCCAAGTAAACTTATAAAGCTCTGGCAAAACAGGGGTGTGGGAAACCAACAATATTGGTCACAGTCAGAGAGAGAAAATCTGATGACCATGTATGTTTCAGAAAGGGAGAATGAGGACACGGTCACGGAGGCAGTACAGTGGTGGCCATGTGAGCCCAATGATGAGGATTAACAGAGATCAATAAACAATGAGAAGGAACTGCTGGTGGTGATATTGCAATCCGACTACATGGTGAGTACTATATGCTTCTGAGGGCTACTCAGTCTGAGCCAGGTAATGTGGGGACTTCATTTTCAAAGTAGAGCTTAACCAGCACCATTACAGGCATTTGATTCCAGATACTGTTTCACTATGTTTTTCTCTCTGTTCTAGACCTTTATATCCTTCCCTTTCTGATACCTCAATCTATTTCTTACACACATGTGTTTGAAATCCTGCTACAGTTGGAGTGTTCCTTTAGGCCCAGTGTTTGCACAATTACTGATTGTAGCATGGAGGTAGAGGCCACCAGTAGTCTCCTTTTTTTTTAATTGCAGGTCATGTTGTACTGAGGCCCTCATGGTCTCATTTTGGTTCTCCTTTTAGTTTTACATTTAACACATTTTAGCTGACTTAATTGTAGCCCGTTACCGTTTACATATTTTATTTTCACGATATGACTCTAAGTAACACTGCACATGCTGCCTGATCCTCGACATCCCTCGCCGCAGCCACATCACACCCGACCTGAGAGACCTGCCCTGGCTCCCCATCAGCAAGAGGATCACCTTCAAGCTCCTCACTCACGCACACAAGGCACTCCACAACACCGGACCAGCCTAACTCAACAGACAGCTCAGCTTCTGCACCCCCAACCGCCAGCTTCGCTCTGCCGACCTTGCCCTCGCCACAGTCCTGCGCATCCGAAGAACGACCTCTGGCGGCAGATCATTCTCTCACCTCGCCGCCAAGACCTGGAACACCCTCCCCATCCTCCTATGGCAGACCCAGGACATGCTAACCTTCAGAAGACTCCTCAAGACCTGGCTATTCGAGCAGTAGCAGCATCCCCCCCCACCCCACCCTCGCCTTGAGACCCTCACGGGTAAGTAGTACACTTTAAAAATGGATTGATTGATTGATCGATTGCTGCTTGTTTTTAGAAAGCCTTTCCTGCTACATAATCTGTACTCTTCATTTAAGGCGAGGAACATAGAATGAGATATCCTAGTACATAAGTTATCCACTTGGAGACAGCTTCAAACATCTAGACACATCATTGCATCAGAGCTGTATCTCTAGCACAGCAATTTTATTATATAAACAGTGCACTGTCCGTTTGTGGGTCGGAGGAGTCACTCAGCCACAAAGGTCCTAGGATGACTATTGCGTTCGACTTGCCTGCTCCATGCTGATCCTGCAAATTGGAATTGCTAGTTTTACATTTAACACATTTTAGCTGACTTAATTGTAGCCCGTTACCGTTTACATATTTTATTTTCACGATATGACTCTAAGTAACACTGCACATGCTGCCTGATCCTTGACATCCCTCGCCGCAGCCACATCACACCCGACCTGAGAGACCTGCCCTGGCTCCCCGTCAGCAAGTGGATCACCTTCAAGCTCCTCACTCACGCACACAAGGCACTCCACAACACCGGACCAGCCTAACTCAACAGACAGCTCAGCTTCTGCACCCCCAACCGCCAGCTTCGCTCTGCCGACCTCGCCCTCGCCACAGTCCTGCGCACCCGAAGAACGACCTCTGGCGGCAGATCATTCTCTCACCTCGCCGCCAAGACCTGGAACACCCTACCCATCCTCCTACGGCAGACCCAGGACATGCTAACCTTCAGAAGACTCCTCAAGACCTGGCTATTCGAGCAGTAGCAGCATCCCCCCCCACCCCACCCTCGCCTTGAGACCCTCACGGGTAAGTAGTACACTTTAAAAATGGATTGATTGATTGATCGATTGCTGCTTGTTTTTAGAAAGCCTTTCCTGCTACATAATCTGTACTCTTCAGTTAAGGCGAGGAACATAGAATGAGATATCCTAGTACATAAGTTATCCACTTGGAGACAGCTTCAAACATCTAGACACATCATTGCATCAGAGCTGTATCTCTAGCACAGCAATTTTATTATATAAACAGTGCACTGTCCGTTTGTGGGTCGGAGGAGTCACTCAGCCACAAAGGTCCTAGGATGACTATTGCGTTCGACTTGCAGCTCTGCCTGCTCCATGCTGATACTGCAAATTGGGATGGCTAGCCCAACTCCAGACCAGATTATCCAGGTAAGGGATCCCAGGCTATCCTAAGAGATTGGGCAGAGGGTGCACCCACTATGCTTTCAGAATAGGGGTAGTTTTAGGTAGGAATATAGATATGTAGACTCAAACTGCCATGATTGGACAGTTATTATTCTTTACACAATGTTCACAATGCTAGTTACTTTGCTTTGTTTTATCTGCCTAATAATCACAGCACATTCTTTGTATACAAGACTATGCTTGTTTCAATAAATGTATTGAAAGCCTTCCTTGTATATTTCCTGTGTTTTACCAAGAGCATGGATGAGTAAGCCACGAAAAGGATAAGATCTGTTTCCACAATTACATTGGGGTTTAGAATGTCATGCTAAAGGTTGCCAACATCTCCTGCCTTCCCAGAAGGCTTAATGGTTCGAGTGGGGCACTGTGAACTAGCTAGGAGTTGGGCCAACAGTCTCTGATGGTGTAGATGGTCTCATTCCCTGCACTCTGATGTCCTGTTGTCCTAGTAACCAGTCCTACATATATCTGTCTATAGATAGACTATATCTTCGCAGGATGACTGATCATCTCAACACTTATCCTTTGGCTAAGAGGGTACAAAGAGACATGTGATAAGGGTTTCATACACGTCTCTAGTAATTAATTAGGGAGAGAAGTTGTTTTCCTACTCTCTCAAGCTGTGAGCTTTGGACACACCCTTGTGCTCCAGAGAATACACCTAACAGCTACTGGACATCATCCCTCTAGCTTGGGAGCCCTGATCACGCCTACCAGTCTCCATATCAACCAGTACATACCACTCTATGCATCACTTTTGTATGCCACTGCAGATTAATAAGAGCTTCTAAGAACTTTCCTTTGACCTAGTTTCTGCAAGTTGGGGCTTGGGAGATGGGACCACTGAGCCTACCATGGGGGACATGGAAGAGGCCCCAGTAACTTGAACAACTGGCCTATAAGTACCTTTTACTAAACATACTATGCAGTTGCTAATCTGCCCAAACACCTGTCTTTTGGTTGTCAACCCACCTTGCTATTGGTTAACTCAGTGCTGATGCTCAGGGCTCTATCTCCTCTCAGTCCTGGAGCTGGGGAGTTAAGGTGGTGGGTGTCTTGCTGTGCTTCCTTTCTTCCAAGGTGTACTGGAGCAACTTCCACTGCCACCACTGATTAGGTTTTAGTTAACACATCTTAAAGAAAGTGTGTTTAACTGCTCAATCCATCATATTTATTGTCAGTACTTGGCATATGGGATCAGCATTTCAAATCTTGTCTTAAAACATTCTTTCAAATTATAGTGGGGTTTGAGGTCCTAATGCACTCTTAGGCAGTCCTCTGTCTGAAGCTGGTTGTAATTACGGCCTTGCTCCTGGCTTCTCTCCTCTATTTGGTCCTGCCTCTCTGGAGAGGAGTTGTATGAGTGAATGCCTTAATTGGTTATCCCAGAGTGCTTCCACAGAGTTCCAAGAGTACAAATTATAATACGGGATAGATTGGAGGGTGGTCATTGGGCGGGGAGAACCAAAGTGAGTGAAGAAGGGCTGGTGATAATGGGCAGAATATAGTCAGCAGAGGGTTGACAGGGAGTGTGTATGGCAGTGTCACAGGGCTGGCTTTAGCACTGGTGGCGCCCAGTGTGACAATCTTTGTTGGGCCCTACCCTACCCTCAATGGCCAGCTTCTTCACAGATTCCCGTTCTACCATCGTCCAACGGTGCTTCTCATTTCTCCATAGCCCTTCTCTCACATACATCTCGTTTGTTTTATAGCACTACTCAGACCAGTGTAAGCTTTCAGAGCACTTTACATCACACGTGTATTATAAAGAGACAATGAATCATCCGTTTCTCAAATCAGAGTATAGGAAATGTTACAGAAGAGAATGAGGATTACAATGTGTAGGAGATGTGTAGGAGTTAATTGCCATAAATACGGCTAGGCATAATATTTTAAAAGGGCTTGGTCATAGCTCACTGTGTTATATTAGGATTGCAACTTATTAACTGCAAGTAACAAAAGGATCTCTGTGTCAAAAGGAGTAACTCACTGAGCGTTCTATTTTAAATACAATTATGTGATCTACGTAGTGCACATACTTTACAGCAGGCATGTTGATCATCTGTGCTACTGTATTTAGATTCAAAACTGCCACCGGACAAAATTTGAATCTCCCAATCTCTCTCCAGCAAGAACGTCATCAGCGTCATCTTGACATTTTTATTGCTACCTGAACACTGCTGGTCCGACGAGGAACTCTGCAGCTGGTGCTTTTAAACGAACCAATACGTTATTTCCAAATGCAGGGCCCCCCAAGTTAGCGCCAGTTGATACTGCAGCAGTCACACCACCCTAAAACCGGCCCTCCAGTGTCATGACAATGTAGGGTCACTCGCAGAAAAATGTAGCCCTCCAGTAATACTGAGAGCATCACAAACTGTCAATGTTGAACAAAACACAGGTCTTAATTATTGCAATAAAAAAAATATTTTTTGGGTGGTGGCTCTTGGGCTTTAAATTTGAAATTATTAAAATTTATAGTTATTCGGGTATGCTATTTTTGCGTAATTTGTCATGGTGTGAGCGCTGGGAGAACATCAACATCAGAAGCAATAGCTGCTTTAGGAGTTATAGTTAGATTAGATTCTGGCTTTGATATGTTTTCAGAGTCCCCATTTTTCACTGTCTAGTAAGGTAGTATAGCTCTATTAGCTGCATTTGCATTACCTTCATGCTCAAACATCTGGAGACAAGTCATGTTGGTCAATTGTCTCCTAATTTTCTCCCCTGTCCATAAATTAATATCAGTCAATGTTATTAGGTGGTATATGGCTTTCTTAATAGACCCTTGTGCACTAGATAGGTAATACATTTAATTGGTGTTTTTATTGTATTGTATTGTATTTATATAGCGCTTACTACTCCTGACGAGGCGTTGAATCACCCTACGGTGAGTAGCATGCTACTCCAAAACCCAAAAAGGATTAGTGGTGGATTAGTATAGTGCAATTTGAGTTAATTTGAGCAGCAGACAAATGAGTCTGTTACTTGGATTGAAAGGGATAATGGGGGGATAGAAGAGGGAAGAGTCTAGAAAGTGTTTATTGGGAGATCATAGTAGTAAGATGAGGTTTGGGATGAGTATAAGGAGAGATGGAGAAGGGAAGAATCTCTAGAAAGGGATTGGGAAGATCATAGTAGTAACATTTGTTTTGGGATGAGTCAAAGGAGGGGTAGGTGAGGGAAGAATTTAAATGGGTTGCTTGGGAGATCATAATATTAAAATGAGGTTTGGGATGATCCAAAGAGGGACAAGGAGGGGAAGAGTCTAAAAATTGTTATTTTGAAGAGAATAGTAGTAGAATGAGGTTTGGGATGAGTCAGAGTGAAGGAGGATATTGTATAGGGTGAAATATAGGGTAGTGCATTGGAAACATCATGACTAAAACCTATTCGCAAAGACAATATCTCTGGCATATGCAAGACATATTGGATCTGCCAATGCTTGTTTTAGTTTAACTTTACAGTCCTCTTTTATTAGGGCGAGAGCACCGGACATTTTTACTTCACTGTCAATTGGGCCATTTTAGAGGTGCCATTTTGGAAGTGCGCTCTCTGGTCTTTGCCAGCTGGGATATGTCATTCATCCAGGCCCTATTTTAGACTGGCAGCAGAGAGAAGCACACTAAAGGCAAGCCTGCATGTCCCACTATGCCCAGACCGTGACCAGGGCCTGGGACACTTTCCAGTCTTTTTTCTGCAGCCAGTAAGGAAGTACTTAATACTACTGTTAAATGATTTGAACCTATGTAGCATTGAACCTATTCGTTCGAAGTTCCTCACTAGTGCAACCGAATATCTAAGGCACAGCACACACATTTCATCTTTACGCCTCCCCCTTTTGTTCTAGAATTTCTTTTTTTTTTTTTATTTTTTTTTTTATTTATTTACCACAAAACAGCAAAGTACATATCGTACGCAGCCATTCGCCTACATCCCTTCTCGGGCCGGCAGTAGTTCAAATTATCTTATCAGCGATTCCTGCCATGATCAATAGAATAAAGCCGACATCATATCAATCAAGCGTTCAGCCAGGGTCAGGCCCTCTCCGGCAAGCCAATACTTCCGATAGTGTGTTGTGCGTTGCTGATACATGGACAATTCTAAACAATTTTAACTTTTTCTCCCAACCTTCCCCCCATCCCGAAAACCCCCACTCCTCCCCAACAATTCCCCAATCAGTGCTCCTCAAGTGTGGTAGTGTGTAGGCTGATGATGTGTTGTGGCTTACGTTGCGTGCTACCTTTCATAGCTCCAAGTGATCCCTCCCAGGTCCCCACTCACCCGGGGATGCCGCTCCTCCCACCTGACTGAGTCGCGCTGCTGTGTAAGTGACTACCCTGACTGTCTCACCCCGGGTCCAGGTGCGGGTCGCGCCCCTGCCCCTCCCCTTCCTCCGCTGCCAGGTCATCTTCGTCCGTCCTAGAAGTCAAGTAAGCCTGGTACAGTCCCCAGAAGTTCTTGGGTCGACTCCGGGGCGGTAGCAGCTCACTGTAAATCTCTGCTTGTGTGTTGCAGAACGTCATGCTATTTACCCAACGTTTCAATGTCGGGAGGGGGCCCCTCATCCAGCAACATGCTATTACACGTTTGGCAAGTAACATTCCCATGCTGACCATTTTTCTCACTGACACCGGCACCTTCTTTGTGTATCCTAGCAGGGCGAGTGCCGGGTCCATGGTTAGGTCCACTTCCACAATAGTGCTCATTTCCGCAAAGACCCCGCACCAAAATCTTTGAATGCCCGGGCACAGCCATGCTAAATGTAAGAAGTCAGCCACTGGGGCGCGGCATCTTTCGCAGCCCGGCGTGTCTCGAAGACCGTACCTGTGTAGCCTTTCCGGCGTATAATACACTCGCTGTAAAAATTTAAAGTGGACCAGGCGGTGTCGCCCGTTCAGCGATATCCGCCTTGAGGCCGCACAGCAGTATGCCCACATACCGTCATCTATGTGGGTGTCCAGGTCGGTTTGCCAGGCCAAGCGTGCCCTTGTGTACTGTAGCGCCGTGTGTCCATGCCCTATCTTATAAAGTTTAGAGATCATTTTCTGCGGCGCCTCGGTGGCGATGACATAAACCAGTTCTGGGATCTCAGGGGGTTCCGCCATGTCGGGGCCTAGAAGGTCTAGAAAGGCACTACGAACCCTATGATACTGAAAGCGCTGGAGTAACGAGGGACGCTCCCTCCCTTGTGACATTTGATCCCATGTCTTAAACGCACCATTCTCGAAGAGGTCTCCCAGAGTGTGTGCGCCTAGTTCACTAAGGGCCCTGTGAACGCCTGGTTCCGTCAGCGTGGGGAGCCATAGCGCCCAATGTATCGGCATATTAGGTGCGTACATCAGCTCTTTATCTTGCCTCTGCAATATGGAGTGCCAGGCATGGTTAGTAGACAGTAGGGAGTCCAGTGTTCCCACCCTACGGTCCCTAGGTCCGCAGATCGTCGCTGGGAGCGGAGTGGGGTCTGCAAATAACCTCTCCAGTGTCACATGCGGAATGCCCTGTTTTCCATGTATCCAAGTGTGGAGGTGCGAGGCCTGCGATATCCTGTAATAGCGCTCCATATCAGGCGCCGCCAGCCCCCCTTGCTCGTATGGCAGCTGGAGGACCTTCCACTGCACTCTAGGTTGCTTCCCGGCCCAGGCCAGTCGCACTAGAAGCTTGTCTATGGTTTTAAAGAAGGTTCTGGAGAGGACAATCGGGATATTATTAAAGAGGAACAAAAACCTCGGCAGAACTACCATTTTTATCAAAGCAATTCGTCCCATCAATGACAGCGGGAGCTTAATCCAGAGTTCCACGTCATCTGCGAGTTTGCTATAGGCAGTACCGTAATTTTCCCTCAGCATAATTTCGGGATCCGTATGTATCCATATGCCCAGATAACGTATCGGTTCCGTGGACCATTGAAGCGGGTACTCCATCTCGAAGGGTTCGGTGACAGGGGTCAGGGGAAAGGCCACTGATTTGGACCAGTTGACTTTCAACCCCGAGAGCGCTCCAAAACGTACAACCTCCCTCAGTACCGACGCAAGATTGTTCCCGGGATCCCTGACATACAGCAGAGTGTCGTCTGCATATGTGGAGATGCCAATCTTGTATGTGGGATAGTTGATGGCTTCATAAGAGTGGTACTCCCGAATCGCGCACGCCAGAGGCTCCGCAACCAGAGCATAGAGTAGCAGCGAGAGGGGACATCCCTGTCTCGTGCCTCTGCTGATGAAAAACGGCTCCGAAACTGCATCGCCCAGCCTAACTCGTGCAGTGGGTTTGTGGTAAAGCGCGCCCAGGAGCTGGAGGAAGAGGTCTCCTAGTCCCAACTTCTCAAGCACTCTACGCATGAATGCCCACTCCACAGAGTCGAACGCCTTTTCCATGTCTAGAAAGACTGCTATAGCCTTGGTGTCATGTTTAGTGTGCTGGATGGCTCCCATCACTGTGCGGATGTTGTACGTGAGGTTCCGAGCAGGAATAAATCCCGCTTGCTCTGGGGCCACCAATTCAGGGGCCACGAGTGCCAACCTGGTCGCCAGCACCTTATCATATAGCTTGGCGTCCACATTGAGAAGGGACAGAGGGCGGTATGAGCCTGGAAGATCATGTGGTTTGCCCGGCTTCAATATCGTAACGATGAGGGCCTCTCTCAGAGAAGGCGGCATGGCGCCTGCCTCACAAATTTCATCAAAGAGGGTGGAGAGGTAGGGCAATAACTTATCTTTGTATGCCTTGTAGAAGGTCACTGTTAACCCATCTGTCCCGGGGGCGCTCTCAGACCTCATGTCATCCAGAGCGTCCGATATCTCCTCCCGGAGGATGGGAGACATCAAGAAGTCTCGCTGCCAGTTCTCGAGAAACGGCATTTTAATATAGCTTAAGTAGTTGTCAATTTGATCCTCTACCCCGGAAACCTTGTTAGTGTATAGCTCCTCGTAAAAACCCCTGAATTCCGCTAGAATGTCCTCCTCCGCCGCTAGCAGCGTTCCCTCTGCCGATTGTAACTCTGTAACCACCTGCTTTCGCCTGGCGCCCTTCATTATTCTGGCTAATAGCGAGCCCGGTCGATCTCCCTCACCATAAGCGCGCGCCGTCGCATACTTTCCTAGGTGCTTAACTTCTCTGTCTGCTTCCTCGTGGTACTCTTTCAGGAGTTCCTGCAGTGTCCCATCCCCTGTGGGGGTCTGACCCGTCAGTTGTTGTCTTTCGCACTCTGCTAATTGCCCCTCTAGATGTGTCAGCCTGCGTCTGATATCCTTCAGGACACTGGAACGCTTAGCCATGACTATCCCCCTGATATACACCTTAAAAGTCTCCCATATCGTCCCGAAGCTGTTCACCGTGCCTAGGTTAGTATCGAAAAACACATCTATTTCCTCCCCTAGCTCGGCCCTGAACGTTTCATCCAGCAGGGAATATGGTGGGAAGCGCCACGTGAACGGGGGTATCCTCCGTCTGGGAGTGTTAAATACCAACAATATAGGGGAGTGGTCCGATAGCGTACGGGGGAGCACCTTACAACCCTTCACCAGCGCCAACAGCGGGGGAGTGGACAACCAATAGTCTATTCTGGTGTGTATGTTATGGTACGCAGAGTAATGTGTGTATCCCCCTCTATCCCGGTGTCTATCCCTCCAGACATCCACCAGCCCCAGTCCCACCATTTCAGCTTGCATTTGCTGCGCAGCTGCGGCCGGGCGACGGGGCGGACCCGCCGACCTATCTAGCTCCGGGCTAAAAACAAAGTTAAAGTCTCCCCCCCACAGCATTCTATCTGAGGGCCACTCAGAACAGTGTCCCGCGACTGCTGCGTAGAAGTCCGGGGAGTCGTAATTCGGGCCGTACACATTCATGACCAGCAGAGTTTGTCCCTTGCCCGTACACTTGCTTAGTACAAACCTCCCTTCCGGATCAGCTATCAACAGTGTGAGGGACAATTTAGACTTTGGGTTGACCCAAGTGAGTACCCCCCTTGCATGTGAGGTGAAGCCAGCATAAGTAGAATTACCCTGAAGGCCCCTATGCGTGAGCATCTTGCTGTTGTTGGGTAAGTGAGTTTCTTGCAGCAGGGCTAGGTCTATATGATGCCTTTGGAGATAGTGTAACACCTTACGGAGTTTCCGATAGTCGTTTAATCCCCTCACATTCCATGTCAGGGCCTTCAGTGTCTCTGTGTCACTCAGTAAATCTTCATGTGGTGTGTCAGCCATATGTAGTGCAGCAACATTGCATATGCGTCGCAAGTGTATTTACTGCCTTTCGTCGTAGACAGCAACCGCCAAACTTCACAGTGGGTAGTAACATTGCGGAGCACGCTAAGAACCCCCCTCAAACATATCTGAACCCCAAACTCCCGCTTCCCCCCGCCTCCCACAGTCAACCAACCCCAACCTGGTATGACCGAAGCCCCTTTGCCCCTCCCCCCCACCCACAATCAAACCCATGCAACAATTCCCCATACCAGCTCTATCCGAGCCGTAGCCGCAGTGAGCGCTGGGGCAGAGGTAGCCTGTGTAATCCTTTTGTCGTCCACTTCCCTTCCGGGACTTCCAAACAGTGTCCTTCAGCTTGCCCCTTCGCCAGCGCCCCTTTAATAAAATTTTGCGGTGTCTGCTAAGCACAATAGTTCACCGTTGTGTGTGAGTTCTCACCCCTCCACTCCCCCGCTCCCAAATTCCTTAGTTCTCTCCTGTGTCGTGCATTTGGGAGCCAAGTCTCGCCTAGGGGATTTCCAGTAGTGTAAGCGCAACCCCCCAGCGGCCCCAATTCAAAACATACAGATCTCACCCACAGTTCAGCTTGCAATAGTCTAGGGCCTGTAGCAGGTTACTCCGAGAGGCCATCTCCCATCAGTCCAATGAGGGGATTCGGAGGTGCTGAAGTGTACGGAGTTCCTTAGTGTACTGCATTTCGCCCTCTGCTCCTCAGTCTTGTTCCTCGAGGTCCCCATTGCTGGTCCGCTCCGCCGCGTGTGGTCCTGGACTCCCCCGGGAATCTTTCATCCAAACCTTTAGGGATTTTTGCAGTTCTTTGGGATCTGTGAAGAAATGCGAGTGTCCCTGCCTGTTGATGCGCAGCCTCGCTAGGTATAACATGGCGTAGTCCAGGCCCAGGTCTCTAAGTTGCTGTTTGTACGGGACAAATCTTCGTCTCTCCTCCTGGACTTTCGAAGTGAAATCAGGGTATAGCGATATGTCCATTCCCTCGTACTGTAGTTTGCCCTTTTCACGGGCTGCTCGGAGGGCTGCGTCCCTATCCCTGTAATTTAACAATTTCGCTATAATCGGCCTAGGGTTGGCGCCCGGGGGAGGCCTTGGTCCGAGGGTGCGATGAGCGCGTTCCACTATAAACATTGGCGAGAAGGTGTCGCCCCCTAGCATCGTCTTCAGGAGCTTCTCAATAAACAGTTCCATTTTGCCCGTTTGGGTTGACTCGGCCACACCCATGACGCGGATGTTGGATCGCCGGGAACCCGCCTCCAAGTCCTCCGACTTCTCCTGGATTACCTGAAGTAGTCTACCAAATTGTTTACGGTCAGTGTCCCACTCAGTTTGCGCCTCCTCCGCCTCTGTCAGTCGGCGTTCCGCCATGTCCAGCCTCTCCGTGTGCTTGTCCACTCTTTCTGTCATACGGTCCATCCGATATGACAACGCATCAATCTTGTTTCCAATGGCCGACATGCCCTCCTGGAGGCCTTTCTCCATGGTGGTAAGCATCTCTTTTATTTCGGCACATAGTGAGGGACCCGGGTCAGTAGCCGTGCTTGGAGACTGGGCAGCCGGCTGTTCTGGGTCCTTATGCCTTCGCTGATCGAACGTCAGCTTCGTCTGCGTGCGGTCTCCCTTGCCCATTGTGAATGTTTTTTTGGGGGGGGAGGCTGTGGCCCGCTCTGGCGGAGGCCTCACTGGATACCGAAGCACTGTGCGTGCACCCGCACTAGCTGCAAGTGGCTTCAGGGGTGCAGTAGACAGGGCAGCGTAGTGCGTGTGTCCTGCTAGGGCCCGGCGACACTACTTGTGTCCGTAGGCCCCTTTAGGTATGGTCGGTAAATCGCCCTCCAGACCCCCCAGTATGGCCCAGGACGGTGACGGAGGTCCGTTCTCGTGGGGAGGATCTTCTGCCCTCCGGGGGCCGCTCGCTCCCACGCCAAAGCCCTTCTCTCCTCAGTCGTGGGTATGCCCGTCTATCTGGCGCTCGGGCCGATCCTACCTTCGGGGGTGCTCCGCCGTCGCCACGTGGTCCGCAACCGGCTCAGCAGTTGCACCGGTGCCTTCCCCGCCGCCCCCGTCAGCTCTCAGGTGTCATATAGCACCTCCGGTGCGTGATTCCGCAGCGTGGGGCAGCTGGGGGGTCAGCCTCCGCCGGGCTCCGTCAGACCCCCAGTTGTCCGCTCGTCGCTGCCGCACGTCGGGTGACGTCGCTCGGCTTCGCCAGTTAGGAAAGGCCGGTGATTAGGGCCTGGTCCGGCGTCTGTAGGGTAGTCGGGCAAAGTAAGGTTTCCCTAGCCCGCTTTCCGCCCAAACTGCAGCCGGAGATCCGTTAGGGGTAGGGGCGGCGATATCCGCTGGTTTTGCGTAGGTTTCACCGCAGTGAGAGGATCTATGCCGGATAGTTGTCGGCGCTGGCTCGGAGCTCCGCTCTTACGCGTCCACCATTGACGCCGGCTAGCTCCGCCCCTTTTGTTCTAGAATTTCTAATCAAATTGTATATCATACTTGTCAGAATCCCAATATAACGTGCATTATAATCAATGTCTGGTTGATGGTTACACCTGTGACTGAGGGTAGGAGTCTGAAAGACTCATTTTAATTCTGCATTTATAACAGAAACCTGCTTAAGGGAGACTCATGATCATGGCCCATGATCTTACATTACTCCTGGTTATCTTTTGAAGTTAGCCATTGGACCCATGTGATTATTTACAAAAGTTACTTTTAGTCTCCTCATGGACTATCAAGTCACTTTCCTGTATAGCATATATTCTCAATTCAAAATTTCAATTCATAGAAATGAATCCAATAAAATGGTATTAATTTCCATACTCTCTGGCCCTGCGAAGAACTTTATTACTTTAATACTGGAGTTGATCTTTCTAGTCTAAAAACCAACAATTGTATCTTGCTTTTAGATTTTACTCTCCATGCGGGCAGGGAATCTGACAAGGAACCTACAGAGTTCATATTTATTTGGCCTTTGATTTGCTGTAACTTATACAAGGACCAACTCACTCAGCAGGCCATATTCTTGCCCATATCTAGTCCTACCAAGCTTTAGTCAACACGCTTTCGACTTTAGAATTGACATAGATGGACTACAAAGCAATTTATTTGCCAATCAAGGATAGAGGCTATTATGTTCATACTTGGCATGAGGGTTTCTATCTCGTGCTGAGCTCGTGCCGAGCTCGTGCCGGCTTGTTCTCATTTCAGCGAGCTCGGTGTTCGGTCACAGAGCCGTTAGACAGAATTGAGAGCCTGGCACTGCTGGTCGGGTTTTTACTCCTTCTATCTTGATTAAAGCACGCTTTCATCCAATGCATATGAAGACTCCTGCCTCCTCTGTACAACATTTTCTGGCGACTTGGTCCACGCTGTGCCGACGTGAGGTTTTAAACGGAACCGTCTTTTAATTACGCTGGCAAAGCAGCCGGAACAGTAAAAGAGAAGGAAAAATAAAACCCGCCAGCGTGTACAGCGTCTAAAGGTATTGTAATGGGAATCTACCTTTATGAAGCCAAGGTGCGTTTTTAAACATTTACAGTTGTGGGAGCGATATTTACCTTGGCGCAGGCACTGGAATCGGAGCGTAGGTGCAGTTAACTGTGGTGCACTCTCTTTACTTACCGGAGATAGTGATAAAATCACGCCCCCACCGTTTTAGAAGGGAATTAAAACGGATATTGAAGTTAAAGCGGCAATACCTCAGTTGTGGGTCCCACTGTTTGACACAGCCTCTTCGCATCGCGGAGATAATGGCAATACTACGCCCCCACCGTTTTGAAGGGAATTAAAACAGAAATACAAATTAAAGTGGAAATACTCAACTTGTGGGCCCGCAGTTTGAGAAACTGTGCATATTCTTCAAGGAATATCATTGGATTTGGACATTATTGTAAGGGCACGTTGCAGCAAATTGAACTTTACATTTTTGCAAAGGACATTGATTACTTCATCAATATTCAACTGTGATACACACACAGTGTAATGTGTATCATTTTTATTTGTGTTTATTAGTCCACTGTGATACACACACATTACCCTTTGTTGTAATATTGACACTGTACATCTGTATCATTCCATCACACACCTACCAAAAATGAATGTTAATAACACCATACAAGCACCTATTCCAGTTTTAGTTGTTCCTGGGGAACTAGCCATGGAGTGGGATGATTGGTGCGAAGCTTTTGAAAATGACATCATAGCTTTAGAAGGCACAAAATTCTCAGCTATTAGGAAAAAGGGGTTGTTATTAGGAGCGTGAGGCAAAGAGGGTCAAAGGATCTTTAAATATTTACCAGCCCCTCCAGTTGAGATTGATGACGTTTATAAAGATGCATTGTTCAGACTTTATACAAGATTTGCTAAGCAAGAGAATATTGTAATGAGAAGGCATAAGTTTTACACCCAGCCACAAAAACAAAACAAATCCATTGATGATTTTGTTTCCAGATTAAGGGAGTTGTCAGTAAAGTGCCAATTTGGTGGTATGCAGGATGAAATGATCAGGGATCAGCTCATTGTCCAATGTCACAGCAAAAAACGCAAGAGAAATTGTGGGCTGCCAAGAATCCTACACTCACTGAGGCTATCACAATAGCGAAAATAGCAGAAGAAAGTGATAGGTGTATGAGAGAATTAAAGACTATTCAGCAAGGTAACACCTCGGAGATTGCAGCGATACATGTTGAGAGTAGTGAAACTATAAACCCCATACGCACAAAGCATGTACAGGGTTCACAAACTAAGACTAGCATTAAAGGTGCTACTTCATATTCTAAGCCAGTTTCACAGAGTAAATACAGACAAAATGTGCGTTCTTGTACCAGATGTGGAAGTCCATTTCACTTAGCTGATTCAAGAAATTGTAGTGCTTTAACGAAAGACTGCTTGAAATGCGGTAGGAAGGGTCATTTTGCACGTATGTGCAAGTCAGGCAAGACTAAAAATATAGCAATGGTTGAATGTGACACAACTGATGACGAAGCGGAAGTTATGATGATCGTATCTAATGAAGATTCAGGGGAGGCTAATCACATTTTCTTATCTCGTCCCAATGCAGACTTTGATGTAAATGGGACAACTTTGAGTCTTATGGTAGATACAGGTTCGTTGTATACAATCATCCCCCAGAGAGGGAAACATCACTTACAACGAAACTTTTACAACGCACTACGATTACAACGCTGTCATTACAACGCAAACCATTACAACGCATTGCGCTGGGGGGCGCTCTAGGATAGGGAATAGGTTAATTTATTATCCAATAACCTTCCCTAGTGTCCACGGGGACTGGAGTTGGAATAGTAAATTAAACTATTCACTATCCAGCACCCAAAAGCGCTATGCGTTGTAATGGTATGCGATGTAAAAACCGCATTGTAACAGCATGCGTTGTAAAAGCATGCGTTGTAACGTCATACATCCCCAAGAAATTGTATGACACTTCTAGTGATGCAGAAAAATTGATAATTTCTGATGTCATCCTAAAAGGCTATCAAGGGGTGAGCATTGGAGTGTTAGGGTACTTTGAAGCATGCATTGCTTTCAGAGGTAGACTCACCCATGGTAAGATATATGTGTCGCCTCATGGTCCCTCTATTTTAGGCTGGTTACATCAGTACGCTTTAAATATAGGAGTGGATCCTAGAGCTAATCCACCAGTTATGTGAGTTGATGATGATAACAATGATGTTGATGCCATTTTAAATAAATATGAGAAAGTGTTTGACACAGTGTTGGCAGAGGCACAAGATTACCAACATGTCATTAAAATCAAAAAGAATGCTGTACCAGTAAAACATGTTGCGCGTAAGATACCCTTGTCTGCCAGAGATGAGGTGAGGAAGATTATCAACCAGATGTTGGAGAGGACATTATTGAACCAGTGGAAGCGACACAATGGTTGAGTCTGGTCGTCATAACGCAAAAACAGGACGGCTCGTTGCGTTTTTGTGTTGACATGAGAAGCCTAAACAAAGCGGTAGTGATGGATAACTTTCCTTTGCCCAACATAAATGAAATTGTATTAAGCTTGGGTGGTGGCAAGGTGTTTTCCAAACTAGATCTAAGGAGCGCTTACCACCAAATTAAACTTCATCAAGATTCTAGGGAGTATACTTCGTTCATCACCCCGGAGGGCACATATCAGTTCAGGAGACTGCCTTTTGGACTATGTTCAGCAGCAAGTGCATTTCAAAGGATTATTACCGACATCCTCAAGAACATTGAACGAGTGGTATTTTTTCAAGACGATATATTAATATATGGCTTGGACTTGAATGACCACAATTCTATTTTAGATAAAGTTTTGTCATGCTTAACAAGAGCTAGAATGACTTTGCGCAAAGACAAATGTGTATTTGCAGCTAAGGAAGTTGATTATTTAGGTCATCATGTTACCGGGGATGGTTTTCAACCAAAAAATGACCTTGTTCGTGCAATATGTAATGTAGCACAACCTGATGATAAAGACAAACTTCGTTCATTCATGGGCATGGTGGAATACTATGCGAAGTTTGTGCACAATTTTGCAGAGAAGGTAGAACCCCTGTGAGACATCTTGAGGAAAGGGAAAGTATTTACGTGGGGGGGAGCACAAAGGGATTGAGTTAATTAAGAGCAATATTGTGAATGCCAATATTCTGTCACGTTTTGTAGCTTCCTTGCCTACATTTCTCACGGTGGATGCGAGCTCTGTGGGTATCGGGGCAGTTCTCACACAGAAACGTGGTGGACAGCTGAATACTATTGCTTTTGCATCTCGTTCATTGACTGTGAGTGAGAGAAACTACTCGGTCATTGAGCGAGAGGCGTTGGCGGCCGCATGGGCAACAAGATACTTTAGAGTCTACCTGTGGGGTATTCAATTCACACTCAGAACTGATCACAAACCTCTCTTGAAAGTTTTGGCTCCCGGGGGCATCAAAAATTGTTCGGGAAGACTGGCTAGATTGGCAGTTAGTGTTCAAGATTATACATGCAATGTGGAATATGTACCTGGGTGGTGCAACAGTGTGGCCGATTGTTTATCCAGGTTGCCAGACACTAAGGCTAGGCCAGAGGAATTAGTTACTGAAAATGTTGTTGCTTATTTGGAAGATCTTGTAGAAGATCTTTCCAAGTCTATTTCAAAGGAAGAATGGATACGAGCCATGAAGGAAGATCAATTTATGGGAAGTTTGGTTAGGATGTGCAAGGAAGGGGTTTCCAGGCAGAGCACGGTACCATTGAATCTTAGACCTTACGTTCAATTGCAGGATGAAATATCTATGCATGGAGATTCAATTGTAGTGAGAGGGGAAAAGTACATTCCACCAACCCCATTAAGACCTCGCATCATTGCCATAGCACACGAGGGTCATTTAGGCCAGACTCTCAAAGCAAGGCGTCTTAAACAGAGTTTTTGGTGGCCAGGGATAGACTCCCAGGTTAAGTCTTGGGTGGAACGCTGTGAGCCATGTAGGGAGTAAGAGAAAAGACTTCAGGTAGGAGCGAGTTCAAGGTTAGGTGGACGTATAGTGTCCGAGGAAGGAGTTTGGACTAAGGTTTGCATTGATTTTATAGGCCCTTTTCATGAACTTCAAGAGACTGAAAAATTTGCAATGGTACTGGTTGACTCGACTTCAAGGTGGGTCGAGGTTGCGTTTATGAAGAGTATTAACACACAGTCAACTATAAAAGTACTTAATGATATTTTCAGGAGGGAGGGTATCCGAAGCATGATTTTGTCAGACAATGGGACACAATTCACGTCCAGAGAGATGGAGGAATATTTTTCTCATATAGGTTTGAAGCATCTACGCACGTCCCTTTATAATCCCCAGAGTAATGGCTTGTGCGAGAGGGTGAATAGATTGGTCAAAGGCACAATGCAGCTTGCTTTAGCTTCTAATAGGTCTAGCCAAGGTGAAATTAAGGAAATGCTTTGGGCTTATCGCACAACTATACATCAGAACATGGGCAAAACACCTTTTGAACTCATGAGGGGAAAGCTGCCTGGTACGAAATTACTTCCCACATGGTTGCAAAAATCACATTTGACAAGGGAAAGTCACGCTGTCACGTCTGGTAGAACGAATATTAATGAAGGCGATTTAGTTAAGGTCAAGCCGGGCGGGGACCTTAAAATGTTTAATAAATTCAGGGGACCGTTTTGAGTTAAGTCTGTGTTTGATAACTATGGGGCATATGCATCAACGAAAATACCTCCCGGTAAAACAGCGAATCGGAAAAACAGGCCGATACCGATACCGAACGCAAAACCATAAAATGCAATGCATCAAACAAAAAATCGGAAAAAAATAACGAACCGCAAAAATCCCCCCCCGGTAAATTACCGATTCGTTAAACAGACATTCGGAAATACCGAACCCCAAAGCTTACTTCGGAAATACCGATTAGGCAATAACGAATCGAAATGGTATGCATGAACAGTCGCTAATACCGGAAATCCCCAAAATCGCTATTTAGCATGAGCAAAATAAGGGGAATCACAATCAGGAGGTAAAGTTAACAGAGGACAGAAAAAAAAAAAACTAACCCCATCAGCAGGTGCTGACAATCAGTAACCCTTCATAAATGCCCTGGAAAACCCCACATGTACACCAAAATGGCTGCCCTCTACGTGCTTGCTAGGAGGTGGAGGATCAACGCCCAGGCCCAGCGCAGGAGGATGATACAGGACAGGATCTTCAGGGTGCGCATCACTTTGCTGGGGCAGACCGAGGAACAGGTGTACGCCAAGTACAGACTCAACCGTGCCATGATAATGTACCTAATAGCAGACCTGGCACCATTACTGCAGCACGAGACCCGTCGGACCAACGCCATACCAGCCCATGTGCAGGTCCTATGCTGCCTGCACCTGCTTGCATCTGGAAGCTTCCAGGGGGTAATAGCTGAGACGGGAGGCGTGTCGCAAAGTGCATTATCACGCTTTTTCCACCGGTTCCTAGAGGCCATGCTGACATTTATCAATCGCCACATCAGCTTCCCCAGAACCCCCCAGCAGCTTACCCGCACCAAACGGGAATTCTACCAGGTGGCACAATTCCCCCATGTCATAGGGTGTGTTGACTGCACGCATGTCCCCATCTGTCCTCCATCAGCCACCAAATAAATTTTCCGCAACCGGAAATCATATCATTCCATAAATGTGCAGGTGGTGTGCAATGCCAAGTTCATCATTACGGACCTTGTAGCCCAATTCCCCGGGAGCAAACACGACGCCTACATTTTCCGTCACTGTGGCCTCCACAGGCGCCTGATCAACGGTGAATTCGGAGAGGGACACCTACTAGGTACATATAGCTGCATCATCGTACTCCTCATCCACTCCATCCCCACATGTATAATTTCATTAATGCTGATTTCCATTCCCTCCCCATCCTGCAGGTGACAGCGCATACGCATTGCGTGAATATCTCCTCACGCCCTATCTCAACCCAGCTACCCCGCAAGAGCAGCGCTACAACAGGGCACACATCAGCACTAGGAATGTGGTTGAGCGAACATTCGGCATCCTCAAGAGCCGCTTCCGAATACTGCACAAGACTGGAGGTGCCTTGCAGTACGACCCAGTGACCTGCTGCCAGATCATTGCTGTGTGTGCCATCCTGCACAACATCGCCACGCGCAGGGGGATACACATAGAGGTGGAGGGAGAGGATGAACTGCGTGCCCAGCAACCCCCCCCCACAACACCAACAGGCACATGTGCCCAACACAGCTGAAGGGGAAAGGAGGCGGACATACATCACACGGAATCATTTCTGAGACAGGTAAGAGAGTGACTTGACAACAGGAACAGATTTGCAAGGGTTTAATGGGCATGGACACCTGACTGGTGCAGAAATACGTAACACAAACAAGCTGCTGCTGCAGTTAAATTAAAACTATGAATGTCCCTTCTCAGAACAGGTGACGCGTGCGGCACTTTGGTCTGGCCATGGTTACCTCACCAAGGACAGTGTGACTTAGCCACATGTTCACTTCCGTTTGCTGCGTACCCCCAGTCTCTTGTCCTGTGACTCCTCGGGTTCTACACGATGGGAGTCAGTGGCAGTTGCTCTGCGGCCACTGCGCCTCCTCACACTGGTGTCCGGCAGGGAGACGCTGCTGACACTGGAGGCTGCCTCACTCCCCTCTTCCGCCCCCAGACTGCTGACACTGGCTGACCCTGGCTGCAGTTGCTCCACTGCAGTGGTCACCCTCTCAAGGGCCTTTGCCACATCCCCACAATAATGACCTAGCTCCACTTGCAGGGACACGGACCTGCGGGACAGCACAGCCGTGCTGTTGCACAGCTTATTGATGGCCTTGTTTGTAGTATTCACTGCCAGCATGATCTGCCTGTGACGCCGGCGCTCACTCTGTTGGCCTGCGACTATGGCACGTGTCAGTTCTTGCAGGCAAAGCTTGATGTCTTTGTTGCCGGCAGATACGGCAGTGGTGTGCTCACGCACTGCGTCAGTCATGTTGCCAAGTTTGTTGCAAAGTTTTGTCATGGTGAGTTTCATGGCACCCATGTGTCTCCCCTGCAGGCGCTGGACACGCAGCATCCGGGTCTCCACAACTCCGTACCCTCCGGACAGATCGACCGGTCTTGCAGCAGCCCGACCCGGGGGCACAACCCTCTGCCTGATGCGCTGTCGGCCTGCAGTTTGGCTGGTTGGTGTGACGACAGCCTGGCGTGGAACATTTGGGTGTGATGAAGATTGATCTGACTCCATCACGGACAGGGCGGCAACATCTGCTCTGTGGCTCTGCGGAGTGGGCCCTACTGGTGGTGGTGGTGTCTTGGACCGCGAGGATGGTGGTGGTGGTGGTGGTGGTTGCTTGGACCGCGAGGATGGTGGTGGTGGTGGTGGTTGCTTGGACCGCGAGGACGGTGGAGGTGTTGTCCGCCGTGGTGGTGAAGGGGAGGACATGACTTCAGCTCCCTGTGAGCACTCCGCTTCTGACAACACTGGCGTCTCCGAGATGACAAGGCGGCCACTGTCTTCTAAATCGATGGGGGATGCATCTGTGTGTGAAACAGTGCATAGTTATTATCATGGTATAGTATGTGACAATAGCTGTGGCATCTCACAATAAATTACTTTTTGTGACTGACATTTGACCCTTGGCTGCTGTATTCATCTCTGGGCTCAGGCATGCACCCATTCATGTATTGGCTACATCTCCCATGGTGCAACACAGTGGTGAGGGTGTGTGTCTAGGGCAACGCTACATGTGCACTGGGTCTGGCATGGGGGATTGGGCAGGGACTTAGTACACGCTACATTGTTACGCTGCCATGCTTCTTACCTTGTCCTCCTTCTGCAGCACCTGAGGTGTCCAGGCTTGTGACCCCCACAACAGCTTCCCGTTCTATGGTGGCCTCCACTAGATCCTCCAGGTCAGTATTAGGCGTCACATTGGATGTGCCCCCTCCTGTGCCAGCAGCATCCCTGACCCTCTGCGCTATCTTCTCCTTGGCCCTCTTCCGCAGGTCGTACCAGCGTTTTTTTAGGTCGTCGATGCTGCGGTGGGTGACTCCGCAGGCACCTTGTCCTTGATGCGCAGCCACATCTTCCTTTTTTCTGCCTCTGGCACCTTCAGCGACAACTTTCCAAATAGCCGGTCATGGTTGCTGGTCACACTCTCTATTAGGATTTCCAGCTCCTTATCTGAAAACTTCCGTTTTCGCTTTCGGGGTGTGTCCTTTCCATGCTGGGGGGCCTCCTTCTCCATCTTGTCCTGCTAGCTATCCCCTGCTTGCTACTGGTTCTGTCAGGGTCCTCAGCTCCTGTGCTCTGCCTCCTCCTCTGTGCAACTCCGAACACTGAATGCAGCGTGGGTGTCCTACTTCCTGGTTGTGATGTCATCGGCCTGCTTCCGAAGCGTCGCGTATTTTTGCCGTTTTCGTTAATAATGAATCCGCTAATACCCGATCCGGTATTAGCGACTCTGTATTACCGGATTCGGTTTTTGTTACTCTCGCTGGCGTATAATCGTTATTTATTAGCGATTATTAACGACTCGGTATTTTTTACCGATTACTTTGATGCATCGCGGTTTGCATGTTCATATTAGCGAGTCGTTAATTTTCGGTATTACCGGCAGGTATTATCGAACGTTGATGCATATGCCGGTATGTCAGGTTGCAAAATGGTCAGAGTTGGAATCTACGTAGGGTAGCTTTATACCAAAGAGCTGACAAGAGTGGGGGATCTCAACCAATAGCATCAACTCATCGTAAAATTACTGAGGTGAGGGACAATAGACCTGTTCGCACAAAAAGAACCCCTTCATATTTGGAAGAGTTTATTCAAAATTGAGGAAAGGGATGGGTTGGTATGCATATTCATGTTACCGTATTTATACTTTCATGTGTGACATTTTTCATGATATTTACTTTCAGAAATGTCTTATAGTTTTAGTTATTAAGTAGCATGTCTTGCTTATCCTGTTTTCATTTTCTTTATGTTAAAGGAAAGGAGATGTGTTATGTTCATACTTGGCACAAGGGTTTCTGTCTCGTGCTGAGCTCGTGCCGAGCTTGTGCCGGCTTGTTCTCATGTCTGCGAGCTCGGTGTTCGGTCACAGAGCCGTTAGACAGAATTGAGAGCCTGGCACTGCTGGTCGGGTTTTTACTCCTTCTATCTTGATTAAGGCACGCTTTCATCCAATGCATATAAAGACTCCTGCCTCCTCTGTACAACAGAGGCCAAATGAAAACCAATGAGTTGTCCAACGTTTCCGTTCACTCATGTTCTAAATTGAGCCCTCTTAAATTGATCACCTGCTTAGAGCATACTGCGCATGAGCCTCCTGATAGTATCGACAACTATGTAGATTAGTTTAATAAATAGATTGTGGTTCTGAAAAATATGGATCCGTAATAGTACCGGACTCGAGAATAAAAAGTTCGTCGAAATAGGACGAATTTGGTATCAAAAGACCGAGAATGACGAGTACATCAAGTACATGTATTTTCGGCATATTCGAGTGACGATTTCACCTCGAAATCGTCATTTGCCTTCTGAACCCTTAGCTGCATGTTGCCCTCTACATAGGCCTTAATCCAGTCGAATTTGATTCCACAAGGACACATACTCCTTAATCGACTTCTTCCTGACCCCAGTACAAGTTAGAACCATTGCCCCAGGCCGAGCTCGTTAGGTCAGTTCCCTCCCAGTGGCCGAGCAAGATAGCATCTAAGCCCAACCAGCCATAAAACCATTTCAGCACGCACACCTGCCATATCTCGCTCACATCTTTCTCCACTCCTTTTCCTCACTTATTTTATGGTGGGGAGGTGACCATTTTTATTAGGGGTCCAGCGATATCTGATGAAATGTTGGGCCTTGCCGGATGATTTGTTATGGGCAGCACGACGTGAAATATGTACATGTCATCATGACTCTGCTTTCTTTTGTAAAACAGTAACCATAAATGAAATACCACGCACCCAAGGAATGTTTTGCCAAAGGGTGAATATTGTGTATAAGAAGAGAAGCCTAACTTTGTGAAAGTGTGCAGTCTCCTGAATATACTGGTATTGTACTTCTAGGACCCTGTCACCTTGGTTGCAGCCAATAAACGAATCTTTGACTTCACCTGGAAGACTCTGAAGTTTCTGTAGGTCTGACTCAGGAGAACCCGAGGTCTCTGGTGTGTTGATCCCCTGGCACCGCTGGGTTACCGGTTCGGTACCGGTTCTTAAAAACCCAGTACCTCATTTGGCGCCCAACGTGGGGCTCGATTCCAGTGGTACCAATCAGCCTGAAGATCGTGAGGAGCTTCGTGTGAAAATTCCGGAGGAGGGCCCACCACCTCATCGACCCCTGCATGTCGACGTGGTCCGAAGGTCTTTACTGCGAGGTTCCCCGCTTCCCGACGGCTACAAGGACTGCTGCCCTGGCTATCGCCCTGATGTTGGACCCTTGAAATTTTCGGTAGAGCGAAACGCTGAGACGAGTCTTCTGGTGAAGCCATCGATATGTTTCAGTTAAGTATAAGTGGAGCGTCTCCTAGTCCTTAGTTGGACTTACTTTGTGGTATCTTAGAGATACATAAAGGTTTTTATTGGTACTTGCAAGCACCATAACCGAAGGACTCGTGTTTTCACGAGAAATATCGTAATCGATAAATCCTTTGAAGTTTTGGAACTAGACTAAAGAGCGAGGATGCCTAGTCTTAGACTCGGGAATCTGTTTTGTCTTGGTAGTAATAATAAGGACTCCCGATTGGAGGACTCATGTCCGGTTCCTCCAGTTGGAACTCCGACTTACGAGCTGTACGTTAAACATGGGGTAGGCCCCATCGTTTACAACGAGGTATGGATTAAATACACTAGGAAAGACGGTGTTTTAAAATGGCCCCAATATGGTAGCTTTGATTCTGAAATTTTAGACAACCTTGAAGTTAAACTCTTCAAAAAGAAAGCCCGGCCGGCGATGTTTGACTCTTTCCGCATATGGCGCAAAGAAGCCAAACAAAAAGAAATTAAATTAGCTAAGAAAAATAAGAGAGAAGGGGGACTTTCAGTAATGCAAGCTGCCGTGCAGTTTAAAGATAATGAGGAAGAGCAGATAAATGAACAATTGCACAGGCAACGTAAAATGGCAATAGATAAGTGCTATCCAGTTTTGCCGTCTCTTCAGCAAGGGACAGCAAAAGAGCGTGAAAAAGACCAATTAATGTCGCAATTGTTAACTTCGCCACCGCCCTATGCGCAGAATGCTACAGCACCCCCGCAACCTTTAGTTGCACAAGCTGCGCCTCTGGCTCTTCCACAGCACCCACCAGCTGTTCTTCAGCTGGCTCCTACTTCTTCGGTGCAGCCTCCTCCAGGCCCACCGACCACTTCTGCTTCATCTATGTCTTCTACGATTTTGCCTACTGTACTTTCTACAACTCCTAATGCCCCTTCTATGATTTTGCCTAGTACCACATCTATTATTCCTCATACCTCTTCTGCCATCTCTGCACCCGCCTTATCTTACCCCGTTCTTTCATCTGTTTGTTCTTCCGTTTCACCTTCCCTTCGGCAGAAAATGGCCAGCACTGTTACTAATCTTCTTTTACCGCTTTTCGGGTCGCCTGCTACGACCCCTAACATAGGAAGAAGACAGTTGCGAAGTCAACTGCCCGATTATCAAGAGAGAGATTCCCTGAATAGTTTAGCTCGGAAATGGGTCATGGACACTGCAAAATATGATTTACAGTCTGTCATGGAAGTTTTTCCTCAATGGGAAACAGCGACACAGAGATATGTGTTCGAACAGATGTGTGTTTTTCTTTGCGAGGATTTAGAAGACAATGATCAGGATTGCCTCCCACAAGAGATGTGTCGTATAAGGTTTAAGTTTAGTCTGGGTATGATTGTAGGTCCCGATGTAGAAGAAGCAGTTGAAATGCTATTATCATATTGAAGTAAGGGAAGTAGTTCTGGGTCACCATCGGAATCTAGTGCATCTAGTAGGAAAAAGGCACGACAATACCCTATGAGAGAAGTTCCCCCACAGTGGAGAGAGGGTGACGCGACAGCTGTCCCACCTGTCCTGCCCCACTTTCACCGAGTATGGGTACATGTTCCATGGAAGAGAGCTGAAGTTTTAGCACTCAAACAAACACTACCAGATCCGCGTAAAAATCCTGCAGGGTACTATAAAGAATTGTCGCAAACTGCTGGATCATGTATAATGAATTTGGCCGATATCGATATGTTATTCGGGAACGTTGTTCCACAGCCTTTATGGGGAAAAATTCGTCATGTAGATCATGACCAGGAGTTAGGTGACACGTGGGCTAATATTACTGCTGCAGATGCACGACAAGTTGGTGGTGCCAAGCCTGAGCCTCTGATAGTGGAACTACCTGGTAGAATAGTAGATTACATGAAAACGATAATGCCTGCAATACGCGTAAATTGGGATAAGTTATCTGCATGCAAGCAAAAGAAAGAAGAAACTGTTTCAGATTTCTTCACCAGATTTGAAGAAACATTCATTGACCACAGCGGTCAAGATATGACCACAGAAGGTGGCCAGAGATTGTTTGTCGATAAATTTGTGCACAATCTACTTCCAGACTTGTGTAGGAAATTAAAAGATTCAGAAAGTTCTTGGGCAGTCTCATCTTCAGCCCAGATATTAGCTACCGCACAGTACTATGAGAATAGAGACAAGGATGAGAAAGATAAAGTAGAGAAGAAAACTAGAGAACTGAAAACGAAGGTTTTGCTACAGCAAGCCTATCCTCCACGTGGTGGTGGTAATAGAAATAATAATGGTCAGAATCACTACCGGAACACTTTTCAGCAGCCTCAGAGAAACTTGCAGAGATTCGATTACAATCAAAACCGCGTAGGTCCCAACCAGTGTTTATACTGCAAACAAGAGGGTCATTACAAATATGACTGTCCTGTCCTGCCGCAACGTACAAATGAATTTTCTGGCGTAAGAGGTCGTGGTAGTCAGCAAGCGCCTAGAGGTAGAGGGCGTGGAAACATCCCTCAGGACGCACGTCCCCTTCCACCACAAAACTCTATGAACAGGTTTGACCAGCAAAATAACGTATCTGACAGGACAGCCCAATACTACGTCGATGAGTATTACACAGAAAATGAGCAGTGGGAGAATAACGATTGCTAGGACAGCCTTAGACAAGGAGAGGGAGTTGTTTCAGTTCCAGTAGATCAGAGTGGACCTTACGTTGAGGTGATTACATCGGGTGTGTCAGAACCTTTTCTGTTGGATACTGGTGCTACAAAGAGTTCTATTATGCACTCCAAACTCCCTGGCGCACCTTTGTCTGGCGAAATGAACGTTTCCGTAGGTTTTTCTGGCGCCCCGGTTAGAAATCCGATTTCTGACCCTTTATCTCTTTCTGTTGGTCCTTGTGAATTCGAAGCACCCCTTATTTTGACAACAGGTTGTGGTGAAAATTTGCTAGGATTAGATTTGCTAAAAAGATTGTATGCGACTTTGTACTGTTCTCCCTCAGGAGTACAACTGACTTTAGGTAAGAAAGTGGTATCTCCCATGTATTTGTCGAGAAATACGCTTCCAGCAGAATTGGGACTCCTTCCGGATATTCTTTGGGCTACTGGTCCGAATGATGTAGGTCTTTTAGAAATCCCACCATATGTTGTAACATTGAAGTCGAATGTCAAAATGCCACGAGTTCCCCAATACAGAATATCCAATGAGGGCGAAAAAGCTTTGCTAGCGATTGTTTACGAGTTAATTGAGAAAGACGTAATTGAAGAAACACGAGGCAATGTTTGCAATAGTCCTGTTCTGCCTGTTTTAAAACGAACTGACCCTTCTCAGCCACCTGTGTATAGATTCGTGATTGATCTTAGGGAAGTAAATAAGATAGTGGTGCCACAATTCCCAGTTGTCCCCGACATTACAACATTATTGACTATGATTCCAGCCTCTGCATCCTGGTTTTCGGTGATTGACCTGAAGAATGCTTTCTTCAGTATCCCGATTGCTGAGGAAAGCAGGGATATTTTTTCCTTCAGTTTAGGTGGTCGCAGTTTCCGCTTTAAACGCGCTCCTCAAGGCTACTGTGAAAGCCCCTCAATATACAGTCAAGCTCTGAAAAGTCAGCTCGACGCAATGGTTTTGCCCAAAGGTTCCACTCTCGTACAGTACGTGGACGATTTGCTCATAGCTGCGGATACTGAGAGAATATGTAAAATGGCCACGTTGGCACTACTGCGTCATCTATGTGATCTACATCACAAGGTGTCACTTTCCAAGCTCCAATATTGCCGACAAGAAGTGACCTACTTAGGTCATCTCTTATCGAAGGAGGGAAGGAAACTGACCCCAGAAAGAATTCAGGCAATAGCGAAATTAAATGTGCCAAGAACGCAGAGAGAAGTACGCGCTTTCTTGGGCATTACATCGTACTGTAGACAGTGGATTCCAAATTTTTCGTTATTAGCCAAACCCTTATTGGCACTAACGTGTACAAATACACCCAATCCCATTCCTTGGTCTGATGAGTGTCAGAAAAGTTTTCTCGAATTACGCACAGCATTATGTTCGGCCCCTGTGTTAGGTAACCCCAACTACAGTAAACCTTTCACATTATATGTCCACGAGAAGGAGGGTTGTGCATTGTCTGTGCTGACTCAGTTATACGGAGATAGACAACGGCCATGCGCCTATTTTTCGTCAACTTTGGATCCGGTAGCACGAGCATTGCCAAGTTGTCTAAGGGCCACATCAGCAGCAGCTGTTTCTATTCGACAGTCTGCAGGTCTAGTAATGAATAATACACTAATCGTGATGGTCCCGCATGCAGTAGACACATTGTTAAATAGGACCAAGACACAGCACTTAACTAGTGCTCGACTGTCCAGTTATGAACTGACGCTACTAGCAAGCCATGTGCACATCAAAAGGTGCAGTACCCTGAACATAGCCACCTTGTTACCAATTGCTGAGGAATCGGATGCTTCAGAACAGCACGATTGTTTCCTCAGAACGGAGGAAGAGACGAAAGGGAGAGTTGACCTATTCGATACTCCTCTCGCTGAATGTGATGGTACATTATGGGTGGATGGTTCATGCTTTAAACTCCCAAATGGTAACGTGACTACAGCATATGCTGTCACAACTTTGCACACAATCGTTGAAACTGCGCGAATACCACACGGTTCAGCTCAAGCCGCTGAACTCGTGGCGTTAACGAGAGCATGTGTGTTATCGAAAGGAATGAAAGTGACTGTCTATACCGACAGTCAGTATGCTTTTGGAGTGGCTCACAGTTTTGGACGACTGTGGAGAGAACGTGGGTTCCTGACTTCGCATGGAGCTAAGATTCAGCATGGTCAGTTGGTGAATGAGCTTCTTGAATCACTGACGTTGCCCCTGAAAGTAGCGATCGTAAAATGTAGTGCACACAAGAAAGTGATTGATGATGTTGGTCGTGGAAATGCATTTGCTGATGAAACTGCTAAGGATACGGCGAAGAATATGATGAGCCGAATGTATGTTGCGAGCCCAGAAAGATGGACTGGTGATGTTGGAATATGTGAAGACACGATAGAAAGTGTGAAGTCCATCCAAGCTGAGGCCACGGAGAAAGAGTTAAGCATGTGGAGAGAAAGTACCGGGAGAATGGATGCAAATGGTTGTTGGATTGAATCGACAGAGCAACAGAGATGGTTGTTACCCGATGCATATGTACCTGCAGTGGTTACAATGGCTCATGGGATGGCCCATATCAGCGCGAAAGGGATTTGCGACTTGTTGGCCCCAGTGTGGAAAAATTCAGGGATTCCCAAGTGTGCAGAGAATGTTGTCAAGAATTGCATGGTATGTCTGAAGCACAATCCTGGTAGGGGAACCCCAACTCCAGCTGGTCATTTTGCACCTCCTACGTATCCGTTCGAGGTTTTGCAGCTAGATTTCATACACATGGAGAGGTGCAACAACTTAAAATATGTGCTCGTGGTTGTTTGCGCCTTCTCAAGGTGGGTAGAAGCCTATCCCCTAAGGGACAATACTGCCTTGTCCACAGCGAAAGCCCTTGTGAAAGAGTTCTTCCCCAGATTCGGAATGCCTAGAATGGTCTGGTCGGACAACGGAAGTGAATTTGTGGGTTGTGTGATGAAACGAGTGTGTGAAGGGCTAGGCATTAGTCAGAAGTTCCACGCTGCAAATCACCCCCAATCAGCTGGATTAGTGGAATGTTACAATGGCACGCTTAAACTTAAATTGGCCAAAATCCAAGCGAGCACGGGTCTTAAATGGCCCGACGCTCTGCCCTTAGCACTCCTATCCACCAGAATGACTGTGCATTCGCGAATGAAACTCAGCCCCTATGAAATAATCTTTGGTCGGCCAGCCAACATATGGGGAGTGCCTAGGCCCACGAAGTTTAGCGAGCTGCAACACCCCATTTTGCTTGACTATTTGTATGAATTGACGGCTAAATTGCGTGTTTTATATCAACAGGTCCACAACACCTTGCCTCCGATCTCTGAGACACCAGGTCACTCCATTGACCCTGGCTCCTGGGTGTTGGTCAAGAATTTCCAGAGGACAAGAAACGACCAGCCCAGATGGACCGGACCACACCTCGTCCTCCTGTCTACAAGGTCGACTGTTAAAGTGGAGGGGAAGGCCAATTGGGTCCACGGGATCCATTGTAAGAAGATACCCTTCCCTCTGCCACATGACCAATGGGTCCGGACAGGAGGCACTGACTCAGAGCGCACAACTGATGAACGTGTAAAGGAAGCTAAACGTGATTGTGACAGTGAGAACATTTTTCAAGAAACTACGCCGCCATCAGAACAATTGACCTCTGTGGAACCTGAGCTACTATTTCCGGACCAGACAATAACCGGGAAAAGATGCTATAATTTGCGACCAAGAAAAACAGACTAAAAGTAAAAGTGATTTATTTTATGATCCGAGAGAAAAACCTGTGGACTAATAAAAAATAAGTTTTTTTCCCAAAATGCTATTTTTGAAAGTGCAGATTCTCCCATCTAGGTAACTTGCTTATTTTTTTTTTTTTTTTTTGAACCGCCATCCGGGTTCCGCTGCTAGGGTCGCGGTTGATTAAAGACTTTTGGGTGCAGCTGACAACAATAGGTTGCTGGTTCCAGTTGGTCGAAGGGAGCCACCCTAGACTGACGGAAGCATCCTTTAGCAGAAACAACCTACCGCCGCGGGCAGCACCTTAGAGAGGATGGAGTTTCCTGATGTGGAGAGAACTGCCAAACAAATGAACTTTAAGCAGAGACTTGTGAAAAGCAATGAGAAAGAAAATTTTTATAATAATGTGTATTTTTATGCTATTTAGCGTAATGGTGTTTTTAATAAGCTATGTTCTATTCTCTTTTCATGTGACATTCACGCCTACTACATCACCCATACCTCCCCCTACTGTTTCCTCTCATTCTTTCCACCCTTTGCCTAACCACGAATCAAATAGGAGATTAGAGTTCATTAATAACTCCTTCGTTCAGCTATTACACCAACACCAACTTGTAATGAACACAACCAACTGTTGGGTGTGTGGTCTCATGCCCCACACCACGGATAGAGGTATCCCCTATTTGGTCCTGCCATTTAGTCACAATGGGTCAGTATGGGCATATAGGACAATGTTCCTATATGCACGAGAAATCCAATCACTACGTTCCGTAAAAGACAACCTCAAGACTAGCGCCCTAGTAAAGGGTATAGTTGACATGATCAAGGAAGTGACTTCTTACGAAGATACCCCGAATGATGAGATACTTGCATATGTAGGTTGGAATGTGACCGGATATGGCACTACATTAAGTGAGAAACAGCAAGCCAAGAGATCGTCCCCTATCTGGATCGTACCCCATCAAGGTCATTGATAGGAATCCCAGAGCTCAGCTAGGGAAGAGTGTCTGTACAGAAACGTACGTTTTTGGATCTCAGACTTCCCCTGCCTTTTTAGCCGCAAAGGGTACTTATTTCATCTGCCACGATAGAGCCTATACATGGTTGCCCCCTGACTTCTCGGGCTCATGTTTTGTTTCATTCCTGTTACCTCCCACCTACACAGCAGCGGCGGATTACCATCGGACAAGGGTAGTTAGAGGTGTTTTGAGTAAAGAAGACACTGCGGGTCAAGAATTTGGTGACTTTGCAATGGGTGTTCTGCCGTTCTGGGGAGCCATGGTTAACAGCAGAAACATAAGGCAATTGACAAGGGTAGTTGAATCCACCGTGATTGAAACTGCTGGTGCCCTTAGTAACCTGACTGCTGAGCTCCAGTCGGATCGACTGATGACCCTTCAGAACCGGGTCGCTTTGGATGTAATACTTGCGGACCGGGGTGGGGTATGCAAATTGATCCAGTCCAGTTGTTGCATTTTCATTCCAGATAATGCTCCAACAGTGTACGGGGCCATCTCCAAACTACATAAGATTTCCGAATATATTCATGTGGATAAAGGAGATTGGTCATTCATGGGATGGTTCTGGGGACTGATATCTGCCTGGGGATGGAAAATTCTGATGGTCATTGGGATGGTCTTAACCATTCTTTTCCTGTTCTGTCTATGCATACAGTGTGCTCCTGCAATATGTGGCCTCTGTGCTACATCATGTGTAAGGAAACCTGTGTCAAGACATGAACTCAGCACTAGAATGATGTTGCAGCAACATCTCAATGACTTTAGGAATATAGATCTGGACTCAGATTAACATGAGGATAGATTAATTGCCTATGTAAGGGCAAAAGGAGGGTCTGTGGTTCTGAAAAATATGGATCCGTAATAGTACCGGACTCGAGAATAAAAAGTTCGTCGAAATAGGACGAATTTGGTATCAAAAGACCGAGAATGACGAGTACATCAAGTACATGTATTTTCGGCATATTCGAGTGACGATTTCACCTCGAAATCGTCATTTGCCTTCTGAACCCTTAGCTGCATGTTGCCCTCTACATAGGCCTTAATCCAGTCGAATTTGATTCCACAAGGACACATACTCCTTAATCGACTTCTTCCTGACCCCAGTACAAGTTAGAACCATTGCCCCAGGCCGAGCTCGTTAGGTCAGTTCCCTCCCAGTGGCCGAGCAAGATAGCATCTAAGCCCAACCAGCCATAAAACCATTTCAGCACGCACACCTGCCATATCTCGCTCACATCTTTCTCCACTCCTTTTCCTCACTTATTTTATGGTGGGGAGGTGACCATTTTTATTAGGGGTCCAGCGATATCTGATGAAATGTTGGGCCTTGCCGGATGATTTGTTATGGGCAGCACGACGTGAAATATGTACATGTCATCATGACTCTGCTTTCTTTTGTAAAACAGTAACCATAAATGAAATACCACGCACCCAAGGAATGTTTTGCCAAAGGGTGAATATTGTGTATAAGAAGAGAAGCCTAACTTTGTGAAAGTGTGCAGTCTCCTGAATATACTGGTATTGTACTTCTAGGACCCTGTCACCTTGGTTGCAGCCAATAAACGAATCTTTGACTTCACCTGGAAGACTCTGAAGTTTCTGTAGGTCTGACTCAGGAGAACCCGAGGTCTCTGGTGTGTTGATCCCCTGGCACCGCTGGGTTACCGGTTCGGTACCGGTTCTTAAAAACCCAGTACCTCAAGATCACACATTTTCTATATGCTACCCTTCCTATAACATCCATTATTACCCTTCCTAAGAAGTCCTTTGTTTCCCAGCGTTCTACTCCATTTGCTCCCTGGTATACAACATACCTGACTCTGGTCAAGAGGAACTGTAAAAAAAAATGGATTATGCTCTGGAGTGTCTAGGAATCCAGTCACCTATTGGGTGCATTTTCTTCACTGCTGAGGGCCGCTTCCAGACCACAAGCAGAAGGGAAACTCAAGGCGGCATTTTGAAAAAAAGCCTTTCCATTCAAAGGACTTTTATTAATTCCAACATACAGTCAATGATCCCCAGCAGTGATTCCAACTCAATAGTAACCTCCTTAATTGTCTTCATCACTGAAGCTTTAATCGTCTACACTTTGCACCAAATCCACTGCTAAGAGTATTCCAAAACATACCCAGTTAGCAATGACATCACCCATCATCTCAAACCTCTCAGGCTCAGTCTACCACTTTCATGAAGGAGGTGAGGTCCAATAATTTTGTTTATGGAAAGTTTTGAGAAGATTAATCAAACTGTGCAGAAGTTATTAGCATATATATATATATATATATATATATACACACACACACACACACAGTCTGTACACACAGCACCCACAGAGGAATAACTTGCCTGAGGTTAGTTAATCTGAAGGTAATCTTAAAAAATCTCAGAAAATGCTGTGAACATGTGTCCGCGGCACTTGGAGGATAAAATTCTCGATACAGTAAGGCTCAACCATACCCCACATCAACTAAAAGACAGGTGAGTTATAATTTATACCCTGCTCTTTAGTGCTATTTAGGTTTTTTACTTTTGTTCTGAAGGGGGGAAAGCAATTAAGCCTGGACCTGCATGTAGTCTGGGTAACATTTGTATCACAATTTCCCTGAAATAAGGAGAACACCTTTCAGTGAGTGATTAGTGGTTCACACAATGTTGGAAAATCGGCTATTGAGGGTCAAATTAGCAGTCGTCAAGTCCAATAGAACATTAATGTGAAAAACTATGCTAGATGACCTGTAAATAGTCCTACTTGCCAAATTGCATAGCTTACCTGAGTACATAAGCTTCCTGCTTGTCAGTGGTGAGGTTGTGAAGTGCCCTAACTTGCATTGTGTTCCTAGGTGGTCGCTGGGGTGTACGGTCGAAAAGGTGTTATTTATAGCTTGGCCTAAAAGTGACATGTGTGAGGTGATAGATATTTGGTGGAAGCACATGCACGTAATGTCACTGGGAACATGGCATGAACAGCAAAGTGCGAGACTAGACACTGTCGCTCATGGCAGTACGTACCAACTTTACAGATGGCAGTTTCAAATATAGAACCTCATGTTGATGTGCTTTGTATGGGCCCACTATTAAGAGTTCATTCAGTAGCATCAAAACTCCAACCCATTTGAAGCACTTTTAAGCCACCACAAGAGTTCTATCTAGATCCCACCCAGGAGTTATGGGGACTCATTGTAGGTCGCCCCATTACGCAACCAATGGATCGCAAAATGGATCCCAGAGAGGAGAGAGGAACTATCCTGCCAAGATGGGATATTCAGCAGAGAGGCAGGCGATAATGGCAGGTCTTCAGGTGTGAATGCCCAAAACCAGAAACTGTGGTTATAAAAGTGCCTGTCTTTCTAAGGGCAGGTCAAATGTAGGTAATGTGCACAAGTGTTTCCTTGCTGGATCGGCAGAGCCGGCATAAGTTATTTAGGCTTTCTCTTTTTCGTGCAGGTATGTTATGTTATGTTAACTTAGTTTTCTATAGCGCCAACTCACCTACAGGTCTCTAGGTGCTCAAAGGTAGACAGTCCAAAGTCGGTGGACCCCAAACCTATATCAAATGAGTTGTTGTTTGACATGCATTCACATACATATGTTTGTGACTGGATGCGGTCCCAGTTTGATTTAGCTTCCTAGGACTTATCAGGCATGGAAGCATGAAGCCGTTTTTGTTTGTCAGCTAGAAATTATATCTGGGGTGCCATTTTGGTAATTATCTTTTTTAAATTAGCAAAGGAGGCTCCAATTGCCCATGGTACGGCCACCTGAAGGTTCTTGACTCATTGATCCAGATAGTCCTGGGCAGCAGAGGAGTTAGCCATTTTAGATATTTCCATCCACAGTTGGTTCTCTAATGTATCAGTGCCTGCTGTGCGAAGCTTAAAATACATTTTCAAGAAAGCGGCTTGTCTTTCCAGGACTTGACTATACAAGCTGAATTCAAGCCAGGTTTGCGCTGGAAATCCGTGTTCTGGTAGGCAGAAGATTTTTTATAAGTGCTAACTACTAACCTGTCCAGAAGGAGGGGAGCTGCCTCCGTACATGACCTCTAAACCTCAAGCTAATATGGGCACTAGCTTGGCACAGATCACCTTCATTAGATGATCAAGAGAGGATCCTTGGAGCTTTTTAGAGAGCTTGAGGAATGCATGTAACAGTATGGCTGATTTCAACTTTATGGCCTCTTTGTGTGGATGAAAGGTTATACAGTTCTCCACAACAATGCCCACTAGATGTCAACGGTCTGGCTTGTGTTCCTTTCCGCCTATGATCATTATCCTTGTTGTCGCAAGGTGGATTGTGAGTCCATTTTGGTTCATGTAGATATGGAGTGAATCCAAAAGAGGTTGTAGCCCCACTCCGATCCTGGCTAGTAGGAGGGCATAATCTATAGTTTGTCTCCAAGTTTGGGGGAATGCACACACACTTCCCCAAGGGCTGTGAAGAGATCCACAAGAAAAATGTTAAAAAGAAAGGGAGCGAGGACGCAGCCTTGTTTAAGCCCTGTCATCTAATTTTGTTGTGACAGGGTCCTGCCATCACCCAGTTTAAACTTGAAGCCAGGTGTTTCAATACAGGTGGATGGTGCTTTTTTCAAAAGGTGGGGAGGGATTTTTCTTGTGGCAAGATTCTTCCATAATAAGTTCTGTTGAACTAAATCGAAAGCTACTTTGAAGTCCACAAAACAAGGGTATAACAAAGGTATTGTTTTGATTGTTTTATCCACTAGTGATGACAATGCAAGAAGTTTTGCGGTGTTTCCCAGCCCCTTTGTAAACTCTACTTGGTGGGGGGGGGATGATGTTATTTTCATCTGCCCATGTCTCCATTCCCTTGGTAGGAGACCTGTGTAGAATTTGGCTCCATTGTCCAACAGGTAGATGTGTCAATAATTTCCCATTTCAGAGGACTTCTCTCCTTTCAATATGGTAGCTTTAAAAAAAACGCTACCAATGATGATGGCCCTGATAAAAATGATTGGATAGCCCCCGTAAGTCAGTAAAAGCAGTTCTGACACAGCGCAGCCTCATAGTTGGAGTCGAGTCGAACTCATGCCTACTGTGTGGGTGGTGGCTGTCAAGACTCATGAGTGACTAACTAGAATCAACTCAAGTTCAGGACCAGGCCTTGAGTGACTTGCTTCACTTAATTGTCACTCTCACTGAGTCGGAAGGTTGGACATCAGGCGGGCCGTGAGGCAGATGGGGTTGTGTGCGAGTGACACCGACTCAACTAGAGCCTCGACTCTAAGACTACCCTTGTGGTGGTGCCAGTGTTATGACTCCTGTGAGCTGCAGGACCTGAGAAAATTTCTAACAAGAGTAACAAGTAAAGTTAGATAAGATTATCTGTTTTTGGAGTTGACACAAGATTTTCAAATGCCCTGCAAAACTTGAGAAATCAAACTAAAGAGCATGTATTTCAGATTCAACCCATTGGTTGGTTGGCAGTCTAGCCATTGTTTAATGTGAATGTTTAATGTGAATAACTCATTAATTGCAATGTTTTCTGTCAGTGAGTGCTGGTGGACTGGCCAACAAAACATTGTCTGTTTTGAACACCCCCAAGGCCAGAATGACCATAGGGCATCGGGCGACGTACGGGCGTTTCCCCAGGAGGCTGGAAGGGTGGGGGACAGGTTTTGTTAGGGGCCTGCTTTGCAGCAATGCAGCAGTGCAGCAGTTGAAAAAACACTGCAAAGCTCCTTGTATATTTAGCAGTTTTAGGGCAACAACAAAAGTGTCTAGTCAACTCTCGTGATTTATTAATGTATCTGCTGAAGAAAGAGGGGAGTTTTGTCTAGTGACAGTTTTCACTTATCTATAGTAGCGCAGAGGGTTACTATTCCTGCTACAAAGAACAAGTGGCACGCAGTGCGGCTTCGGAGTGTCAAATACTGAAGTGAACCCTTACCACTGCTTGCACAGGAGAAGGAGATGCTGATTCCCAACTCCACCCCAAGGCTACATAGAGTCCGTTCTTAAATCGGAATCTAATGAACCCTCGGGAGGGAAGGGGGAGATTGGATAAAACAATAAACAAGAAGAGACTGCTCTGGATCTGTTCTTCAGCTTCACTTGTTAACTCCTTTCTTCTGTCTTTTCCAGCTCTTGATTATAGTTTATCTAATGCACACAATACATCAAGATAAGGTTAATTATCCTCCCTACTCTCTTTTTGACTTGCTAAACCTATTCCTTCACAACCTACCTAGCTTTCCAGAGTTCTTGCTTCTATTCTTCCTTGCTTCTTCTCTTTCTTTATTTATTTTATACACTGTGGCCCAGATGTAGGTAATAGCACATTACCGAATGGTAAATACCGAATTTTACCGATTCGGTATTTACAATTCGGTAATTGCTATGTAGGTAAAAAATTCGGTAAAAATACCCAATCGGTAATATTTGGTAATTACAGATTCGGTAATTACCGAATCGGTATTTGCCATTGATTCTTATGGGCCTTGAAGCCCATAGGATTCAATAGCAAATACCGATTCGGTAATTACCGAATCGGTAAAATTACCGAATTTACAAGGGGGACAGGGTGTCACGTTGACACCCTGTTGCACCCCTGTTTCTGGCTTGTGTGCCATGTGACACACAGACATGCCCTTAGGGCATGTCTGTGTGCCACATGGCACAGGTGTACATGCACAGATGTGCATGTACACTGGAATTCGTTATTTACCATGGAATAGTATTCCATGGTAAATAACGATTCGGTAAGGGCCTGTGGCACTGATTACAGTGCCACCTACAACTTGATTTACAGAATCGGTAAATTTACTGATTTGGTATTTTACCGATTCTGTAAATTTACCAAATCGGTAAATATACCAATTCTGTAAATGAACTGCCCCCTACATGCCAATTCCCAAATACCGGTCGGTAACGGCCGAAATCGGCCGTTACTGACCGGTAAATGGTGACCTACATCGGGCCTGTGTCTTCTAAAACTGAAAATGGAATATCTCTGTAAGACTGTACTCTTAGTTTCTTCTACTCTGTATTCTCTACTATGTCTTTTCTCTTATCTATCCCTTCTTACCATCTTTTCTCAAATAGTTTGCCTTCTATCCTTTTCTTCTTAGTTCTTATCATACAAGTCTTTTTTATATATCTCTTTCGTTTTCTTTTTCAGGATACAACTCGAGTTCTGTACCCAAGGTATGTGTTAATCAGTCTGGAATATTCTAACTGTATTCCTTGTACACTTTCAGTGGATTGTCTTGGAGTTTAAAACTATAACAGTAATACAAAGTATTGTCTTTTCTTCAGTCATGTAACAACCACTTATCTGATGTCTTCTAGGTCGCTCCGTCTCTCGCCGAGTGCCTGTGACGCTGTTGTTCCAATTCTGGTGAGTTTTCTCCTCACGAGTATCTCTACTTTGGTAACGGAGGGGGGAAGGAAAGAGGGGGAAGGTAATGGAAGGATACTCGTAGCTTCCTGTGGTGCGGAATACTCTAACTAGCAGCGTTTTCTATAGAGACTAATGAATGGTGAATACGCTGCTTCCAGGTTTTCTGCTACTAAAAATATTAAGCGGACAAGGTAAACTATGAAAGGGAGTCAGCTAATTCTTTACTGGAACTCTCGCTGTTCTCCTAGAAATGCGGTACATACGTCTTCTCCGCCTGAAGTCTTCAGTGAAGTGCGCATTTCCATTAGCGCGCGCACCTCACCTGAGCCTTCTGAAGGAAACACTAGACCGCCGACTCCTCTTGCGAGTCGGCGGCCATCTTGAAATTCCGCGATTGAAGCTGAGAGCTCCAACTCTGCCTTACCGCGGAATATTTCTTATAACCTTTCGCCCTTGTAGCGCCCAGGAGGCAAATTCTGTGATTCTGACATGGAGTCGCACTCTTGCCTGCTGTGGGACATGGGAGCTGATTGTCACTAGTGTCTAGAGCAGGGATACTCAAAGTACGGCCCTGGCTACCACATGTGGCCCTCCTGATCATTACATGCGCCCCCAGGCTGTTTACTCAATTCATCATTAACATGAATAAAAATGCTCAATATACAGCATGCACTTATTTAACGGTTAATTGTAGTTAGGGAAAGGAAGTTACAAGGCCCTTAACTGTAGGAACACCTTCATTTTTAAAGACAGCAAACGTGTAAAAATACAATAGTATTTTCAAAAGTCAAATAGTGTATTTCATTGACCTGTAGAACCATTTCACCTTAGTAAATCAAATTATAGCACTGCATTCAGAAGTATTTTTCTTAAAGTGATGGTTTTCAAACATGAACTTAGAAACGTTCATGCTCCCCCAACAACAATACCATTAGTGATTACATCCAAGCACAGGAGCTGGTTTTGAATAGCATGCATACAGTAGTCATGAATTTCGAGTTCCTCTTATATGTGATAATGAAGAAAAAGGAGGGAAATTGAAATAAAACAATTGCCTAGGGACATACAATTTGGTCAAGTGGAGAAGCCGTGATTCATCCCAGGTTTTCTGAGTCCAGCCATTAAATATACATACTTTGCTTCCCCTACACAGACTTTACACCCACCGCTGGCATCAGTGTGGCCCTCAGTCACACCAAAGACCAAACTTTGAGGCTCCCAGGAAAATGTTTGTGAGTACCCATGCTCTCGAGTGAGTGCCTGACTTCAATGCAAAACGGACTCCCAGTCCTGATAGGGCCGTGAGTGACTTGCTTCACTTAATTGGCACTCTCTGACTGAGTCGGACCTCGGGTGGGCTGCAGTGTAGGTAGTGTGAGAGTGATACTGACTGAGTCATCTGGGTAGCCACAGCAGGAGAACTCCGATCAGTGCTGGTGGATTGGTCAACAAGACATTGTCTGTTTTGAACACCACCAAAGCTGGAATGGCCGTACCGAGCATCAGGGGACAGTCAGGGATTTCCCTGGAAGGCTGGAAGGGTGCGGGCAGGTTTTGGTTGTGGGAGTCAGTTTTGTAGCAGTGCAGCATTTTTAAAAGCACTGCAAAGTTCCTTGTATATTCAGCAGTTTTCGGGCAACAATAAAAGTGTCAAGGTAACTCTGGAGATGTATTAATGTACCTGCTGGAGAGGATAGGAGTTGTATCTAGTGGCTGTATTCACTTTTCTTAGGTAGTGCCGGGTAAATATGCCTGCTGTGAAGAACGTGTACCATGCATTACAAAGAACAATATTTTATGTGGATAGCTCAGCTGGTACCTGCTTTTGTCATAGAGATTCTGTTGTGTGCAGTTCATAAGTTTCCTTCGTAATCTAGCATACTGAGCTATGAACTGCCAACTATTAGTTGCATGCAACAGGTTAGAAAATAATGGGGTTTTTTCCCAATGTTTCTATCTTGATGTTGCTAAGAAAGGTTTGTTTGGGTAGAAATACATTTCAATTATTAAATTCAACCCTAGACATTGTGTTATGTTCTAAATATCGAGTTTGTGCTTCTCCAGACCAATCACTCTTAAAAAGTGCCTACTATTGTGGATGACATGTAAATCCTACACCTTGTAGTCTCATTTGCCTTATGCAACATTTTCAATACACTGATTTACACACGTATGATTCATTGTCTCTGTATGTGTGTGTGATGGATTTTGAAAATGTGGAAAGTTTTGCGTTAGAAGCAGTGATTAATGGAGCCATTTTTATATGTGAGCTGTAATATCTGCATTTGTAAGGCAAGCATTCATGCCTTTGGGCATTCTGGCTGTTAGATAAGATGTTTGTTGCTGGTAAGGTATGCTAATGCAGAACACTCATATTATTGATCAACACAAGTATTGTACCAGTGATGGCTTCACAGGTATAGAAGTATGCATACCATGTCATGGAAAGGAAGGTTGCTGGGAGAAAATTGACCTGCATTAAATAGCACTGGTATCTACATTTCAAGACTGAGATTTAGTTACATTATATTCTTAGTTTCTTAAACAAATGATGTGAACTTGTTTTGATCATTATAGGCCCATCAACCTTCCCATTTTATAAGTTTTTTGATATTGATAACAGCTGATTTCAACGTCACAAGCGAATTTTCCATTGTTGTGCACTATTTATAGGTTCTTAATCAATGCTACATTATCTTAATTGTATATCTTAAGATACTAACTGAAACAATGCTTGTAGTTGCATTTTCAATAGGATTGAAAGAATCTCTGCATTTAAGGCACTTCTTTCGTATCTGTAGGAATTTTCCAGCCTCTTTGTGTGATGTAAGTAACCAAAAGTTAGATGCATCACTTCCTATGATAGCACCAATCCAAAGGTCATGCAATGTAGCTTCCTTTGACTTCATGGGGTCCAAAGGGCATGTTATGTCATTATGTCATCACCGACCCTTCCCCTCAACATTAATGGATCCCCCTCCTCTCAGAGATTGCCTAGTCCTCCTCTCTCCTGGCCTCCCGGTAACCCATCCATACTGGGGTCGAGCTCCCTCACCTGGCCTCCCGTAATAATCAACATCACCTGTGCTGACCCCCGGTCCCCTGCCCGCTAGCGCCTCCCATACTTGCCAATAGCCCCTGTGCTGACCCCCGGGTCACCTGCCCGCAAGCTCTACCCTTACCCTTGGACTTTGAAACCCTGAACACCAGAGCATCTATCCTAGTTCAGAGAATCCAGAAATCACTATAGGATCTGAAGAACATCCTATTCCACACTGAAGACCCAATTGCCTCCTCCAAGCCCTCTCTTAACTCTGCCCCCCCACCTTCTCACCTCCCCCACTCTCCAGCCCATGCCGCTGGCCAGCCGACACCTTCGCCCTCGCAACCTTCCTAATCACCTCTCGGAGGACGAGACCCAAACCCTCCTCTCACCCTACTTGAGCCCCCCGACCACCCCTGTCCTCCTGACAACGAATTTGACTGCCTTATTCCCACTATCACAGTCAACACAACCAGGTTATCATCCCTCCGTAACAGAGGGGTAAGCAGTAACAACTTAACAAAAGTTCCCTTAACTTCCCCATCTCACAACATCCGTTCCGATGCCCCACTCTCCGGCCTCCTTCCTAACTTCCGGTCAGCTGCTAGACATGCCTCGGACATCGCTGCCCTCATCCTTCACCACAACACCGATGTAGCTTTCCTAACCGAGTCATGGCTCAATGAATCCTCATCACCGCACCTGGACATATTGGTCCCGCCCAACTATAACATTACCAGACTTGACAGACAAATTAAGAAGGGGGAAGGCATTGCTTGCATCTACCGCCTAGACCTCCTCGTCACAAAACTCCATGCGGAGCCTACGGATTCTTGCGAATATCTTGCCTTCTCCATTAGTAGTACCATCTCTCAGCAATGCAAACTGCACATCTTCTACAAACCCCAGGCAGGAAAGACACTTTCTCGGACTTCCTCATTGAAATCATCACTGCTAAGGTCTCGCCTCACTCCAATGACATTTTCCTTGGTGACTTTAATATGCACTGGAATGACCTCACTAACTCCCAGGTCAACGCTGTCAAAGTTCAATCACTCACCCAGGCCTGCACCTTGCCTACCCACACAAAAGGCTCTACTTTGGACTGGATTATCGCTAAGGCTTCAGCGGTCATGCTGAACTCAATAGAACCATGTGATTGGTCAGACCACCACATCATCACCTTCACTATAACTGACCACCACCTGAAAAACCGTCGGCAACCGGTGAAACCGGTGAAACCAAGGCTCTTAGAGTCAGAGACTCTAAGAGCCTGGACCTCGAGAAACTGACTGCCAGCTGTGAGAATGAGCTTCTACCCCCCCCCGAATCTATCTAAGGTCCACGCCCTCACAGATCACTACAACTCGACAATGACGAACATTTTGGACGATCTGGCCCGCTTAAGTTCAAAAGGTCTCAAATCAAAGAAAAAAAAACCTTGGTTCAATGGACCCCTCAATGACGAAAGGAGAGCTCTCCGTCTGAAAGAAAGGAGCTGGAGACAGCACACCTCAGCCTCCCACCTTAAACTCCTCCTTCAGGCCAGAAATACGTACAACAAGAATATCCTTTTCTCTTAAAAATGAATTCTTCAAGTCAGAGCTGGAAAAGGCCAAGAACAGACTTTTTGAAATAGTCAAACTTCAATCAAACAAACTAGCAAATCATCAAAACAAACCTCAAAATCCCCAATAACCTGCGATGAGTTCTCCTCCATCTTCGTAACCAAATTCAACTCGCTGGGTAACGAACTCAAGGCCTCCTCAAACTCCCCTCCTTCTCCGGCTGGGACCCTTCATTCCTCTCGTCCCCACCAAGCAACACCCATAAACAAGTCTCACTGGTCCAAATTAGATTTTTATGATGACCATTCCATCTCGAAAATTCTATCCTCCTTAAAACCGAATACCCACTTTAACGCCCCCCTCCCCGCCAAATGCTTGGCAGCGACCACCTCACTCATCGCTCCAATCTGGACTACCATTATCAATGCTTCCCGTCTCCAAGGGACCATATCTGACTCACTGAGACCGGGCACGTCATCTCCATCCATAAAAAAACCTGCTCTGAATCCAGAAATTCCAGATAACTTCAGACCCATCTCGAATATCCCTCTTCTCGTGAAAGTACTGGAGAAATGTGTGCAGCTACAACTAAGCCAACACATCGCCAATTTCAATCTTCTCAACGAATTCCAATCTGGGTTCAGGCTTGGGCACAGCACTGAAACTACTATTCTTCACATCGTTGACGATGCTCTCCTAGTCCTTGACCAAGGCAAAACCTGTCTTCTGATCCTTCTGGATCTCTCCTCGGCATTCAACACGGTCAACCACAAGAAACTCCTTGAACGCCTCGAACAAAGGATGGGCTTAGGAGGTAACATCATCAAATGGTTTGGTTCCTTCCTCCATAACCGCACACAGAGATTCCTTGTCAATGACAACCAGTTTGCTCCTTCCCCGATCTCCATCGGTGTCCCGCAAGGCTCCACTCTGTCCCCTACTCTCTTCAATCTCTACCTCGTACCTTTAGATGAAATTCTTCACTTGGCCAACATCTCCTTCCACATGTATGCCGACGATACCCAGATCTACATTAAAATCTCTCTTGAGGAGATCACCCATCTAAATGATGCCCTCAAACTGACTGTCCATTGGCTCGCCAACTACCAGCTCAAATTGAATGCCAAAAAAACAGAGTTTCTTCTCAACTTACCCCCCCAAAAATCTGCTAACATCCTAGACTGGACCAACTCCATCACAGCACTAAACTGCTCCACTACCATTGTGAACTCAGCAAAATCTCTTGGGATTATGTTGGACGGCAACCTGAATATGATGGAACACATCCACGAGATGGCAAAAACTGCCAGATGGCATCTGAGCTACTTGAGAAAACTGAAACCCTTCCTAGGAACTGCCGACCTAAAAACCCCTGTGCAGGCGTTAGTTATCTCCAGAATTGAATATGACTGCTCCACACTATCTGGCCTACCTAAGACTTCGACTGTCCCCTTAAAAGCATGCCTCAACACAGCAGCCAGACTCTTATCCGGTTCTAAAGACTTTGACCATATCTCTCCACACCTTAAGGCCTTGAACTGGTTTCCCCTTGAAGGCAGCATTCTTCTCAAGCTGGCCTGCATCACGCACAAAGCCTTGTACACGAACTCTCCGGCATATCTCGCCCAGAAACTTGTGGTATCAGGGAGATCCAGAAACTCCATATCCGTCAGAGACCGCGTGCTCCAGCCACCCAGCTTCTGCAAGGCAAAAACATACAATCGAGCATTCTCCGGAGCTGCACCAAGAATCTGGCACTCACTTCCTTCCTCCATCAGAAGAATACCATCTCTGGCGCTCTTCAAAAAAGTAGCTAAAACCTTCTTAATGAGCTAATTCCACCAATAACGCCCCCTTGGTGCACTTTCGTGTGACCTGCTATCTGTAACAACTCTTACCCCTTCCTTTTTTTAAATAATATCTTTTTATTTTTTCCATTTTACACACATTGTACGTTTTACATTTTATACCTTTTTAGTACTTCAACCCTTAACATTATATATATACAGTACATATTCCTTATAAGTCACCTTCAATTATAGGTTAATTACAATATATTATAGCATAGTGGGCCTTGAGAACAAAAAAGGAAAAAAACAGAATAAAGATAACGATAGCAATTAAAAGTGATACAAAAACCATAGAATACAAATTAACATAATTTAATTTAACCGCGGTCCAGCCTATACTCAGATACAATCAGTACCAACAGTCTTAATGCAGTCCCAGAGCCTCCTTCCATCTAGCTATAGGCTCCCAGATTTTTAGACCTCGCAGCCTACCCCTCCTGCCTTTCCGTGCATAGATGGGTTTCTCCAAATTATAAGCGGCCAGTAAATTCGCCAGCCAAATACGCATACCGGAGGATTTTTATCCAGCCATGCCCTGGCTATGGTCAGTCTGTATACGGCAGTGGCCAAAAACATAAATTCCTTCTGTGGGTTATTCCCCTCTGGGCCTATCCCCATCAGTATCCATGTAGGGGTTAGAGTTAGTTGTATACCTAATGACCTATCCAGAAAGACCTCAATATCTTTAATCAAAGTGTGTAATTGGGGACAGGTAGTGAAGATATGGACAGTATCCGCCTCTATTGAGTTACATCGAGGGCAGGAAATACCCGTTGTGCCCCCCCATTTTGCTATCCTAGCTGGGGTAAAATACAGTGAATACAGAGTTTTGTAATGCTGGGACTGTAGGGGAGCTGAGCACAAAATTGTGCGACCCAAGTCCAGTGATTCCTGAAACCTTGCAGGTTCTCCACCTAGTTTCTCAACCCACTTTTTACTATATTTTTCGATATCATCAGTTTTCCCCTTTACCAGGCATGCATAAAGGATCTAATCGTGCAGTCCCCGCCTAGCTTTATTTTCTCCAGAATTTCATTGCTATCGTATCCTGCTGGCCCTCCCTGCTTATTACTTAAGAAGTACCTAACTTGTAGGTATTTAAAAAAGTCGCTTCTGTCAATGCCATAATTGGATACAAGACCTGTAAACTGTACTATCCCCTCTGAGTCCCTCAGGTCACCAATCTGTGCAATCCCTTTTTCCGCCCAGCCAGCCATTATTGAATCGGCGAAAACTGCCACTGGGCAAGATCTGTTCTTATACAGCCTAATGTACCTATTGTATCTCCCTTATTCGGATTTTTTCAAGAAGGCGTTGCATATTTTGATTGCTGCATTAACCGTCTTGAATCTTGTCCTCTTGTAATATCCAAACTCAGTACCGTTTAGGAAACAGTTTTCTGCCTCTGCTCCCAAAACAGCTGTATACACTGCCGTAGACATAATTGTAACTCCTTGCTCGATACCCCCCCCCACCAATCAGTCCCTGCATATACTGTATGGCCGCAGCCAAATAGTAAAGTCTAAAGTCAGGGGCACCCCATCCACCTCTCTCTCTTGGGAGGGAAATTAATCTATAGGCCCTCCGGGTCTTGCCGTGAGCCCATATAAATCTATTCAAGATTATCTCTAATATATTAAACCATCTAGCTTAAAAAAATATAGGAATAGACCTAAAAAAATAAAGGAATTTAGGCAGAATCAACATTTTTATAACGTTAGTGCAGCCCACAAGAGAGAGATGTAAGTTGTTCATTCTTTCCAAATCCGTCTTAACCCTGGAGATTAATGGAGCCATATTATTCTCCACCACCATGTCTAGGTTTGCCGAGATTGCCACCCCAAGATAATCTGCTGAACTAACCACCCTTATGTCATTACAACTAGAATACGCATTTTCTACTTTCTGGGTCTTAGATCTATTCAAGCTATACCCAGAAACCTGCCCAAACAGCTGGGCCTCAGCTTCCACCTCCCTAATAGCCAGTAACGGATTTAGAGTCAATATGGCCACATCGTCAGCATAGGCCAGAGTTTTTACCGTGCAGCCATTTACCCTCAAGACCTCCCTTTCTTCTTGAGGCATGGTTGGGGGAAGAGTGTCCCTAAGATAACTTTCTATATCTGCCAATCCCCCTAGATTCTCAGAGGCATACAGATCTGTGTAAAAGTTCCTAAAGACTTCTCTTACCAAATCAGTATCTATAATCAGGTTACCCTACGCATCCATAATCTCTTTGATATCAGCTGTAGCTAGTCTCTGCCTAGTTCGTATAGCTAAGATATGCCCCACTCTTTCACTTAACTCATAGGTACTTTCCTTTTTAACCAAGTACTTATCTGCTACTTTCTTGGCGATACCTTCTATGGCTTCTGCTTTAAGCGCTACAATTCTAAGCAGATGCGGTTCAAGCGAGTAGTTCTGGAGTATAGCTAAAGCTAAATCTTCTTCCTCTTTTAGCAACTTTTGCCGTACTTCCTCTATCTTCACTTTCTCCTTCTTTTGTCTTACTAGAACAAAGCTCAGTGTCTCGCCCCTCACCCCAGCTTTAAAAGCATCCCATACCACCCCCGGGGGTGCTGTCCCTCTGTTGATATCCCAAAAAGATTTAATCCACGCTTCTATGCATTCCCTATTTGCCGGGTCCTTTAATAGTGCTCTCTCAAAAGTCCATTGCATACTTCTTCTTTGAACCTGGCCCAACTTTAATGTCAACATCAAAGGACTGTGATCTGAAACAATGCGGGCTGTTTCTCTATCCGACAGCCAGGAATCAAGGAGTTGGAGATTAAAAAATAATCCAGCCTGACCATGGTTTTATGAGGAGCAGAAAAGAAAGTGCTGCCATCCATGTATGGATGTAGCTTGACCCACGGATCCCCCAGAGAATTATGAAACACCATGTCTGAAAGTGCTCTATACATCTTCTTTTTCCTCCCCATATATTTCCCCCCTGGTTGTACAAATGAGCTATCTGGATCATGTCTATTAAGGTCCCCACAGCAAACAATAGGCTCAGGCCACTGTGCTAATTCTGCATCCAGAAAGTGGAAAACATCAGGGTCATCCTCCGTGGAACCATATATCGTGACTAGCGTTAAATTCTCACCTTTAAAACCTATTTCCAGAATCACCCACCTGCCCCATTGATCCTCCTTCTTCCTTCTTACCACCACATCCCTACTTCTCCCCAATACTGCTACTCCTCTAGTTTTTGTCCCCTGTTTGCTGTTTGCTAAAACTGTAAACCCCAATTGCTCCAAAAGATATGACTTTGTTCACTCTATGTGAGTTTCCTGTAGGCATATCAGGTCTAAATGCAGAGTTTTAATCAACGCCGCCACTGTTAGTCTCTTTTTGACTTTGTTGAGCCCACAAACATTAATTGAGGCAATCCTACAGGCCATTACAGTAGATCAAAGACCTTGCAATAATAAACCAATTAAATGAGCATACACTGTAGCTGCAACGATGTCGATCTACAGGTTTTATGTACCGTATAACCTGTGCCCTACACCAGGTAACAATATGCTGATTCAAACCAAAAATACCAAACATTTGTACTCCTTTCACCACCCCCTTACCCCCCTTTAATCCCGTTACCCTTCCCACCCCTCCTGGTCCCCCCCCATTACTGCCAAATAGGTCAAGAATGACCTATATGTGGACGCTTTGGATTGCGTCAATCGCATCCCCCTCCCACCTGCCAGTGTGCCATGCTGTAGCACCCCCGTGTCCCCTTATCCTGATATCAGAGAGCTTTAATTCAGCGTTTATAACAAAACACATTTTCAGTTCAGACATCCGAGATGAGTTAGCCCCCCTTCTGACTTTTGAGCTCATCCAGGAACTGCTGGGCTTTAATCTCTGAAGGGAACATTCTTACTTTCCCCTTCGTGATCACCTTTAGCCTGGCAGGGAAGAGAAGGTACGCTTCTGAGCCCAGTGACTGGAATGGTGCGATCATCTGCCTGAGCCTCCACCTTCTCTCCACCGTAACGTGGCAGAAATCAGGCCTAGCGAAAAAGGTGGTACCCTCAAATACCGCCTACTGTCGGGTCTAGCCTTATCAATAATTTCTTGTCTTAGCAAGAAGTTCCCTATATTTACTAGGATAGCCCTGGGCAAAGACCCCTGGCCACCCCCCGCTCCTCGCTCCTTCTTCAGCGTAAATGGGAACCTGTGTGCCCATTGTACCTCCTTCTCCCACTGCCATTCAGACTCAGGAAATGCCCCCTTTAACAAGTTAACGACAAATCGCCTTGTATCCTGCCCCTCTAGCCCTTCCGCCACACCCAACAGTCTAACGTTATTATGTCTCCGGCGATTTTCAAAGTCTTCCAGTTTCCACTGGAGGTCCTCAGTTATTTTTGTAAATCAAAAAGAGACTAGCTTAATTAATCAAGGAAAAACCAAAAAATTGATTTAGTTTATCAAGGACTCAAGTATGTTTCGTCATTGGTTAGTGGCACCTGGTAGGTGTGCTCATGAAGCCCTCACCCACCAACCTAGTTGGTGGCATGCTTCATCATCGGGCCCACCCAGTGACACCTAGCGTGTCCCGGGTGTGCTTCGACGCCTGATTACAGCGGAGCAGGTATGTCGCTGTGTGTGCGGTGAAGACTGTTATGAATAGTGGGTTTAAAACGGCTTGGCGGGGATCCCAGTGCCCGGGGGCAAATTACACTTTAATAGCTGGGTCACCGTCAGCGGTTAAAAAATAAGGCTGTTGGATGTTAGAGGCGAGTTACGACCTCCCACATCCTGGGATGTGTCAACATGTTTCAGCCAGTGCCTTATGAATAAGCTGGCTTTCTTCAGGACGGATAAAAGGGTGTGTGCAGTTAAAACTAGTGGGTGTATAATTCAGACTATGTGTATACACGCCCTAAAGTGTTTTTCTATGTGTGAGTGGGGGATTCCCATCTCAGAAAACACCTGTACATAGAACATATAGGACAAGGACAAAACATACAAGGAAAAAATTAGAGTCACTTGACTGTATGATTTATATACAGTTGGTTGCCGGCTTTATAGCGGTGTAGGTGCTGGCTATAAGCGGCTATGGTGTAATGGTATTGGTGGTACCATTAGAGTGGGGTTCGCACTGGATTTCGAAGGTGGGGTGGCTAAAACACGAATTGTACAAGGCTAGTGCACAGTGGTACATGGAGAAACAGAAGAGTTCAATCTTACGCTAGTTTTTCAATAGTGCTACTTCATGGTATGAGAAGTGGCATGGGTTGACCCTGTGGAATAAAGACAATGGTTTTGCCATAAAGTTTAGAGAGAGAGAGAGAGACCTGTGGGAGAAAAAACGCTTACCAGAGGTGTTGGTCGGTCAGTGTACTCACAGAATTCTTGGTCAGAGCCTGCCGTAGACCTGTACTGCCTCCTTCGCTGAACCGGTAAGGAATGGCCCTGAAGGTGAGCTTTTTATACTTCTAGTTGATTGCTAGATTGTTTGCACCTGTATAGTGGAGAAAGGGTAGAGAGACTCGAACTATCGAGTCATCGCGCTCGCGAGCGCTAGGCATTGCAGTGGTGTGGTTCCGCGCATGCGCGTTGTAGTGCGCCTTTACCGCGCATGCGCGGCGGAGTGCTGGTTCTGCGCATGCGCGCCTGCGGGAGCGTCAGCGCTACTCGCTCGCGCATGCGCGAGCAGGGCTATGCGAGATAGTGCAATTGGAAGGCCATCTGGTGTAGGTGGTCGTCTAAAAACCATCTGGTATGGGTGGCATAAGGATAGTTAATCTGGCTTGAGGATGCAAAGAGACTATGAGTTGGAATTTGTTGGAATTAAGGGGGAATTGGGACACGCTTCATTATAACCAGACATTGGTCTGTGAAAGGGTGGCACAGTTGGAGGGTCACTCGCATTTTACGTGTATGACAAAGAGTTCCAGGGAATGGCATCGTTGAGCCCATTGGTGGCTGTCGAAAGACGATATATCCATCTTTGTTCTTTACCTAGGAGTTTTTTGTCATTTTCAACAACACTTTCAGGGATTTGCTCAATTATTGTCCAGTTGAAGTCATTGGGTGTGTGACAGTGGGTGATTAAATGGTTTGTCAATTTGCTTACGTTTTTCTTGCATCGTATGGTGCTTCGGTGCTCAGTGATTCTGGTTTTGATCTTCCGGGTGGTCATCCCCACATATCGGAGGCCACATGTGCACGTCAGAAGGTATACTACATTGCGTGAGTTGCAGTTGGTGTGATTTTGTTGCGTCCATACTTTGTTAGGCTCCAGGTTCAGTGTTTTGGTGTGTGTGGTCAGATGGCACACACTACAATCATTGCAGGGGTAGTGTCCAATGACTTTGGGCAGTCCCCAGGCATTCAGAATGGTGTTCGCTGGTTGTTTCGGTGGTGGTCTGGGTCTGGTACTCACCAGCCGGTCCTTGAGGTTTTTGTTCCTTTTGTAAGCAAATCTTGGGGTTTCCCAATTCCTTTGTCCAGAATTAATGATCCTCCAATGTTTTTTTATGATTTTGGTCACTTCATTGGATGCCGTGTTGTAGGTAGTGACGCAAGTGATTGGTTGCTCCTGGTCCTCCTTCACGTGGGTCTCCAAGAGGGCATCCCGGTTTTGATTTCTCGCCCTTTTCTGGGTTTTGCGGACGATGGTTTTTGGGTATCCACGGTTTTCTAGTTTGGTGGCTAATTCGGCAGATTGTGCTTTGTATTCAGTTATTTTTTCCTGTGCTGTCTTGAATGTCTGCCAATTTCCAACATCGTCCTCCAACTTGCCTGTTCGTTCTTCAACTTCCATTACTCTGTCTGCTATTTCGTCATATAGTTTATTCATTTTCCTCATTGTGTTCTGGATTTTCTTTGAAGCCTGCCTTGCTCTCCTGCTTTCTGACCTAGCCTCTGCTTGCATTTGCTTAAGTGTGTTAAATAAAAGAACAAAAGGGGCATGTTGCGCTGAGGTCCCAGGAGATGCTTCCACGGTGTTATCCTCCTCCTGATATGTCTGAGAAGTTGCGGAGTAGTCCCAGACTAGACGTTTTTCAGTGCCCCTCGGTAACTCAGCAAGCTGCCTGTTTATTTTCGACAGTTTTTCCTTTTTTTACCGGATAGTGCCCTTACCCGAGGTGCTAGATCCTGAATCTGAGATCTCATCAGAGCTCCCCTCGCTGATTTGGTCTGATTCTGTACCCTCATTAGGGGAGAAGAAGCACTCCCCTTCAGTTGAAGCTCCTTCGCCCCTTTCCAGTACTTCGTAAATCTTGCCATTCCCTGCAGTGTCCTTGTTAGCCAGGCTAACACTGCTGCCCCAGGTGTTACCGGGTTTTTGTGTGGTTTTCATTTCAGCTTCCAACATCATTATGGCCCCCATCATGTCCGCCTTCCCTAACTCGAGCAATCCTACTCCCACTTCTCCTGCAACGCTTACCGTGCCTGGAGCAGAGCTTCTCCTGCCACAAGACCGTTCTGCTGCGGGCGCCTCCGTGAGTGAGGCGGGATTGCTGTCTGAGTCGGGGCTAGATCGTTGCCTAGCAACCTTGGGCTCGGCGTTCACCGCGTACTCAGCGTCCTCGAGGACGTTCTTGCCGGCATCCGGTTCTCCGCTGGGTTCGGAGCTTCCAACGTTCTGTCCCGATGTCCTCGGGGTGAATACCTCTGTTAAGGTAGTCTGTCGCAGAGCAGTTTCTTTACCTTTTAGTTTCTCACCGGCTCTTCCTGTTTTATCCGAGATCGTGCTTCGAGGATCCGCTGAGCTGTCCTGTTCTGCTCCGGGGTTTATGCTCGTCTTCCCCCGCAGGTCTGTTTTCTTTCTCAAAGGGGGAGCCACCGTTTTTCTAATTGCTCCAATGGATAGTGGCAGCCCACCCGTATTAACTGCCTCCTTGCCTGTTGTCGCTACCACTGTAGTTTTTACTGGTGTCGGGTCTGCCTGCTCTTTTGACTTTTCTTGCCCCTTCTCCTGCCTCACTGGCCGCGGGGGCATTTTAACAGCTTGCTGTTGCTTCTTTTTGGGGCCAAACACGCTCATCAGGGCAACCAATTTTCCCTTAATCCAGAGCGGGTCTCGGGGTAATTAAACTGCGCAAGTTGCTTCCTGAGTATAGCGTAGCCTTTTAGTCCTGTACGTACCCAACGCTCTGAGGCCATCGGGGGGTACTCAGCATATCCAATTCCTTAGTGCATATTCAGCTCAAGGTGGGAGAGAGGACGAGTGCGACTGCTCACCACAGCCCAGCTGCGGCCATCTTGCCCTGACTCTTACCCCTTCCAATGCTCCCTGTTCCTGTTTTTGTACATATCTTTTTTGTTCTATGGTAATCAAATCGCTCGCTGATCTTGGAACTGTATTGACCCTTGTATATTTCCATGGCTTGTCCTATTTTTGTCATTTCGCCAACCCCCAACCTTGTATTCTGCCCATGCCACCCTGTACTTGGACCTGTACCATTTATTGTATCTCTCCTCCATGTGCCTTATTGTACTCAAATCATCGCAAATTGTGGAACTGTATTGACTCTTGTATATAGCCATGGCTTTGTCCCACTATTGACTTTTCCCTATCCTTCATCTCTGTACTTTGCCGTTGCCTTCTTGTACATATCATATCTTTCCTTTCAAAGCGCTCTGAAACCCTAACGGGTCATGTTCACGCTATATACAACTTCAAATAAATAAATAAATAAAATAGGTCAAATGCCTTTTGATGTCACTTCCTAAGACATTATTGGGGTGGGTCAAAGGGCAGGTGATGTCACTTCCTGTGATGTCACCAGGTCAAAGTTCATGTGATGTTACTTTCTGTGACATGTGATGTCACTTTCACTACCCCTGGCATTTTGATGAATCAGCATCCATACAGCACAACCAGCACTATTGAAAGAAAAATTACATATTCATTCAATCATATGGGATTTCTTAACTATATAGGCGAATTTATCATAACCAGGCTGGATATAGCAAACATGGGTTCTTCCAAGGTGCCCTTGTTAAGTATGCAGCAGTACTAGGAGTCATGTTTTGAAGTGTGCTGAGAAGAACAGTAACTTTACACCTTTTTAGATCCGGTGTGATCCCATAACTTTTGATTTTACTAAAATTAAGTGTTTAATAAATGTACTTGCATGGGCTTTCAGGCGGTCTTCTTGTTTGTTTCTCTATCATTCACATTTTTCCTGCACCCAGACTGCATACGGAATAAGGCAATGGCTCAACCCAATTCAGCCACTGGCTATCTTCACAGTAAAGTTACGACAAGCAGAGCCACACACAAAGAGGCTCCATACAGTGCCAGGGACTACTGTCGCAACATGTGATTTTTGAGACCAAAACTATTTTTTCATTTTAGCCACCGGTTGTTTTTTTTAGCTTGACGAGGGACTGGCAGAGTACTCAATAATAGAATTTTCCAAAACCATGACAAAACAAAGAATAACAAAATCATAAGCCTGGTAGACAACATCAGACATATTGGCCTTGGCAATATTTGCTTGAGAAAATTATTTGAAATCACCAAATACTACGTTAAAGAATCTGCTTCAATGACCGAAGAGGATGTAGGTCTGGTCTATTTAATCAATCAAGGGTTAATAAGCATATAAGCAAACAGTCCCAAGAGACCACTGATCTTGTTCACTGTCCAAGAGGATGCAAAAAAAAGCCACATAAGGTTATAAGCTTCTAAAGTCTCTCACAAAAGAAGATATGAATCTCTGAAGACAGCTGCGACGAATAAGAAAACTCCTGCCAGAGTAAATATTTTTCAAAACAAGAAAGCAATAATCATGGCGGCCGAACACTGCTCTTTTGAAGAGTTCACCAAGTCACAGTAGACCTGTTTTCTCTCAAACGCTCACACACCAACATTGAAAGTAGCTTTTTTGGCCTATTAGCAAGTTTTCATCTTCACTACTCCTACCACAAGCTTGTGGTCAACTTGTTTTACTGCCCTTCTGACCTCGTTTGTGCCATTCTTACACATGTGCCTTGCCCGTGGACGTAATTTTGGGCTCGCCAGAGGTCGCAGCTGAACCCCTGGTTTGCCTCTTTCTACCCCTGGCATTGCCTGTGTGACCCCTGGCGTTAAAGATGGCAAAATCAGGGCCAAGAACACAGGGGCCGCACGTCCTTATGGACGTCAGTTGGGGCACCATTTTCTCTGTTTTCAGTCAATTTTTTTATTGCACTATTAGTGAATATTATATTATTCACTATTATTATAATACAAATAGAAGTTCACTTAGCTGGAATATGACCCTCCATTGCAGGTGAGGTAAGTAAAAAATGTTTCTAAGTTTGTGTTATGTGCATGCTTGAGGGTGAGAGCGTGTTTATGTGAGAAAGTGTGCGTGTATGCGTAAGCACGTGTGTGAGTGAAAGTAAAGGTCAAGTTAACTGTGAGTCACTTCTGCTACCCTTGACATTTTGATGAATTGACATTCATGGCCCTGACACTTCCTAATGGCATATTGGTTCTACATAAATCATATAATAAATACCTATCACATTAATAATGACTTAAATGTTGATACTCAACAATATATCACATTGTATTATCATATTCAAGTTTTCAACAGGCAGAAACTATAAACCCAGTTGGAGGCAGTTAAGACTGTTTCAAAGTTAGCCAACAATACACTTAACACCAAAGAATACATTTGTTATAAAGATACAGAACATCCCTTTCGAAGGGAGCAGTACTAGACTTGGAGGACATGACTAGTACAATAAACGAACTCATGCACTGTCAGGATACCCTCGTCATTTACATGTGTGTACACTTACCGCAAACGTGCTTAGGAACAGAAGAATGTAGTAGGAAGCACTATGTAAAAATAAGTTACTTTTACGCGGAGTAACTTGTTACTTAGAGTATATAGATGAATATAAGTTCATCTTAAGAACAATCACACATAGATAGTTTTATTTTTATTTAAACATTATTTTGATAGTTAGATATAGCTTAGCCGCACAACCAGAGTCTGTGTGCACACGTGCCGGGCATGTGTGTGTAGGGAGGGCACAAAAGTGTGTGTGTCTGTAAGTGTCTTTGTGTATGTGTGCCTGTTTTATACACACTGTAAGGACCAGGCTGGTCCTCACTGTGTTGGTAAACCCTGAAAAGTGCTATCGCGGTCGGTCCATGTAGTGTGTTTAGGTAAGTTAGAGAGAATGCATTAAAAAATTGTAAGTAGATATGGTTTTATGTGCTTGTGTGTGAACGCATGTAGTAGAAATGGGTTGTTACATAGTTTAGAGAGGTGAACAGATAATAAACAGGGAACAAACTGGTACCCAGAGGAAAGGGTTGGCATCTAAGCATTGTAAGAAATACAATTCTCCCAGTTGCAAATAATGGTTCGCAGCCCCTATCATTACAGATTTCTTCAATGAATTGTAATATATTACCAATAGGGTTGAGGGAACATAATTATCTTTATAATCTCTCATGTTGCAATGAAAAAGGACATAGCGTGTGCCAACCGCCCATTTACAGATGCTTCGTCTTTTATGATACTGTCCAGTGGCACTATGTTTAATTTGATTTTATTATTATAATTTTAATTAGGATAGGCTATCTGTTGTCCTATACAAACAAAATCAAGTGTCTTAAGCAGTCAGGAATATTTGGAGAGGACAAGTGGCACCGTGGTGACAGTGGTGGGAGTCAGACAAGACTGACCATGGGATAGTGAAGCCTGCCAACAGTTTCTTATATCTTTAAAACTGATAACTGGGTCTATTGCTGATTTATGTCTCTTTCTCTGATTCACAGACATTTTGTAACATGCTGAATGTGGAAATAAACCAAAAAGCCGGATCCAGTGGCGTCAGGAACACCGTGCCAACCCCCCCCCACCCCAACACCACCATCACCCCGCTTTTACCACTAAACGTCTCACTAAAAGTTGTTTAATTATATATTCGCCTCTTAGACCTGCATGGTTGCAGACAAAAACAATCTTAGAGAATTGCAGGGCATGACTGAGAGGTCGAAGGTTAAGTGTTGTTATGTAAGCTAAGTTCAGCAAAGCAGAAAAAAATGATGCAAACGAGGAAAAAACATACACGGGGGTAGGAGAAAGAAAGGCATGTAAGAAAAATATCACCAGAAAAGAAAGAGCTGTGATATAATCTATAAAGGGTAATGATAAGCAGGAAGAAAGGGTGAAAGTAAGGAAAGGTGAATTGGAGCCACATTGAAGGAAAGAAAGGTTAAAAGTAAAGTGAAAGTGAGGATGGGTGGGTGAAAAAAGAGATACGATGAATGCAAGGACTGATGGTTAAATGGATGAAGAGTGAAAGGATGAATGGATATAAGGGTGGGAGTATGGATAGATTTATGTGTGACGAATATAGTCATTTGATGGGCAGGCGGATGGATGTAAAAATGGAAAGTTGAAAGGATGGATTCATGTGAGAACAGATAGATGGATAGAATTTCAAAGTATGGTAATAGTGAAAGGATGGATGAAGGATGGAAAGGTAAAAGGAGGATTGATGGGTGGAAGGATAGCAGGATGGATGGGTAGATAGATGAGTGGGTATAGGGGTGATGGAAATTATTCTAGGAAGAGCCTGGCTTTCTTGCTTTGCATCGCTTAGTGGTTGGGCCCAAAGTGGGGTTATTTTCATTTTCTGACTACTCCCTTGGACACATCACACACATTAAAGAGGCGTGTTTCAACCTTATATTTTAAACAGCCATACATTTATCAATGACAATTCCCTTTCAAAAGAGAAAAACAATATTTGGGATACCAGATCAAAGTACTGAACCTCAGAAGTACACATATGTTTGGTAAGGGGAATAACACAGGTCCCTACAGCCCCTGACGAGAGGGGGGCACTCTTTCCGGGCCCCAATCCAGCCAAAGGACTATCAATTTGTGTGAGTTTTGGGAATCTTAGGGGTCAACATTGTCACTATGATAAATATGGGCCTAGGCTTTGATGTGTTATTTACAATTTCCTCCCCTACCTTCTCAAAGCCGGGAATGTCTTCGCATTCAGGAGTGTCCTATTGCCTCTGCTAGATCTGGAGAAATCCGATGCATTGTCTGCCTTGACAACTGCAGCAGTGGGTTGTAAATTTGGAAGGGCTACATGCCCTCTGCTGGCTGTGATAGAAAACATACTGCTCGGGATCTCTGACGGCAGGGAATTTATTTACAACAGGCATGCTCGCCTCAGGAGTAAATGCCCTCTAACCTGGTTCTGCGTCCCAGAATGGTCATTTAGATCAACAGCCTAAGTACAAGCCATAATGTTTGTTGTCTAGCCCCGTGATTAAGTTTGTTTAAAAAAAAAAAAAAAAAAAGATAATATGGGGCGTGGCTTGGACGGCAATGCAGACGGTCGTCTAGGTCCGTCGGCTCCACATGCCACACTGACCGAAACCAAACAAAAAGGACAAAACAAGGTGGGGGAAAGATCTGCGCTACAAATCGATAAAAGAGAGGTGAAGAAGCGCAACCACGGAACGAGAAACGAGCCCCTGAACCCGCCGAGGGCAAACAACAGCACGCAGATCAAGATGGCGGCGTGAGGCGAGAAGGAGCCAGCGGTAGGGGGAAATCAACGGAGTAACAAGCAGAACGCGCCTCCACATTTGAAGCACTCCGACAGCGGTGCTCAGAGACCCCCCCCCCCGCCAGTGCAGTCCAGTACATCAACAAGCCGTGACTTTCAGCACGACAGAAGAGCCCAGAGCTGACGGCCGCCCTGAACTAAAAAGGGGATAAAGAGAGGACGTCGCACAGAAGGAGAGGAGGAAAGCGATCCAAACCTGTCCGGAAAGCCGAGTCAACCAAGCACCCAAGGACCGGGTGGCGAACGAACCGGAAGTAAGAGGGCTGCGAGGGCGCCATTGCCGGAAGTCTTCCCCGATTCCAGGCGGAAGGCAGGTAGGCAAGCTGCCCGTGACCCGGAAGCGGAAAGACGACAGCCGGAAGGAGAGGCAGGCAGGAAGACGGGAAAGAGCGATTGCCAGCAACGCCTACCAAAGAGGTGGGAGAGAAGGGAGGAGAGAGCGGTAAGCGGCCCCGTATGTGCCGACGCACGCTGGAAGCCAAAGACCACGCACCGGAGGCAAGAGAAGGGGAGCCAACGATCAAAGGGAGAAGGGCGCTGAGAGACTAGCAGGCGCAGCGCAACGCTAGCGAGGCACTCAAACGCCCAAAAGCAAAGGAACACATCGGATATAACCCAACCAGGGCCGAGCAGGGCAGAGAACAAAACGGAGGCCAATCCGACATAGAGCACATGAGACAGAGGCACGGGGGGCGCCGACTTGGAAGGCAACACAGGCGCACTACCCTGAAGCGGGAGCTAGCGACCAAAAAGGGAGAGATGCGCTGAGAGAGTAGCGGGTGCAACGTATGCGAGGCACCCATACGCCTAAAAGCAAAAGAGCACGTCAGACACAACAAAGGCCGAGAGGGGGCCAAACTGTCATACAGCACCTGAGGCAGAGGTGCGGGGGTGCTGATTTTGAAGGCAACGCAGGCGCACCACCCTGAAGGGGGAAGCATACGAGACAACCGGCAGCAGAGCCAAGCTCCCCCAAGCTCAGGCGGCCATAAACGCTCACACCTGCAAGCAAGCATAAAACCCAGAGACCGTGCAGAACCGAGCGAACACCAAGCCCCTCCGTAGCGCCAAACAGCTCGTGCACAACCCTAAATATCTCCCTACCGAAGGCCGGAAGAGGCTAAAGAGCCAGTGGCCTGCAAAGCCACGAACAGGACAAATCACACGCTGGCAGGACCTAAGGCAAAAACCAGAACAAGACACATCAGAGAGCCGAGCAGATATAGACAAGGCACCCAACCACCTGCACCAAAGGTGACAAATGTACCAAAGGTGGCCCAAGCGGGAGGGAGGCTGGTCAACATCCTATCAAGAAGGGGCATCCGTACAATGGCAGGCAGCGATGGGAAGCTGGCGGGCGAACAGCAGAAGAAGCCAAAAATAGCCAACCAAGGGTCCCCGTCCAAAGCAAGAGGTGAACCCGTCACTCTGGAGACAATTCTGCGGAAAGTAAACGAAGGCAATGAGGTGGGGAGAGAGACGAAACTCAAGCTAGAGAACATGCAACTAGAGATGGCGGCTATAAGAGCGGACCTTCACAAAACGAACACGAGAATAGAGGCCGCAGAAAGCCGAATAAGCTCAGTGGAAGACGAAACAAGTAAGCACACCAAGGCCATAACAGAACTGAGAACAGCCACAAATGCCATACAAAAGCAGCTAGCGGAGAAGGACGACAGGGCAAGAAGAGGCAATGTAAGGATACTGGGAGTGCCAGAGGGGACAGAGGATAAGGCAGGCTCCTGTGCTGCCATGCTGGAGGAGATGATCCCACATCTCACAGGCATTACCTTCGAGAGAGGTTTCGAGGTGCAAAAGGCATACAGAGTACCAGCAGGAAAACCGACTACAGGCAGAGGCCCGAGAGCAATAATCTGCGACCCACTGAGATTAAATCAGACAGAAGCCATCTTCTCCTTCGCCAGGAAAAACCAGAATCTGACGTGGGCCGGGAACAAGATAGTACTGACCCAGGACTACTCAAAGCCGACAGTTGAGTTAAGAAAAGGATTCTTAGCGCAAAGAGACACTCTGCGTAGAAGGGGAGCCACCTTCAGCTTCGTCAGCCCAACCAAGTTCAAAGTAACAGACAAATGGAAGACGATGTTTTTTGAATGCCCAGGAGATCTAAAACGATATCTGCAAGGACCACCGGTGGAGGACATGGAGGAGAACAAAAGTCCAGGAGCAGCAAAGAGGAGCGCATCACCAGGACTGAGCGAACAATCGGAGTAAAAGACGCACGTAGGACTCCAGCAAAGGAACAAAAAACAGCGTATCTACCTCTCCACACAAATACCCACATTAAAGGAGAAGCCCCTGCAAGAAAGAGACTGGTGGTCGAACAAGAGACCCGTGCAGAGAGGCGTACCAACAGCCAAAGGGAAGAAACAAACTCTACCTCAGGGATGATGCGAGCAGAGGAACTTTGTCGTCGCACACCCGTTTAGCAAGTAAGGGAGGGAGGGGGGCAGGGAGGGGGGGAACAGGGCGGGGGGAAAGGGGGGGAAAGGTTCTATACATGGGCTTACTAACTATCTTTCTCTTCTCTTCATCTTCTACTTCTCTGTCATTACACTCACATCTGGTAGGAGCAAAGGCACGCATAGAGAAACGAAAAGGCCCACAACACTGAGAACAAAAGCACATAGAGAAGAGCCACTGGCACAGCGAACGCAAAGCGGCATTAATGACGTACAATAGCCAGAATAGCATAGCGTCTGACATCAAGATAGTGTCCCTAAATGTCAAGGGTCTCAACAGCCCGGTAAAAAGGCGGAAGGTGCTCGAGCATCTCAAGAAACTTAAAAGCGACATATATGTGCTCCAAGAAACGAGACTAGAAGAGGCAGACATCACAAGATTGAGAGCCAACTGGATAGGTGAGGTGGTGGGATTCCCAGCCCAGAACAAGAAGAATGGGGTAGTAACAATAATTAGCAAAAACTCGAACCTAGCAGTTATTAACTATCAAGCAGACACCCAAGGCAGGACACTGGTGACCAGTCTCAGGAGAGCAGGAGAGACCTACCACGTCGCAAACATATACGGCCCTAACAGTGAGGACAAACAGTTTTGGGAGGGGGTAGGAGTCCAATTACACACCCTGCCACTGGACGACCTGCTGATCATCGCGGGGGACATGAATCAAGTTCTTGACCCAGCGATCGACAAACACCCCAGCAGACGCCACTCAACAGCTAGCCCCAACATCCTTAAGAATCTGTGCTCCAAACTGAGAATGAAGGACCCATGGCGCCTAAGTAACCCAGACGCCAGAGAATATACATTCTACTCCAACCCTCACAACTCCTACAGCCGAATAGACTATATACTAATGTCAGAACACACACCCACCTCATAGACCACACAGAAATAGGACCCAGAACAATATCAGATCACGCACACATAAGCCTATCCCTATCGGGCAGACACAACGAAAAGCCAACCCGCAGGTGGCGATTCGATGACAGCCTTCTCCAACACACATCAGCGACGGCCGAGATAGAGGAAGCGATTAAAGAATACCTGTCAATCAACGATACACCAGAGACACCCAGGGAGGTACTATGGGATGCTTTAAAAGCCACCATACGGGGTAAAGTCATGTCAATCAAGGGCAAAATGAACAAAACAAGGAACAAGAGAATAGCTGAACTTGAGAAAGAGATTAAAACACTAGAGAACAGCCACATTGCTAGCCTAGAAGACAACAATACACTCACAAACCTGACTAAACGAAAGTATGAGCTCAACAGAATACTGAGCGAGAGAGCAGGGACCTGGATCAACAAATACAAATCAGTAAACCTATGCACTGCGAACAAAGCGGGGAAAAACCTAGCAACCTATCTAAGGGGGAAACAAAAAAAGCATACAATAGGGGCAATCAAAGACAAACACAACAAGGCACAGACTGCTAACAAGGACATCCTGGAGGTCTTCCGGGACTTCTATGAGGGCCTATACACAAGAGATGAAGCGCTAAAAGAGGACGGGGGTGAGGAACTTCTGAGAAACATATCCACACCCACACTAACAGACCGAGAAAGAGACACCCTAGAGCTAACTGTAACGGAAGAAGAGATAAGGAAAGCTACGGCCGGTCTCAAGGAAAACAAAGCACCAGGACCAGACGGATTCACAGCAGGCTTTTACAAGCAATACCTCAACACGCTCCAACCCACAATGAAACAGGTATTTGAGGAATGCGTCCACAAAGGACGCATGACTCCCTCAATGGCTGAGGCAAACATAATAGTCATACCAAAGGAAGGGAAGGACACAACAGAGGCGAGGAACTTCAGGCCGATCTCACTCATAAATGTAGACTGCAAAATATACGCGAAGATACTGGCCAATAGACTCAATGCATATCTTCCCAAGCTCATACACAACTCCCAGGTAGGATATCTCAAAAACCGAATGTCCCATGATAACACCAGACTATTATGCCACATAATTAACCACTCAGCCAGTAGCAGCAAAGCGGCTGTAATGATAGCCCTGGATGCCGAAAAGGCTTTTGACAGAGTCTCATGGTCCTTTTTAGATCAATGCATGGGGAAGTTCGGGCTAGGACCAAACTACAGGAGGATGGTGATGGCGCTGTACAGTAGCCCCAAAGCAAGAGTGGTAGTAAACGGCGGCACCTCAAACATACTAAACCTAGGCAGAGGTACAAGACAAGGCTGTCCACTCTCACCTGGCCTCTTCCTACTGGCAATAGAACCGCTCCTAACAATGATAAGAACGAACGACGACATAGCAGGGGTCCCGATAGGGGGGGGAAACTTCAAGCTAGCAGCATATGCAGACGATGTTTTAATAATGACAGAAGACCCAGAAAGATCCATCAAGGCACTGACAGATACCATCGAGAAGTACGCCCAGGTCTCAGGGTACAAACTCAACAAGGACAAATCAGAGTGCAAACCTCTAAACATCCACACAACAAGCACAGTACTAGGAACGTCAGGCCTAACGTGGCAGCAAAAACCTATTAAGTATCTTGGCATCCTTTTTGAGAGAGACCTGAGAACAACACTAGAACATAATGAGCAAGCAACAATACAGAAGATCAAGGACAAAGTAGACGGGTGGTCCCCCAAATTCACAACATGGTGGGGAAGGGTAGAAACAATAAAAATGATGCTCACACCGATGGTGAACTATATGCTAACCATGCTACCACTAACCAACACAGAAGACTTTCACAAAAGGGTAGACAAGATACTGAACAACTTCCTATGGAGAGGGAAGAGGCCCAGAATAAGCCTGCACAAGCTCAGACTATCAAAAGAGCAGGGGGGTCTAAACATGACAAACTTCAAACGCTTCCACGAAGCGTGCATGGCTAGACAGGGACTGCACTGGCTAGACCCAAGACAGGACTACACCCCAGCGTGGCTATCACTTGAACAAGGGCTGCTAAAAGGCATGAAGCCCATCACCCTCCTCACAGCCACCCGACACCCAGCAATTAAAGACAACCCAGTCCTTAGAAACACAAAACGGGCTCTCCTGAAAGTAGACAAACTTTTAAACACGAGCATCAGAGGGGGTCCTTTTGAATCCATCTGGCACAACCCCACCATTAAATACAGGGGTAAGGTTCTAGACATGCACGAATGGTACAGCCAAGGTATATCCATGGCCAAAGACTTCAAGAACAAGGGCGAGGACATAACGTTTGACACCTTAAAAGGGAAACACAACCTACACAGCATAGAACTGTACAACTTCCTGAAGATAAAAGTCGCAATAAGGAAGGCAAACCTCAACAGCCAGACACCATCGATAATACAGCTCGCTGCCAGCCTAAACACGCTAGGACACCAGGTAGCACATCTATACAAGGTCCTCCGTCCCAAATACACCAAACTTAATGACAAGGTCACAAACTTCTGGGGGGAGGCAGCAGGGAAAGAACTAAGTGAGGGCGAGAAAGCCGAGCTCTGGAGATCCACAACTAGGAAAAAGATAACGGCTACACTTAATCAGACGAAATTTTGGCTAGTACACAAGGCATACTGGACACCGGCCCGACTGGCCACCCTGGGTATTAGAGACAGCGATGTTTGCTGGAACTGCGACAAGGAGAGGGGAGATTTAGAACACCTCCTGCTCAAATGCCCAAAAATAAAGGACTTTTGGGGAAGAATCAGAATACTCATCCACGAGATCACAGGTATAGACATACAAATAGACCTCGCAAGCCTGGCCCTAGGCTTCACATCCCAGGCCATCACAACGACAGAGGATCGTGACCTCATTGACCTTTTGCTGACAGCCGCAGTTAAAATAGTCCTAACTAACTGGAAGGACACATCGAAAGCGGCACCCCAAGCATGGCTCAACTGGGTCACGTTCCTAAGGGGGGCAGATAACATCACAGCGAAACACTCACCGAAAACACACAAGCAGTCAACCATGTGGGGGTCCTTAGACCTCTACCTGTCATCACATAAGCCGCCATAGGCGTTTGAACAAAGATATAACTGAGGGCGCATGCTGAAACCTATGCAAAACAAAACGCCCTGCACACCGCCTATCTCCTACTATATCTCTCTACTGTTCCCTTCGGGCCCGGGGCGTGGGGCAAGATACGGGCGATCACAGAGACGTGACAAAACGTCAAGCTGCTCCTTGGAACATGTACGATGGAAATCGAACTTTGGAATGCCGAGCTATCGAACAACCTCAAGAATACGGACTACCGCCCCCCCTCTCGCCCTCTTCCTTCTCCCTTTTTCCTCCTTCGCCTACTTTCTTCTTCCACTCATGTATAAGCCTTGTCCATGTAAATATATATTTTTTATATACAATAAAGAATTTCAGAAATAAAAAAAAAAAAAAAGATAATATGTAGTAATCCTGGATAACATTACAAAAGTACTTCAATTGCAATTTATTACCAAGCATTTGCAATGCAATAGGCCTCGCATTGCTGAAAGTTTGAGCTATTGGCGTTGCTATTGATAATGCTACGCCAATAGCTCAAACTTTCAGTAATGCAAGAGCTATTGCATGGCAAATGGATTGCGGCACTCGCGCCTTAGCTTTAAACATCTTAAGCTAAAGCGCGGGTGCCCTGATTGGTTCAAAAGCAAAGAAATAGAGAAAAAAAATGCAATTTATTTTTCTATTTCTGTACTTTTGAAGCAATCGCAGCACCCGCGCTTTACCTTAAGATGTTTAAAGCTAAAGCACGGGTGCTGCCATTGTATGAAAAGTAACTGTACTCCACCACAAACGTGGCAGAGTACCCTGTCCACGAAAGTGGCTGTCCTCCCCCTCTAGTCTGAGTCAGACACACTGTTGTGCTTCTGGGATGTTGCCGCTTTGGCTCCGCTGTTGGAAACACTACACCAATGTAGTCAGGACAGTCAGTATTGGTGCATTCATATGTCTGCTATATTAAGAGGAAATGGTCTGAAGTATTTTTTTCAGTATGGGAATACCAGGAAACCCTGCCAGTCCTGCACTTAAAAAAAAGTAAAAATTAGATTTTCACCGTTGGAGAAATCTCACAGGGTTTAAGTAAACTCCCATTTGGGGAGTTTGCTTTTGAAAAAAAAAAGATAATTTGCTTTGCCTCTCCTGAAACATGGAGGTAGCTTCACAAACTTTCAGTGCCATCAGAGGAGCTTCTTCTGTTCTTCTGTGGCACACAGATCTTCATAAGGCCAGCAGAGGTCTCAAAATATGGTGGGTGGTTGTCCTGCCTTTGTGGCAGAGGTGCTTACCTTCCCCAAACGGATGGAGGGTGGCCAACTAGCATACTCTAATTCAGGTCATAATTATCTAATAGATGCTCATTTAGGCATGTAAAGTAAGGGCCTGATTATGAGTGTGGCAGCGAGCCACCACACCAGCGCCCCGCTGTCATACCGTCTAACCTGTACTGAGACCACATGCCAGATTCTGACTGGAGTCCAGGTCTGGCAGCCCTGCTTTGACTGTCACACGGTGGTACCATGCTTAGGCTCATATGTGAGTCTTAGCAAGGCATCCCCTAGGGACCACCAAAGTGTGTTCCTGCACAACATGGACTGTGAAGTCCATGCCGTACAGGAACTGGGGGTGCATGCAGGCAGGGGGGCACAACATGTGCCTCCCCTGCATGCGTCCTCTGGGCCTGAGGCTTAGTTTCATCAGCACCACACTTTTGATGGCAGGCTCACTGCCATGAAAACGGTGGTGGTGAGTAAACTTCTAATATGCTTGGTGGTGCCGCCGTGGCACCACCAAGCATATTGTGGGCCTCAGACTGCTGCAAGAATGCCAGGGATAGCAGATCCCTGGTAGTAGCAGCAGTCTCATGGCGGTCCGGCCGCCCAACTTGAAATACGGCGGTCAGACAGCTGGTGCGGCAGTAACCGCACTGCCACCATGGGTTTGGTGGGCCATCGGACCACCAAACTCATAATTAGGCCCTAAGTTAAAAATATAGATTTTTCAATGAAAATAGCAAAGTACACTTGATGCTTAGGTGCCAGTGTGAACCCTGATTATTTGAAGCTGTAAACGTGTTATTTCCTATTTGTCAACTGGACTTAATACTAACACACCTCAAAATGATACGTTAATGACACAAATAATGTATTTTAAAAAATCTATAATTTCTCTGGCATTTCAAGGGAAGATTGTCAATTTAGCCCTTCTTTATTAGTGACTTTTTGTCTTCTAAAAGCCACTTGTAATTATATATTTTCAAGGTACATGGAAGGAGTTAAGAATAGTAAATCTGTACTTATCTACATACACTTACCTTCACAATATATCGGTAGTCAATAATCAGGTCCCAATATTTTGGCATATAGATTTATTTGTTGATATTCTGACTTAGGTCTGTAAAAAGTTTGCAAAATATGATCATATCCAAGTGACCTGTTCACTCTAGGCAAAAATAAGAGCTTCTTTGTAGCCACACTGATCTGTGTATAGAGTAGGACCATTGTTTTGAACAAATTCCCACACTCTGCACCCAAACATGAGCAGAAGCAAAATATATAGTTTATAAGTCCCTAGATTTAGCACAAAGTCGACAGGACCCTTCTCCAGAGCCATAATTCATTCATGCATTTCTCAGCTCTATAATCAGAACTATCAAAACCTAAGTCATAAGAACTTGTATTTGTGACTTTTAAGTTTTGATTCATTACTGAGGTATTATGAACTTCCAACACTGATTGACTTAAAGCCCACCCGTTGCTCACCATTGGTTAGCATTATTATCACTCTGGTTTGCTTGCTTCTTGTTTAGTGGTTTATATTGTCCATCTTGATCCTGTCCCTTCATGGAGCACACCTCTTTACTTGTGTCCTTCCTTTGCTCACTTTTAGGGAACTACTTTTCACTTCAAACTTAATCACTTACCTCAAGTGCATTTGTTTTCCAGTGGTCTCCCACGTGTGCTTCTCTCCCCCCCAGCCTCGCTTAGGTGTGCTTTTCTTCACGCACATTGCTCTCACTTGCCCATGTGCTTATCTCCCATGCTCCATGTTGTTCTCTCTCCTGTGTGATTCAAAGTCCACCCACTGTGTTGCTTTCCGCACCCTCCTTGTTGCTTCCGCGCCCCACCCTCCACGTTGCTTTCCCCACCACACCCTCTGTATTGCTTTCCCCACAAGAACACTGCCTGTTCTTCCCCCACTGGCTTTTGGAAAAAAAAATACAAATGCCTTCACAGCTTTTGGAAAAAAAAATACAAATGCCTTCATAGCCTTTTTTTACTGATCCATCTCAGTTTAGTAAATAAAAAAATTAAAAAGGCACCCCCAACAGTCATTTTGTAGGCGTGCATGTGTGGTGGTACATGAGCTCACCTACAAAATGACATGACTGAGTCTAGCATCTTTTTTTTCTCTTTAGCCATGCTACACTTCATCAGGGATGCTGTATGCTCTCTAAAAAATATTAGCAAAACCAATAGTCACAAAGAAAAGACTTATTGGCTGTGCCAGCGCTTGTTACATGTTTCTATCTGAACAGTGCGTGTTCCACTCACTGACTAAACATTATATTAAGTTTCGAACATTTGTGAACAAAAATATCATCGGAGTCAACAATAAAAAATCGACAGAGTGATATTTTTGTAGACAATATTTAGGGCACGATATTTCTGTCAAATATTTTTCGTAATGATGTTCTGACATACAAAACCTCTTAGCTCCTTATTGTGGTGGGCTATCTTTGAAAAAAAATTCGTCATACTATCTTCAAACCGCTTTCCCAGAGTTCGTCCTTGCTACGTTTACACGTTCAATTCGGCCCCTTTGATGTTTCAGGTTAGGAGATCGAGGTATTTGCTTGTTTTGAACATCTTTGGTTAAAAAAACCTATTATGTCTGACTCAAATTCCTAGCAGAGTCCCCGATACTGGCCCTTGTAAATTAGAACTGTGGATGATTCATATCCCGGGCCCTCTTGAATTATGGATCTCATCAGTAAATTGGATTGCAAACAAACGATGACACATCTGCTTTCAAGAGAGACTGTAATCACATTTTCGGGTTCCTGCGTTCCTACATATAAGAAATTAAATCCAGCATTGGTCTCGAGCAGAGTAAAGAAATGGAAGCCTTTGAAAATTAACGTGACTGTCATATCAAATCATGCGGATTGACTCACTAGTTGTTCTAAACATTTTAACAAGTAAGCCCAAACATCATGAAGTCACTTTCTGTAAAATAACCTTTGTCAATGACCTACAGAAATACACCTTGAAACTTCAAAGAATGCAAAGTCAAACAGTTAAATTGTGCCTAAAATGAACGTATTCGGGTTACATTTTTAGGGCCCAGAAAGAGTTACACTGGTCCAGCTTGACCCAGGGCATATAATTCAACATGAGGTGTATCATATTGAAAGTGTTTAGGCCTTATAGCCGGAAATCGAAATGATTTTAATGTTCGGTTACAATTATTACAATTATTAATTCAAATTGCATATATCAAAGAGCGAAAGTTAAAGTAAAAATAAATAAATTGTCAGAAAGCAAAAAATAATCTCAATACATAATATAATAAAGTAATCATTATACTAAACATCATATTACATACATTATAATCAGACATCATTGAGCAAAAAAGTTATGAGTCTTAACACTGACAACCAATTTGTGCTGTCAGGAGAAATCAAATGTTATCCAGTCTCTTTGCTGCATAAAAGTTTGGAGGTCAAAATATGCCATGTGCCAACATATGAGGCACTGACACATTTGTTAACACTTCCAATAACCATATAAGCAGGCTAATACCTCAAACTCACTAAAATCATCACAGCTCAACAGGTCCTCGCCTAAAAAAGATTAAGAAACAAAGGGCCCCATTCTGAGATGACATAATTTATGCTCAACTTTCCCAAGCTATATGCCTTAAAGTCCTTAATATGTTATGGTATTGACTTTTTATACAGAGCTACATCGAAAATACCAAATGCATCTTTGCACTGCTTGGATTTTGGTACCATGGTGATGAGGAATGGGTTGTGCGACTTTGAGTTTCAACCTGTACTCTGTGTATTTGTATCCAGAATTTAATTGTGCAGTACTGAAGAAACAAGCCACTTTTTGTCTTGTGTGTGTTTCTTTTGTTTCAGTTTCCTTTGTCGTCTTGCATTCCGGCTTTTCACGTGCCCATTGTCCCCACGACGTCTAGCTTCTGGCTGACTGCTAACTTCTGGGTGCGGACTATCACCATGAAAATGTCTATGCGGGATTGGTCTTGTGACTTACCCCAATTTATGCATGTATGTAATGTTCTGGGATGCAGCTTGCACCAGCACTGGCATTGAGATGTGGGTTGGCTGCAAGAGCATATTATTGAGGTAAAAGATAGGGTGATAACAAATATCACAGCAAAATTGCTGCTGCAAAACAATCTCACATTGAAGTATGACTCGCTATTAGGAAGGGACGCCCTTGGCACGCCCCTTCCTAATAGCGAGTCGCAAACCCTATTAAGTGAGTCAGAAATAGGTTACCAACTCACAAATAGGGTTGCAGACAAGGCAGACCTATTTGGAGGTCGCAAACGGGCCGATTCCCTGTTTGCTACTGAAAAAACGGTTGCTCATCTGGCCCTTGGTGCACTAATACTGAGTGATACTACTTCTAACATATATTGAGTGAGTGGCTATGTGACTGTATGTTTCCCTGTGTGCATGGGTGTAAGTGGCTGTATATGTGTATAAGTGGGTGTGTAAGTAGCTGTGTGGGTAAGTGAGATGCTGTGTGAGTAAGTAAGATGCTGTATGAGTGGCGGTATTGGTGAGGGTCTGGGTGTGTCCGTGGCTGTATGGGTGGGTAATTGGCAGTGAGTGGCTCTATGGGTTGGTAAGTGGGTGTGTAGTGACTATATGGGTGAGTGAGTGGGTGTCTGAATCACTGTATGAGTGAGTGACTTGGTGTGTAAGTGGCTGTATAGGTGAGTGAGTGGCTGTTGGAGTGGGTGTTTGCTTAAGTGAGTTGGTGTGTGAGTGGCTGTATTTGAAAGTGTCTGTGTGAATGGCTGTATGGGTGAGTAACCAGATGTGTGAGTACTTCTATATATGATTGAATGGGTATGTATGTGGTTGTGTGGGTGTGTGAGTGAGTGTGTGAGTGCTTGTATGGGTTAGTGAGTGGTGGTGTTTTGAGGCTTTATGGGTGAGTGAGTGTGTGTGTGAGTGACTTTGTAGGTAAAAGGTGGGTGTATGAGTAGCTGTACAGGTGGCTATGTGAGTGACTGTACAGGTGAGTGTACAGGTGAGTGAGTGGTTGTATGGGTGAGTGATTGGTTCTGTGAGCGGCTGTATGAGTGAGGGAGTGGGTGTGTGGGTGGCTCTATGGAGGAGCAAGTGGGTGTGTGAGTACTGGTATGGGTCTGTGAACGGGTTTGTGAGTGGTTGTGTGGGAGTGGGCACATGAGAGGCTGTATGGGGAGTAAGTGTGTGTGTGAGCGGTTCTGTGGATGATGTAATCAGTGGTCATTTGCGATGTCATCAGTGATGTCGCTGACCATGTCATGAGTGATATAATATGTGCGGTCATAAGCAGAGCATTACAGGGATGTAAGTTACAGTTAACTCAGGTAACTATAACTACTGAATTTCACTGGTTTTGTATGAGTGAAATCTGAGTGTGGACTATCCCCATGAAAAAGTCTATGTGGGATTAGTCTTGCGACTTACTTATTTTTATTTATTTTGAAGGTTTTATATAGCGCAGACCAGACCCTTGCGGGTATCAGAGCGCTTTACAACATAATACAGGAAAAAGGGGGAAATAGACAGTGGAGACATAGGCATATACAAACAAAAGTAATGTTGCTTATATGTCAAACAAACGGTAACTTTCCCAACATAGCACATATCTACCATCCTGCATCAGATGGATCAAGTGAATTTTGTAAGGAGAATCGATTTAACTTCCTTTTTAGGTATCGGCCTAGCTTACAGTGCGCAGCAGTGTCGCGCAGCCGAGATGTTATGTTTACAGTATGGGGGCTTGAACCCACCCCTCTTCTCCATTGGCTGGCTTCCTAAACGGAGGCCAGCCATTGGAGGAGAGGGGCATCACTCCGTTCAAGTCCCGTCTTTTTCGGATTCGGGGCGTGTTTTATGCAGTTTTTAACTCCGTGACGTCATCCGTCACTCAACAGCAAAAATCACGCCCCCGAATGCGAAAATGGCGGCGCTTTTCTGATGCCATTTCTGCCCGACCGCTGCCGGAAGAAGTCGAGAAGCTGCCGAGTCCTCCCGTGAGTGCTCGCTTTTCTTGCCTCTTCTTGCCTCTGTTCCCTCGTTGTCATTGTTTTTCTGGCGTCTGCCCCCCTCGTTGTGCGTCTACCCCCTCGTTCTTGTGCCTCTTCTTGCCTCTGTTCCCTCTTTGTGATCGTTTTTCTGGCTCGTTGTGCTTGCTTTCCTGCTCTCCCCCTCGTTGTGGAGTTCTGACACTCACTCTCTGCAAATTGCCCGTGCTCCAGATCCAGCCGGAATTGTTTCTGCCTTTCATAACGATCTGAGCCGATGACTGCTTAGAAACCACAAACTGCTCCGATCCGAGGGGGGATCGCGTACTCCCGGCGCCCAGGGAATGCAGCTTGGGGTACGAGACGAGCAGTGTGCACAGGCGAAGAGAGTCCGACGCTTGCTCTGCTGCCGCAGGTCGAAACTGCAGCTGAGCGCCTCGAAGCGCGGAGACCCGCTCCAGGAGACACTGAAGCTGTGTCACTCGGGCCAGGGTGACCTGAAGCCGGCAGCGCTTACGGACTGCAGCCGTGAGGAATCAGCAGGGCCTCCCTGACAGAGGGCACGACTCCCTGTGCAGCGAGTCGGCAATCACCTCAGCGTATCCCGCTAGGAAGGACAGACTCTGCCCCATCACGGAAACGGGGTGTCCAAGCAGCGCCCCCGGCAGCAGCAGCATACATTGGTGGGAAAGTGACGTCTGCAGCAGAGGTGAGGTCGTATAAAACATTATTTCCGTATCTCATTTTAGCTCTCCATATACACCGAGCCTGAGGGGTGACAGCGGTATGCCTGCGCATTTCCACGTTACCATGACCATTTGAACAATGGAGATAAGCGAACTAAATTGCACCAGGGTCCGCTTCTGGCTTCGATGATTGGGCATAACTACATAGGCCCCCTGCCATGCCCCCTCCGCCATGTACAACACCTGCACCTGGTCTTGGCATTTTAGCCACCACAGCAGTGATATACTGCAGACACTCAGTTACGCCGGGCAAAGCAGAACTACACATCCCAACATGCAACATGGGTGAATGCGTCTTTCAAAACTTGGCACAAAATAGACAGACAGCCATCACTACCACATAGATGTTTGGCGAATTGGGTGATCTTCTCATTTTGATGTAGCGCAGACGTAACTTCGAGGAGCTACAAAGTGAATTACTGGAAACATTTGATTTGCTGTAGAGACAGCTTGAGGATATGATTCTATACCCAGAACGGTGTGGTGGATGGGTAGATAGATACTGGTAATTTTGATTGAATGACAGGAGAGCTCTGTGTGTGGCTCTTTTTGTGGCTCTATGTGTGTGGCTCTGTGTGTGTGGCTCTGTGTGTGTGGCTCTGTGTGTGTGGCTCTGTGTGTGTGTGTGGCTCTGTGTGTGTGTGGCTCTGTGTGTGTGTGTGTGTGTGTGTGTGTGTGTGTGGCTCTGTGTGTGTGTGGCTCTTTCTGTGTGTGTGTGGGTCTGTGTGTGTGTGGCTCTAACTGTGTGTGTGTGTGTGGCTCTCTGTGTGTGTGTGGCTCTGTCTGTGTGTGTGTCACTCTGTGTGGGTAGCTTTTTTTGTAGGTGGCTGTGTGTGTGGGTGGCTCTGTGTGTGTGGCTCTGTGTGTGTGTGGGTGGCTCTATGTGAATGACTCTGTGTGGGTGGCTCTGTATGTGTGTGCGGGTGGCTTTGTGTGTGTGGCTCTGTGTGGGTGCAAATGCAATAGGACTCGCATTTGCGAGCGATTAAGCTATTGGCATTGTAAATGACAATGTCATTTATTTATGTTTTAAAAACAAAAACATAAATAAAAATAATGTCATGAGCAATGCCAATAGCTCTAACTTTAACAATGCCGAGACCATTGCATTGTAAATGCTTGTTAAAGGATGCTTCGTTGGGGTTCTGTCTTGTTTTTGGGGGAAAGGCATTGAAATCCTAGGGGCCATTCCTGAGAAGGTGCGGTTATATTCTTTTTTTTTAAAGCGTTGAGGTTTCAAAAGAAGGTTATATGAACTCCTGTTAGTTCTGTCTCTGCCCGATAGTACTAATTTTTCTGCAAGGTATTGTGGTGTTTTGTGATGCAATGCCTTGTGTGTCATACAGGCGATTTTCAAATGGATTCTGGCCTCAAAGGGTAGCCATTTAAGGGCACGCAAGTCCGGGGAGATGTGACAGTTTTTTTTGGAACCTGTGATTAGTATGCGGTCTGCATTGATTGAGGCTTTTATTGGGGCTGTCGTTGTTCTGAGAAGGCCGCAGAGAGCGACACTCCCATATTCCACTCTGTGGATTACTAGAGTTTGGACTGCCTGTTTAAAGTTATTTGCGGGTATGAAGGGTTTCAGTCTTCTCAGGGGGTTGATTTGGAAAGTTGCTCCTTTTGTTGCTGCACTGATGTGTTTCTGCATATTTAGCTTATTGTCCAGAGTTATACCTAGCGATTTGGCCGAATCGATCATGAGCGGTTGGCCGTCAAGTGCAGATAGGTGCTTCATCCATTCCATGATGGTGGTTGTTTGGTTGGGTGGAGCACTTAAGAGGAATTCTGTTTTAAGGTGTTTAATTGATTGATTGATTGATTGATTGATTGATTGATTGATGCTTTATTTCGATATGCACATATCATAAAAGCAGTACAAAAAATATAAAAACAGCATGTCGAAATAAGTAAGACTGTACAAATAGAATGGCAATTAAAACACGATATATCAGAATAAATTAGCTAAAAAGAGAATTAAATTGATATGGACAGTCTTCTAAGTCTTATCAACCAAGCCCATTTTAAAAATTTTGCAACAGCACAAACAATAGGGGGGGCTGTATTCGTTAAAAGAATCCGAAGGGCAACAGAGTGCTGACGAGTCCCCAATTCTCTGCAAATGGGGGCAAGCCAACGTGATCTGGGGCGACCATAGTCCGGGCATTCAAAAAGAAAGTGTGGCACCGTCTCTGGTTTATCCGAACAAGAGGCACAAAAGCGTGATGTGTGCTGGGCTTTATTCCACCTTGAGCAGAGATCCGCCAAAGGCAAAGTACCTAGCCGAAATTTTATATACAAGGACCTATCCATGGCTACTGTTATAATATCCATATATGGCTCATACAAGACAACGTCTTTAAACAACAGGAAAGCTGCGGTGGTTTTGCAATGCTGCTGGCTACTAGAGCGCTTCACGTCAACCCACTCCCAGAAAAGTTTTTTTAGAGTCTTCTTTGGTGGAGCGGAGTGACTATGCCAGCAAGAGGCCAAACCCAGTTCCCCTAAGAGGTGTTTTATGTCCTTCAGCCATTTGATGCTACTCCAGCCATCAGCATGCATCACTTCTGCCAGCCCATTGGCGTAAGATTGTAGCTCCGGGACCCTCCACAAGCGTGCCCAGAGCAGAAGGGGGCGAAGCCGAGCCTGGTCCCTTATGGCTTTACAACCAGTGTCCAAGAGCATTGGGACGGTCGGGCTGCTCGATGGAATAGCAAGAAGGTCCTTAATAAATTTATTTTCGGCCTTGCTCAGTGGATCGACCTTTCCCAAGCCCCACAGTTCCGATCCATAGAGAGAAGCAGGGACTGCACGGGCTTTGTAAATCTCGAGTATGGGAGCAACACAATGTTTTGAGGAGTTATTGTACTCCTTGAGAAGGGCGCCCCCCACCCTTTTGTGAGCCAGAGTCATTTTATCAATGTGGGCAGTCCAGCTCATTGCATCATTCAGGCGGATCCCCAGATAATCAAATTCCGCCACTCTTTCTAGGGGTATAGAGTTCAGAATTGGAGGGAGACCAAGTTTACGGGGTGGGTGCATGACTAGGTACTTGGTCTTATCTATGTTTATGACAAGGCCTTTAGTGGTACAGAAATCCTGGAAGCGGTTCAGTAAGGACTGTAGACCTTGGGGGGTTTTGGAAATGAGGAGGGTGTCGTCGGCGAACAACAGAGTTGGAATTTTTACTCCACCCAATCTAGGAGCGTCTGATGGTTCGCCCAGAAGATAATCTACCACCCCGTTAATGTAGAGGGAGAATAAGGTGGGGGCCAAGACACAGCCCTGTCTTACTCCCCTCTCGACCCTGATTTTATCGGTCTTTTCCCCATTCAAACCCCATCTAACCTGAGCATAGGTGTTGGTGTGCAGGTTAATGAGGAGGTTCAGTAGGTACGGGGGCATCCCTAAACCATCAAGCACCCTCCAAAGTTCCTCCCTCGGTACCAGGTCAAAGGCAGTCTTAAGGTCAATAAAGGCCAAATAAAGACTGCCTTTGCCCAGCACCACCACCTTCCAGTGTATCAACAGAAGCCTAAAGGCCTGTTCAATGGTTCCTGTACCCGAACGGAACCCAGCCTGCATGTCGGACAGAATGTGATTGTCGTCCACCCATTGAGTAATTCTCCCCAAGATGGTTTTCCCGGCCAGTTTCTGACTGGAATCTATTAGGCTTATGGGCCTATAGTACCCTGGTGAATCCCGACTGCCCTTTTTGAAAATGGGCACCACCTCCGCACCTCTCCAGGAGTCAGGCACAGGCCCTCCCCCCATGATTGCATTGAGGAGTGCAGAGATTAGAGCCCCCCATTCTTCCGGATAGGCACGGAGAATGTCCCCCGGTAGGCCGTCCGGGCCGGCAGCTTTCAAGGGGACCAGGCTTTTAATTTGCTTTGTTACGTCGAGGGGGGAAAACAATTCCTGGTCTCGGTCTAGAGTAAAGGATGGAATTTTAAAGGGATCATTAAGTGGGCCTTCAGTAGCAGAGTAAAGATTTTGGAAATGGGAAAACCAAGTCTGGGCATTGATCGCACAAGTCCTCCGGGAATCGTCGGGACGATTCCTTTTGCCCACCATGTCCCAAAAACCTTTAGCGTCTTTCCCACGGCTGGCCGCCAGGAGGTCCTGCCAGAAATTGTCCTCCCATTCCATCCTTGCATTTTTCTGGCAGAGTGTATAGTGTCTCCTGGCCTCTCTAGTCCTGAGTGGTAACTTGGATTTAACTGCCTCGATAAGAAGTGATTTCGCCTCCCTACACTTTTGGTTGTACCAGCCCTGACCCGGACGTGGGTTGGGTTTCCTTCCGCTCGGGTGGGCTGGGACTACAAAGAGGTCACCAATGGCCTGGATTATGGCACAAAACCTAGGAGCCACCTCCATCTGTCCTTCCTCTTGACAGTCGAGATTGGCCAGGGCTGAAGCCAGAAGCTGCCTGATCACAGAGGTTTTCTCCTCCGAAAGAGCCAGCCTCGCCCACTTCATCCTACGCCCACAATTCGAGACCACTGACAGGTCTGGAGCGGGGTTACAAGAAGCCCCACTCACGGTGCTATTGACGCACCTGTGTGACAGTGTGAGGGACAGTAGATTGTGGTCACTCTCCACAGAAGGTAAAACTACCATGTCCTCCACCATGCCCCACAGGTGTATGTCAAGGAGGAAATAATCAATGCGTGACGTGTGTCCTGGCCTATTGTAGGTGTGTGCCCCTGCCCTGTCGGACCTGGTCCTGCCATTGGCAGCTCTAAGCCCGAACTCCATAGCTAGGGAGTTGATCTGGAGGGCCACTTCCGTCCACTTTTTAACAGGGCCAAGCTCGAGGGGGGGAATCCCCCACCCATTATCGAGTTCCTCCTGATCTGCTAAGATATCCAGATCAAGAGGCTCGAAAGTGCAGTTCAGATCACCTGCCAGCAGTGTACAAGACCCGTATGAAGATGATCGGAGTTGCACCTCCAAACAAGCTATGACTGAGGATTCTCTTCCCCCCTTAGTGCCGCGGGCATAAATGTTAAAAATATTTAAGATGACTCTGCCCTGGGAATTGCGAAGCAAAATATTTAGGAGGTCAGGGCAGTTAGTGTCCTTCTCCTCCACCCTACAGTTAAGTTTGGTGGCTACCCAGATTAACAAACCGCCAGAGGGACGGCCCCTACCAGTTGCACTTTCTGCTGCCGGCAAAAAGTGGGTGGAATATCCCGCCTTATGAAGGGGCACCCGGCTCCATGTTTCCTGGAACAGGCATATGGAGTATTGCTCCACGCGCTCGTTCCAGTCCGGCAGTGCCAGCTTCCTCTCGAGGCCCGCAACATTCCAGCTGAAAACCCTGATCGGGGGGTCCGTTACAGCTGCAATGCTACAATCCCCGACTGTGGGTGACAAGTCCACAAAACCCACAACAGGGGGACTAGGCGGAGAGTAATGGGGAGCTCTGATCTCCCCCCTCCCCTCTACAAACTCGGCCATAGCCAGAGTCTGCAGTGGGGAGGAGGGGCCAATGGGTTTGAAGTATGGTGTTAACTCAGCGACAAAACCCGGGGCCACAATGACCTCCCCTGGATCGTAACCGAGTCAGCAACTCCCAGGTCCCCAATTTGGCAACACTGGGGCTGTGCATAACTGCTGGGAAGGAACTCCCGGGGTCAGAAGGCCGTGAGCAGTGTTTTCCACCAAAAATTGACCCCCTAGGCTGCCAATGAAGGAGGGTTGACCAAGATGGGTGGAGGGGGTGGTCATAATAGGCCGTGGATAAAAGAATGTTAAATCGACTATGTCGATACCCGAACCAGCCGTGGGTTGGCCTTGAGAGCATATAAATTGGGCAACCCTAGCATCTTGAAAATTTACGACCACACAATCCCCTTCAAACGATTTTTTCCCGTGTCCAATCCAACCCACCCTGCGTACACCGAGAATAATGCCATCCACTCCCACGGGCAAGGGCCTGTTGGCTTTCAGCCAGTGGATGACCTTATTTTTTAGTGCCTGATGGTTTTCACGCTGGGTAATCCCAAGAGGGGGAACTTTCAGGAGGATGACGACATACGGGTGACACTCAGGGGGGAGATTAACTGGGGGGCACTTGCGTCTTCTGATCTGGGGGGGACCCAAAAGGGGCCGATGTGTAGGTGGGACAGGAATAGATGAAACCTTAGGAGTTGATGCAACCCCACCAGTTGCATCGGATATGGCAACCCCAGGTTGCGAAGTAGGGCCCGTCCCTCCCTTCTTGTGTTGCCCTGGTGCCTTGCCAGCCACCGGGGATATTACTGCTGGGGGAAGGGTAGCATGCACTTGGGCAACACAAGTGGGAGCCTTCGATTTTGTCTGACTAGGACCACCCCTAGGAGCAGCCAAGATCGTATTCCCAGGTGCAGGGTGCTTAGGCGGCTGCGTCAACTGGTCTCCCAGGGGGGGTCTCACTGGGGCCTCTATCCTATTGGACTCCTCTAACCTATCTGTCCTATCCTCGCTGGGCTTCGGCTGGTGCTTGAGAAGGGTTTTTAGAGCAAAGAAATTGTCCCTGGTAGCCTGCTCAAAGCAGTCAAGCCTTTCCCCCAACCTCTTGACCTGGTCTATAAGTGGCAGCACAAGAGACTTGACCATCTTCTCAAACGCCTCCATAGAGTGACCCACGTTATCCTGAGCAGGCGTTGGTGGGGCCGACAAAAAAGGTGGCACTATATCAGTAACAACTGGTGTGCAAGTGGCTGACCCCGAGGATACCGAGGATGCCGATCCTGCAGTACTCTGGGGGGAAGGACCCCTCAGGAGCGGGTACCTGGGGTGGTTAATAGACTTAAATGGACAACCCTTTCGAGTGTGGTTTGCCCTTTTCCCCTTCCTTTTAGTGGGCTCCTGGATGGGTTGCTTCATGGACGGGGCCTGTGGAGCGAGAGCCAGAACCTCAGGGCAGTGTAGGGACTGGGTGCCAGGTGGGTCTGCTAAGGAGAGCTCATTGCAGGGATCTGTAAGCACGGCACATGGGCTGGTACCGTGGACACCTATCAGTGAACTATCTGCCCCCTCTAAACCACCCATTGGAGGTACAATAAGGGGATCCCCAGGTGAATCTCCACGCAAGAGTGCAGGGGAAGTAGGGTTTAAAGGGGACACAACTTTTGCTGGCGAAGCACTCTTAGCAGGAGGGAAGTCGAGTGAGAGGCGCCGTTCAGATTTGGCAAGTTCATTGTCTATGACAGCCGCCACCCTAGTCAGGAATTTGTCCATTGAGCCAAACATAGCACCGCTGGGGGTACTCTCCCCACAACCCCTCAAGGCCTTACCGGAGCGTGTTGACATGCTGAGTTGCGGCACCACAGGTTGAAGCCGGTACGGTAGATGGAAATGGGGTGGCCCTGCCCTGCCTCCTCCTGCCCCGGACGGCCGCAGACGGCCCCGCCCTTCTCCCGGGCTTCTCCCGGTCGCTCCCGCGCGCGACTCGCGGGGCGAGTGGGGGTGTCAGCCTTTTACAGGCGCCTCCGGGCGCTCCTCGCACGTCACGGGCGTGCTTCCGCCCCAGGGGCTGCTGGGGAGTGTAGTCCGCTGGTCTGGACTGCCTCCCGGCGTTGCGCTGTTTCTGCCGTTTCCCTCACGGCTCTGGCCCGATGGCGTGTCTCAGGTGAGTTTACGGTGTTCCCCCCTGGGCTCCCGGGGGGTCAGCCTTTTACAGGCGCCTCCGGGCGCTCCTCGCACGTCACGGGCGTGCTTCCGCCCCAGGGGCTGCTGGGGAGTGTAGTCCGCTGGTCTGGACTGCCTCCCGGCGTTGCGCTGTTTCTGCCGTTTCCCTCACGGCTCTGGCCCGATGGCGTGTCTCAGGTGAGTTTACGGTGTTCCCCCCTGGGCTCCCGGGGGGTCAGCCTTTTACAGGCGCCTCCGGGCGCTCCTCGCACGTCACGGGCGTGCTTCCGCCCCAGGGGCTGCTGGGGAGTGTAGTCCGCTGGTCTGGACTGCCTCCCGGCGTTGCGCTGTTTCTGCCGTTTCCCTCACGGCTCTGGCCCGATGGCGTGTCTCAGGTGAGTTTACGGTGTTCCCCCCTGGGCTCCCGGGGGGTCAGCCTTTTACAGGCGCCTCCGGGCGCTCCTCGCACGTCACGGGCGTGCTTCCGCCCCAGGGGCTGCTGGGGAGTGTAGTCCGCTGGTCTGGACTGCCTCCCGGCGTTGCGCTGTTTCTGCCGTTTCCCTCACGGCTCTGGCCCGATGGCGTGTCTCAGGTGAGTTTACGGTGTTTAATTTTAAATGGTTATTTGCCAGCCATGTCTGCCAACCAAACAAGCACAGGCATCCACGCCTAACACACACCTTATAACAACACACCACTACATTCCACACCATGCCACTGCCCATCGTCACTACACTAGACATCAAGTTTGCAGTACAGAGCACAGCAGCCACACTGCTCTACCACATACCTTATAGCATTGCCAATGCCAATATCTTTGACTAAACACTTATAAGGTCCCAAAGGCGAGACCTATTGGCTATGCCAATTCTTGTTTAATTCGACAGAGACTTTATCATATGTTACATGATGTTTGGTGCATGTGTCACATGGCAAACATTGACTGCCCTTGTTTTAAAACTGTACATGGAAAAGAGAGATACACAGTGGCAGGTTTCACGCGAGGCTTCTGGTTGTCATGGCAACATGTGCGAGGGTCCTTGTGAAGAAGGTACTTTGGAATCTTGGCGTTTGAAGATTCTTTAGAATGTTGGGGTTTGAACTGGGGATGACAGTTGGGGGGCTCTGCAAATCTCTATACATTAAGAAATCTACATGAAAGAAACCTTCTTTTCCTGTCACTGCAGTCACTGCCCCATCCCCCCCCAAGAGACTTATCCCCAAAGGGAGCGTTTTATTATTTCAAAGCGTCTCTGCTTGTGCTCCTGGTCACATTGTTATCACTGTGGGAGGGGGGGAGCGGCCGTTGGGGGTGTGACCGAGCTCTTTGCCGGGGCCGGTTTTCGGCCAATTTTGTTATGCTGCAAAAACGGTCCTGTAACAAAAACGGCCCCCAGGGGCCCAAAACCGGCCCCCACCCTTGTGGCGCACCGGGGGATTGCCCAGTGCCCGCAACGGCCAGTCGGGCCCTGGATGAGGGATTGCAGCTCCCTGCAGCTCTCACTCCAGCCTCAGCTCAGCTCCTCCCCTGTAGGGGGGTGCGAAGGAGGATGAGGGGCTGAAGCTCCCTGCAGCTCTCAAACCCGGCTCAGCTCTGCTCCCCACTGTAGGGGGTAGGAGGTGGGATGAGGGTCTGAAGCTCAATGCAGCTCTCACATCAGCCTCAGCTCTGCTTCTCCCCTGTAGGGGGTGGGAGGAAAGGATGAGGGTCCGAAGCTCCCTGCAGCTCTCAAACCTGGCTCAGCTCTGTTCCTCCTCTGTAGGGGGGGAGGATGAGGGTCTGAAGCTCCCTACAGCTCTCACAGCAGCCTCAGCTCTGCTCCTCCCCTGTAGGGGGTGGGACGTAAGGTTGAGGGGCTGAAGCTCCCCACAGCTCTCACACCAGCCTCAGCTCTGCTCCTCTCCTGTAGGGGGTGGGAGGGAAGGGCTGAAGCTCCCTGCAGCTCTCACACCAGAGCCTCTCCGTGAAGGGGGCCTGTGGGAAGGAGATGAGAAGCTCCATGGAGTCAGTATTGTACAGGGACAGCCGCCCCCCCCTCGTAGTCCAGATACACTCCCAGCTTCAGGGGCTTCTCACGCGGGGACAGAGGGGTCTCAGGGGAGGTGAGAGCCTTGTACTGACTCCCCCACCCCGACACAGCCCAGACTCCCCCCTCAGGTGACCATGTGAAGAAGCTCTTCCTGTTCAGTTCACATACTCTGTGTATGTGATGTTCTGGGATGCAGCTTGCACCAGCACTGACATTGAGATGTGGGGTGGCTTCAAGGGTATATTATTGAGGTAAAAGATAGAGTGATATACAATATCACAGCAAAAAAATCTATGTACAATGTAGACTATAATAATATCGACATTACATAGGTAATTATATATATTTGAAAGTATTTCACTATATAATAACTTTAAAACAATATTACAATCTCTCACTCTCTCAGCCTAACTGTAACATCCCTGTAACCTTTGTTTTTTTCAGTGAATTTCTAAGGTTTTTTAAAGTATGTTTCCTAACTATAACGAACGGGTCCTGTTCCCTCCCTGTCAGCATTTTAATGGTGTGAGCACCGCCATGAGACTGCTGGCTGTGTATGGATGCATGTAATATGCACCGGCAAGCATATTGTGGCTTCAGACCGCCGTGCCACCACCAGGGGTTGCAGATCTCCAGCGTTTGCGGCAGTGCTACAGTGGGGCACCAGCCAGGGGTCCCCAACTGCCAATGCACCTCTACCATGGGTTTGGCGGTCTATTGTAATTCGGCCCTAAGTCATAATGGGCGATGTTGAGTCGGTTGCTGATATATCTCCTTCTGATATGGTAACTTCTCACAGCCTATTTGTTGGCAAAATGTGTGCAGGCCTGCATTGTGTTTCTCTTCCACATTTTACCACTGGCAACATCTGTGCCATTTGCGTCTTTCTTTTGAAATTCTGCCTCATTCAATCCTTTTTATGTTCCCTGCTTTATTCAACCTACTTTCCTGGTTTTATTATCATCCCTGACCCCAGGTTAAGGCCTCCATGCGGGTGTATTACCATATTTGCTGTTCATGTGTCACAACTTTTGCTAGCCCTCAAGATACGACTTTCATTTTGGCTTTACACCTTACTTTCCCTGATGTACCAAGCTCTTGGCTTGTCCCCTGCCCTCCAATCCACTTTTGAGATCTTTCTAGAAATCTCGCGAGATTTTGAGCAGATCATTTGGCAAGTGTCCATTTTGAGGGCTGTGTGTATAAATACCACAACACTCCACAAGACCGTGGTTGGATTCCAGGAACAGCTAGGGAAATAATGATTCTTTCCCTTCTCTGCTACTTACCTGCCAAACTCCTGGATTGCTGTCTCGGTGCTTCGATCCTTGACTGCAACTTTCACCAGACAAGTCTCAACTCTCTTGAAGGACGTCTTCACGTCAAATTCTGTCAAGAAAGAAAACACCTTTAGTCTCTGAAGCCAAGTTAGTGCACTAGCATAGAGACTGGGAAAAAAACTAAGTACTATATTGAAAAGATCACACAATAACAAAGAATTAAATTATTTTTGGAGGAACTCCCGCAAGATAAAGATTTGTAAGGTTTTTTCAAGGCTCAGTTACTGCATGATATCTGACGTAGGGTAGTGGATATTAAACAAGCCACAGACTTTTACATTTCTCTAAGCAATGTTTTTGAGGACTAAGCAATGAAGTCTTGACAGCAGGTTTTGAACTGTGAATTCAACAGCTCACATAAGTCAAGGAACGGACTCAAGAATCCTTTTGCAAAAGAGTTGCTTTGTCCCTTTGGCAAGACTTTAATACTGAGGTGACATAACTGTGTTGTTTTAAGCATGATTGACTAATTTGATAATTCCTGAAGTACTTGTGTTATGTTTTGGTGTGCAAGATAACTCTACAAACAAAAGAATAGAGGTGATCTGTGAAAAGCCAAATCTCTTCCGTAACACAGGCTAAATATCCAATTCAGGTCAAGTGGAGATTCATTCCTCATCCTCCCCAATCTCCTTTGCCTTCATGAACATCTGCTAATGTCCACCAAGGAAATTGCACATTGCTAGTTGTTCAGAAGAGAGTTGGTGGACTCTCCTCGCCCCTGTGTTAGACCTCTGGTTTCCAGCTAAATGGCAAGTGTAACAGAAAACTAAGCCACAAAACTATGGTGTCCGATCACATTGCCACCCAGGTTTTAGCACAATCCCTAGCTGAGGATAACCTTTCTGTTACAAGTTTAGCACCGGCCCTTGCACCTCTTCAGGAGGATGTACAGATGTTAAGCAGGAAAGCACTGACTTGAAAACTGAGCTCCAGAGATACTAACTTTGTTCCATTTCTTGGGCTAGGTAGGGTGGAACATGACCTAAAAAGACTTGATAATTCCTTCAACCACCACAAGTTACTGAACCAGCAGCTAGGGCTCCCCCAAAACTCTCTAGTCTTCAGACTGTCTTCAGCCTTTGAATGCAACCCCTGTTACCTTAGTGCTTCCTGAATGCTTTTTAGGAAATGACAACAAATTCAGTGTGTTCATGAATCAATACCGCCTCCAGTTTTCCTGTAGACCAAGTGCCTTTCTGAATAGTGCCGCCAAGGTGGCTTTTGTTATTTCCTATTTAGGCAGGAATGCGGCCAATTGACCCATCCCTCTTTTTGAAAATGATGATCCTCTTTTATCCAACTTTTCTCTCTTTAACAAAACCATGCGTAAGTTGTTCACTAAGCAAGTGTTGATACAAGTAAGTGGCAATAAATTGTTACATTTGTGACAGAGAAGCAAAGACCTCCTCACATATGTGACTACTTTCAATCATCTGGTGACCAACTGGACAGAGGAGAAAAGTACTTCTCTATTCTATAGGGATCTACTGGATGACCTTAAAGATGTCATAGCCCAGATTATCGACCCACTGGACTGTTTGTATTTCATTGATGTAGCGGTCAAAATCGACCATTGTTTAGGTGAGAGAAAAAGTCAATGGTCTCGAGCAGAACCAAACAGTTAATACTGAAGACAGAGAAAAAAGAACCAATAGAAAAGACTGATGTCCCAGAGCCCATCTAGATTGGGAGACAATTCCTCCCACTAACTCACGAAGAGAAAGAACTTAGTAGAAAACCGTATCTACAGCTCTACTGTGGTAAATCTGGGCACTTACTGGACCTCTCGCACCCTGAGAGGCGCCTGCTCCATAAGACGCTTGCAATGGCAAATAACTGCGTCCTCCGCTAAGGGCGCGCACCAACTCCACCCTTTCATGACGACTGGATCTCGGCTATGTACCAAACGACCTCATATGAGTGGGTCATTTGCACCCATCTGGACCAGGGGGAGACCTTTCTCCTCACCTGGGCACCTTTGCTTCAGGGCAACAGGCCCTAGGCCTCACCAGCCTCTGCAATATGCTTAATGCCACACTGCTTAATATTCTTGCCCTATGACATCCTCCTGGCCCACAGAGGGAATTCGCCCCTCCTGTCACTGATTGCAACTTGCCCCCTCTTCCCTCCCCTCTCACTTCTCTTCCCTCCCCCTTTTGTTTTACTCTCCAATATCTCCCCCTCGCTCCTCCTCTATTCCTCTCCCCACTCCCCACCCCCGGGCCTGTGGGCTCCAACGCACCCTCTCTCCCTGATGCCTCTGGCCTCTCCTCTCAGACTAGCTCCCCCTCCCTCTTTTGCCCTTCCTGCTTTTAACCATCACGAACAGCACTGTGATGATATGACTCAGTGCTGATGCTGCCCCCACCTGGCCCTTTGAGTGTGTTGGGATTCCTGGGCTACAATCTGTTCTGTACAAGGGTTCAATTCCCGACGCGGCAGGGTCTTGAGACCAAATATCCACGGACTCGATAATTCTCGTTTCGGTGCCTACTCGAATCACGGGCTCACACTCTGCAGCTCTGGGCATTAGCCTGCTTAATCTCCACTACGGCCCCCCGCGGCTGGATGCCTGGCTTTCACCTTGGGGATGCCCAGTACGGGTATCTCACAGGGAAAAGCCAGGACGGGTTCCCAAGGCAAGTGCCGAGATGCCTACGGGTAATCGAGCGCTATATAAGAACGCATAATAATAATAATAATAATTCTGTACCACAAGTTGTACCCATTTTTGTAATGCCTGTTTACTACAGTTATCATGCTCTCTCCCCCTGTCCTCCCCCACCCATTGTTTTGTTCTGAAAAACAAAATCCCTGATAGACTTAGAAAAACAGTTTGGGGAAACTAGTTGACTCTTCAAGGGATGAGGTCGACTTGTTAGAGATCTTACCATTCAAGATCTCAAAACATCTAGCTAACACTGCGCCTAGGGTCCCCAAGAATGAGTATGAGTGTACCTTGACCATGGCTCATCAAGATCGAAAATGGTTATCAATATTGCTGTATTCAGGAGCTGCAGGGAACTTTTAGATGTTGGTGATGCTTGGGGGATCCCAAGGGTTAGAAACCAGAATCGAATCTTTCATGGCTGTAAATGCATCGTCTCTCTCTTCTGGACATATTGTGTTACAAACTCAACCAGTAACCATGATCTGAACCAACTGTCACACTTAACCTTTTACTTTCAAAATGATTGATACCCCTGTTTTCGGAGCCATCCTTGGGGTCTCATGGTTGCAACAACATACACTAAGATTGATTGGGTTCTTGAAAAAGTTCCAGTTAATGTTGTCATTATTGTTACCAAGAAGCTCCGGAACTAACCACTCCCTTGCTTTGTGGTCTTGAGACCACAAATATTGTCCTATCAGATTGGTCTCACAAATTTCAAGACGTCTTTAATGAACAAGAGGCTTCCCAATTGCCCCCTCATAGGGCTGTTGATTGCAGTATTTTCACCAGCTGCCTCATCACGTTTCTTTGTTTAAAAAAAAATTGGGATTTGCCTGCTTATATTGATTATCATATCCTCAATAAGGCAACCATAAAAAATAAATGTCCACTGCCATGGATACCAGTCTTCTTAGATCAGGTGCAATATTCTACGATTTACACTAAATTGGACCTCATAGGGGCATACCATCTCCAAGAGGGTAATGAGTTAAAGACAACTTTTCTAACACAATTCAGTCTTTTCAAGCACATGGCCATGCCCTTTAGACTCTGCAATGCCCCTGGAAGGTTTCAATTCTTCAATAATGAAGTACTTCAGGACTTTCTAGATGTGTCGATTAATGTCTGTATTGATGACATCTCTATTTACTCCCATAATGAAACAGAATGTGTTAAGCACATAAGAGCAGTCTTAAAACAACTTTGGGAGCATCATTTATTTGCTCACCTGGAAAAATGCTCCTTTCATGGATACAATGGATACAAAATAAAGGTGAATGCTATTCTAGATTAGGCTCCCCATAATCTGTAAAGTAAGTGTAAAACTTCCAGGGGTTCACCAACTTTTACATATGTTTCATTACTCTTTTTTCCAACATAGTAAATCCAATTCCTATGCTACTAAGGAACATGGTGCCTTTTAAATGGTTCCCAGAACCTAGAAAGGCCTTTGATACACTGAATCAAAAATTCACTACAGCCTCCGTACTTCACAATCCTGACCACACACAGCCATTTTTTGCTGAAGCTGATGCCTCCCAGATAGCTGTAGAAAGGTCTGCCTCAAAGAGATACTGCAGCTGGTCAGCTCCATTCCATAGCCCTCGTTTCAAAAAAGCTCCTTTCAACTGAACAAAATTACACCATTTCCGAAAGAGAACTATTGGCCACAAAATTGCCTTACAGGAATGGGGGTATTACCTGTTGGGTGCTTGACACACTATCACCATCTATTCTGATCACAAAAATATGCAGTTCTTTCACTCAGCCAAAGCCCAACCCCCTAGACAAATACATTTGGTTTTGTTCTTCAGAGGGGTCAAAAGAAACAACTAAAAGTCTATATTCTATTCTGTACAAGGGGAGGGTTAGTAACCAAAGCTGGTGAACCACCACCTGACATAATTCCTGAGCACACAATTGTGGCCACCTACACCAGAGAAGATTTGCAATTAAAAGACGCTTACACAGCACTCAGTCCATAAACCTGGTAAACCACGAAAAGCAAGGCTATCTCTGAAGGGTTATTTTTACAGGATAACAAAGTACTTGTTCCATCTCCAGAGTTGATTCAAGAGGTTAAGCATTGGGGTCATGGAATTGTTCATCTCGGGGGAACAAGAATCCACGGTTAATTTCATACAGTTCTTTTGGTAGCCAATCTTGTCAAAAGATATGCAAGAATATGTTCAAACATGTCCAATTTGTATTAGAATCAAGACCCCACAACAATCCCCAGCAGGACTCCCATACCCCCTTTCCATTTCCCCCAAGCCTTGGCATGCCAAAAGTATGGATTTTATCACAAATGTGCCAACATCCAACTGCTTCACTGGAGTTTGGGTTGTTGTGGAGATTTTCAATATGATGGCACATTTCATACCAATTAAAAGAATGCCTACAGCTAAAGCATGAGTTGACCCGTTTATATTCCATAATCTAAGATTACATGGGTTACACTCTGTCATCAATTTAGATCAGGATCCTCAACTTGTATCCAACCTCTCGCAGCACTCTTTTTTTAAATCTTGGACATTTGTTTGTCTTCAGCTTCTCATCCTTAAAACAAATGGACAAGCGATGCATACAAAGCAATCTATGGAAGAAACTGTTTGAGGTCTCCTACTCACATTCACTAGTGAATAGTTTAAGGTGCTTCTCCTAGCTGAATTTGTGTACAACTACAGCACACAGACAGCTATGTTCAAATTCTTTAAATCCTCTTTAACTTTGTACTAGAAACAATGGGGCATATTAGCAAGAACCTTGTTAAAATTATCGCCGTTTTAGCGGTAGGAAACTGCAGCTAAACGGCGATAATGGGCTTGCTAATATGCGTTATAGAATTCCAATAGAAGCCCAGGTTAGATGTGCAGGACATCTAACCTGGGCTTCTATTGGAATTGTATAACGCATATTAGCAAGCCCATTATCGCCATTTTAGCGGCAGTTTCCTGCTGCTAAAACGGCAATAATTTTAACGAGGTTCTTTCTAATATGCCCCAATATTTTATCATTTTATAGGTACATTTTAAAAGACATTTTTATGTATTAAATATTTGTTGTTCTCAGCCGAGAACCAAATCAAATAAATAAAATAAACTTGAAATAAAATAAATAAACACAGACAGCTATGGGATAGTCTCCTTTCTTTTGAGTTACCAGGCACCATCCTAGAATGGTTCCCTTGAAAAAATGTATCAGTACAGAGTTCAATGCCCTCAGAATGGAACCATCGCAAGCAGTTAGCACACGTCTTACGTGAACTGAAAAGAGTCTTATCACATTAATAAGAACAAATGAAAGAACAGGCAGACAATCATTGATCCTTTTAGCCAGACTACAAAGAGGGGGATCTGGTATCGTTGTCAATTAAACATATGCAACTGGAAGGTCCTTGAAAATTCCAACCCAGGTTCATAGCCCCTTTCTAATTGCACAGGTTCTAAACCCAGTTTCTATGAAGCTCTCACTGCCCCCTGAATACCAGATCCACTTCTTGTTGCACCCTGATCATGCACACACCACAACTGAAAAGCCCCCTCTACCAGCCAGCAAAGGTAAGACAGCACTGGAAATATGAAGTACAACAGATAATGGACACAAAATGTGTGAGGGAGGTTTTGTACTATTTGGTGGATCGGAAGTGCTTTGGACCAGTGGAGCAATCCTGGGAACCAGCCTCAGCGATTCATACCCCACGTCTGATTCGTAGGTTTCATCTTCAGTACCCTCTCAAAATTCACCCCATTCCTTGGCCTTTGGGGGTGACTGTTACCACTGGAAATACCTGTGCCATATGCACCCTTCAACATTCTGCCCTATTCAGTCAACCTTATGTTCCGTGGTTTATTCAGCCTACTTGCTTGGTTTCATGATTGTCCCATGCCCCAAACTAAAGCCTCAATGTTGGTTTATTATCCTATTTGCCATTCATGTGCCATGCCTTTGGCATGCCACCAAGTTGAAACTTACAGTTGATGTGCCATGCCCTTGGATTGTCCTTTGCCCTCCCTAGCCCTTCCAATCGACTTCCAAGATCTTGCTCAAATTCTCTCAAGATTTTGAGCGAATCACTTGATCAGCAGTCATTTTGGCTGCAGCGTGTAGAAATACCACACCCCTCCACAAGACAGTGCTTGGCTTCCCCCTTTTCTGAATCGTTTTTGGCCACTATAGGTGTGGCAGGGTATACTCAGACATGAGTCCCTTGCTCACTGCTCCATCAGGATTCAAGCAAGCCGGGCCGACGAGGCTGAAATGCCAGAAACCGGTCCCCGGTAGCTTGTCTCCTTTCTGGTGAAGAATTGGCTTGGTAGTTTGGTCTGCCCTGTTCCCATGATGCACTGGGCCAGGGATAGACTAATTTGCATATAGCCAGGTTCTGAGCTGGGATGGGGCAGTGAGCTAAATAACGGTGATGGATCAATCCCTGATCTTTGGACTGGGTAAGAGTGGTGTGCTTAATTCAGACACTCTGTTCATCACCACCCCCTTTTCTGAATCGTTTTTGGCCACTATAGGTGTGGCAGGGTATACTCAGACATGAGTCCCTTGCTCACTGCTCCATCAGGATTCAAGCAAGCCGGGCCGACGAGGCTGAAATGCCAGAAACCGGTCCCCGGTAGCTTGTCTCCTTTCTGGTGAAGAATTGGCTTGGTAGTTTGGTCTGCCCTGTTCCCATGATGCACTGGGCCAGGGACAGACTAATTTGCATATAGCCAGGTTCTGAGCTGGGATGGGGCAGTGAGCTAAATAACGGTGATGGATCAAGCCCTGATCTTTGGACTGGGTAAGAGTGGTCTGCTTAATTCAGACACTCTGTTCATCACCACCCCCTTTTCTGAATCGTTTTTGGCCACTATAGGTGTGGCAGGGTATACTCAGACATGAGTCCCTTGCTCACTGCTCCATCAGGATTCAAGCAAGCCGGGCCGACGAGGCTGAAATCCAAGAAACCGGTCCCCGGTAGCTTGTCTCCTTTCTGGTGAAGAATTGGCTTGGTAGTTTGGTCTGCCCTGTTCCCATGATGCACTGGGCCAGGGACAGACTAATTTGCATATAGCCAGGTTCTGAGCTGGGATGGGGCAGTGAGCTAAATAACGGTGATGGATCAAGCCCTGATCTTTGGACTGGGTAAGAGTGGTCTGCTTAATTCAGACACTCTGTTCATCACCACCCCCTTTTCTGAATCGTTTTTGGCCACTATAGGTGTGGCAGAGTATACTCAGACATGAGTCCCTTGCTCACTGCTCCATCAGGATTCAAGCAAGCCGGGCCGACGAGGCTGAAATGCCAGAAACCGGTCCCCGGTAGCTTGTCTCCTTTCTGGTGAAGAATTGGCTTGGTAGTTTGGTCTGCCCTGTTCCCATGATGCACTGGGCCAGGGACAGACTAATTTGCATATAGCCAGGTTCTGAGCTGGGATGGGGCAGTGAGCTAAATAACGGTGATGGATCAAGCCCTGATCTTTGGACTGGGTAAGAGTGGTCTGCTTAATTCAGACACTCTGTTCATCACCACCCCCTTTTCTGAATCGTTTATGGCCACTATAGGTGTGGCAGGGTATACTCAGACATGAGTCCCTTGCTCACTGCTCCATCAGGATTCAAGCAAGCCGGGCCGACGAGGCTGAAATGCCAGAAACCGGTCCCCGGTAGCTTTTCTCCTTTCTGGTGAAGAATTGGCTTGGTAGTTTGGTCTGCCCTGTTCTCATGATGCACTGGGCCAGGGACAGACTAATTTGCATATAGCCAGGTTCTGAGCTGGGATGAGGCAGTGAGCTAAATAACGGTGATGGATCAAGCCCTGATCTTTGGACTGGGTAAGAGTGGTCTGCTTAATTCAGACACTCTGTTCATCACCACCCCCTTTTCTGAATCGTTTTTGGCCACTATAGGTGTGGCAGGGTATACTCAGACATGAGTCCCTTGCTCACTGCTCCATCAGGATTCAAGCAAGCCGGGCCGACGAGGCTGAAATGCCAGAAACCGGTCCCCGGTAGCTTGTCTCCTTTCTGGTGAAGAATTGGCTTGGTAGTTTGGTCTGCCCTGTTCCCATGATGCACTGGGCCAGGGACAGACTAATTTGCATATAGCCAGGTTCTGAGCTGGGATGGGGCAGTGAGCTAAATAACGGTGATGGATCAAGCCCTGATCTTTGGACTGGGTAAGAGTGGTCTGCTTAATTCAGACACTCTGTTCATCACCACCCCCTTTTCTGAATCTTTTATGGCCACTATAGGTGTGGCAGGGTATACTCAGACATGAGTCCCTTGCTCACTGCTCCATCAGGATTCAAGCAAGCCGGGCCGACGAGGCTGAAATGCCAGAATCCGGTCCCCGGTAGCTTGTCTCCTTTCTGGTGAAGAATTGGCTTGGTAGTTTGTTCTGCACTGTTCCCATGATGCACTGGGCCAGGGACAGACTCATTTGCATATAGCCAGGTTCTGAGCTGGGATGGGGCAGTGAGCTAAATAACGGTGATGGATCAAGCCCTGATCTTTGGACTGGGTAAGAGTGGTCTGCTTAATTCAGACACTCTGTTCATCACCACCCCCTTTTCTGAATCGTTGTTGGCCACTATAGGTGTGGCAGGGTATACTCAGACATGAGTCCCTTGCTCACTGCTCCATCAGGATTCAAGCAAGCCGGGCCGACGAGGCTGAAATGCCAGAAACCGGTCCCCGGTAGCTTGTCTCCTTTCTGGTGAAGAATTGGCTTGGTAGTTTGGTCTGCCCTGTTCCCATGATGCACTGGGCCAGGGACAGACTCATTTGCATATAGCCAGGTTCTGAGCTGGGATGGGGCAGTGAGCTAAATAACGGTGATGGATCAAGCCCTGATCTTTGGACTGGGTAAGAGTGATCTGCTTAATTCAGACACTCTGTTCATCACCACCCCCTTTTCTGAATCGTTTTTGGCCACTATAGGTGTGGCAGGGTATACTCAGACATGAGTCCCTTGCTCACTGCTCCATCAGGGTTCAAGCAAGCCGGGCCGACGAGGCTTAAATGCCAGAAACCGGTCCCCGGTAGCTTGTCTCCTTTCTGGTGAAGAATTGGCTTGGTAGTTTGGTCTGCCCTGTTCCCATGATGCACTGGGCCAGGGACAGACTAATTTGCATATAGGCAGGTTCTGAGCTGGGATGGGGCAGTGAGCTAAATAACGGTGATGGATCAAGCCCTGATCTTTGGACTGGGTAAGAGTGGTCTGCTTAATTCAGACACTCTGTTCATCACCACCCCCTTTTCTGAATCGTTTTTGGCCACTATAGGTGTGGCAGGGTATACTCAGACATGAGTCCCTTGCTCACTGCTCCGTCAGGATTCAAGCAAGCCGGGCCGACGAGGCTGAAATGCCAGAAACCGGTCCCCGGTAGCTTGTCTCCTTTCTGGTGAAGAATTGGCTTGGTAGTTTGGTCTGCCCTGTTCCCATGATGCACTGGGCCAGGGACAGACTAATTTGCATATAGCCAGGTTCTGAGCTGGGATGGGGCAGTGAGCTAAATAACGGTGATGGATCAAGCCCTGATCTTTGGACTGGGTAAGAGTGGTCTGCTTAATTCAGACACTCTGTTCATCACCACCCCCTTTTCTGAATCGTTTTTGGCCACTATAGGTGTGGCAGGGTATACTCAGACATGAGTCCCTTGCTCACTGCTCCATCAGGATTCAAGCAAGCCGGGCCGACGAGGCTGAAATGTCAGAAACCGGTCCCCGGTAGCTTGTCTCCTTTCTGGTGAAGAATTGGCTTGGTAGTTTGGTCTGCCCTGTTCCCATGATGCACTGGGCCAGGGACAGACTGATTTGCATATAGCCAGGTTCTGAGCTGGGATGGGGCAGTGAGCTAAATAACGGTGATGGATCAAGCCCTGATCTTTGGACTGGGTAAGAGTGGTCTGCTTAATTCAGACACTCTGTTCATCACCACCCCCTTTTCTGAATCGTTTTTGGCCACTATAGGTGTGGCAGGGTATACTCAGACATGAGTCCCTTGCTCACTGCTCCATCAGGATTCAAGCAAGCCGGGCCGACGAGGCTGAAATGCCAGAAACCGGTCCCCGGTAGCTTGTCTCCTTTCTGGTGAAGAATTGGCTTGGTAGTTTGGTCTGCCCTGTTCCCATGATGCACTGGGCCAGGGACAGACTAATTTGCATATAGCCAGGTTCTGAGCTGGGATGGGGCAGTGAGCTAAATAACGGTGATGGATCAAGCCCTGATCTTTGGACTGGGTAAGAGTGGTCTGCTTAATTCAGACACTCTGTTCATCACCACCCCCTTTTCTGAATCGTTTTTGGCCACTATAGGTGTAGCAGGGTATACTCAGACATGAGTCCCTTGCTCACTGCTCCATCAGGATTCAAGCAAGCCGGGCCGACGAGGCTGAAATGCCAGAAACCGGTCCCCGGTAGCTTGTCTCCTTTCTGGTGAAGAATTGGCTTGGTAGTTTGGTCTGCCCTGTTCCCATGATGCACTGGGCCAGGGACAGACTAATTTGCATATATCCAGGTTCTGAGCTGGGATGGGGCAGTGAGCTAAATAACGGTGATGGATCAAGCCCTGATCTTTGGACTGGGTAAGAGTGGTCTGCTTAATTCAGACACTCTGTTCATCACCACCCCCTTTTCTGAATCGTTTTTGGCCACTATAGGTGTGGCAGGGTATACTCAGACATGAGTCCCTTGCTCACTGCTCCATCAGGATTCAAGCAAGCCGGGCCGACGAGGCTGAAATGCCAGGAACCGGTCCCCAGTAGCTTGTCTCCTTTCTGGTGAAGAATTGGCTTGGTAGTTTGGTCTGCCCTGTTCCCATGATGCACTGGGCCAGGGACAGACTAATTTGCATATAGCCAGGTTCTGAGCTGGGATGGGGCAGTGAGCTAAATAACGGTGATGGATCAAGCCCTGATCTTTGGACTGGGTAAGAGTGGTCTGCTTAATTCAGACACTCTGTTCATCACCACCCCCTTTTCTGAATCGTTTTTGGCCACTATAGGTGTGGCAGGGTATACTCAGACATGAGTCCCTTGCTCACTGCTCCATCAGGATTCAAGCAAGCCGGGCCGACGAGGCTGAAATACCAGGAACCGGTCCCCGGTAGCTTGTCTCCTTTCTGGTGAAGAATTGGCTTGGTAGTTTGGTCTGCCCTGTTCCCATGATGCACTGGGCCAGGGACAGACTTTTTTGCATATAGCCAGGTTCTGAGCTGGGATGGGGCAGTGAGCTAAATAACGGGGATGGATCAAGCCCTGATCTTTGGACTGGGTAAGAGTGGTCTGCTTAATTCAGACACTCTGTTCATCACCACCCCCTTTTCTGAATCGTTTTTGGCCACTATAGATGTGGCAGGGTATACTCAGACATGAGTCCCTTGCTCACTGCTCCATCAGGATTCAAGCAAGCCGGGCCGACGAGGCTGAAATGCCAGAAACCGGTCCCCGGTAGCTTGTCTCCTTTCTGGTGAAGAATTGGCTTGGTAGTTTGGTCTGCCCTGTTCCCATGATGCACTGGGCCAGGGACAGACTAATTTGCATATAGCCAGGTTCTGAGCTGGGATGGGGCAGTGAGCTAAATAACGGTGATGGATCAAGCCCTGATCTTTGGACTGGGTAAGAGTGGTCTGCTTAATTCAGACACTCTGTTCATCACCACCCCCTTTTCTGAATCGTTTTTGGCCACTATAGGTGTGGCAGGGTATACTCAGACATGAGTCCCTTGCTCACTGCTCCTTCAGGATTCAAGCAAGCCGGGCCGACGAGGCTGAAATGCCAGAAACCGGTCCCCGGTAGCTTGTCTCCTTTCTGGTGAAGAATTGGCTTGGTAGTTTGGTCTGCCCTGTTCCCATGATGCACTGGGCCAGGGACAGACTAATTTGCATATAGCCAGGTTCTGAGCTGGGATGGGGCAGTGAGCTAAATAACGGTGATGGATCAAGCCCTGATCTTTGGACTGGGTAAGAGTGATCTGCTTAATTCAGACACTCTGTTCATCACCACCCCCTTTTCTGAATCGTTTTTGGCCACTATAGGTGTGGCAGGGTATACTCAGACATGAGTCCCTTGCTCACTGCTCCATCAGGATTCAAGCAAGCCGGGCCGATGAGGCTGAAATGCAGAAACCGGTCCCCGGTAGCTTGTCTCCTTTCTGGTGAAGAATTGGCTTGGTAGTTTGGTCTGCCCTGTTCCCATGATGCACTGGGCCAGGGACAGACTAATTTGCATATAGCCAGGTTCTGAGCTGGGATGGGGCAGTGAGCTAAATAACGGTGATGGATCAAGCCCTGATCTTTGGACTGGGTAAGAGTGGTCTGCTTAATTCAGACACTCTGTTCATCACCACCCCCTTTTCTGAATCGTTTTTGGCCACTATAGGTGTGGCAGGGTATACTCAGACATGAGTCCCTTGCTCACTGCTACGTCAGGATTCAAGCAAGCCGGGCCGACGAGGCTGAAATGCCAGAAACCGGTCCCCGGTAGCTTGTCTCCTTTCTGGTGAAGAATTGGCTTGGTAGTTTGGTCTGCCCTGTTCCCATGATGCACTGGACCAGGGACAGACTAATTTGCATATAGCCAGGTTCTGAGCTGGGATGGGGCAGTGAGCTAAATAACGGTGATGGATCAAGCCCTGATCTTTGGACTGGGTAAGAGTGGTCTGCTTAATTCAGACACTCTGTTCATCACCACCCCCTTTTCTGAATCGTTTTTGGCCACCATAGGTGTGGCAGGGTATACTCAGACATGAGTCCCTTGCTCACTGCTCCATCAGGATTCAAGCAAGCCGGGCCGACGAGGCTGAAATGTCAGAAACCGGTCCCCGGTAGCTTGTCTCCTTTCTGGTGAAGAATTGGCTTGGTAGTTTGGTCTGCCCTGTTCCCATGATGCACTGGGCCAGGGCAGACTAATTTGCATATAGCCAGGTTCTGAGCTGGGATGGGGCAGTGAGCTAAATAACGGTGATGGATCAAGCCCTGATCTTTGGACTGGGTAAGAGTGGTCTGCTTAATTCAGACACTCTGTTCATCACCACCCCCTTTTCTGAATCGTTTTTGGCCACTATAGGTGTGGCAGGGTATACTCAGACATGAGTCCCTTGCTCACTGCTCCATCAGGATTCAAGCAAGCCGGGCCGACGAGGCTGAAATGCCAGAAACCGGTCCCCGGTAGCTTGTCTCCTTTCTGGTGAAGAATTGGCTTGGTAGTTTGGTCTGCCCTGTTCCCATGATGCACTGGGCCAGGGACAGACTAATTTGCATATAGCCAGGTTCTGAGCTGGGATGGGGCAGTGAGCTAAATAACGGTGATGGATCAAGCCCTGATCTTTGGACTGGGTAAGAGTGGTCTGCTTAATTCAGACACTCTGTTCATCACCACCCCCTTTTCTGAATCGTTTTTGGCCAGTATAGGTGTGGCAGGGTATACTCAGACATGAGTCCCTTGCTCACTGCTCCATCAGGATTCAAGCAAGCCGGGCCGACGAGGCTGAAATGCCAGAATCCGGTCCCCGGTAGCTTGTCTCCTTTCTGGTGAAGAATTGGCTTGGTAGTTTGGTCTGCCCTGTTCCCATGATGCACTGGGCCAGGGACAGAGTAATTTGCATATAGCCAGGTTCTGAGCTGGGATGGGGCAGTGAGCTAAATAACGGTGATGGATCAAGCCCTGATCTTTGGACTGGGTAAGAGTGGTCTGCTTAATTCAGACACTCTGTTCATCACCACCCCCTTTTCTGAATCGTTTTTGGCCACTATAGGTGTGGCAGGGTATACTCAGACATGAGTCCCTTGCTCACTGCTCCATCAGGATTCAAGCAAGCCGGGCCGACGAGGCTGAAATGCCAGAAACCGGTCCCCGGTAGCTTGTCTCCTTTCTGGTGAAGAATTGGCTTGGTAGTTTGGTCTGCCCTGTTCCCATGATGCACTGGGCCAGGGACAGACTAATTTGCATATAGCCAGGTTCTGAGCTGGGATGGGGCAGTGAGCTAAATAACGGTGATGGATCAAGCCCTGATCTTTGGACTGGGTAAGAGTGGTCTGCTTAATTCAGACACTCTGTTCATCACCACCCCCTTTTCTGAATCGTTTTTGGCCACTATAGGTGTGGCAGGGTATACTCAGACATGAGTCCCTTGCTCACTGCTCCATCAGGATTCAAGCAAGCCGGGCCGACGAGGCTGAAATGCCAGAAACCGGTCCCCGGTAGCTTGTCTCCTTTCTGGTGAAGAATTGGCTTGGTAGTTTGGTCTGCCCTGTTCCCATGATGCACTGGGCCAGGGACAGACTAATTTGCATATAGCCAGGTTCTGAGCTGGGATGGGGCAGTGAGCTAAATAACGGTGATGGATCAAGCCCTGATCTTTGGACTGGGTAAGAGTGGTCTGCTTAATTCAGACACTCTGTTCATCACCACCCCCTTTTCTGAATCGTTTTTGGCCACTATAGGTGTGGCAGGGTATACTCAGACATGAGTCCCTTGCTCACTGCTCCATCAGGATTCAAGCAAGCCGGACCGACGAGGCTGAAATGCCAGAAACCGGTCCCCGGTAGCTTGTCTCCTTTCTGGTGAAGAATTGGCTTGGTAGTTTGGTCTGCCCTGTTCCCATGATGCACTGGGCCAGGGACAGACTAATTTGCATATAGCCAGGTTCTGAGCTGGGATGGGGCAGTGAGCTAAATAACGGTGATGGATCAAGCCCTGATCTTTGGACTGGGTAAGAGTGGTCTGCTTAATTCAGACACTCTGTTCATCACCACCCCCTTTTCTGAATCGTTTTTGCCCACTATAGGTGTGGCAGGGTATACTCAGACATGAGTCCCTTGCTCACTGCTCCATCAGGATTCTAGCAAGCCGGGCCGACAAGGCTGAAATGCCAGAAACCGGTCCCCGGTAGCTTGTCTCCTTTCTGGTGAAGAATTGGCTTGGTAGTTTGGTCTGCCCTGTTCCCATGATGTACTGGGCCAGGGACAGACTAATTTGCATATAGCCAGGTTCTGAGCTGGGATGGGGCAGTGAGCTAAATAACGGTGATGGATCAAGCCCTGATCTTTGGACTGGGTAAGAGTGGTCTGCTTAATTCAGACACTCTGTTCATCACCACCCCCTTTTCTGAATCGTTTTTGGCCACTATAGGTGTGGCAGGGTATACTCAGACATGAGTCCCTTGCTCACTGCTCCATCAGGATTCAAGCAAGCCGGGCCGACGAGGCTGAAATGCCAGAAACCGGTCCCCGGTAGCTTGTCTCCTTTCTGGTGAAGAATTGGCTTGGTAGTTTGGTCTGCCCTGTTCCCATGATGCACTGGGCCAGGGACAGACTAATTTGCATATAGCCAGGTTCTGAGCTGGGATGGGGCAGTGAGCTAAATAACGGTGATGGATCAAGCCCTGATCTTTGGACTGGGTAAGAGTGGTCTGCTTAATTCAGACACTCTGTTCATCACCACCCCCTTTTCTGAATCGTTTTTGGCCACTATAGGTGTGGCAGGGTATACTCAGACATGAGTCCCTTGCTCACTGCTCCATCAGGATTCAAGCAAGCCGGGCCGACGAGGCTGAAATGCCAGAAACCGGTCCCCGGTAGCTTGTCTCCTTTCTGGTGAAGAATTGGCTTGGTAGTTTGGTCTGCCCTATTCCCATGATGCACTGGGCCAGGGACAGACTAATTTGCATATAGCCAGGTTCTGAGCTGGGATGGGGCAGTGAGCTAAATAACGGTGATGGATCAAGCCCTGATCTTTGGACTGGGTAAGAGTGGTCTGCTTAATTCAGACACTCTGTTCATCACCACCCCCTTTTCTGAATCGTTTTTGCCCACTATAGGTGTGGCAGGGTATACTCAGACATGAGTCCCTTGCTCACTGCTCCATCAGGATTCTAGCAAGCCGGGCCGACGAGGCTGAAATGCCAGAAACCGGTCCCCGGTAGCTTGTCTCCTTTCTGGTGAAGAATTGGCTTGGTAGTTTGGTCTGCCCTGTTCCCATGATGCACTGGGCCAGGGACAGACTAATTTGCATATAGCCAGGTTCTGAGCTGGGATGGGGCAGTGAGCTAAATAACGGTGATGGATCAAGCCCTGATCTTTGGACTGGGTAAGAGTGGTCTGCTTAATTCAGACACTCTGTTCATCACCACCCCCTTTTCTGAATCGCTTTTGGCCACTATAGGTGTGGCAGGGTATACTCAGACATGAGTCCCTTGCTCACTGCTCCATCAGGATTCAAGCAAGCCGGGCCGACGAGGCTGAAATGCCAGAAACCGGTCCCCGGTAGCTTGTCTCCTTTCTGGTGAAGAATTGGCTTGGTAGTTTGGTCTGCCCTGTTCCCATGATGCACTGGGCCAGGGACAGACTAATTTGCATATAGCCAGGTTCTGAGCTGGGATGGGGCAGTGAGCTAAATAACGGTGATGGATCAAGCCCTGATCTTTGGACTGGGTAAGAGTGGTCTGCTTAATTCAGACACTCTGTTCATCACCACCCCTTTTTCTGAATCGTTTTTGGCCACTATAGGTGTGGCAGGGTATACTCAGACATGAGTCCCTTGCTCACTGCTCCATCAGGATTCAAGCAAGCCGGGCCGACGAGGCTGAAATGCCAGAAACCGGTCCCCGGTAGCTTGTCTCCTTTCTGGTGAAGAATTGGCTTGGTAGTTTGGTCTGCCCTGTTCCCATGATGCACGGGGCCAGGGACAGACTAATTTGCATATAGCCAGGTTCTGAGCTGGGATGGGGCAGTGAGCTAAATAACGGTGATTGATCAAGCCCTGATCTTTGGACTGGGTAAGAGTGGTCTGTTTAATTCAGACACTCTGTTCATCACCACCCCCTTTTCTGAATCGTTTTTGGCCACTATAGGTGTGGCAGGGTATACTCAGACATGAGTCCCTTGCTCACTGCTCCATCAGGATTCAAGCAAGCCGGGCCAACGAGGCTGAAATGCCAGAAACCGGTCCCCGGTAGCTTGTCTCCTTTCTGGTGAAGAATTGGCTTGGTAGTTTGGTCTGCCCTGTTCCCATGATGCACTGGGCCAGGGACAGACTAATTTGCATATAGCCAGGTTCTGAGCTGGGATGGGGCAGTGAGCTAAATAACGGTGATGGATCAAGCCCTGATCTTTGGACTGGGTAAGAGTGGTCTGCTTAATTCAGACACTCTGTTCATCACCACCCCCTTTTCTGAATCGTTTTTGGCCACTATAGGTGTGGCAGGGTATACTCAGACATGAGTCCCTTGCTCACTGCTCCATCAGGATTCAAGCAAGCCGGGCAGACGAGGCTGAAATGCCAGAAACCGGTCCCCGGTAGCTTGTCTCCTTTCTGGTGAAGAATTGGCTTGGTAGTTTGGTCTGCCCTGTTCCCATGATGCACTGGGCCAGGGACAGACTAATTTGCATATAGCCAGGTTCTGAGCTGGGATGGGGCAGTGAGCTAAATAACGGTGATGGATCAAGCCCTGATCTTTGGACTGGGTAAGAGTGGTCTGCTTAATTCAGACACTCTGTTCATCACCACCCCCTTTTCTGAATCGTTTTTGACCACTATAGTAGTGGCAGGGTATACTCAGACATGAGTCCCTTGCTCACTGCTCCATCAGGATTCAAGCAAGCCGGGCCGACGAGGCTGAAATGCCAGAAACCGGTCCCCGGTAGCTTGTCTCCTTTCTGGTGAAGAATTGGCTTGGTAGTTTGGTCTGCCCTGTTCCCATGATGCACTGGGCCAGGGACAGACTAATTTGCATATAGCCAGGTTCTGAGCTGGGATGGGGCAGTGAGCTAAATAACGGTGATGGATCAAGCCCTGATCTTTGGACTGGGTAAGAGTGGTCTGCTTAATTCAGACACTCTGTTCATCACCACCCCCTTTTCTGAATCGTTTTTGGCCAGTATAGGTGTGGCAGGGTATACTCAGACATGAGTCCCTTGCTCACTGCTCCATCAGGATTCAAGCAAGCCGGGCCGACGAGGCTGAAATGCCAGAAACCGATCCCCGGTAGCTTGTCTCCTTTCTGGTGAAGAATTGGCTTGATATTTTGGTCTGCCCTTTTCCCATGATGCACTGGGCCAGGGACAGACTAATTTGCATATAGCCAGGTTCTGAGCTGGGATGGGGCAGTGAGCTAAATAACGGTGATGGATCAAGCCCTGATCTTTGGACTGGGTAAGAGTGGTCTGCTTAATTCAGACACTCTGTTCATCACCACCCCCTTTTCTGAATCGTTTTTGGCCACTATAGGTGTGGCAGGGTATACTCAGACATGAGTCCCTTGCTCACTGCTCCATCAGGATTCAAGCAAGCCGGGCCGACGAGGCTGAAATGCCAGCAACCGGTCCCCGGTAGCTTGTCTCCTTTCTGGTGAAGAATTGGCTTGGTAGTTTGGTCTGCCCAGGGACAGACTAATTTGCATATAGCCAGGTTCTGAGCTGAGATGGGGCAGTGAGCTAAATAACGGTGATGGATCAAGCCCTGATCTTTGGACTGGGTAAGAGTGGTCTGCTTAATTCAGACACTCTGTTCATCACCACCCCCTTTTCTGAATCGTTTTTGGCCACTATAGGTATGGCAGGGTATACTCAGACATGAGTCCCTTGCTCACTGCTCCATCAGGATTCAAGCAAGCCGGGCCGACGAGGCTGAAATGCCAGAAACCGGTCCCCGGTAGCTTGTCTCCTTTCTGGTGAAGAATTGGCTTGGTAGTTTGGTCTGCCCTGTTCCCATGATGCACTGGGCCAGGGACAGACTAATTTGCATATAGCCAGGTTCTGAGCTGGGATGGGGCAGTGAGCTAAATAACGGTGATGGATCAAGCCCTGATCTTTGGACTGGGTAAGAGTGGTCTGCTTAATTCAGACACTCTGTTCATCACCACCCCCTTTTCTGAATCGTTTTTGGCCACTATAGGTGTGGCAGGGTATACTCAGACATGAGTCCCTTGCTCACTGCTCCATCAGGATTCAAGCAAGCCGGGCCTACGAGGCTGAAATGCCAGAAACCGGTCCCCGGTAGCTTGTCTCCTTTCTGGTGAAGAATTGGCTTGGTAGTTTGGTCTGCCCTGTTCCCATGATGCACTGGGCCAGGGACAGACTAATTTGCATATAGCCAGGTTCTGAGCTGGGATGGGGCAGTGAGCTAAATAACGGTGATGGATCAAGCCCTGATCTTTGGACTGGGTAAGAGTGGTCTGCTTAATTCAGACACTCTGTTCATCACCACCCCCTTTTCTGAATCGTTTTTGGCCACTATAGGTGTGGCAGGGTATACTCAGACATGAGTCCCTTGCTCACTGCTCCATCAGGATTCAAGCAAGCCGGGCCGACGAGGCTGAAATGCCAGAAACCGGTCCCCGGTAGCTTGTCTCCTTTCTGGTGAAGAATTGGCTTGGTAGTTTGGTCTGCCCTGTTCCCATGATGCACTGGGCCAGGGACAGACTAATTTGCATATAGCCAGGTTCTGAGCTGGGATGGGGCAGTGAGCTAAATAACGGTGATGGATCAAGCCCTGATCTTTGGACTGGGTAAGAGTGGTCTGCTTAATTCAGACACTCTGTTCATCACCACCCCCTTTTCTGAATCGTATTTGGCCACTATAGGTGTGGCAGGGTATACTCAGACATGAGTCCCTTGCTCACTGCTCCATCAGGATTCAAGCAAGCCGGGCCGACGAGGCTGAAATGCCAGAAACCGGTCCCCGGTAGCTTGTCTCCTTTCTGGTGAAGAATTGGCTTGGTAGTTTGGTCTGCCCTGTTCCCATGATGCACTGGGCCAGGGACAGACTAATTTGCATATAGCCAGGTTCTGAGCTGGGATGGGGCAGTGAGCTAAATAACGGTGATGGATCAAGCCCTGATCTTTGGACTGGGTAAGAGTGGTCTGCTTAATTCAGACACTCTGTTCATCACCACCCCCTTTTCTGAATCGTTTTTGCCCACTATAGGTGTGGCAGGGTATACTCAGACATGAGTCCCTTGCTCACTGCTCCATCAGGATTCAAGCAAGCCGGGCCGACGAGGCTGAAATGCCAGAAACCGGTCCCCGGTAGCTTGTCTCCTTTCTGGTGAAGAATTGGCATGGTAGTTTGGTCTGCCCTGTTCCCATGATGCACTGGGCCAGGGACAGACTAATTTGCATATAGCCAGGTTCTGAGCTGGGATGGGGCAGTGAGCTAAATAACGGTGATGGATCAAGCCCTGATCTTTGGACTGGGTAAGAGTGGTCTGCTTAATTCAGACACTCTGTTCATCACCACCCCCTTTTCTGAATCGTTTTTGGCCACTATAGGTGTGGCAGGGTATACTCAGACATGAGTCCCTTGCTCACTGCTCCATCAGGATTCAAGCAAGCCGGGCCGACGAGGCTGAAATGCCAGAAACCGGTCCCTGGTAGCTTGTCTCCTTTCTGGTGAAGAATTGGCTTGGTAGTTTGGTCTGCCCTGTTCCCATGATGCACTGGGCCAGGGACAGACTAATTTGCATATAGCCAGGTTCTGAGCTGGGATGGGGCAGTGAGCTAAATAACGGTGATGGATCAAGCCCTGATCTTTGGACTGGGTAAGAGTGGTCTGCTTAATTCAGACACTCTGTTCATCACCACCCCCTTTTCTGAATCGTTTTTGGCCAGTATAGGTGTGGCAGGGTATACTCAGACATGAGTCCCTTGCTCACTGCTCCATCAGGATTCAAGCAAGCCGGGCCGACGAGGCTGAAATGCCAGAAACCGATCCCCGGTAGCTTGTCTCCTTTCTGGTGAAGAATTGGCTTGATATTTTGGTCTGCCCTGTTCCCATGATGCACTGGGCCAGGGACAGACTAATTTGCATATAGCCAGGTTCTGAGCTGGGATGGGGCAGTGAGCTAAATAACGGTGATGGATCAAGCCCTGATCTTTGGACTGGGTAAGAGTGGTCTGCTTAATTCAGACACTCTGTTCATCACCACCCCCTTTTCTGAATCGTTTTTGGCCACTATAGGTGTGGCAGGGTATACTCAGACATGAGTCCCTTGCTCACTGCTCCATCAGGATTCAAGCAAGCCGGGCCGACGAGGCTGAAATGCCAGAAACCGGTCCCCGGTAGCTTGTCTCCTTTCTGGTGAAGAATTGGCTTGGTAGTTTGGTCTGCCCTGTTCCCATGATGCACTGGGCCAGGGACAGACTAATTTGCATATAGCCAGGTTCTGAGCTGGGATGGGGCAGTGAGCTAAATAACGGTGATGGATCAAGCCCTGATCTTTGGACTGGGTAAGAGTGGTCTGCTTAATTCAGACACTCTGTTCATCACCACCCCCTTTTCTGAATCGTTTTTGGCCAGTATAGGTGTGGCAGGGTATACTCAGACATGAGTCCCTTGCTCACTGCTCCATCAGGATTCAAGCAAGCCGGGCCGACGAGGCTGAAATGCCAGAAACCGATCCCCGGTAGCTTGTCTCCTTTCTGGTGAAGAATTGGCTTGATATTTTGGTCTGCCCTGTTCCCATGATGCACTGGGCCAGGGACAGACTAATTTGCACATAGCCAGGTTCTGAGCTGGGATGGGGCAGTGAGCTAAATAACGGTGATGGATCAAGCCCTGATCTTTGGACTGGGTAAGAGTGGTCTGCTTAATTCAGACACTCTGTTCATCACCACCCCCTTTTCTGAATCGTTTTTGGCCACTATAGGTGTGGCAGGGTATACTCAGACATGAGTCCCTTGCTCACTGCTCCATCAGGATTCAAGCAAGCCGGGCCGACGAGGCTGAAATGCCAGAAACCGGTCCCCGGTAGCTTGTCTCCTTTCTGGTGAAGAATTGGCTTGGTAGTTTGGTCTGCCCTGTTCCCATGATGCACTGGGTCAGGGACAGACTAATTTGCATATAGCCAGGTTCTGAGCTGGGATGGGGCAGTGAGCTAAATAACGGTGATGGATCAAGCCCTGATCTTTGGACTGGGTAAGAGTGGTCTGCCTAATTCAGACACTCTGTTCATCACCACCCCCTTTTCTGAATCGTTTTTGGCCACTATAGGTGTGGCAGGGTATACTCAGACATGAGTCCCTTGCTCACTGCTCCATCAGGATTCAAGCAAGCCGGGCCGACGAGGCTGAAATGCCAGAAACCGGTCCCCGGTAGCTTGTCTCCTTTCTGGTGAAGAATTGGCTTGGTAGTTTGGTCTGCCCTATTCCCATGATGCACTGGGCCAGGGACAGACTAATTTGCATATAGCCAGGTTCTGAGCTGGGATGGGGCAGTGAGCTAAATAACGGTGATGGATCAAGCCCTGATCTTTGGACTGGGTAAGAGTGGTCTGCTTAATTCAGACACTCTGTTCATCACCACCCCCTTTTCTGAATCGTTTTTGGCCACTATAGGTGTGGCAGGGTATACTCAGACATGAGTCCCTTGCTCACTGCTCCATCAGGATTCAAGCAAGCCGGGCCGACGAGGCTGAAATGCCAGAAACCGGTCCCCGGTAGCTTGTCTCCTTTCTGGTGAAGAATTGGCTTGGTAGTTTGGTCTGCCCTGTTCCCATGATGCACTGGGCCAGGGACAGACTAATTTGCATATAGCCAGGTTCTGAGCTGGGATGGGGCAGTGAGCTAAATAACGGTGATGGATCAAGCCCTGATCTTTGGACTGGGTAAGAGTGGTCTGCTTAATTCAGACACTCTGTTCATCACCACCCCCTTTTCTGAATCGTTTTTGGCCAGTATAGGTGTGGCAGGGTATACTCAGACATGAGTCCCTTGCTCACTGCTCCATCAGGATTCAAGCAAGCCGGGCCGACGAGGCTGAAATGCCAGAAACCGATCCCCGGTAGCTTGTCTCCTTTCTGGTGAAGAATTGGCTTGATATTTTGGTCTGCCCTGTTCCCATGATGCACTGGGCCAGGGACAGACTAATTTGCATATAGCCAGGTTCTGAGCTGGGATGGGGCAGTGAGCTAAATAACGGTGATGGATCAAGCCCTGATCTTTGGACTGGGTAAGAGTGGTCTGCTTAATTCAGACGCTCTGTTCATCACCACCCCCTTTTCTGAATCGTTTTTGGCCACTATAGGTGTGGCAGGGTATACTCAGACATGAGTCCCTTGCTCACTGCTCCATCAGGATTCAAGCAAGCCGGGCCGACGAGGCTGAAATGCCAGAAACCGGTCCCCGGTAGCTTGTCTCCTTTCTGGTGAAGAATTGGCTTGGTAGTTTGGTCTGCCCTGTTCCCATGATGCACTGGGCCAGGGACAGACTAATTTGCATATAGCCAGGTTCTGAGCTGGGATGGGGCAGTGAGCTAAATAACGGTGATGGATCAAGCCCTGATCTTTGGACTGGGTAAGAGTGGTCTGCTTAATTCAGACACTCTGTTCATCACCACCCCCTTTTCTGAATCGTTTTTGGCCACTATAGGTGTGGCAGGGTATACTCAGACATGAGTCCCTTGCTCACTGCTCCATCAGGATTCAAGCAAGCCGGGCCGACGAGGCTGAAATGCCAGAAACCGATCCCCGGTAGCTTGTCTCCTTTCTGGTGAAGAATTGGCTTGATATTTTGGTCTGCCCTGTTCCCATGATGCACTGGGCCAGGGACAGACTAATTTGCATATAGCCAGGTTCTGAGCTGGGATGGGGCAGTGAGCTAAATAACGGTGATGGATCAAGCCCTGATCTTTGGACTGGGTAAGAGTGGTCTGCTTAATTCAGACACTCTGTTCATCACCACCCCCTTTTCTGAATCGTTTTTGGCCACTATAGGTGTGGCAGGGTATACTCAGACATGAGTCCCTTGCTCACTGCTCCATCAGGATTCAAGCAAGCCGGGCCGACGAGGCTGAAATGCCAGAAACCGGTCCCCGGTAGCTTGTCTCCTTTCTGGTGAAGAATTGGCTTGGTAGTTTGGTCTGCCCTGTTCCCATGATGCACTGGGCCAGGGACAGACTAATTTGCATATAGCCAGGTTCTGAGCTGGGATGGGGCAGTGAGCTAAATAACGGTGATGGATCAAGCCCTGATCTTTGGACTGGGTAAGAGTGGTCTGCTTAATTCAGACACTCTGTTCATCACCACCCCCTTTTCTGAATCGTTTTTGGCCACTATAGGTGTGGCAGGGTATACTCAGACATGAGTCCCTTGCTCACTGCTCCATCAGGATTCAAGCAAGCCGGGCCGACGAGGCTGAAATGCCAGAAACCGGTCCCCGGTAGCTTGTCTCCTTTCTGGTGAAGAATTGGCTTGGTAGTTTGGTCTGCCCTATTCCCATGATGCACTGGGCCAGGGACAGACTAATTTGCATATAGCCAGGTTCTGAGCTGGGATGGGGCAGTGAGCTAAATAACGGTGATGGATCAAGCCCTGATCTTTGGACTGGGTAAGAGTGGTCTGCTTAATTCAGACACTCTGTTCATCACCACCCCCTTTTCTGAATCGTTTTTGCCCACTATAGGTGTGGCAGGGTATACTCAGACATGAGTCCCTTGCTCACTGCTCCATCAGGATTCTAGCAAGCCGGGCCGACGAGGCTGAAATGCCAGAAACCGGTCCCCGGTAGCTTGTCTCCTTTCTGGTGAAGAATTGGCTTGGTAGTTTGGTCTGCCCTGTTCCCATGATGCACTGGGCCAGGGACAGACTAATTTGCATATAGCCAGGTTCTGAGCTGGGATGGGGCAGTGAGCTAAATAACGGTGATGGATCAAGCCCTGATCTTTGGACTGGGTAAGAGTGGTCTGCTTAATTCAGACACTCTGTTCATCACCACCCCCTTTTCTGAATCGTTTTTGGCCACTATAGGTGTGGCAGGGTATACTCAGACATGAGTCCCTTGCTCACTGCTCCATCAGGATTCAAGCAAGCCGGGCCGACGAGGCTGAAATGCCAGAAACCGGTCCCCGGTAGCTTGTCTCCTTTCTGGTGAAGAATTGGCTTGGTAGTTTGGTCTGCCCTGTTCCCATGATGCACTGGGCCAGGGACAGACTAATTTGCATATAGCCAGGTTCTGAGCTGGGATGGGGCAGTGAGCTAAATAACGGTGATGGATCAAGCCCTGATCTTTGGACTGGGTAAGAGTGGTCTGCTTAATTCAGACACTCTGTTCATCACCACCCCTTTTTCTGAATCGTTTTTGGCCACTATAGGTGTGGCAGGGTATACTCAGACATGAGTCCCTTGCTCACTGCTCCATCAGGATTCAAGCAAGCCGGGCCGACGAGGCTGAAATGCCAGAAACCGGTCCCCGGTAGCTTGTCTCCTTTCTGGTGAAGAATTGGCTTGGTAGTTTGGTCTGCCCTGTTCCCATGATGCACGGGGCCAGGGACAGACTAATTTGCATATAGCCAGGTTCTGAGCTGGGATGGGGCAGTGAGCTAAATAACGGTGATTGATCAAGCCCTGATCTTTGGACTGGGTAAGAGTGGTCTGTTTAATTCAGACACTCTGTTCATCACCACCCCCTTTTCTGAATCGTTTTTGGCCACTATAGGTGTGGCAGGGTATACTCAGACATGAGTCCCTTGCTCACTGCTCCATCAGGATTCAAGCAAGCAGGGCCAACGAGGCTGAAATGCCAGAAACCGGTCCCCGGTAGCTTGTCTCCTTTCTGGTGAAGAATTGGCTTGGTAGTTTGGTCTGCCCTGTTCCCATGATGCACTGGGCCAGGGACAGACTAATTTGCATATAGCCAGGTTCTGAGCTGGGATGGGGCAGTGAGCTAAATAACGGTGATGGATCAAGCCCTGATCTTTGGACTGGGTAAGAGTGGTCTGCTTAATTCAGACACTCTGTTCATCACCACCCCCTTTTCTGAATCGTTTTTGGCCACTATAGGTGTGGCAGGGTATACTCAGACATGAGTCCCTTGCTCACTGCTCCATCAGGATTCAAGCAAGCCGGGCAGACGAGGCTGAAATGCCAGAAACCGGTCCCCGGTAGCTTGTCTCCTTTCTGGTGAAGAATTGGCTTGGTAGTTTGGTCTGCCCTGTTCCCATGATGCACTGGGCCAGGGACAGACTAATTTGCATATAGCCAGGTTCTGAGCTGGGATGGGGCAGTGAGCTAAATAACGGTGATGGATCAAGCCCTGATCTTTGGACTGGGTAAGAGTGGTCTGCTTAATTCAGACACTCTGTTCATCACCACCCCCTTTTCTGAATCGTTTTTGGCCACTATAGGTGTGGCAGGGTATACTCAGACATGAGTCCCTTGCTCACTGCTCCATCAGGATTCAAGCAAGCCGGGCCGACGAGGCTGAAATGCCAGAAACCGGTCCCCGGTAGCTTGTCTCCTTTCTGGTGAAGAATTGGCTTGGTAGTTTGGTCTGCCCTGTTCCCATGATGCACTGGGCCAGGGACAGACTAATTTGCATATAGCCAGGTTCTGAGCTGGGATGGGGCAGTGAGCTAAATAACGGTGATGGATCAAGCCCTGATCTTTGGACTGGGTAAGAGTGGTCTGCTTAATTCAGACACTCTGTTCATCACCACCCCCTTTTCTGAATCGTTTTTGGCCAGTATAGGTGTGGCAGGGTATACTCAGACATGAGTCCCTTGCTCACTGCTCCATCAGGATTCAAGCAAGCCGGGCCGACGAGGCTGAAATGCCAGAAACCGATCCCCGGTAGCTTGTCTCCTTTCTGGTGAAGAATTGGCTTGATATTTTGGTCTGCCCTTTTCCCATGATGCACTGGGCCAGGGACAGACTAATTTGCATATAGCCAGGTTCTGAGCTGGGATGGGGCAGTGAGCTAAATAACGGTGATGGATCAAGCCCTGATCTTTGGACTGGGTAAGAGTGGTCTGCTTAATTCAGACACTCTGTTCATCACCACCCCCTTTTCTGAATCGTTTTTGGCCACTATAGGTGTGGCAGGGTATACTCAGACATGAGTCCCTTGCTCACTGCTCCATCAGGATTCAAGCAAGCCGGGCCGACGAGGCTGAAATGCCAGAAACCGGTCCCCGGTAGCTTGTCTCCTTTCTGGTGAAGAATTGGCTTGGTAGTTTGGTCTGCCCAGGGACAGACTAATTTGCATATAGCCAGGTTCTGAGCTGAGATGGGGCAGTGAGCTAAATAACGGTGATGGATCAAGCCCTGATCTTTGGACTGGGTAAGAGTGGTCTGCTTAATTCAGACACTCTGTTCATCACCACCCCCTTTTCTGAATCGTTTTTGGCCACTATAGGTATGGCAGGGTATACTCAGACATGAGTCCCTTGCTCACTGCTCCATCAGGATTCAAGCAAGCCGGGCCGACGAGGCTGAAATGCCAGAAACCGGTCCCCGGTAGCTTGTCTCCTTTCTGGTGAAGAATTGGCTTGGTAGTTTGGTCTGCCCTGTTCCCATGATGCACTGGGCCAGGGACAGACTAATTTGCATATAGCCAGGTTCTGAGCTGGGATGGGGCAGTGAGCTAAATAACGGTGATGGATCAAGCCCTGATCTTTGGACTGGGTAAGAGTGGTCTGCTTAATTCAGACACTCTGTTCATCACCACCCCCTTTTCTGAATCGTTTTTGGCCACTATAGGTGTGGCAGGGTATACTCAGACATGAGTCCCTTGCTCACTGCTCCATCAGGATTCAAGCAAGCCGGGCCTACGAGGCTGAAATGCCAGAAACCGGTCCCCGGTAGCTTGTCTCCTTTCTGGTGAAGAATTGGCTTGGTAGTTTGGTCTGCCCTGTTCCCATGATGCACTGGGCCAGGGACAGACTAATTTGCATATAGCCAGGTTCTGAGCTGGGATGGGGCAGTGAGCTAAATAACGGTGATGGATCAAGCCCTGATCTTTGGACTGGGTAAGAGTGGTCTGCTTAATTCAGACACTCTGTTCATCACCACCCCCTTTTCTGAATCGTATTTGGCCACTATAGGTGTGGCAGGGTATACTCAGACATGAGTCCCTTGCTCACTGCTCCATCAGGATTCAAGCAAGCCGGGCCGACGAGGCTGAAATGCCAGAAACCGGTCCCCGGTAGCTTGTCTCCTTTCTGGTGAAGAATTGGCTTGGTAGTTTGGTCTGCCCTGTTCCCATGATGCACTGGGCCAGGGACAGACTAATTTGCATATAGCCAGGTTCTGAGCTGGGATGGGGCAGTGAGCTAAATAACGGTGATGGATCAAGCCCTGATCTTTGGACTGGGTAAGAGTGGTCTGCTTAATTCAGACACTCTGTTCATCACCACCCCCTTTTCTGAATCGTTTTTGCCCACTATAGGTGTGGCAGGGTATACTCAGACATGAGTCCCTTGCTCACTGCTCCATCAGGATTCAAGCAAGCCGTGCCGACGAGGCTGAAATGCCAGAAACCGGTCCCCGGTAGCTTGTCTCCTTTCTGGTGAAGAATTGGCATGGTAGTTTGGTCTGCCCTGTTCCCATGATGCACTGGGCCAGGGACAGACTAATTTGCATATAGCCAGGTTCTGAGCTGGGATGGGGCAGTGAGCTAAATAACGGTGATGGATCAAGCCCTGATCTTTGGACTGGGTAAGAGTGGTCTGCTTAATTCAGACACTCTGTTCATCACCACCCCCTTTTCTGAATCGTTTTTGGCCACTATAGGTGTGGCAGGGTATACTCAGACATGAGTCCCTTGCTCACTGCTCCATCAGGATTCAAGCAAGCCGGGCCGACGAGGCTGAAATGCCAGAAACCGGTCCCTGGTAGCTTGTCTCCTTTCTGGTGAAGAATTGGCTTGGTAGTTTGGTCTGCCCTGTTCCCATGATGCACTGGGCCAGGGACAGACTAATTTGCATATAGCCAGGTTCTGAGCTGGGATGGGGCAGTGAGCTAAATTACGGTGATGGATCAAGCCCTGATCTTTGGACTGGGTAAGAGTGGTCTGCTTAATTCAGACACTCTGTTCATCACCACCCCCTTTTCTGAATCGTTTTTGGCCAGTATAGGTGTGGCAGGGTATACTCAGACATGAGTCCCTTGCTCACTGCTCCATCAGGATTCAAGCAAGCCGGGCCGACGAGGCTGAAATGCCAGAAACCGATCCCCGGTAGCTTGTCTCCTTTCTGGTGAAGAATTGGCTTGATATTTTGGTCTGCCCTGTTCCCATGATGCACTGGGCCAGGGACAGACTAATTTGCATATAGCCAGGTTCTGAGCTGGGATGGGGCAGTGAGCTAAATAACGGTGATGGATCAAGCCCTGATCTTTGGACTGGGTAAGAGTGGTCTGCTTAATTCAGACACTCTGTTCATCACCACCCCCTTTTCTGAATCGTTTTTGGCCACTATAGGTGTGGCAGGGTATACTCAGACATGAGTCCCTTGCTCACTGCTCCATCAGGATTCAAGCAAGCCGGGCCGACGAGGCTGAAATGCCAGAAACCGGTCCCCGGTAGCTTGTCTCCTTTCTGGTGAAGAATTGGCTTGGTAGTTTGGTCTGCCCTGTTCCCATGATGCACTGGGCCAGGGACAGACTAATTTGCATATAGCCAGGTTCTGAGCTGGGATGGGGCAGTGAGCTAAATAACGGTGATGGATCAAGCCCTGATCTTTGGACTGGGTAAGAGTGGTCTGCTTAATTCAGACACTCTGTTCATCACCACCCCCTTTTCTGAATCGTTTTTGGCCAGTATAGGTGTGGCAGGGTATACTCAGACATGAGTCCCTTGCTCACTGCTCCATCAGGATTCAAGCAAGCCGGGCCGACGAGGCTGAAATGCCAGAAACCGATCCCCGGTAGCTTGTCTCCTTTCTGGTGAAGAATTGGCTTGATATTTTGGTCTGCCCTGTTCCCATGATGCACTGGGCCAGGGACAGACTAATTTGCATATAGCCAGGTTCTGAGCTGGGATGGGGCAGTGAGCTAAATAACGGTGATGGATCAAGCCCTGATCTTTGGACTGGGTAAGAGTGGTCTGCTTAATTCAGACACTCTGTTCATCACCACCCCCTTTTCTGAATCGTTTTTGGCCACTATAGGTGTGGCAGGGTATACTCAGACATGAGTCCCTTGCTCACTGCTCCATCAGGATTCAAGCAAGCCGGGCCGACGAGGCTGAAATGCCAGAAACCGGTCCCCGGTAGCTTGTCTCCTTTCTGGTGAAGAATTGGCTTGGTAGTTTGGTCTGCCCTGTTCCCATGATGCACTGGGTCAGGGACAGACTAATTTGCATATAGCCAGGTTCTGAGCTGGGATGGGGCAGTGAGCTAAATAACGGTGATGGATCAAGCCCTGATCTTTGGACTGGGTAAGAGTGGTCTGCCTAATTCAGACACTCTGTTCATCACCACCCCCTTTTCTGAATCGTTTTTGGCCACTATAGGTGTGGCAGGGTATACTCAGACATGAGTCCCTTGCTCACTGCTCCATCAGGATTCAAGCAAGCCGGGCCGACGAGGCTGAAATGCCAGAAACCGGTCCCCGGTAGCTTGTCTCCTTTCTGGTGAAGAATTGGCTTGGTAGTTTGGTCTGCCCTATTCCCATGATGCACTGGGCCAGGGACAGACTAATTTGCATATAGCCAGGTTCTGAGCTGGGATGGGGCAGTGAGCTAAATAACGGTGATGGATCAAGCCCTGATCTTTGGACTGGGTAAGAGTGGTCTGCTTAATTCAGACACTCTGTTCATCACCACCCCCTTTTCTGAATCGTTTTTGGCCACTATAGGTGTGGCAGGGTATACTCAGACATGAGTCCCTTGCTCACTGCTCCATCAGGATTCAAGCAAGCCGGGCCGACGAGGCTGAAATGCCAGAAACCGGTCCCCGGTAGCTTGTCTCCTTTCTGGTGAAGAATTGGCTTGGTAGTTTGGTCTGCCCTGTTCCCATGATGCACTGGGCCAGGGACAGACTAATTTGCATATAGCCAGGTTCTGAGCTGGGATGGGGCAGTGAGCTAAATAACGGTGATGGATCAAGCCCTGATCTTTGGACTGGGTAAGAGTGGTCTGCTTAATTCAGACACTCTGTTCATCACCACCCCCTTTTCTGAATCGTTTTTGGCCACTATAGGTGTGGCAGGGTATACTCAGACATGAGTCCCTTGCTCACTGCTCCATCAGGATTCAAGCAAGCCGGGCCGACGAGGCTGAAATGCCAGAAACCGGTCCCCGGTAGCTTGTCTCCTTTATGGAGAAGAATTGGCTTGGTAGTTTGGTCTGCCCTGTTCCCATGATGCACTGGGCCAGGGACAGACTAATTTGCATATAGCCAGGTTCTGAGCTGGGATGGGGCAGTGAGCTAAATAACGGTGATGGATCAAGCCCTGATCTTTGGACTGGGTAAGAGTGGTCTGCTTAATTCAGACACTCTGTTCATCACCACCCCCTTTTCTGAATCGTTTTTGCCCACTATAGGTGTGGCAGGGTATACTCAGACATGAGTCCCTTGCTCACTGCTCCATCAGGATTCAAGCAAGCCGGGCCGACGAGGCTGAAATGCCAGAAACCGGTCCCCGGTAGCTTGTCTCCTTTCTGGTGAAAAATTGGCTTGGTAGTTTGGTCTGCCCTGTTCCCATGATGCACTGGGCCAGGGACAGACTAATTTGCATATAGCCAGGTTCTGAGCTGGGATGGGGCAGTGAGCTAAATAACGGTGATGGATCAAGCCCTGATATTTGGACTGGGTAAGAGTGGTCTGCTTAATTCAGACACTCTGTTCATCACCACCCCCTTTTCTGAATCGTTTTTGGCCACTATAGGTGTGGCAGGGTATACTCAGACATGAGTCCCTTGCTCACTGCTCCATCAGGATTCAAGCAAGCCGGACCGACGAGGCTGAAATGCCAGAAACCGGTACCCGGTAGCTTGTCTCTTTTCTGGTGAAGAATTGGCTTGGTAGTTTGGTCTGCCCTGTTCCCATGATGCACTGGGCCAGGGACAGACTAATTTGCATATAGCCAGGTTCTGAGCTGGGATGGGGCAGTGAGCTAAATAACGGTGATGGATCAAGCCCTGATCTTTGGACTGGGTAAGAGTGGTCTGCTTAATTCAGACACTCTGTTCATCACCACCCCCTTTTCTGAATCGTTTTTGGCCAGTATAGGTGTGGCAGGGTATACTCAGACATGAGTCCCTTGCTCACTGCTCCATCAGGATTCAAGCAAGCCGGGCCGACAAGGCTGAAATGCCAGAAACCGATCCCCGGTAGCTTGTCTCCTTTCTGGTGAAGAATTGGCTTGATATTTTGGTCTGCCCTGTTCCCATGATGCACTGGGCCAGGGACAGACTAATTTGCATATAGCCAGGTTCTGAGCTGGGATGGGGCAGTGAGCTAAATAACGGTGATGGATCAAGCCCTGATCTTTGGACTGGGTAAGAGTGGTCTGCTTAATTCAGACACTCTGTTCATCACCACCCCCTTTTCTGAATTGGCTTCCTCGAATAGCAGGGAAAAGGGCTATTGGTAAGGCTTTAAGATTGAGGTGACATAACTGTGTTGTTTTAAGCATGATTGACTACTTTGATTATTTATGAAATATGTTTGTTATGTTTTTGTGTACAGGATAATTCAACAAACCAGAGAATAGAGGTGATCCTTGAATATCCAAGTTTCTTCAGTAACAAAGCTAAATATCCAAATCAGGTCAAGTGGAGCTTCATTCTCTCTATCATCCCAAACCCCTAACCCTTCATGAACATCTGCCAATGTCCGAGTAGGCACTTCCACATTGAGAGTTGTTAAAAAGGGTTCAAAAGGGTGTTGGTGGACTATTCTTTCTCTTGTGGAAGACCTGTGGTTTGCAGGTGAGTGGCAAGCATAACACACATGTCCCCCATCTCTACTCTTGGTCAGGGGGAATTAGCTGGATATCATTTGTAGCATACATGTGGAAGGCATCATTGTGTGGTTTAATATATTATGATATGTCATAGGATATTGTGAGGCTTCTCAGGTAACAAAACACTCTCAAGGAAATGCATTTATAGTTGCTCTATTTCTAGGGGTAAAGGATTTCTCTTTCACAGTGGTACTGGTTGCCTTTTTCTTATTGTTGGCTTTTATTCTTCAGGTAATTATTACTTTCTTGTACATTATCTAATGATTGACTAATGTAGTGCTATGTCACTGTGCATTGTTAAGTGGTTGGTGAGTTTGGTGTGCATTAGAGTAAAGTGATTTGATGTGGGATACATAGTCAAGGTGTGCATGGTTATACGTGTGATGTGCTACTGAATTTGTGGTTTGATCATGTATGGCTAGATGTGCCCTAGTGTAAGGAATCATAGTGCTGGATGTTCCGTTACCATCTTATGGTTTGTGATGTGTTAAACAAGTTATCATTTGTGGTGTGTTGAGGCCTAGCCATGCGTGTTGTATGTTGAAAGGGATTCCATGGCCCTGTTGAATTTTATGCGGTTGGTTGGTGTGCTTGAATTCTAAAGGGTGGTGAGGAATGGTCTAGTGCTATGTAATAATGTGCAGCAAGATGAGATAATTGGTAGTGTAATGCACAATGCACTTTTCTGATTATGTATGTGTGTTGTAGGTTGAGCTATAGTGAATCATAATGTAGTGTGTAGTGGCATGGTCAGGTCTTGCATTGTGTATTAGTGTTATCCATTGATTTGTGCTGTTATTTAGTTTGGTGAAAAGGTCTATTGAGTGACCTTGGCATGTAGGGTGCTGTAAGAAGTGAATCATGGAGTGATGAGAGGTATAGTATTGTGCTGAGTGGGACTGGTGTGTTATTTGGGTGAAAGTTCTGGGTATGGTTTGTTTTTGAAGGATATGGTGTTTGTGATTGTTAGATAATGTGGGGTTTCATGAAATGTAAGGTATTATATTATATTGTTCTCTGGAGTGGTGCATTATAGGTAGACATTTGGTATAATGATTATGTGCTTTGTATATGGAGTAGTATCTACTCTGATGTGTGGAGCTTTGTTGTGTGGTGCTTTGCAGAAACTTTGTTGCATGTTTAAGGATGTGTTATGTCCTTGTATGTTGTGATGCTTCACAGGAATTTTCCACTTTGATATAGTGTGGTATGAAGCACATTGGTGGTAGTTTGTGTTGTGGTGTGATGGGCTGTGAGAATGTCAGACCCTGCTTTGGAGGAGAAGGAGAAAGTAAGAGCTACTGGGCCATAGCATTGGGGGTTGGGGAGGTCTGTCTCTGAAGTCCCGGGTCAGTCTTACTATGGCTCTGAAAATCAGGCGAATTATAATCCCTTCGGCACTTGAATATCAGTGGTAATTATAGAGAGCAGCCGTAGGCTTCTCAGGGAAGTTAGTGTGGAGGTACAACAGGCACAGGCACAGCACTCAACAAGTGATTGCCCAGCATAGTGCTTATATTTGTAAAAAAGAGGCATAATGATCATGTAATTAGAGTCCCTGATGAGGAACCAGTGCATCCTCCTGGCGATGCTACCCCTCTGCCACTTCCACATCTCTTAGTGAAAGGCACTATGGGTTAGGTTTCAGCATAGGTGTAGTGCTTCCCCAATTTGGCCTGGTAGGCACTAGCAGGCCCTCATTCTCTAAATGTTTGTCTCACCCACAGTTCCTCTTTGTGATAGGCCTCATTCCTGCCTCTTGGTCCTCCCTGGATAGAGACAACAATGGTGTACGCTTCTAGTTGCAGGTTTATGGGTTGCAACTGAGTTGGTTAAGAGGCGTTAGGACAGCAGCGGTGGCTTGGTCCAACTGGACACACTTCCATTCAGCACCTCAACAGATGCACTTTCACTCATGTACACAAAAGTCCTTAAGGCAGCAGCTTCACTTCAGGTGTCATAGTCCACAAAGCACACATTGGGCAAGTTCCCTGGGGCTAGCCAGGATACAAGTTTGTTCAGGGACCCTTAGGCTAACTCCCACGAGCTTCCACAGTTATCTTCTTCAGCTCAGGCACTCTTGGACATGTGATAAATGCTGCAACAGCTAAGTCAATTAATGAAGAAGACTTGGTGAGTGTCATGATTTAGAAAAAGTCTCTTCTTCAGCAGTGCAGATGGTTCGGGCACACTTTAGGGAAAGTGCCCGGGCTGCAACAGAAGAGTCAACACATAGATCTGCATGGGTGCACTTTGGCATTGCTGTGAGATATCTGCCTTGTCGATAGTGTCCAGGTCCAAATTCAAAGCACTCCAGTCACACTTCCATGAGTCTCTGCCAGATTGACCCACATCACCTAGGGCAGCTAGACTTGAAGATGCCAGTAGTCCGCTCCACCTGCTGTGATTCACAAGGCCTCCTGGTCATGCACCTTCATCAAAAAAGTAACTCTCAACTCCATAGGGCTAAACACATACAAGTTCCCACTATGTGCAAGTCAGATTGCCATCTTACATCTCTTTCACATGTCTCCACGACAGATCAAGGACTTCACTGATAAATAATTGGATCTTGTTGCCACCTCCTCCATCCAACACTCCAACATCACCACACCACCACTTGGGTGACTTCAACCTCCGTACCAGAAAAGAATAAGTGACACCCACCTAAACTCATTGACACTCTCAATGTGGTATAGCAAATCACCCAGTAAGAATACTCCAAGCTCTTTTTTAACATAACCAGCAATCCAATGCAAACCACCCATGCTCCTGTACTAGTCAAACCACCATTGTCATCCCTATCTCCCTGCTCAGCATCCTACTAACAAATAAAGTTCAATGTAAAGCAGAAGGCCAGGCCGCCACATGTTTCAAAGGTTTCTTCATTGCTAACCTAATGCATGAACTTATCTCTTGACCTGCTAACTCCACCTTTAATGCCAACATCCTTATAAACAACTTCAACCCTTTTGTTTTTAAATCATGTGAAAATTCACACTCTAATGAAAACACACAAGTACAAATCCAAGCCTGACATACCCTGGTACTACTCCAAAGAACTCTCTGATAATAAATACTCAATCCACAAACAGGATAGAAAATAGAAGAAAATGGATTACATCAGCCAAAGCAAAGTACTATGCCCACACCACCAATCAAGCCACCAACAGAAGTAGAACACTTGTAAAGAGAGTCAAATACTGTATCAACATGAGCCACCTATTTCACACTCCATAGACAAGTGCAATGATCAGACGATCATAGGGTACATCAACAACACCAAGCCTGCTTCTCCTTTAATTGCTCAATCCTTCACATAGCAACCCACAACGGTCTTCCTTCTAAGTCCTGGCTCTTAGAATTTTTACCAACATGCTCACCTTCCTCTCAGCCACTTCCTATTATGATGCCCTACTCTAATCTTTCATCAAAGTACTTTCCAGGAAGCTCCCTCATCCCTACTCACCTTTGCCAATGCCTCCCTCACTCAAAGCATCTTCCCAGAAGCTCTTAAGATAGGTTAGATTGTCCGACTTCTAAAATAACTACATTAGACCCTGATGACCACGCCAACTACAGACTCATCATTCACGTATCCTTCTTCTCCAGCACTCAACTTCAAGATCACATCAATGACTACCAGCCTGGCTTCATATTTTATTTATAAAGTTTTATATAGCATGGAAACGGCTAATGTACACATCATAGACAATGCAATGCTCACTGCAGCTAAAGATCACCTTTACCACCTGGTATTGCCAGTTCTCCCAGCTGCCTTTGAGGCTTCAACACAATCAGACATCCAAAAGTCATCCATACCCTGGAGTCTTGAATGTGATTTATAGCCAATATCCTTCACTGGTTCTCTTCCTGCATTTCCACTCAACACCTCTTTGTTCACATGTACACCTCCGGGCCCCAAAATATCCTTATCGCCTGTGGAGTCCCCTATGGTTCCATTCTGTCTTTTGTCATTTTCCCTTCTACGTGGGGACCCTTGGGGCTCTACTCACAAGTCAAAATTCACCAATATGCTGATGATATATAATTCCACTTGAAAGCCTCTCAGAAATTCTGCACCTCAATTACTGCCTACATCTCATCCAGACCTATATGTCTAATGCCTACCTGAAACTCAACCCAACCAAGAAAGAGTTCTTGTCTCTAAACACTCATACCTCTAATAAGGCACTTACCATATAACAAGTGCATTAAAACCTATGGCACTTGTACTACAGTAGATTGGATAGCCATCACAACTTAGGGGCCGATTACGATCTTGTTCAGAAAGCATTCCAAACGAATCGGTTACGGAATGCTTTCTGTACGACTAAGATTGGGGGAGTCCGACCGAGCAATTTGGATGCATCAGTATGCCTCGATATCTGATTCGGTTTGACTCCCATTAACTTCAATGGGAGCCTGTGTTCCGACCCTGAACACAGACTCCCATTAAAGAAAGGGGCGGTTGAGGAAAAACGTGCACCCTGTGGCGGGGACTCCATGGTGCCTGCCACACTGTGCATGGTTGGGAAGATGGGACCCATGGCTACCCCCACGGGCACGATTCGGAGGGCCCCGGGTGAAGGGGGGGCCTGCTACAGGCCCCATAAGACCGATTCCGAAAGCTGTTTGGTTCCGGGCAAACCGAATGGGAAAGGCTGTCTGATTCGGTCATCGTAATCGCTCGCTCAGAAACTGGGTCCATAGAGCTGTACGAATCGGCTCCGGAAAGACTCGACCTGCCCGAATGACTTTTGGAACAGAATCGGAAAGCCCTAACGGTTTCGGGGATTGCAATCGGTTGTTCGGAACAGGGAACAATTCGGTCGGAAACAAGGCTTCCAAATTGAATTCTACAAGCCAGAATCCGATTCAGAGCCCTTCTGAACAAGATCGGAATAAACCTCTGAATGTAGTATCCCATCCGCCAAACTCAATAAGGCCCTAAGTTATAAAGAAAGATTATAAGTTCAATGGCTGGATATCAGTTCTGGAAGCTGCAGTAACTAACAGGTACGCACAAAATCATGCGCTTTGCCATGGAGTTGGCTGGGTGTTCTAAAAAAAAAAAGAAACAATGCAATCAACATCCATACATTTTTCCTATGCTCCTGTTGCTAGAGTATAAATTTACCTTAAATAAATGAAGAGACAAGAGGCGTTTGGAAAAACAGGAACAAGTTGGTTTCGGTAGCCTGGGAGAGCCTCGACAAAGTGTGTCTGCCCAAAGTCTCTCGGTGTGCAAAGGTTTTGGCAGCTGTGATATACAGTTTATGAGGTACAAAAACACAATTTTCTACATTTCAAAAAAGCATCTTATTTGTAAAACAACAAGCACAGGATGGCTTTCGACCTCAGAAAGAGCTAGTGTGGGCCAGTGTGTGTGTCCAGATGTCCGCATAAGGAGCACATTATCACTACATGTGGTGTGCATTTCATGTCCTAATTGGTTGAGTGTTTCTATCTACCTGTGGTATCTAGCTTTGTGGGGTTTTGGGGGACACGAGCATTTGGCCAAATGTGTTTTATTGGGGCCAATTTCCTCAGACTTGTTTGTGGTGCAACTATCCATCTGTGGGACCGATCAGGGTTTTCCCTGGGCACGCGTTTATCTTTAGGTTAGAGAGGTCCCACCTGTGACCTGGTATATAGGCATGGGTGTGGGTCGTAGGATGTGTCTAACCACGTATCTCTGACTACGGGTTAATGGGGAGGACACCTTGGGTGAATCCGACAGCAATGATGTGAGTTCATTAGACCTCCTGAAAATAATATGACAGTCACTGGTATCATTTTTAACGACATCCTTAACATTGTGCATACAGCTATCATAGCATGCATTGACATTGTTCTTACTGGTATTGACAACTTTGTTTAGGTCATAATGTACATCTGCATTGTTCTTACTGGTAACAGTCTCGTCCTTTGAGCATGGATTGTGACATACATTGATATTGTCACTGCCGGGGTGGCGCTACTGTGAGGGTAGAGGTTATGACATACATTAACATTGCATTGACGGGGACTGGCATGGTTGTAGAGGCACAGGTTGTGGCATACATTGATATTGCATTTATTAGTATTGCCATTGTCTGGCCTACACACATCACAATAGTCAATGACATTGTATTCACCCATTCCAACACTCCAATGAACGTATCTGACATCAACAGAGAGGGTATTATGCAACATGCCCCACGCTGGACTCCTGCTTTTATAAATAGATTTCTAACACATGCCTGAACTGCTTATTAATGATGTGGAAGCTAACATAACCTATCACATAGACCATGCCAGATGCTGGATATCCTATGTTTTCTTCTATCCTCAAATACATATTTTTTAACACTTAAAACGAAGTACCTATGGAACCCCTCAAGAATTTTACTTACATGCAGAAAGGTGTGTTAACTGGAGACAGAGTGACAGCAATCCCTCTGTAGACCTACTTTAAGGGATTGACAATGATGTTGAGGATCATAACACAGGAGAGTCTAGCACACCCAAACAGTCCTTGAACAGTACAGACTACCATACCACAGGAGGTAACGCCATGCCTAACCCAACCACACCACAATTCACCACTTGAGAAAATCCACCACTTGACACACTATGTCACATGGTATGATATATACATATGTACATACGTATGTGGTATTTGTATAATGCAAACCTAGCCACAACAGGCAGCAGATTGCTGTACAGGGTCAAAGGCAAGCATACAGTTAACCAGCAATGGGAGAGGTAGCTGGTTATTGGATTGCTACTGCATTTTGATGTAATGTTTTTTTAAAGTGGTGTGTTTGCAAGTCTTTCATAAAGTGCACAGCCTTGGGGGATTCTTTATGAATACAGGTATGATGTTCTAGTTACTAGGGGCACCGATGTTGGTTTCTAGTCTGATGGCGGCCTGGCTGCTGGAGTGCTGAAAGCCACCAGAGATTAGCTTTTCCGTCACATATGCAAGGGTGCTGGTTGTGACTGCTTTGTAAATGATGCCACATGCTTTGAAAAAAATGTGGGCTGGGAAGAGGGCCCTGTGATGTTCCATCAGGGTGTAGGTGATGTGTTCATGTACAATACTCTTAAGGGGAGGTTAGTGTGGCTAGTGTGGACTCTAGGTGGCCATGAAGTAGGGTGTAGCCCCATCCACAGTATGAGGGCTTGAACAGCAGTTCTGAAGTCACTTTTCACAGAGGAATCTTTTCACTTTCTTCACTAGAGAGAGTTGGCAGCATGCCTTCATTGCTTTCTTAATATGAAACTACCAGGGTGTGGGCTCATACTCAGTAGGGCCGAGCCACATCGACCCTGAGTATATGTATTACAATCCTATTACTCTTTTTACTACTCGTGACCAAGGGGGAGGAGCCCCGAAACGCGTCGAGTGTTATTGTTTGCTGCTATCTTGCTGATTAAATATCTTTTGAATAACACGCTACTCGAGTTTGTGCTTCATACTGTCCCAGGATCGTGTGGACGCTGGTATTATTGATTTGCATATATATATATATATATATATATATATATATACAATCAAAATACATTACACGATAAATCCCCCATCTTTACATTTAATATCTCACCTAAATCCAAGAACACTCTTAATCTTTCAAAACCACATTCAGCAAGCACACACATTCATCCTACCATACTAACAAAGACAGTGTATATTTCTATTCAACATAAACATTTTAGTTGAAAAATAATCACTAGACCTATGGTGCATAAATTTTAAAAATTATTATGAATATCAAGCACTTTTTAAATGATTCTAAATCACTCTATAGGTCTCAACAAGCAAGTCAACGCGTTTCGAACACCCCAAGTGAATGGTGTTCTCTTCAGGACCAACAAGTTGCAATGACATAAACAACAGAACATTCTGAGTTACTCTGGTTGACTAAACTCCTGCCACGACTCCTCTCTCGCCCCCTCCTGGGGTCTCAGGCTTACCTTTCTCTCTTTTATATAGATCAGCCGATCTATATGCCTACTGGAAAAACGACCTCGACCTGAAATCACAAGATGATATTGGACACACTTAACACCCATTCTACAATGCCACATTTGCTAACTTAGAGAGTAACTCCCTTCCAGGAGACTTACTATAGGCCAGCCGGGATATTCAAATAACGCCAGAGTTCCTTGATACTGTGCTAAAAAAAAACAATAAAGAGAGCTGCTTTAGAACCTGCTCTTCTAGTTATGCTCTCAGCTTATGCCTTTACATTCGGTGCGTGTGGATGTCCACTTACATTTGAATGCTCTTTGCGGGAGAGTCACGAATACGCCATGGCCTCTTTCGCTGTATGGAATTAATCTCTTCTCGCTGGAAAATAAACGAGGACATGGATCAACAGCCCTCCCGGGAAACCAATCCGTCGGAGTACATATGACGTGCAATAGTCTGCCTACCTTTGGTTTAAGGGGCCATAGTCTATCCTTGTGTCATTTGACTCGTATCAAGAACTGCGGGCAGCTGTTTCCGGGTCTGGGTACTGCCGTAGCTCTTTTTGATGACGTTTTCTCAACGTGATCTCTTTCACTAAGGGGTGGGTATTCTGGGTGATGTAGTTCTGGTTATTATCCTCTACCATCAAATAGGCACTGAACACATATTGCGCTGATTTTTTTAAAGAAAATTTTAAATCCATCCTTGGATGACTCTGAGCGAGCAGTGCTAATTTTCTTGATATAATAAACTCTTTTGGTCCTGCGAAATTGATCCCGAGTGGAATCTGGGCAATTTCTACTTTAATGGTTGAACTTGGATGTGTTAAGATTGTAGTTTTGCAATTCAATTAGCGTGCAAAGTTTGGAAAACTGTCGTAATCCGCAATTTGGCAATTTAGTGTGCTATCATAACAGGATGTTACTTAGGCTGCCCTAAAATGTTTTCATAACTTGTAGATATCAAAGAGTTCATTTAATCCATTGACCGCTGAATTGAATTTAACAATTAATAGAGCTTCTCTGCGGGTCAATTTCAACTCCAAATCTCCTCCTCTGATTCCCAGTTCAACTTTTGAAATCACGGTCCATTTCAGATCTTTTTCAGCGTGATTGTTTATCCTCCAGTGGTTGACCAAGGGTGGCTGTTTGTACATTTTTTCGGATCCATGATTTATGTTGTGAGATCCGGAATCTTATCTCCTGATTTGTTTTACCAATGTATAATTTCTGACAAGGACAAGTAATCCCATATACAACATTTTTCGACGTACAGTTGGTAAAAGTGTTGTGTTTCCAATGGATGGAATTATGTGTGAACAAAGTTCCTTCTAAAGTCGAGTCACAACATGAACATGTGCCACATCTATGGTGGCCTGTTATAGGGGGTAGGCCAACATAATCGCGTAGTGTTTTGGGCTTCGGTTGAGACACTGCAGCCCGTACAATCTGATTGGCTATGCTTTTATCTTTCTTAAAAGCAAAAAGTGGTCTTGAGGCCAATGATTTATCAACATGTTTAATCAAGTGCCAATTCTGATGGATAATTTTCTTAAGATGGTTTGAATTTGGACAAAAGGTTGATACACATACGATCCTATCCATAGGTGTTTTCTCCCTTCTTTCTAGAAGTGCCTCACGTGGAGTCCACCATGCTCTTTTCATTGCATTATTCAGCAATTTTCCAGGATAGCCTCGGTCGATCAAATTCCCTAATAGATTATTAGCATGAAACACATATTCATCTTTATAGGTACAATTTCTTTTGATCCTTAGAAATTGTCCATAGGGCAAGTTAACTTTTAGACTTTTGGGATGATTGCTTGTGAAATGCAGTGCCTTGTTCCTATCGTTTTTTTTTTTAATAGTGTAGTGACCAATTTCCCTTCTTCTACATATACTTCAACATCAAGGAACAGCATTCTAGTTTTGGAGTGGGTTATACTGAACTTGATATCTGAAGATCTGTTGTTCAGCCACTCGTGAAATGTAAGTAGATCTTCTACGGAACTTGTCCAAACCATAAAAATGTCATCAATAAATCTCACCAAACTCCCAATAAATTGGGAGAAGGGATTGTTGTTAAAGACAAAGTACTCCTCATATTTAGCCATAAAGAGAACAGCCAATTCTGGGGCAAATGGACAGCCCATGGCTACTAGTTTCTATCAGTAGTGGCTTTTTGTTATTTCTTAGCAATATGTTCCTCAAGAGTGAGGTTTGTGTCCTGTGTGAATCGAAGTGACTTTGCACTGGCTGAAAGTGGCGATTGTAAGCTATGAAATGCATGGCATTAAGCCAGGGTTGAACTAGTTGTTTGTTGTTGTTCTAAGGAAATAACAGGTAAATTGCTTTGTGGGGTTGAGCTTAAGTTGGATTCTAGACATCCAGATCTGGATGAGGTGCAGACAGTGTCTGAGTCATTGGAAGTCTTGTGAGGAGATGAGGAGAATTCAAGTCCAGTTGAATATTGTTAGCATATTGATGAATTTTATGGCGTTATCAGTAAGTAGGACCCCAATGGACTTCATGTTGACTTTGAAGATGACAGGGGACAAGATTGAACTATGATCGAACCACTTGTGCTACGGATCATCTAAGACTTGAATTTGCTGATGTGAATGAGCTGGTGACAGTTGCTGAGGAATGAGGAGAACCAGTGAATTCTATATGGGACCTCAATGTGTGAAAGGTAGGTGAGAGGTCCAGCCAATATCAGGAGGCAGAAGTCATCTTCATCTGTGTCCAGGGGTCATCACCTACAATGTGTAAGATAGATGTTAGCTGCAGCATGAGCTGCATTTATTTGATCTTGGAATTTAATGTTGGCCAGTTTTTCATTGGCAGTGGTGATTAGGGATAAGAGAGCTTCTCAGGAGAGAGCTTTGATGAAAGATGTCAGTAAGACATTATATCCATAGGATGTACCTTTGAGGGAGTTCAGTATTTTGGGGAATCTAGCAACCAAGATGGCAAGCCGAGAGACAGAGCTAATAGGGGCACCAAGGGACGATCAATCCCCTTGACTTTGTTCTCTACATTGGTACACTCCTGCAGGACCTTCCTCATCTGGACTACTGTCAGCTGTGATTTTCTTTTTAAGTGGCCATGGAACTTCAATAATGTTGCTTGGATGATCCTGCACTGCTCATTCATGGTTAATGACAGTGCTCGGCCTAGAGGTGGATTGGACCTTCAGCCTCAATGGGCACATATGCAGACCGGGACTGGTGTTTGGAGACAACCAACGTATTATAACAGAAAAGGCAATGTTACTGCCAGGAGTGTGGGGTGCATATTGAACTGTCTCACCTTTTTTTATATTATGGGCCCCAGGTGTAACTATAAATATCTATGAAGGCCAGGTTTGGAGGTCACGGCCGGCACATCACTGTAACCCTAGCCACACCCCGGACCATTTTAATATCACTACGCACACCATGTAGGAACAAACCATTACTCCCATGCATACGGGTGAACACCACACAATCACCCTGTGACATGTTGGGAGTTAGATCAGCATATTACTCTGCAACGTTAATAAAATATAACAAGAACATTTGTCAACATACTTCATAAATACACATTACAGATAACATCACCACGCCTTGGTCACAATTCCTTGTTCTGGGTGTGTATCAGCAGGCAACACTGGGGCATCAGACAAGGAAGTCCTTCAGGCGAGTGAATGATCGTGGGTTGGCTCACAGGTTGTTCCTCCTGTAGTCACCTTGGCCAGAGTATTTTGGAGCGGTGGGAATGGATATATTGTTGCATTCCTGGGAGGAACCTGATTGAGTCGCCTCCTGAGTTGGAGGAAATCCTCCTAGGGACGGGGCTGCTTATGGTAAAGGCAACCTGTCCATAAGCTCCGCCTCATGTTCAATGTCTGAGGAGGTGTCCGTAGTGTCTGAAGGTGTTGTGTTGACTTTTCGAAAAAGGAAATGTTGCTGTGATTTTTTTCACCACCTTTTCTGGCAACTTTTATGGTGCCATGGTGCCTTGTTGCTGACCTTGGTTGGCGCTCAAAAGGTAACCAGAATTTGCTCCGTGGGTACCTGTCCTTGACGAACACCGCATCTGCCGTCTAAGTGTCTGAAGTTCGCTGGGTTCTCTGCTTGTCACTGACTCGCTGGTTGGTCGTGATACTTCTTTTGAGGACTCTTTCTTTGTCAATGGGATCTGAGGTCCATTCTGGGTGATGTGGAATGGTGTCCCTAATAACTTGCCCCATGCTGGCATGCCCTTGAGCTTGCCCAGTGGTGGAGTGTTTCATTGGCCTATTTTCTCATAGGAATCCAGAAATGTCAAGTCAAGTCAAGTCAGAAGATTTATATAGCGCACTACATACCCAGAGGGTTTCAAGGCGCTTAGGAGGGGGAGGAGGATTATTTGTCAAATATCCATGTTTTAAGCTGTTTTCTGAATGCTAGGTGGTTCTGGGTGAGACGGAGGTAAGCGGGGAGTGAGTTCCATGTTTTAGCAGCTAGGTATGAAAAGGACCTGCCTCCCATGGTGGTCTTGTTGATGCGAGGTATAGTGGCTAGGGCTAGGCTGGAAGAGCGAAGTTGGCGGGAGGGGGTGTAGAAGGACAGTCGAGAGTTGAGGCAATCTGGTCCGATGTCGTAGAGTGATTTGTGTGCGTGGGTAAGCAGTCGGAAAGTGATTCTCTTGTTGACGGGTAGCCAGTGGAGGTCTTTAAGGTGGCCAGAGATGTGTTCGTTGCGTGGGATGTCTAATATGAGTCTGGCTGAGGCGTTTTGGATTCGTTGGAGTTTCTTCTGGAGTTTAGCGGTGGTACCTGCGTAGAGGGTGTTTCCGTAGTCCAGTCGGCTCGTGACCAGAGCGTGGGTGACTGTTTTCCTTGTTTCGGAGGGGATCCAGCGAAATGTTTTTCTAAGCATGCGAAGAATGTTGAAGCAGGAAGAGGATACGGCGTTGACTTGTCTGTTCATTGAGAGTGAAGAATCTAGGATGACGCCAAGGTTCCGTGCGTGGTCTGTCGGGATGGGTGCTTTTCCGAGGGCTTCCGGCCACCAGGAGTCGTCCCAAGCAGAGGGGGATGTGCCTAAGATGAGGACTTCTGTTTTGTCCGAGTTCAGTTTCAGACGGCTTTGTTTCATCCATTCGGCAACTTCTTTCATTCCTTCGTGTAGGTTAGTTTTGGCGGTGCTGGGGTCATTGGTGAGAGAAAGGATCAGTTGAGTGTCGTCCGCGTAAGAGATGATGTTGAGGTTGTGTCGGCGTGCGATGGCCGCGAGGGGGCTCATGTATACGTTGAAGAGGGTGGGGCTGAGTGAGGATCCTTGAGGTACGCCGCAGATGACTTCAGAGGCCTCGGACTTGAATGGAGGAAGGCGGACTCTCTGGGTTCTTCCGGTGAGGAACGAAGTGATCCATTCAAGTGCTTTTCCTTGAATTCCGATATTATTGAGGCGTTGTAGAAGGGTGCTGTGGCAGACTGTATCGAATGCTGCAGAGAGGTCGAGGAGGATGAGGGCGACTGTGTCTCCATTATCCAGTAGGGTTCGAATGTCGTCTGTTGCTGCGATGAGGGCGGTCTCAGTGCTGTGTTTTGCTCGGAAGCCAGATTGTGAGGGGTCGAGGGATTTGTTGGCTTCGAGGAAGGCGGCGAGCTGGTTGTTGACGGCTTTCTCGATGACTTTGGCCGGGAATGGAAGAAGCGAGATGGGGCGGTAATTTTTGAGTTCGGTGGGGTCTGCTGTTGGTTTTTTCAGAAGGGCGGTGAGTTCAGCGTGTTTCCAGACTTCTGGGAAGGTAGCGGAGTTGAAGGAGCAGTTGATGACGTCTCGGAGGTGCGGTGCTATGACGGAGTCTGCTTTGTTGAAGATGTGGTGAGGGCATGGGTCTGTGGGGGATCCTGAGTGGATGGAGTTCATCAGGCGGATGGTGTCCTCTGTGGAGATTGGGTTCCAGGCGTTAAGGGTGTTCACGGGGGGAAGATGGTCAGCAGATGGTGGGGTGGGTTGGTTTCCGGGTTGGTTGTCAAAGCTGTTGTGGATGTCTGCAATCTTGTTGTGGAAGAATGAGGCTAGGGAGTCGCAGAGGGCTTGAGAAGGGGTGATGTCGTTGGAATTGGCCGAGGGATTGGAAAATTCCTTGACGATGTTGAAAAGTTCCTTGCTGTTGTGGGCGTTGTTGTCAAGTCGATCCTTGAATGATGTTTTCTTCGCTTTTCGGATCAGTTGGTGGTGAGTGCGGGTGGCGCTTTTGAAGGTGTCCTTGGTGCTGGTGGTTGGGTCTTTTTTCCAGGCCTTTTCAAGGGAGCGGCAGAGTTTCTTGGACTTCTTGAGATCGTCGTTGAACCATGATGCCTTCTTGCTGCCAGGTTTGCTTTGTCGTTTTTTCAGTGGTGCTAAGGTGTCGGCGGTGTTGGATAACCATAGGGTGAGGTTGGCGGCGGCTTCGTTAGCGTTAGAAGAGAGGGCTGGGGTGTTTCGAAGAAGCGATGCGGAAATCTGGTCGATGGTGATTTTGTTCCAGTTTCTTTGCAGGGTAGGTTGGGAGTGGTTGATGGGTTTCGGCTTGTTGTAGGTGAAGTGAACGCAGCTGTGGTCAGTCCAGAGGAGATCCGTAGTGTGGCTGAAGGAGACATGATTGCTGGATGTGAAGATGGGGTCGAGTGTGTGACCTGCGATGTGGGTGGGGGAAGTGACTAGTTGTTTAAGTCCGAGGTTGGCGAGGTTGTCCACGAGGGTGGTGGTGTTGCGGTCGTGACTCTTTTCAAGGTGAAAGTTGAGGTCTCCCAGAAGGATGTAGTCTTTGGAGGGGAGCGCGTGTGGGGTGATGAAGTCTGTGATGTCTTCACTGAATTTAGTGCGGGGTCCTGGTGGTCTGTAGAGGAGGGTGCCTCTGAGTGTGGTCTTGGGGTCGATGTGGATCTGGAAGTGGAGGTGTTCGGAGTTGGCGAGGTTGGCGTCAGAGCTGGTTGAGATGCGGATAGATTTCTTATTGACGATTGCGATTCCTCCTCCTGTGTGGCTGGTACGGTCTTTGTGAGTGATCTTATAGTCTTCAGGGATGGCAATGGTGATGTCAGGTGCGGAGGAAGCGTTCATCCATGTTTCTGTCAGGAAGGCGATGTCCGGAGAAATGGTGTCTAGTAGATTCCAAAGGTCAATGGCGTGTCTGTGGACCGAGCGGGTGTTGAGAAGGATGCATTGTAGGTGGTTGGGGTCGGGGATCTGTGCTGTGGGCGTAGCGGAGATGTTGACAGTGCCGATGAATTTGCAGGAGTAGCATGAGAAAGGTCCGTGGGTGTGTCCAGGAGCGGCTTGGACGCAGTTGGGGGCGCGACCGGGGTTAAGGGCTAGGAGGGAGGCGGCATCGTAGGTAATGCGGGGGGGCTGGGCAGCGCGAGGGGCAGGGGGTCTGGCGCTGGGCGCGGTCCAGGCGCGGACGGGCGTAGACGGGCTTACCTTTGGCGCACCTTCGGCGCGGGTTGGGCGCGGTCGCTGCGCGTGAATGCTGCGCGCGGGAGCTACTGTCATATATGGAGAGTGGAGGGGGAGGGGCGAGGGCGGCTCAGCTGGGGGGGCGTGGCGGGCTCAAGGGACGGAGCACAACAACAACAACAAGAAGCTCAAAATGGAGGGCAGGGCAGAGCAGGGCGCCGGGGGATCTCACCGATAATGCACCGGTTTACCTGAAATGACCGAGTAAAGTCAAGTAAATGTACACCTTTTCACAGCGCCAAAACAGTGCAGCTCACAAATAACAATGCGCAGGACTAATAGAAATGAACGAGCAATGGCAGGTAAATGCTTTTCACAGCGCTAAATAGTGCAGCTAACAGATAACAATGCGCAGGACTAATAAAAATGAGCGAGCAGTGGTAGGTAAATGCACACGCCTTCACAATGCCAAACAGTGCAGCTTAAGAATAACGATACCAAATGTTACACAGAGCGCAGGCAGGGGAGCGATCTCTCGAGGAGGAAGCAACCTTCTTCAGTGGTTAGTTATCTGCATGAGCAATATGGATTACTTTATTTAGGATGTGCATGGACCTCTCCCCTTCTCCATTGGCTTGTGGCCATCTCAGTGTTATCTTGTGATATTTGATGCCCCAAGGGCAGAGGTATTCAGCAAATTCAAAGATTTTGAGGAGAGGACCATTATCACTCTGTACTTCTTGCATGAGACCTTGAGTGGTGATTATCTTTTCTATTTTGGCCATGACTTCAGAGGCGGACTGCGGTCTGATGAGCGTGATTCCAGGGTATTTGGTGAAGTCGTCAGTCATTTTGAGGGCATGTCATCCATCCAGTAGATGACCAAAATTGAAACTGCTATGCTCCCAAGCTTGATGTGGACCTTCCTCAGTTAGTACAGGTGCTGGAGCTTCCAGTGATCTAGAGACTTGGCATCAGGTGTAGGATCTTACTGCTGTTTCCTCCATGTTGTCCATACCTGGGAACCATATTCTGGTGCAAAGTCTCGTTTTGGTCTTGACAATTCCCTGGTGGCCAATGTGAGCTAGTTGCACAACCTGTCCTGCGAGGCTGCTTGGGACTACCAAACAAGGCCCTCTAAGCAGGTATCCACCCACATCTGCTGAGAGTTCCTGGTGAACATAGAATAGAGACCCAAGGACTTTTTTGACTTCTGGGGTTTTTGTGACAGGTGTGCCTTCAGGGTTTTCCATTCTCCTGATCGGATTGCACTGATTGCTAGCTAGATGCATTCATCTTCTTGGGAGGGTTTCCAGTGGCAGAGGAAGTGGCCGGGATCGCTCTGCAATATAGCGGACATATTCTTCGGTCTCTTTGGCCTTTTCTGCTTCTTTGGAGGTTGCTCCATGAGGGTGGCATGAGAGATAATCAGACAGATTGGTGATACCTGGTTGGTATTCAACTCTACAGTCATATTCTTGTTGCTGCAACATCCATTTTACAATGCGAGATAGCAGATTTGAAACCGATCCTTGTAACAAGGGTACCAGGGGCTTATGGTCTGTTATGACTATGAATGGGTGCCCATTCACATAGAGGTGGAAATGCCTGCATGCCCGGTGTATTTGGGAATGTCGCTGTTCAGTCTCATGAGCGAATGGCTTGCATATGTGACAGGAGTCCAACTTTTGTCTGGTTGTTGTTGGGTAAGAACAGCCCCAAGTCATTGGGGCTGGCATTTACTGCAATGTTGGTGGGCTTTTGAGGATCGAAACAGAACAGGATGGTATTCAAGGGTAGAGCAGCTTTTGTCCTGCAGAAAGACTCTTCCTGCTTGGTGTACCACGTCCAGGTCGTGTTTGTTTTGGGGAGCTCACAAAGGGGTTGGGTGTGGCCTGTGAGGTTTTGGATGATCCTCCCACAGTAATTCACCATACCCTGCTAGCTTTGTACTTCTGAGATGTTGGTGGACACCGGAGCTACTTGTACATCTCAGGCTTTCTCTGGGTCTGGTGGAATCCCTTTACTGAAAACATGTATCCAAAAAAGCTGATCCTTTGTTTCAGAAACTTGCATTTTTCACGATGAAGAGTGAATCCGGACTCCTTGGTCCTCTGGAGGACTCCCAAGAGGTGTCTATGGTGCTCGCCCACTGTCTGAGCATCTATGATGATGTAATCGCTGACATTGATGACTCCAGGTAGGCTGCCCAGCATTTCCTGAATGGTATTCTGGAGACCAACATGAGTGGAAAAGATAGTGATATACCTTGACTCTTTGTGGATCAGTAGCTAATGGTAGCCAAAGCGGAGGTCAACCTTTGAGAACCCCTTCGCTCCATTGAGTACTCCCAGAATATCGTCTGCTTTGAGAGTTAGATGGCATTCTTTTTTGATGGTGACATTGGGCAGTTGCATATCCAGACAGATGCGGACCTCCTCTGGCTGTTTCTGCTTCTTCGTGATGGCGATGGACGAGACCCATGGGGTGGGCCCGTCACCTTCTCAATTATGCCTGCACGTTTCAACTTCTCTAAATATTCTTCTACCTTTGGCTGGAGATGGAAAGCAATTCACTGGTGTCATAGAGCTATTGATTGAATGGAGAAGTGCAGTCTTACTTCTTTACCTTTGAGACGGCCAATGCCTTTGAACAAGTCTGTTAAGTCATCGAGAATGGTGGACAGTTCTTCCTCTTGTACTCCAACGGCAAAAAAGATCAAGTTGAGTGCTCGCGCTGTCTGTCTGCTGACCAGCATGTCATGTCCTTCCTCTGCTAGGTAGATGGCGGTGTCGAAGCTTGCACTTTTCTGGGACACCAGTGATTTGAAGCATCAGAGGAGGGATATGGAACATGCTTGTCCATACACAAAAGACTTTTACTTTCGCCTTTTCCAGCTTCAGGGTAGTGACTAGGGAGCGATATACATCTGCTGACATTAGTTCTATGCACGCTCAGGTGTTGATCGTTGCTGTCACTCTTTAAGACCCTGCTAGTAGTTGGCACTGTAGGAGCGGGCGGTGAGATGACCAGGACCCACCGAACGCAAAGATGATATGGACAATGTATTCTTCCTTTTTGTCATCCATGTTTTCTGATGTGGCAGAGCTGCAGGCGATAGCCTAGGCGGTTTATTTCTGATAACCTGCGGACTTTGGCAAAATGGTTGGATTTTCCACAGGCGGAACATCTCTTCCCCTTTGCAGGGCAGTCTGACAGCTTGCGTGGAGGTCCTCCACAAGACCCTCAGTCTTTGAGCCATTCTGGAGGCTGTTTTTGTGTTGCAGGACCATAGTACGGTTTGACTACACTAACTGTTTGAGGTTTAGTTGGCCGATGGAGTGTTGCCTCCATATGAGATGCTCTCACTTTGGGCAGCTCTTATGACCGCCCAATTGTCAGGATGCCCTGTGGCGAATTCCTGGATTCTTGGAGGATCCTCTCTCTCAGTTTGGAGGAGGAGCACCCTTGTATTACCTGACCTCTAATTTGTTCCTGTTCATCGTGGAAGCCACAGGAACTTGCTAGCTCTTTGAGGCGACAGTGGAATGTGTCTATGAATTTTGAGGCTAGCGTGGATGTCGCTCCGTTTAATATAAAGGGCTCTTTGGCAGGTATTGATGCCATCGAGGTGTATTGACCCATGGAATACTGGGGGGTCACTCACTACATCTGTGGTGTCTCGCCGCACGAGCACTGGAAGCCTCGTGGGGTGGAGTGGCACAGATGCCTGTCCGAAGGCCTCTATTACTCTAGGTGAGACACGAAATGGGGTTGGAGTCCACTTCAGGGGGTGCTGGGAGGGCAGTACAGCCGCTTTTGATAGGGGCTTTTAGCACTCTTGTGAGCCAGCAGTCTTAGTGCCCTGCCAAGGAGATCAGTGATGGGTGGGCCTAGGGTCATCCAAAGCTGCTTTGCCCATACTGATGAGTTGGCCGGACACTGGGAGCAACAAATGCAGGGGTGTGGCATGGCTGAATGTTCAGGGCTTATAGATGTCAGGATCACAGCCTATCACAGCCAACATGGGCTTTGCAGGTGTCTTCTGTGTCTCACGTGGTCAAAGGCCCGAGGCTGTTCATTCAGGAAACTGGGGCACTCACCACATTAATTGTGATGCCGCTACATGCCGCACCTAATAAAAGATTGATTAAACGTAGCACAGCGTGAGCCTTTTGCTGAGCGCAGGTTGCCAGGTGGGGCCCGTTAAGGCATTGTGGCTACTTCTGTTGGGCTGGCTGTGGGCCGGCAACATGGCAAATGTGCAGCCTCCCCTCGCGAAAACAGGTTGCAGCAGATGGTGGCCAGACGCAGGTCTGAACACCCGCCATCGTCGCCAGGAACAAGCCATTTCTCCCATGCACACCCGTGAGCATTTGTGGACTTGGAGGGCTCGCAAGAGATGCTTTATTTCCCTGTGCTACTATTTTTCAACATACTCATGCTCATGGTGGGCACACCCCAGCCCACTTGATTGATTTGGTTAGGGTGGGTGATACATCCAGTCATCTGCTCCAGCGCCCTGGTGCACTGGAGTTGCTAAGTGGTTTCTTTTGGCCCTGGGTTGGCCCATTAACACGGCTGTTGCCAATGTGCTCTGCCTGCGTATTTGTGATCTCCATGTGGAGACCGGTGTTGATTCCAGATTTGGGTACTGTTATTATTATTAGAATTATAAAAATGCAACTATATTTATTATCTTGTAAAGGGGCCAGGAGCTGGCCCATGTAATACAGCCACTCCTACTAGTACTGTAACGTTGGAAAACTAGACTCCTAAAACAATTATTTTATTAATTTCTTTATTGATTGTGAGATTCCTGTCCTTTAATGACACACCGTTTACTGGTCTTGGAGAAGGCTGAGCCCTGTTGGGGTGGGCCTGTGAAAATACTGTGGGCGCAGTGGGCACGGGGCAGCAGTGATGCTTTGGAGGCGGGCAGGACAGCACTGTGCAGATTTGCACAAGGGTTTAGGAGATACTAAGAGTATATTCACAAGAACGTATGCTAAACATCACCAAAAAGTGCTAATGCAACTTTGCACATCGCAGCCTATTGCAGGAAAATAACCCTGTGTCAACATGGAATTCACAACAAGGCAGTACCATGCGATAGTCTGCCAAAACCGCGGCCAATGTCCGCGATGTAACCACCTCAACAGAGATAAAAACACAAACCTCAATGCAAAAAAACATGCAATGGGCCAAAGCGCGATGAGGAAATGAGCGATAAGCAGCGAGAGGACAGCCATACCCACGCATAATGCGGGGAAAAGCACAAGAACAGCATACGGAAAATGCCAATAAAAAACAACATCAACTGTGGAGTACCATGGATGCACCCTGACCGACTGCAGAGGACAACATGAACCCCACAATCCCCACGGAGGAACACCCAGGAATACAGGGCTCGTGGAAGGCCAATGAGAAGAGGAAGAAGAAAACGGGGTACAGTCGCCAGGAAGACCCGATTATCACCACGGATGAGCCAGAACACCACCAACAACTGTACATCACCTGTAGTATGTTATTGGCAACAAACAGGCAAAGATGGCACACCACCTCGAACAATGTGAATGCCATCGTATGGCAGAGGAGAACAATAAAGAGCACAAGAGGCCCTGGACTGATGTGAATAGCAAAACCAAGCAGAACCTTGCTGCCAACTCGAAAGCAGCAACGCACCCCGGAGGAAGGGAGCCTGCACATTGATGGAATGCGTGTGCCCTCTATTGCGGTGGTGGTGTGCAGTATCCGCAGGGGGCACAAGTGGGACATGTGTGAAGTCTATTGCCCCCAACAAGGCTGGGAATCCAGCTATGGCGTAGAAGCCTTGCTTGGTTTCCTGCTGTTCCTGTGCAGTGTGGGGTAAGTGAAGGTACTGGGGGATGAAGCTGAGGATGGCATCCAGGACAGGTGTGATAAACTTTGACAGGGCTGGCTGTGAGAGCCAACTGGCAGTTGTTGGTTGGAAGGTACCAGAGGCCAACAGGTGCAGCACAACCAGCAGCTTTGTCTGTGGAGGGATATTGGTTCTCCGCTGTGTTGGGACCGTCAACCTGTGGGCGATGTGGGTCATGATGCGGATGATGGTTGTCCTTTTGAGCCTGTAGTGGGCAATGACTTCCTCGGGCATTAGGTCTGTGAGACTGGTGCGTTTTCGGTAGGTCCACTGTCTTACTCTGCGCTACCTCAGTGGTGGTCCAGGGGGGTGCGGGTACGGTTCCTGGGGGTGGTGACGGTGGGTGTTGTGGCCCTGTTGGGGTTCTGAGCTGCATAATGAGTAGCTCCATGGCATTTTTGTTCTTCGGGTGGGGCTGTGTGCGGGGCTCCATTACCTACTGCATGTAGTCGTCCGGCTTTACACCTGCAGGAGGCAGGTGTTAAGTACAAAACAGTGTGAAATCCTTGGGTCTAAACTGGAAGTGGTAGTGCAAAATGTAAGACAAAAATCGCTTTTATGAAGTGACACAGAACCATTGGCTATTGCCCACAGGTCTAGCAGTGGGTAGATCCCTTTACAGGACGAAATCCCTCACTCACTATAGGTGACATGCTTCATCATATAGGATTCTCCTCCCAAAGGACACACCTAGGGGCCGATTATGATGGCGGACGGACCTGAGTCCGTCCGCCACCATAGAGTAGGAGGGACCGTCCGCAGGCCCTCCATGCAGATTAGGATGTGACCGCCAGGGTGGCGGTCACATCCTCTATTTTTAACATTGCGGCGGGTGCAGCTTCAAGCTGCACCCGCCGCAATGTTAAAAATGCATGCACGGCATTTGCGTGCACAAAGCGGCAGGCACCGCGCGGTGCCTGCGGCTTTGTTCACGCAAATGCAGGGGGGTACCATAGGTACCCCCCATGTGCACCCCCACCCCCTTCACCCAGGGGGCCCGCAACGGGCCCCCGAAGTGAAGGACCGTATGCTTTTCCACAGCGGAAAAGCCACCGTGGAAAAGCATACTTTTTACTCCATCATAATATGGCTGGCGGTGTCTGATAGACACCGCCAGCCATGTTAATGCTTTTCCGCTGCGGTCGGAAGGCGACCGCGGCGGAAAAGCGGCGGACAGATTCAAAGACCCACCAGCCATCCTAATTTGGCGGTGGGTCTTTAAAGCCTCCGCGGCGGTTTTCCCGCACCCTTCGGGCCGGCGGGGGCTTCCGCCGGCCCAGAGGATGCGGGAAATCCGCGATCCTAATGAGCCCCCTAGTTCCTTTGAGGGCTACAACCCCCTGTCTGAGAGGAAGGAGCTCTGGGATGTTTTGAATATTGGTGTAGTGTCCTAAACCCACAAGTGAGTGAGGACGCTGCACAAACAATAAAGAAAGTATGGAGAAAGTGTGAGCTAAAACTAGCTAATGAGCACAAAAAATATCATTTATTGGGATATACCCATTGCCAGGAATAAAAAAGAGTGCACCAGCGGTATGGATTTAAACCGCTTTGGTGTGATAAAATAGTGGTCAATCAATCAATCAATCAAGAACTTGTAGAGAGCACTACTTACCCGTGAGGATCTCAAGGCGCTGTGGGAAAAAAGGGGGGGGGCAGCTACTAGTCGAACAGCCAGGATTTGAGTAGCCTCCTGAAGGTCAGCAGGTCAGCAGGTCTCTCGTAGGCTCAGTGGGAGGGTGTTCCAGGTCTTGGCAGTGAGGTGGGAGAAGGATCTTTTGCCGGTGGTTGTTCTTCGGATGCGAGGGACTGTGGCAAGGGCGAGGTCGGCGGAGCGGAGCTGGCAGCTGGGGATGTAGAAGAAAAGTCGTCTCTTGAGGTTGGCTGGGCCAGTCTTGTGGAGTGCCTTGTGTGCGTGGATGAGGAGCTTGAAGGAAATCCTCTTGTTGACGGGGAGCCAGTGCAGGTTTTTCAGGTGGGGGTGATGTGGCTGTGGCATTGTATATCGAGGATCAGGCGTGCCGAGGCGTTTTGAATGTGTTGCAATCGTTTGATGAGTTTGGCCGGGGCTCCGGGGTAGAGGGCGTTTCCATAGTCGAGTCTGCTACTGACGAGGGCCTGGGTGGCTGTTCTTCTTGTATCTGTCGAGATCCACCTGTAGATTTTGCAGAGCATGCGGAGGGTGTTGAAGCAGGAGGGGGAGGCTGCGTTGACTTGCTTGGTCATGGAGAGTGTTGAGTCGAGGATGACTCCCAGCTTGCGTGCGTGGTCGGTGGGTGTCAGGACTGCCCCCAGTGCCTTGGGCCACCAGGAGTCCTCCCAGGCTGAAGGGTTGGAGCCGAGGATGATGACCTCCATCTTGTCCATGTTCAGCTTCAGTCGGCTGACCTTCATCCAGTCAGCGACGGCCTTCATTCCTTTGTGGAGGTTGGCTTTGGCAGTGAGGGGGTCCTTGGTGAGGGAAAGGATCATTTGAGTGTCGTCGGCATAGGAGATTAGGTTGTGCTGTCAGGCAACTTGTGCGAGCGGGGCCATGTAGATGTTGAACAGTGTCGAGCTGAGGGATGATCCCTGGGGTACGCCGCAGATGATCTTGGAGGCTTCGGATCAAAATGGGGGAGGCTGACGCCCTGGGTTCTGCCAGAGAGGAAGGAGGTGGTCCATTCCAGGACCTTGTCTCGGATCTCTGCGTCGTGGAGGCGTGTGAGTAGTGTAAGATGGCACACAGTGTCGAAGGTGGAAGAGAGGTCCAGGAGGATGAAGGCCACGGTCTCACCGTTGTCCAGTAGGGTCCTGATGTCATCGGTTGCAGCAATGAGGGCCGTCTCGGTGCTGTGGTTGCTGCTGAACCCTGACTGGGATGGGTCCAGGATGCTGTTTTCTATGAGGTATCTGGTTAGCTGTCTGTTAATGATCTTCTTGATGACCTTGGCTAGGAAAGGAAGTAGGGAGATGATCCGGAAGTTCTTGAGGTCTCTCGGGTCCGCATGTCAACATTTTTCAGCCTCAAAAGTCCAAACTTGGACTGGGCTTTCGTCAGGACCTCAAAATGATGCTGCTGCTTAAGTGAAACGGGAATCTAATCAAAAAAGGATATCAAACACAGACGGAATTTCATGTCAGTCTGTCTCATGAAGAACCATTACCTATAAGGGGGAAAAGAACGCCAAAAGTCAGTCACCATAAGGCTAAATATACAGTTATTTAGCATTATGACGCAAATCTTGATTCTGTGAATAATGAGGAAAAATAAAGAACAAGATTGTTTCTTACCCGCAACTGCTGGGTAGTGGACCTCACCTCCACCTGGCAACAGTTCAGGAAGGGGGCACCGCTCAGAATTTTTTTTTTGCCAATATCAATGTATGTATCATCATGCAAGTTCAGGGGTATAATAATCCCTTAGGATAACTGGGATGTACATGCACACTGAAGCTTATTTAAAAACAAGGGAGCCTAGATGGAGATAAGGAATATAAAAGATCACCAACACTGCAATGTTGATCTTTGGTGAGTGAGGGATTTCATCCTATAAAAGGATCTGCCCACTGCTAGACCTGTGGGCACTAGCCAATGGTTCTGTCTCACCTCATAATAGCGATTTTTGTCTTACATTTTTCACTATCACTTCCAGTTTAGACCCAAGTATTTAACACTGTTTTATATCAGACTATTGGGAATGTAATCCTATGCTGGCTCTTAAATTATCCCTAGGACCCTCCTTTTGAACTTTTTTGTTTACTGGCAGGTGTTAAATACCTTCTGCTACTGCGGCTTATCGTGTGGTTTTGACTTGCATCGCGGATCTGGCAGTTTATTGAGAAAGTGGTGTTGTGGTTTTTTTGTGTGTTTTTGCACAGGAACGCCTACTCTGCATCTCATTCGGGTTAGTTGGTGGTGTCCAGCGTGGAGATACATTTGGGGGCAGTTATCGCAGGAATTCTGGCGATGTCTGCAGATTCCACCAGCTTGTGAATGGGGTGTTAAATCTATCTCCACTTTTGATGCGTTAAGGTGGAGATAAATCAGAGATAAGTCCTTGTGAATATCCCCCTAAATTTCCAGGTGGGTCGGTGCCAGCAAGAGCATGGATAGGGTTGATCCAGAGTCTGGCTTAGCTCTGAGAGCATAAGCACGAGCTGACATATCTAAGCATAAAAATCATGCAAATAAAATAAGCACAATTATAATAAAGGCTACTAAAACAAAAAAGAACATATTTTTCAACATTTCCTAGAGTACCAATTAAGTACGTGCCTTTATATCACTGAATTCTGACATGTATTTATATATATATATATATATATATATATATTACCTACTGGCGGTCGCCAGTAGGTATATATAGTTAGGATTTTTTCTCTATGGGTTTTTTGAAAATTCTATGTCTAATAACTTTGGCGTTTGTGGACGGAATTGGCTGAAATTTTCAGGAAAATGGCACATTTTGTTTCTGAGCATCCCTTGAAAATTTGGGGGGGGTTCGTCAAGGGGGGGCCGAGAAAAAAGGGGGGTCCCAAAACGTGTTTTTAACATTGAGTTTTCCATAGGGCGGTTGGCCTCACTTTTAGCCCGAACGGCTGAATGGATTTGCACGAAACTTGGCAAAATTGTAGGGACTGGTAGCCCGATGTGCCTTTTGTAGGTCTCAATATATGTGCTCCAGTGGATTTTGAGAAATTAACGTTTAAAAAAAGATATATATCTGTAACAGCGGACCTGGCAGCGTCCCAGGACGCGTACTTTACGCGCAACGGAGCTTTGTGAAGCGAAGCTGATTGGTTCTCCGGCGTCTGTCAACATTCCAAACAGTCCGTAGCGGCCGCCATCTTGTCTCTCGGTAGGATCGAGAGACAAGAGGAGGCCAAAGCGAAGGGGCAAATGACCATAAGGGGGCATAGTACATTGTCGCTCACCCCCTAGGTTTGATGTGGAGGTTTTAAAAGGGCCCCGCGGGGCAAAAAAAAATAAAAATAATAATAATCGAACAGCTGAATGGATTTGCACGAAACTTGGCAAAATTGTAGGGACTGGTAGCCCGATGTGCCTTTGCTAGATCTCAATATATGTGCTCCAGTGGATTTTGAGAAATTAACGTTCAAAAAAAGATATATATCTGTAACAGCGCACCGCTTCGCGTACTTTTCGCGTTACGGAGCTTTGCGAAGCGAAGCTGATTGGCTCTCCGGTGTCTGTAAACATTCCAAACAGTCCGTAGCGGCCGCCATCTTGTCTCTCGGTAGGATCGAACAGCTGAATGGATTTGCACGAAACTTGGCAAAATTGTAGGGACTGGTAGCCCGATGTGCCTTTGCTAGGTCTCAATATATGTGCTTCAGTGCATTTTGAGAAATTAACGTTCAGAAACAAGATATATATCTGTAACAGCGCTCCGCTTCGCGGAGATAAAATTATATGTGTATTACCTAGCTGTTGCTAACACCAGTTAGCGACGGCTAGTAGAAGATAGCGACCATCTTGGGCCCCACTTTGCATGTGAGTGATATTTATCACTAATGACATGCAAAGTGGGCATGCCAAGATGTTAGCGACTGGAAACAGTCGCTAACATCGCTATCTCCTATTATCAACTTTTGGAAATATTCGAGATAAGCGCGAATATCTCCAAAAGCTACCACCTGCCCTGAGCAGTTCTTAGCCATGTTATCCAATGGGAGGTGGATAACATGGCTAAGAGCATTAGCTCGGTAATGCATGAATATCGCTGAGTTTTCAGCGATATTAATGCATTGCGGTCGTTTTTTATCGTATTTCCGATAAACCTTGATAATAGCAAGGTTTATCTGCGATAATTTCTGACGGTAAAAAAATCGTTGCTAAGCATCGTTAGGGATAAATATCGCTTAACTTTGGTAATATGCCCCAACGTCTGTTAACGTTCGATTCGAAGGAAATCAGGAAGTGTTGAAAACATTGTCTGCGCCATCTTGTCTTTTTTCAAATGCCACACTTTTGTCGTGCACGGCAGCCATTTTAGATGCCTTGACCAGACCCACTCTGTGCACGCTGTCGATCCTTAGCATGGCTCCCCACCCTCGCAAGCATCTCCCCCAGGCAGTGGTCACCCCCGCTCTCTGTCTTATGCATGGGTAATAAACCTCCCCCCATCTGCGCTGCTCTTCCCTGAGAATCACACCCTGTGCCCGCCCGACACCTCCCTTTCGCCCTATTCACTACCGCACCCTCTGATACTCCTTTTCCTCTGTGTCCGATTGTCCAGGCTGGTCCTAGGGTATCAGCTAGCCCTGCAGATGTAGTTTATGGCCACAGCTGTAAAGAATCACCCCTCTTCAAAGGAGTTCTAGTAGATCAAGGCCCACACTCGATGAGATCCGTCACAGCAGAAGCGTTGCTATTATCTGAAAACCATCCTGTATTGTGATTGGGGAGGGGACCGAGCCTGAAGCGGAAGATTCCAGGGATGACTCTTTGTACATCAAAGTTTTTACAATTATGTGTCACATTAAAAATATATAGCACTCCGACAAAGTAGTAAGATTATAAAACTTTAATAATTTATAAATATATACAAGAAAACAAAAATAGTAATAACATATAAACATTTTTAGGGAAAAACAACGAAGTAGCGGTCGGCTGTGCGAATAGTCCCAACGCAGCACATCGTCCAGATTTCCGGCGTGGGGCGTCGCGGGGGGTGGGTCATCAGTAGCAAACTGTTGTGCGAATAGTTCCAAGGCAGCAGAACGCGCTGAAATCTAGATGACACTAAAGTGATGTCTAGTAAGTTGCCACCCAGCAAATAACGGCATGGGGCGTCGCGGGGGGTGGGTCATCAGTAGCAAACTGTTGCGCGAATAGTTCCAAGGCAGCAGAACGATGGCACCAAGGTGATGTCCAGTAAGTTGCCGCACTGGTTTTGGTATCCTACAATGCTGCTCCGAATAACGGCGCGGGGCGCCCCGGGGGAGGCGGTGAACGGGCCTGTCCAGGTGGAGTGTCATCTGTTGTAGTGGGGCGCCCCTTTACCGTTTCAGTTGCCATTCCGTCCGTTTTTGGTCCACTGTGTCAAAAGCCGCAATTCAGCTGAGTTGCGCCCACTCTTGCGGTGCAGCGATAGGCGGCTGTCACAGGACTCTCAAAATGGCGGCAGGCTGTTTCCTTTTTGGGCCTGGTCCACTGAAATGGCCCTGGGACACCTTGGAAATCGGACGCTTGTCTGCTAGGTCTTGGACCCCATTCTCGAAAGCGTCCCCTCCGCCTTGAGAATTCATCAAAAGTTTTGGGGGCTCCGACTCCTGCAGGCTTCTGGTGGGGAGCGGCTGCCATGATTGCTCGCGGAATGACCACGACTGAGCTACGAGATGGTGGTGCTCTCATGCTGACGCCAGCTTCAGTCTGAAACATCCAGAAACAAGGTGGGGCTTTCATCGTTTGGGAAAAAAAAAAAGTTTTCATCCAATGAAAAGTGTTGTTTTTAGGTCACATGATCAAGCCTTCCATCATTAGGAAACCAAAAGTAAAATGAACCAATGAAAAGTTTTATAAACAAGTCACATGACCTGTTATGCGGCATAGGGTGTAAAATGCAGAGAAAATACGTTGGCACGTGAGGCGGCGTCAGTAGCGGACCGATGTGCGAATAGGCCGAAGGCAACACAACGCGCCAAGATCCGGATGGCACCGAGGTGGTGTCCAGCAAGTTGCAGCACTGGTGTGGCCATCCTACAATGCTGAAAGTCGGCGTGGGGCGCCCCGTTGGCACGTGAGGCGGCGTCAGTAGCGGACCGATGTGCGAATAGGCCGAAGGCAACACAACGCGCCAAGATCCGGATGGCACCGAGGTGGTGTCCAGCAAGTTGCAGCACTGGTGTGGCCATCCTACAATGCTGAAAGTCGGCGTGGGGCGCCCCGTTGGCACGTGAGGCGGCGTCAGTAGCGGACCGATGTGCGAATAGGCCGAAGGCAACACAACGCGCCAAGATCCGGATGGCACCGAGGTGGTGTCCAGCAAGTTGCAGCACTGGTGTGGCCATCCTACAATGCTGAAAGTCGGCGTGGGGCGCCCCGTTGGCACGTGAGGCGGCGTCAGTAGCGGACCGATGTGCGAATAGGCCGAAGGCAGCACAACGCGCCAAGATCCGGATGGCACCGAGGTGGTGTCTAGTAAGTTGCCGCACTGGTGTGGCCATCCAACAATGCTGAAAGTCGGCGTGGGGCGCCCCGTTGGCCTGTGAGTTTGCGTCAGTAGCGGACCGATGTGCGAATAGGCCGAAGGCAGCACAACGCGCCAAGATCCGGATGGCACCGAGGTGGTGTCTAGTAAGTTGCCGCACTGGTGTGGCCATCCTACAATGTTGAAAGTCGGCGTGGGGCGCCCCGTTGGCCTGTGAGATGGCGTCAGTAGCGGACCGATGTGCGAATGGGGCCAAAGGCAGCGCAACAATATTTTCTGAATAGAAGACACCACAAGGCGCTGAGATGCCAAGATCCGGATGGCACCGAGGTGGTGTCTAGTAAGTTGTCGCACTTCTGTGGCCATCCTACAATGTTGAAAGTCGGCGTGGGGCGCCCCGTTGGCCTGTGAGATGGCGTCAGTAGCGGACCGATGTGCGAATGGGGCCAAAGGCAGCGCAACAATATTTTCTGATTTGAAGACACCACAAGGCGCTGAGATGCCAAGATCCGGATGGCACCGAGGTGGTGTCTAGCAAGTTGTGGCACTGGTGTGGCCATCGTACAATGGTAAAAGTCGGCGTGGGGCGCCCTGTTGGCCTGTGAGATGGTGTCAGTAGCGGACTGATGTGTGAATGGGGCCAAAGGCAGCGCAACAATATTTTCTACAATATTTTCGGAGTAGAAGACACCACAAGGCGCTGAGATGCCAAGATCCGGATGGCACCGAGGTGATGTCTAAGTTGCGGACCGATGTGCGAATGGGGCCAAAGGTAGCGTAACAAGATTTTCTGTATGGAAGATACCACTAGGCGTTGAGATGCCAAGATTCGGATGGCACCGAGGTGATGTCTAGCAAGTTGTGCCACTGGTGTGGCCATCGTACAATGGTAAAAGTCGGCGTGGGGCGCCCTATTGGCCTGTGAGATGGTGTCAGTAGCGGACTGATGTGCGAATGGGGCCAAAGGCAGCGCAACAATATTTTCTGACTGACACCACAAGGCGCTGAGATGCCAAGATCCGGATGGCACCGAGGTGATGTCTAAGTTGCGGACTGATGTGCGAATGGGGCCAAAGGCAGCGTAACAATATTTTCTGTATGGAAGATACCACTAGGCGTTGAGATGCCAAGATTCGGATGGCACCGAGGTGATGTCTAGCAAGTTGGTGTGGTCATCCTACAATGCTGAAACTCGGCGTGGGTCACCCCATTAGCCTGTGAGATGGCGTCAGTAGCGGACCAATGTGCGAATAGGCCGAAGGCAGCACAACGCGCCAAGATCCGGATGTCACCGTGGTGGTTTCATAGTTGAGAGGCTTTTCATCTGCAGTGGGGCGCCGAGATCCGGATGGCACCGAGGTGATGTCTAGCAAGTTGCTGTACTGGTGTGGTCATCCTACAATGCTGAAATGTAGTGGGGCGCCCATTTACCGTTTCAGTTGCCATTCAGCTGAGTTTCGGCTGCTCTTGATGCTACAGCGACAGGCGGCTGCAAGAGGACTCTCAAAATGGCGGCCTGTTCTTTGGATTTGGGCCTGGTCCACTAAAATGGCCCTGGGACACCTTAGAACTTGGACGCTCGATTTTTTTTTCCTTTCCTGTACATGCAAAAAAAGGTAAATGCCCGGTACGTTACACGCTTCATCTGCCACGATGAACTCTCCAGAGGAACCGAAAAAAAATATAGTTGTGGTAACTATACCATGCATCGTCATATGGAGAGGTGGCACCAATTAATTATAGTGCTGCATAAAAGAGAGATTTGGAGGAGAACCCCTGACCTGCTAGTACATTCATCAAAGAAGTGGCACTGAGAGCTTCAGAGGCAAGGGAAACGGTCCCAAATATTTAGAAGAACTTTGGAAAGATTAAAATGACATGTTTAGATTGTGGTAAATTAATTTCATGTGGACAGATGAGTGTTACTCTAATAAATACAGCATATGAACATCATCATAGTCGATGGTTGGTAGAGACATTTTGACTATATCCTGGACCTGCCCGTCCTCGCCCAAAATGGCGCCAGAATAAATGGGACTCGTAACTCCTTGTTGTGTACTGGTTGCAGAATCTTGAAATCACGAGATACGTATGCAGTTTTGAAGCACATGGCGGGCGGGGACGAGAATTGATTGAATATTTCGACATCCCTATTGATATTAAGTTCTGATGTGTTATTGATTACTGTACTGTTGAAAGTTCGAATTAACGTCACCCATGGTACTTGCCCGCAAATGTATATCTAGATAATTTTATTGTAACTGGCCCTGTCGTATTTTAATTATAAAATGTACGTCCACCGATTCCGTAACTGTTAGACACCTTAGTTCTTGCAACCTAATGGCCCGCCCGTTACGTTCCTCTACAGTGTAAATGTCTATTCATCATATACGATTACAGTTTGCTCCGTGGCAGGCCCACGTGGTTATAGGCTCGTATTTGTATAATGAAATTTTCACAATAAAGGTTTTTAAAAGAAAACATGGTAGTAGTATATACATTGGTAAAGTTTTTAATAATAGTCACTGTTTTAGAATCATTAAAAGGCAAGTGAAATAAAGCAGACCAATTACATGAAGGGTAAAAGGTATAATACGAAGGAACGCAGTAAAGATAAATGGTCAAGGGCTGTTGTGTTTTCTATTCCTGCAACATAAAGTGATCGATAAGAATCTCATATTCAGGCGTATCGGCGACTAAGACAGCAGGTCGACCTTCTTTTGCTCAACGGCTCCGTCATGGGACGAAGAAACGCTCTTTTTCTCGAAAAAAGAATATATTTTACTTGCAGGACAGTTGTAAAATTTCCGGGAAAGTACATTAGCCTGGAACATTATGACATATATTTAAGAAAAAATAATGTTCGGAAGTAATTAAAAGCGTAATTTTTAGGTGATATGACCAAGGCTTTCATCATTAGAATAAGAAAAGTAAAATGAACCAATGAAAAGTTTTATTAACAAGTCACATGACTTGTTATGCTTACGTTACGCGCTGCGCGCCCCGGATGACTTCCGGATGCGCTAACGCGGCGCGTCATATGACGCATTACGCGACAACGCAGGTCCAGAATATAGTCAAAATGTCTCCACCAACCAGCGGTCGAAACACAACCCCTTTCAGCAGGCTAAATAGTTCTGTTAAATGACAACAGAAGGGACAGGCAACAAGAACCATCAGTCAAAGAGGGGAGGGCTAGTTCTTCTCTACCGGGTTACATTGGGGCGCTACCGTAACTGATCGAATTGGTAGTCTACAGTGTTTCTGGATGTTTCAGACTGAAGCTGGGGTTAGCATGAGAGCAGCACCATTTCGTAGCTCCGTCGTGGCCATTCCGCAACCAATCATGGCAGCCGCTCTTTATCGTTATTTTGGGCGGGGTGGGTGGCGGAGCCGAGCTGTTTTGCAGCCATCATTGTGTGGAGTTCAGTTCATCTCACTAGTTTTGTATTTGTCATGAGGGGTTGTTCCTAATGTTTCTATTTTAGCGAGGTCAAAAAGAGATCCCATTAGTGGCCTACTGATTTTGCTCGATTCCTTTTCTTTTTTTTTACACGATTTTTCGTTATCTGCAAAGACTAAACAGAGTATTGCGACTCTGTGTTTGTTTGTAAATAGAGAATGAACCAAAGAGAACTAATTCTAAAATAGTAAATACTTGGATAACAATCAATCAAATGGAGAGAGAAGCAGGCACGACGGATTACAACGGGGGCAAAGGCCTGCGTTAACTACCTTTCACTATCTGCAAAGAGAGAGTACTCCTAATAGAAATGAGGGGGGGGGCACCATTCAAAGCAGATCAGTGTGCATAAACACGAAAATGTTTTCACTTACCACGTACTTGACATTCGACAGCTTATGATATTTGCTATTAAAAAACCATTGAAATTCACTGAAAAAACCATAGGTTATAGACCATATATAGTTAGGAATTAGCATTTACAAAACCTTGAAAATTCACTGAAAAAACCATAGGTTATAGACCATATATAGTTAGGAATTAGCATTTAAAAAACCTTATTTTACTCACACAAAACCATTGAAATTCCATATATAGTTAGTTGCACTAACTATATATCGCGCACCCGCAATCCACTGCTGATCATGTCACATATTACATCATTCATGACATGGTCAGTGACATCACTGATGACATCACTGATGACATCTCAAATGACATCACTGATGACATCACTGATGACATCTCATTTGACATCATTCTTGTGCTAATACGATAAACCTCTTCAGACTCTAATATAACCTTAGATACACTCAGTGTATACAGACACTCACACACTGCCACTCATCCATGGAGTTACTCACACACCCAGTCAGTCATGCAAAGAAACAATCTCACCTCCATTTCTTCAACTATACAGTTAAACACACCTTACTTATTGAAACATATACTAACACATATTTACTCTCTTATACAATCCCTGATACAAGTTCACAATGATCGATACAACCACTCACTCATTCAGTGGCTCTCATGCACAGTTATTTATATATGCCAACTCTCACATGTACTGTGTTTTACATATGTAGTTACTATGACATGTAGCATTGAGATATCCATTCACTCATCAATACACTCATGCACACAGTCAACTGCCCATGTAGCTGTTTCCACATGCACTCTTGAACTCATACACCTAGTGAATAAACTGCTCACACATCTATGCATAGAGTCACACACCTTCCAGCCACCCCCACACAAACTCAATCTCCCATAGAAATACTTGGGCAACCAATTAATAACACATATAGCCTCTCGTATAGCTAATGATCAACACATGCAGCAGTTTACAGAACAACAGACATAATGATGCACAAATTAAGACAGTTTAGTCACTAACCCATGCATTCAGTGAGACACATTTAATCACTCACTCATACAGTCAGTCACGCACCTACTAAATCCTTCATCCAGACACTTATACATCCACTCATTCTTCAATATGTAAGACATATTTTAACTTTACAGAAACATACAGTCACTGGATGTTGTCATCAGTGATGTCATCAGTGATGTCATTTGAGATGTCATCAGTGATGTCATCAGTGATGTCACTGACCATGTCATGAATGATGTAATATGTGACATGATCAGCAGTGGATTGCGGGTGCGCGATATATAGTTAGTGCAACTAACTATATATGGAATTTCAATGGTTTTGTGTGAGTAAAATAAGGTTTTTTAAATGCTAATTCCTAACTATATATGGTCTATAACCTATGGTTTTTTCAGTGAATATATATATATATATATATATATATATATATATATATATATATATATATATATATATATATATATATATATATATATATATATATATATATATATATATATATGTATATATATATATATATGTATATATATATATAACATGTATTTATATATATATATACATATATATATATACATATATATATATATATGTACATATATATACATATGTGGTATTGACAAACATTTAAGTGCATCTAAATGCCGAGGCAGATTCAGTTCCACTAGCCTATGACAAAGGGAAGAGTCCCGAAACGCGTTGGCTTTTTTATAGAACTGCTCTCATCCCACCGACCTGTGCTGGCAGCCCTGAATAAATGAATGCTGTTACCGACCTGTGGTTTGGGCTCCTTCGTTTGTGGCAAAACTTGTGTGTTTAATTTGGAACGGCCGTGCCTGGCCGTGAAGGAGTCCCGCTGCGTGCTAGCAGACCTGGATGCCGTCATATGCCGACATCGTACCAGGACAGGAGCGATATTCAGGACATTATTGTGCCAGCGCTGGCTAAGGAGGAGTACAGCAAACCCACTGAGGTAATACCCATGGATTAAATACTATCTGCAAGGCAGCTCACTTGAGGAGTACAAAGATTCACTGCAAGTACCAGAAGGCTGTGAGGCGGCATGCGCCGTGATGTGGCCCCGCCCACTGGGGCGTGGTATTAACAAACATTTAAGTGCATCTAAATGCCGAGGCAGATTCAGTTCCACTAGCCTATGACAAAGGGAAGAGTCCCGAAACGCGTCAGCTTTTTTATAGAACTGCTCTGATCCCACCGACCTGTGCTGGCAGCCCTGAATAAATGAATGCTGTTACCGACCTGTGGTTTGGGCTCCTTCGTTTGTGGCAAAACTTGTGTGTTTAATATATATATATATATACATATATATATATATATATATACATACATATTTATATATATATATATATATATATATATATATATATATATATATATATATATATATATATATATATATATATATATATATATCACACACATCAAGGTTGCCCATAAGGAGACGCCACTCGGTAATGCTAACCACTTCACAATAGTCAAAGAACAAGAGCAGAGAAATGCTTGAAACGCGTTGGGACTTTGACTATTGTGAAGTGGTTAGCATTACTGCCACGCTGTTTGTTCGCCATTAAAGGCAGTGAAACTCCTCACTGAGTGGCGTCTCCTTATGGGCAACCTTGATGTGTGTGATATATATATATATATATATATATATATATATATATATATATATATATATATATTTATATATATATATATATATTCACTGAAAAAACCATTGGTTATAGACCATATATAGTTAGGAATTAGCATTTACAAAACCTTATTTTACTCACACAAAATCATTGAAATTCGCATATATAGTTAGTTGCACTAACTATATATCGCGCACCTGCAATCCACTGCTGATCATGTCACATATTACATCATTCATGACATGGTCAGTGACATCACTGATGACATCACTGATGACATCTCAAATGACATCACTGATGACATCACTGATGACATCTCAAATGACATCACTGATGACATCACTGATGACATCTCAAATGACATCACTGATGACATCACTGATGACATCTCAAATGACATCACTGATGATATCACTGATGACATCTCATTTGACATTACTGATCACATCACTGATGACATCATTCATGTGATAATACGATTAACCTCTTCAGACTCTAATATAACCTTAGATACACTCAGTGTAAACAGACACTCACAGACTGTCACTCATCCATGGAGTTACTCACACACCTAGTCAGTCATGCAAAGAATCAATCACACCTCCATTTCCTCAACTATACAGTGATACACACCTTACTTATTCAAACATATACTAACACATATTTACTCTCTTATACAATCCCTGATACAAGTTCACAATGATCCATACAGCCACTCACACATTCACTGGCTCTTATGCACAGTTATTTATATATGTCAACTCTCACATGTACTGTGTTTTACATATGTACTTACTTGGACATGTAGCACTGAGATATCCATTCACTCACCAATACACTCATGCACACAGTCAACCGCCCATACAGCTGTTTCCACATGCACTTTTGAACCCATACATCTAGTGAATCAACTGCTCACACATCTATGCACAGAGTCATACACCTCCCAGCCATCCACACACACACTCAGTCTCCCATACAAATACTTGGGCAACCAATCAATAACCCATATAGTTACTCATATAGCTACTGATCAACACATGCAGCAGTTTACAGAACAACAGACATAATGATGCACAAATTAAGACAGTTTAGTCACTAACCCATGCACTCAGTGAGACACATTTAATCACTCACTCATACAGTCAGTCATGCACCTACTAAATCCTTCATCCAGACACTTATACATCCACTCATTCTTCAATATGTAAGACATATTTTAACTTTACAGAAACATACAGTCACTGGATGTTGTCATCAGTGATGTCATCAGTGATGTCATTTGAGATGTCATCAGTGATGTCATCAGTGATGTCACTGACCATGTCATGAATGATGTAATATGTGACATGATCAGCAGTGGATTGCAGGTGCGCGATATATAGTTAGTGCAACTAACTATATATGCGAATTTCAATGATTTTGTGTGAGTAAAATAAGGTTTTGTAAATGCTAATTCCTAACTATATATGGTCTATAACCTATGGTTTTTTCAGTGAATTTCAATGGTTTTTTAATAGCAAATATCAAAAGCTGTAAAATGTATTCTTCTTTTAAAGGAAAAATATATTTTATATGTATTTAATATAATCTATTTATGTATATACATTTTTTGAGGGAACGAATTTATCAACTATCATGCTGAAGAAGAGTGTGGGGTAAAAAAAACAAAGAGGAGGACTAAGAGGAAAGAACAAGCAGTTCAAAAATACAATTGCTTTAAAGCATAAAGTGCTTTTCCACACATTTACATTTAAATAACCCATATTGGAACATACAAAATATCTACAGAGGAGACGGTGTACATTGAATTTTAGACTCTTCATTGGTACCTACATGTTGGTACTTACATCACCCACACAACACAACAGCTCTATTCAGAGCTACCCTACCTCAAAGCACTCTAAAATATTATTTTAATATTTCCCTTGGTTTTCCCCTTGTTACGCTTTCCGGAACACTAATCGAAAAAAAATTTATTTTATTTTTTTGCCCCGCGGGGCCCTTTAATAGCCCCCACATCAATCCTAGGGGGTCAGGAGGGGTCTACCTTGCACCCTTTCATTAATTTCCCCCTTCGTTCATTTCCACCTCTTGTCTCTCGATCCTACCGAGAGACAAGATGGCGGCCGCTCCGGACTGTTTAGAATGTTGACAGTCACCGGAGAGCCAATCCGCTTCTCCTTGCGAAGTTCCGTTACGCGTCTGGTACGCGAACCGGGGCGCTAACCGGGACGCTGTCCCAGATATATATATTTCTTTGAACGTTAATTTCTCAAAATCCACTGGAGCACATATCTTGAGACCTAGCAAAGGCACATCGGGCAAACAGTCTCTACAATTTTGCCAAGTTTCATAGAAATCCATTCAGCCGTTCGAGCTAAAAGTGAGTCCAACCGCCCTATGGAAAACTCAATGTTAAAAACACGTTTTGATACCCCCCTTTTTTCTCGGCCCCCGCTTGACGAAACCCCCCCAAACTTTCAGGGGACGCTCAGAAACAAAATGTGCCATTTTCCTGACAATTTCAGCCAACTCCGTCTATCAACGCCAAAGTTATTCAACATAGAATTTTCAGAAATCCCTATTCAAAAAAATCCTAACTATATATACCTACTGGCGACCGCCAGTAGGTAATATATATATATATATATATATATATATATATATATATATATATATATATATATATATATATATATATATATATAACATTTCTATGGCAAAATGAAACCCCTCATTTTGTTCCTTTTCAAATTAAATGTATTAAGTGTTACCACTTTATTCCAATCAAGATGACTTCAGGTGTGCCATACTTTTGTCATAAGTAAGACTGTTAGCGTTCCAGTTGTTCTTTAGAACACTCTGGGACATTCTGTCATTGGGCTATAGTTGGGCTACATCTGGCTGATATTTGGGCTACATTTGGGCTCTTCTGTCTCTGGTGGCCATCTTGGGAGACTGCATATCAGATTTTTTTTAATGAAATATAAGAGGATTTGAGAAGTCACTCAAAATGTGCCCTAATTTTTCTTTCTTCAGCACTAATCATAATTTCTATGGCAAAATGAACCCCGTCATTTTGTTCCTTTGCAAATTAAATCTTTTAAGTGTTACCACTTTATTCCAATCAAGATGACTTCAGGTGTGCCATACTTTTGTCATAAGTAAGACTGTTAGCGCTCTAGTTGTTCTTTAGAACACTCTGGGACATTCTGTCACTGGGCTATAGTTGGGCTACATCTGGCTGATATTTGGGCTACATTTGTTTTTTTTGTCTCTGGTGGCCATCTTTGGGCTACATTGGGCTACATTGGGCTACATTGGGCTACATTTGGGCTCTAACATATATATAGCCCAATGTAGCCCAATATATATTTTTCAAAGTTAATTTTCGTAAAAACCATTGGAGCATATATCTTGAGACATAGCAAAGGCACATCGGGCTACCAGTCCCTACAATTTTGCCAAGTTTTGTGGAAATCCATTCAGCCGTTCGAGCTAAAAGTGAGTCCAACCGCCCTATGGAAAACTCAATGTTAAAAACACGTTTTGGGACCCCCCTTTTTTCTCGGCCCCCGCTTGACGAAACCCCCCCCAAACTTTCAGGGGACGCTCAGAAACAAAATGTGCCATTTTCCTGAAAATTTCAGCCAATTCCGTCCATCAACGCCAAAGTTATTCAACATAGAATTTTCAGAAATCCCTATTCAAAAAAATCCTAACTATATATACCTACTGGCGACCGCCAGTAGGTAATATATATATATATATATATATATATATATATATATATATATATATATATATATATATATATATATATATTACCTACTGGCGGTCGCCAGTAGGTATATATAGTTAGGATTTTTTCCCTATGGGATTTTTGAAAATTCTATGTCTAATAACTTTGGCGTTTGTGGACGGAATTGGATGAAATTTTCTGGAAAGTGGAACATTTTGTTTTTGAGCAGCCCCTGAAAATTTGGGGGGTGTTCGTCCAGGGGGGGCCGAGAAAAAAGGGGGGTCCCAAAACGTGTTTTTAACATTGAGTTTTCCATAGGGCGGTTGGCCTCACTTTTAGCCCGAACGGCTGGATGGATTTGCACGAAACTTGGCAAAATTGTAGGGACTGGTAGCCCGATGTGCCTTTTGTAGGTCTCAATATATGTGCTCCAGTGGATTTTGAGAAATTAACGTTTAAAAAAAGATATATATCTGTAACAGCGGACCGGGCAGCTCCCCGGTTCGCGGACCGGGGCGCGTACCAGAACTTCGCGTAGCGAAGCTGATTGGCTCTCCGGCGTCTGTCAACATTCTAAACAGTCCGGAGCGGCCGCCATCTTGTCTCTCGGTAGGATCGAGAGACAAGAGGAGGCCAAAACAAAGGGGGAAATAACCATAAGGGGGCATAGTAGATCCTCCCTGACCCCCTAGGTTTAATGTGGAGGCTTTAAAAGGGCCCCGTGGGGCAAAAAAAAAAAATATTTTTTTTTGTTTTTTTGCGTGGGTAGCGCCCGGTCCGCGAACCCGGAAGCGTTCTGGGCAGCGTACTATAATGAAAAATGAATGATAGACTTTTCAAATACTGTATGTAAATTGATTGTTGGTTTTGTTGATTATTTTTTAATTTTTTTATTTTTTAAGCAATTATTTATTATTGTGATTGTGTTTCAAAATTTAATAACATTTCTAACATTTAACTAGTTTATGAATTACATATAAAAATGATTAAAGACTCAAACAATTTTTTAATATTACATATAATTTTATTTTTCAGATTGTTTTTCAAAATTTAATAGAACGTCTAGCATTTGACTGTCCGATATGTCCTCTTGTTGAGTGAACATAAGTTCCCACATTTGACCGTCATCATAATGGAGTAAATGATCGACAGCTTCTACACATTGAAGTAATTCATAGTCCTGTGACTCATCCATGAATTCTAAGTCATCAATGGGTTCCATATCTTGCTCATTGTTGCTGTCCAGAACAATTTCGAAGGAAACATTCTGCTCACCTTCCATTTTATTGCTGTAATTTGCATAAAAAATAAATATATCAGTAGTGATAGGGCACTGTTGGGTTTAAGTTCAGACAGGTACTTGTGAGTTTATAACAGAGAAGTAATCTATGGGCACTGTATGGTTTCAGGCGTGAAGTAGTACTATTAAAAAGTGCCTGTGAAGAAGCCTAAGTAAATTCATAATTATACCACAGAAACCTAAATCAATCCATAATTATAATAAAGAAGCCTTTCTCAATGTCTAACTCTTACAGAGGGATAGTATATAACTATCTGAAAATGTTTTCAAATTTATAAAATAATATCTCACCTTCTAAAAACAAGTTTAAGTTGTGAGTGAAAATGATCTTGCAATGTAATTCAGGAAGTAGTAGTCAAAATGGCTGTGTTTCTCTCTCTTTCTTTATATATATTCAGGTACATAACCAATCAAATGTCAGGTAAAAAAAGTAGAAAATGAAAGTAACATTTTAATTGGTTGTCAATTCCAACACTTCAGATGTGTTTTGAGAAGTAATTTACCTCAGGGTATTTAGAGAGGTCTACAGGGTAAATGGCTAAATGGAATTCCAATCAAATTTGTGAAAATGGTAGGGATTGGTATGTAGTATGAGCTAATCTATATTTGGTGAAAATGTCTCCAGTGGCTTTTCTAAGAACTACTTTCCCACCTTTTTTGATGGTGCGCTTCCCAGGGAGTGACCCGGTACGCGAACCGTTGAGCGCCTCGGTTCGCGGACCTTAAGCGTTCCAGGAGTCCACCATTTTGTGTTTCGGTCGAATTAAGATACAAGATGGAGGGCAAATAATGTTCAGAATGGGTAGAAGGGGGCACGGTAGAGTTATCTTGACCCCCTAGGTTTTGTGAGGGTGGCTGAGGAGGCTTATATGTGCGAAAAAAAAACATTTTTTTTAAAAATTTCGCGAGGTTAGCTCCCGGTTCGCGTATCGGGTAGCGCCCCAGGGAGCGTACTTTGTTGAAAATTAGTGAAAAATGTTAGAGTAAAATAATAATTGTGAGTGATTAGATGTAGGGTAGCTCTGAGAAGAGCTTTTGGATTTATGGTACATTTAGGTACTTATAAGTAGGTACCAATGCACATTCTTAAATTCAGAGTGAAAATTCTGTTGCCCTCATCTGAGAAGTGAACTCCATCTCCTCTGTAGATATCTTGCATGTAGTATCGCAAGTTATTGTTGTACAGGGAGCCCATTCCATGGTCTCTCATGTAAGCTGAAACAGATTTGTTTACATGCTTCCTCGACTTCTCAATTTGTGGACAAAATTGGTTTGACCACCTCCATTTCTGTCTTTGGCATATATTTGAATATACCAAGGCAGTCTGAGGAAAAAGTGCCATTAATTGCTCAAAGGTGTCCTTTAAAAGCATTTCCAGACCTACACCAGTCAAAGTGCCCAAGTCATTACCTCCACAGTGCACAATTAACAGGTCAGGTTTGGGCAAATGCATAAAGGTTTTCACCAATGGTATCAATTGGTGACATTTTAATCCTCTGTGGCCAAACCACTTAATTTCCACATCTTGTAAATTGAGGTTAGGTAAATTCCTGTTTTCAACGTACCTTTGAGCCCAGTGAATATAACTATGTCCAACAATCCAGACAGAAAACATGGTGAGAGAAGGTTCTCCTGCAGTCAGATGAAGTGTGGCAATGTAATGGCAGTTGAAAAAATGAGAGTGTAAAATGAAAAAAAACTGTGGAGTTTCTGTGTTCATGAAGCAGTAACAGTGATTGGTGGATTTTGATTGCTGAAAACAGAAAGTTAGGGTGCACGGATGTGTTCTTTGAAAGATGTATTTTGAGTGGTCAATAAAAAATCATTAAATGAAAGAATGCAGTGGATATGCAGGTGCACTGAGAGTTCAGAGTTCAATTGCAACATTGTTGTGTGAACTTGCAAACAACAGAGGTCTTCCAAGAGGTGGTTGCCATGCAGATAAGGCAGAAAGGGCAGAGGGGGGATGGGTTTTCATTTGAAAAAAAGTGAGGGAAGACTTTTGATTGGGTGACATGAGAGATATGTGTGAAGAATTACAGCATTTCTGTGCTTTTGATAGCTGCAGACTCTGGAGTGCATACCTTTTGCTCTGCTGAAGACAAATTGGTGTGTTTCTGAGACTGTTTTCAAAATCAAAGTATTTGCTAAGGTGAGAAAATATTTCTTTAATTTAGATAGAGAATAGTGTGCTTTAAGAAGAAAATTATGAATTATGTGGCGCAAATTGCTTGTAAATATGCTCCCACCTGTGCATGGAAAATTTAGATTTTGAATGTTTGTGTTACATAGCCATGTTCAAAGTGACCCAACCATGCAGGAAAGGCAATCAAAAAACGCTTTTATGTGTCTTAAGGACATTTTAAGTAATTTTCCCATGTGCAGTGTTTTGAAATTATGATTTGAAAATCGTTTTTGAGGTAAAGGAATTGTTTTTAAATTTATGACAAGGACATAATGGTGTATGCTTCTTTATAAGGCAATTGACTGTCCCTGATGTTATTTTTCCCATTTTAATGTAAGACTTTTCTCTGTGGCGCTAATTGCTTGTAAATATGCTCCCACCTGTGCATGGTAAATTTAGATTTTAAATGTTTGTGTTACATAACCATGTTAAAAGTGACCCAACCATGCTGGAAAGGCAATTAAAAAACGCTTTCATGTGTCTTAAGGACATTTTAAGTCATTTTCCCATGTGCAGTGTTTTGAAATTATGATTTGAAAATCGTTTTTGGGGAAAAGGAATTGTTTTTAAATTTATGACAAGGACATAATGGTGTATGCTTCTTTATAAGGCAATTGACTGTCCCTGATGTTATTTTTCCCATTTTAGTGTAAGACCTTTCTCTGTGGCGCAAATTGCTTGTAAATATGCTCCCACCTGTGCATGGCAAATTAAATTTTGAATGTTTGTGTTACATAGCCATGTTAAAAGTGATACAAACATGCTGCAAAGGCAATCAAAAAACGCTTTTATGTGTCTTAAGGACATTTTAAGTAATTTTCCCATGTGCAGTGTTTTGAAATTATGATTTGAAAATCGTTTTTGAGGTAAAGGAATGTTGTTAAAATTTATGTGCGCCATATGCCCCCAAATTTCTTTTTCAGGGGTGCAGCAGGGTGTTATTGAGACACCCCTGCAGATTTGGAAAAATTCCTAATTTGCGATGAGCAAATTGTTAATTGCAAATTGCACCTTCATTTATATGAGCCTCCTAGCCCATGGAAATGAATGGGTAATTTGCAATTAGCAATTTGCTCATCGCAAATTTGGAATGGTAAAGAATCGCTATTTATTCCTTAAAATTCGCTATTTTGGAAATGCAAAATAGTTATATGATACATATGGCGGTTGATGTCTAAGAAGATAAGAAGCTTAGGGATACATTTATGATGACTGGCGCAATGAAGTTGACATCACTTACTTCATTGGTAGAGCTTTACATGTATTATGTCCTCTGTATTCTTCATCAAGCGTAACTTTAATCTGCAATCCTGAGTAGGCCTCACCTTAAACAAACCTCTGGATAGGCCACATCTTATTGTCATCCTGAATTAATCATTTAAAATGCTAGGGACAGATTTATGATAGGTGTATGCCTCTTTTGCGCCACTTAGAAAACACTGTCCATGGGGAAATGACTTAAAATGTCCTTAAGACACATGAATGTGTTTTTTTAAAACGTTTGCAATTTTTTTGGGTCACTTTTAACATGGTTATGTGACTCAAACAGTCAAAATCTAAATTCGCCATGCACAGGTGGGAGCATATTTACAAGGAATGTGCTCCATGGGGAAAGGTCTTATAATGTAATATGGGAAAAATGACATCAGAGACACTGAAATGCCTTATAGAGAAGCATACACCATTATGTCCTTGTCATAAATTTGCAAACCATTACTTTTCCCCAAAAACGATTTTCAAATCATAATTTGAAAACACTGCACATATGGAAATGACTTAAAATGTCCTTAATTCAAAATTTGCTATTCCTTATTTTGCGATTGCACTGAAGGATATGTCATGGTGTAAAAAAAACGTACCACATGAAACTGATGCAGCAGTGATGCAAAAGATGCACCATGTCGCAAGACAGGCCTCACTTGGGGCCATATGTATCAAGCTAATTAGCTTTCGCAAAGATCAAAATTCTACGAATTTCGGCCTTTGCGAATGTTAATTAGACAAATGGTATGTATCAAACAAGTTTGATGCAAAATAAGGAGTAGCAAAATTTGCTATTCCTTATTTTGCAATTGCACTGAAGGATTTGCAAATTTTTTTGAGACTACTTAAATGCAATGTATCAAACAAAAAATATGTAAAAAATGACATTAAGGATTTGTAAACTATTGTGGTAAATTGGTGGTAATTTGTGAATTCTTTTCAAAAAGCTTTTTTTTAAAAAAACAAAAGGTCCCATATGACGCCAACACATGCCCTTAGGGCATGTATGTGTGCCATATGCCCCCAAATTTCTTTTTCAGGGGTGCAGCAGGGTGTTCTTGAGACACCCCTGCACCCTTGGAAAAATTCCTAATTTGTGATGAGCAAATTGCTAATCGCAAATTAAACCTTCATTCCTATGAGCCTCCTAGCCCATGGAAATGAATGGGTAACTTGCAATTAGCAATTTGCTCATCGCAAATTAGGAATGGTAAAGAATCGCTATTTATTCCTTAAAATTCGCTATTTAGGAAATGCAAAATATTTTGAAGATCACTGTTATTGTTTTACTGTTTGGTAATAATGGTTAATAACATTTTTTATTATATTTTACCACAGATTCAACTGCAGATCATTTCAAGATTTCACCATGCCTACAATAGAAAGACAGCGAAAGGCTGCAAAACGTCAAAGACAGCAGGTGAAAAAAAATAAGCAGCAGTCCTCTAACAAAAAGATTTGTCAAGTCACGAAGAAAGCACCGGGTAAGAGCACAAAACAATTCATAAGAAATATGTGTAGTAAAAAAAATATTACTACAGAAAATGTTTCAGTCCATAAAACGAGAAGGAAATCAAATGGAAAGGAAAGGCCAATGAAAAATGTTACTGCTAGAGCAAGAGATAACTCTGTGCATGATAGTAGAAGGAAACAACAGTTTAGGGAGATTCGTAAACGAATGTTCCGCAACAGGATAATTGGCAATTTGTTAAAAAATATTAAGAAACGTCAACAGAAACTGGTTTTTTATAAGAGAAAAAAAAAGTTGAGAAAGTTATTGATCAGGCATTTGAAATTAAACGTAAGTTATTTATTTTGATAATCAATAGAATTAGGAAGCTAAACAAGGCAATTTATGATTTCAAAAGAAATAGTAGATGGAAGAGAATAGTTAATCGTAGTAATTTTTGTGAAGTTTTTTCTGGAGAATGGATGCATAGTTCAAGCTGTGAGGCATTTTTTAATGAGGAGAGTTATTTCCAGGATAATGATTTGGTGCATGCAGTTGACACCAGTGGTCGTGCTTATGAAGTGAAAGATGGTTGTCCAGTTGAAAAAGAAAAACTTGTGACAACAGAGGCAGAAGAGGTGTTCGGTAATGAGGTTTTAGGAAGACGTGCTAAGGGTCCTGTGTACACCTGGAAGTGTAGTAGTATTTGCAGTGTGCGACAGGATTCCATCAATTTGCTTTGTGATTTTGTACGGTCATTTAATAAGAAAAGTTTGAAGCAGAAAATAAGGTTGTTGCAAGAATTAGATCCTTGCAGAGTAAGAGAAGTGACAGGTTTGCATGGTCATTCACTGGCTTGTCTTTCCAGGAGAGTATGCCAGAGTGTTTTTCATCATTTCAGGATGCTAGCAGTGCATCATAACAAAGTGAGGAAATTAGTTAGAATGTTGTATTATGCTAAGAGTCCAGCAATTATGCTTAAACAATTATGCGCTGCTCTTTTGCATGGTTCTGAAATAGATGTGAAGAATATATGTGAAGAAATTGAGTTTTGTTACTTTGGAAGTAAAGAGGAGAATGTTGAAATTGAGCAAGAAGAAGAGGGTCATGTGGAAGATAGTGTACAGGTTTCCAGTACAGATAATTTCCAGAGGGAAATTGCGACATTTGAGGTGAAATCAAGTGAGAGGCCTAATTTCACTTGTGTGTGTTGTCGACGCACTTATTATAAGAATCAGACTAAGTTAGTGGATTTATATGCAAAAAGTGAAAGGGAAAATAATAGTGAATGGAAGGATTTTGCAACATACTTGATGGTAGAAAATTGTTTTGATTTGGGATTGGATCAACGTGTGTGTACTTATTGTTGTTGCAAATTAAATCAAAACCAGATGCCTGCTAGAGCAGTTCATAATAATCTGGAATTGGTTGAGATTCCTTCTGAATTGAAGGATTTAAATACTTATGAATCTATTTTGATTCAAAGTATCCATCCCTTTCAGGCTATTGTAAGAATGGAGCCAAAGACAGGGAAATTGCCTCCATCAGATTTACAGAGAGGATTAAAGGGAAGAGTTGTTTATTTGCCTCTAGATTTGAAGAAAAACATTAACACAATTGGAGTAGAAAAAGTGGAAGAGGAACCTCTGGTTATCTTAGTTAATGGGGTTCCGACAAAGAATAAGAAAATATGGCAAGATTTAGTAGATGTTAGGAAAGTTAAAAAGGCAACATTGTATTTGAAAAAAAATAATAAATACTATAAGAATGTATATGTTGCAGAAGAGGAAGCAAGTGAGGAAGAGGATAGCGATTTGTGTGCTGGTCAAATTGAGAAAGTAGAACCCTCTACTAGTGAAGAAATATATGAACATTATAGTGTTCATCCTTTGCATTCCAAGGAAGTCATGGGGAATGCTATTGAGTTGTTTCAAATGAAACAAGCCAAAGGGAGTCCCATTAGTGTTTGGGAGGAAAGTTTGGAAGCTCGGTGTTTCCCACAGCTTTTTCCAACAGGTCAGGGAGGAAGATATGATGAGCGACCTCATCAAATTCCTGCTTCTGAATACCGGACTTTGCGATTGTATGCAGGAGATGCTAGGTTTCGACAATGCATTCCTTATTTGTTTCATCTCCTGTTTGAAAGCGATCTGTCTGGACTGTCATATGCAGTGAACCACATCTTGAAAAGTGGTGTACACATGCAAAACATCTCGGCAAGTGACTTTATGGATAAAGTCAATGTCCAAGACAGTATTTTGGATTCTCACCTAATTAATCTCATGGCGTGTCAGCGTGGTACTAATGAGTACTGGTACCGTCGTCATGGTGATTTAAAATGTATGCTGAGGAACTTAGGTACTCCCACATGGTTTCTCACTCTGAGCTGTGCCGAGTATGGCTGGGAAGACTTACTTGAATTTCTACGAGAGGCAAATGCTAACGTAGATAACATCGAATTCAAGACACCCGGAGAACTGTGCTCTTTGGATCCAGTCAATGTATGTAGGTACTTCAATCATAGATTTGAAGCTATGATGTCTTTCATCATGAATAAGAAGAATCCACCTCTTGGAGAGGTGTTGGATTTCTTCTGGAGAAAGGAGTACCAAGCAAGAGGTGCTCCTCATATACATATGTTGCTGTGGATCAAGGATGCACCTAAATTTGGAACGGATCCAGAAGACTCAGTGATGAGTTTCATCCAACAGTATTCTACGTGTGCTGTTCCAAACGCAAAGGAGAAGAAAAGCCTAAGAGAAAAAGTTCTGCGTTTCCAAAGCCATCGATGTGGAAAGTACTGCCGTCGTAAATTCCGAAACAAGGACAAGTTCTACACTAAATGTCGTTTCGGCTTTCCACGACCGGTGATTTCTAAAGGAAGAGTAAACAGTTTGATGTCTTCGCTGCAACACAATGTCATGAAGAAATCACCTAAAAACACTTACAATTTGAAGAGGAACGAAGAGTCCAAGTACATCAACGACTACAACCCGGTGATTTTGTCCATGTGGAATGCTAACATGGATATACAGTTTGTGGCTGATAACTGTATGGCTGTGGCTCGGTATGTGACGTCTTACATCACCAAAAAAGAGAAGACAGAATTGAAGGATATGTGGGAGGACATTTCCCATGAAAAGAGCCTCAGCAAGAAGTTGTACAGTTTCAGTCTGAAGATGTTGTCGCATCGAGAAATCGGAGCGTACGAATGTTCTGACCAGTTGTCTTCAGCAAGTCTCTATGCCAAGTCCAGGAGTATCGTTTGGGTGAGTCTTGGTCTTGCTGCAACGCGTAATCGAGTTCTCAAACCTGTGCGGGAAATTGAGTATTTGGCGGAAAAGGAGCCAAACAGTACCGACATTTTGAAGACCAACATGTTGGATACATATTATCCAAATCGAAGCATTCACCTCGACAATGTTTGTCTGTATGAGGTTCTTCAAAATTACATATTCAAGAGGAACATCAAAGAAGATACTGAGAAAGGAGTGTATGCTGTAATAGGAAGTGAGGGATGTCTGGTCAAGCAAAGAAAATGCCACTTGGTAAACCATCGAAAATTGAGTGGCGAATCTCCTGAAAAAAAGGAGTTTTTCTATTTAGCACTTTTGCAACTTTTCAAGCCATGGCGTGCAGAAGAGGAACTGCTTGGAGATTTCCTCTGTTACGAAGACTCTTTCAATGCCGCCAAGGAGACCATAGAATGTCCTGCTTTTCCCAAATATGTAGAAATGTTGAATGCGGAAATTGAGCAGGAAGCAACGATTGCAGCCGAGATTGCCAGAGACAGTTCTCAGGACAGTCAGAGTTCTGCTTCATTGAGTCAGGATCCACTAGGAGGACCTGTTATTGAAAATGAAGCTGCCACTGCTATGAATGAAGTGGAAAGAGCCATGGCACATGCTCAAGAGGATGCGGTTAACTTAGAAGAGTTGGAAAGACAACTCAACGTTGAGCAGAGGAAAATATATGACGAAGTTACCATGCAAATTGATCATGGATTAAGTCATGACAAGAAAGAGTGCTCATGTACGTCGTTGAAGCCTGTCCGACTGTACGTGAGTGGAGAAGCGGGAACTGGAAAAAGTTTCCTCATTAAAGCAATTTCATGCTATTTGCAGGAAAGGACAGAGTCATCGCTGTCTTGTGTTGTCACCGCTCCAACTGGACTGGTAGCACATAATATTAAAGGGATTACTTTACATCGTTTACTGATGCTGCCAGTGGAGCATGACAACAAATTACAATATCACAAGCTATCTGGAGATGCTTGTTTTGAAGTTTCAAGAATCTTGAGGAAAATGAAACTTCTTATCATTGACGAAGTAAGCATGGTTTCCAATGTCATGCTTGCCTTTGTGCATTTGAGAATGCAAGAAGTTCTCAAAACAGAGTATGATGTGTTATTTGGTGGCAAACACATCATTGTTTTCGGAGATCTTCTGCAGCTGACACCAGTGAAAGGGCAACCTGTGTTCAAAATGCTCACGCATGAAGATACCAGGAAGTGCCTAGGCAGCATTGGCAACGTCAATATATGGTTAAACTTCAATTATGCTGAACTGCATGAAAATATGCGTCAGGCAAAGGATGAAGTTTACAAGACTATTCTACAAGATGTTAGAATTGGAAAAGTGACCGAGCATGGGAAAGAAGCTTTACATGCACGATTACTGTCAAATTTATATCCAGAACAAGATGTTGTGCCTGAGAATATTTTTCAGAAAATTACTGAGAAGAAATCTGGAATATGTTTGATGCCAACTCTTGCAGAATGTGCCAAATTTAACAACAAAATGTTGCATTTAGAAAAGCAAGAGATTGTGAAACTGGAAGCTATTGATAGAGTAGAGCATATGGGATCAACAATTATTTTGTCTGAGAATCTGAAAACAAAATTGGATTAATTAGAGAAGAGTATATCTAAAACTGCAGGTTTTGAAAAGACTCTGAATGTGTGCTTGAACTGCCGTATAATTTTAAGAAGGAATTTACATGTTGAAAGAGGTCTGGTAAATGGATCAATGGGTAATGTTGTTGATTTTGTGAAATACAGAAATAGAGATGGAATTGAATTTTTAAAAATTAAATTTGATGGCATTGAGGAAGTACAGCTAATTGCTCGTTGTTCTGCTAGATTTTTGCTTGTAAAAGACTTATATGTTCGCCGTAAGCAGTTTCCTGTTTGCTTGGCATATGCGGTGACAATCCATAAATCGCAAGGTTTAAGTGTAGACAGTGCATTGGTGAATATTGGCAGTTCTGTGTTCAAGGAGGGTATGGCATATGTGGCATTGTCACGAGTTAGAACTTTATCGGGATTGTACTTGATTGAGTGTGATGTCACAAACATTTGTGCGGATCTAGATTGTGTTAAGGAATACAATAGGTTAAGAAGAGAGTATGCGCCACATTTGCCTCAGTATCCTTTGTTTGAGAAACGTGTGGTAGGCCGGAAACGAAGAAATGAGAACAATACTGGGGAGGTTGTAGAAAAAAGACAAAAAGTCAATGAACCTAAAATTACAAGCAGAAACAAAAAGGATTCTGTTGAAGATGTTGTTGGTTTTCAGTTTGAAAACAGTTCTGGTGTCAACTGCTATGCTAATGTAGTGGTTAATGTTTTGTTTTCTCTAAAAAATGTAAAAGAAGAGATTGTGGTCAATTCTGATCAAAGATTTTGCAGTTTGTTAAATTCTGTGTTAGAGAAATGTAGCACTGATAGAAGAAACATAGAAAGTGTGTCTGAAATTCGAAATCTGTTAGACAGATGTTCAGGCCAAACACAATTCTCTCAAAATATTCAGCAAGATTGTCAGGCGTTTTTAATGTATATGCTTGATGTATTACATGCTGAAGGTGTAGATGTAGATCAGCTGTTTGGGCTTTCTTATCAATGGCAGCATGACTGCGAGAACTGTATGGTATCAAGTACTACTAGTGTAGACTCAGAAAGATTTATATATTTAACTTTGCCAGACAGTAAATCAGTCTCCTTTAATAAGCTAGTAAAAGCAGCTGATCACAACATGGAGTGTAGCCAATGTAAATCTGAAATGATGTCCACATTATTTATACGAACATATGGCCAGTATGTCATTTTAATGTTCCAACGATGTAGGCCTGATGGAACAAAATTGACAACTTTAATTAAAAATTTTGTAGCTTCGCAGTTGTCAATATCAGGAAGGACTTTTGTAACTGCAGCAATTATATATCATGACGGCCCTTCAATAACATCAGGACATTACACAGCTTATTTAAAGTCTAGAAATGGCTGGTCATTCTGCAATGATTATGTTTTAATTTTCAAAAAAAAATTGCCGTATGACCTTAAAAACTCTTACCTGGTGTTTTTAAAACCAAAATTTTAGGGAAATAAGCTTGGGATGTGCTCTGTGGAATTTCAAGAAGTTCTAATGGCTCCTACACAATTTGGCCTTGAGGATAAGTGTAGTTCAGCGACATAACTTCTAACCATAGGACTGGACGTCATGGAGAAATACATGCACTTTCAATGAGTTCAGAAAAACTGTTTCTTTTTATAAGCTAATTGAAGCAGCCAATCAAAACATGGAGTAGAGGGAATGTAAGTCTGCAATGCTGTCTACTGTTTTACATTGCTTTGTGATTAAAAGTGATGTAGAGAATTAAATAATTGTAGTAGTCATAGAGGTAGTGTAAGTCTGCTTCATAGTAAGCAGTATCAGTGTCATAGGAAATGTAGAACATGACTGAGCAAGAAGGGGAAGATATTACTATTCCAGGATTGTGAAAATGATCTTCAACATTTTAATTCTGAAAGTTGCGGAAATGCCAAATGACGGGATTGGCTTACAAGAAATCCAAGAGTTATAAATGGCTCTGACCAGATTTGGCCTTGTGGAAAATTGTGGTAGAGAGCAAGAAGTCATTTATTGCATGTAATGTGTTTTTAAAAACGATGGAGATTTTCTTTCAGAAAGTGGCGGGCTGAAAGTAATAACAGCACAAAAGAGTGTAAGCTGTTCATAGGACATCCTTGGACGTCATGAAAAGTAAGTTAACTTTAACGAGTTCTGAATTTTGATTTCTGATGTTGTATGGGTTTTTTAAACACAATCATTTTGATTGTGTTTTTTTTTCCCCGCTGTTACATGATGAATACCTTCAAGTCACTGTTTTTTGTGAAATTTGATACATTCTGAGAACAGCAAAAATAAACCATTTAACATGTATAATTAATTCTGTACTGTTTGCATTTATGATGTATATGTAGAACTGTGTAGGAGGCATGGAGAAGGTGAGGCTTCTGTAAGTGTCAAAGTTGTTGCATGCAGTGCTGCACTTCTGCGTATTCTTTCATATGCTAGACTACATCTGCACAATGAGATACCTAAGCAAAGGAAACACAAGTGATGTGATTGTGAAATGAGCAAAATAAATTGCACGTATTTCAATTACATCACCTGTGTTTCCTATCATTATGAATCACATTGTGCAGATCAAGTTTAGGTCTGTCCAGGGAAACATAGGAGATTTGGACTTTGTTGAAGAGTGCAGTGGACATGACTCACTTCATTGGTAGACCTTCACATGTATTATCTCCTCTGTACTCTTCAACAAGTGTAAATCTCATCTGCAACCCTGAGTAGGCCTCACCTGAAACAAACCTCTGGATAGTAGACATCTTATTGGCATCCTGAAGCAATTATTTAAAATGTTAGTGTCTTGCGACACTTTTCTGAAACAACAGCAATGCAAAAGATGCACCATGTTTTAAGATAGGCCTCACTTCATCTGCATCAAGATACTGTTAGTTTAAAATGTATATCTTTAGGACTGTGTAGGGGGCCTGGAGTAGCAGAAGCTTCTGTAAGTGTCAAAGTTGTTGAAAAACTGTTTGTCCTTCAATCTTTTCCCTTGTCTTTTCTAATTTTTAAATACATTTTTTAATATTTTTCAAATGTTTGTTCTCTCTTTCACAGATTGAAAGTATAAAAACAAAAAGTGAGTAATTTAACGACAATTATAAGGTAAATATTTTGTACTGTTTTCGTTACATTTCTATCACATTTAACTACTATTAGTTCCACTGCTTCATTTCTTTAACCCTCAGTTTCCTGCCTTTGCTACTTCCCTCATTCCTTTCTCTATTACCTACTTACTCAACTCCTTCCACTCTTTTTCTCAGTCCCTCTCTTCTCATAGTTCCTCACTCTTGTTCACTCACTGCGTCTCTATTACTCTTAGTGTCTTTGACTGATCACTCTATCACTACTTGTTCATAATGCTTTCTCTGTGTAGTTGAAGCACACTAAGGGGAATATTATGAACACAGCCAATAAAATTATTGCTCTTTTTATTGGCAGAAAACTGGTGCAAAAGTGGTTTTAGTGGCAGTTTTCTGCCACAAAAGCAGCTTTAGCGACACATTTCTGCCAATAAAAGCTGCAAAACTTTTATTGCCTATGTTGATGATATGGCTCTATGTTAATTACATTTCTTTGCTGTTTCAATGAATCTTTTTCTGTTATTTTTTGTTTTCTGTTTTCTATTTTTTCTCTCTGTTATTCCTCATGTTTTAATCTTATTTTGAACATTCACTCACATTCTCCAAGAAACTCTTCTTTGTTAATGTTATACTCTCTTTTTTTTTCTTTCACTTCGTTATCTATTTTGTTTTTCACAATTATACCCTCTTCTGTCTTTTCTTCGGTAAATAGATCTATTAAACAGTATCTCTTCTTTACTCCCTATAGCTGTCTTTCTTTTAACATCACTCTCTGTTTCCTTTCCTTATACTTACACTTTTTTTTTTTTTTTGGTTAGCTCCCGGTCCGCGTACCGGGAAGCTAACCCGAAAGCGAACCAAAAGAAATAGAGCTTGCCAGAGTGCTAAACATTCTAGCAATTTTTTTGGAAAGGGAAGGTAGTTCTGAAAAGAACTTTTTTTTTATATTTTTGTTTTTTTATATTTTTTTTTTATTTTTTGAACATTTTTTGTTTTTTTTGTATTTTTTGAACGATTTTATATTTTTTTTGTTTTTTTTGGGGGGGGGAACAACAAAAAACAGGCGTTGAAAAGGGCTCAACAGGAGCAAAAAAAAATTACTGGGGGGGTTAGGGCAATCATGGTGTTCATACGCCAGGTTCAGTGCATTGATGCTCATGTTGCCACAAGCTAATAATGCACGACAGTGCATACATAAGTGGATCATGTGCCCAAAATTTTGTTGAATATTTGGCACAGTTTCCCGTGCCTCTTCTGGTGTGAGAGAAACCGGTATTGTTGGTCTGGCCACAGGAGTTGGTCTGGGATTGTCGTGCATATCCCTTAATTCCGCCCGGCTGTAATTTAGGGGATGTTTCCTCGTCATGTGCCTGTGCATTGTGTGATTGCCAAAGCTATATTTTTTGTCCGTCCCTCTGGACAATTGTTCCTTGCATATCAGGCAGGTGACATACCTCGAGTTGACTTTTTTTTGGCCACGAGGTATTGAAAAAAACTGCCAGATGAAACTGGCTTTCTTTCTGGAAACCCGGGGCAACTCTTCTAAAAATTGTGGTTCTTCTCCCTCCTCATCCATTTCTTCCTCTTCCTCCTCAGTGTTGGTAAGGACCTGGGGAGGTGGTCCTTTCTTCCCATGAGGAGGTGGTGGTGGTGGTGGGGGTCCACCAGCTGAAGCTACCAATGAAGCCATTTTCCAAGAAGCAAAATAGGTCTTCCTCTCACAATGATGAAAGTCAGAGTGAGGAAAGAAGGAGGGGTTTTCATCATTTGGGAAAAAACAATACTTCTCAACCAATGAAAAGTGTTATTTTTAAGTCACCTGACCTAGCCTTCCATCATTATGAAACCAAAAGTGAAATGAACCAATGAAAAGTTTTATTAACAAGTCACATGACCTCTCACGCTCATGTTACGCGCTGCGGAACGCTCCCCGGTTAGCTTCCGGGTCGCTCCGCTTCGCGCCTCGGTACGCGCCCCGGGACACTTCCGGGTGCGCTAACGCGATACGTCACAAGACGCATTTCGCGGCAACGCGATACGTCGCGCTTTCGCGCCGCGGATCGCTTCCGGGGAGCTGCGTTTCGCGCCTCGGTCCGCGCCCCGGGGCACTTCCGGGTGCGCTAACGCAGTACGTCATAAGACGCATTACGCGGCAACGCGATACCGTCACTATGTTGATTTCTTACCGGTTCGCGGACCGGGTCGCGGAATCAAAGTGAGCTAACGGGAAGCTTCCCGGTTCGCGGACCGGGAGCGAAACAAAAAAAATATTAAAAAAAAATTATTAATAAACATATAAAATATATTTTTGGATTTAAAGAAGAATAAATTTTACAGCTATAGATATTAGCTTTTAAAAAAACAATGAAATTCACTGAAAAAACCATAGGTTATAGACCATATATAGTTAGGAATTAGCATTTACAAAACCTTGAAAATTCACTGAAAAAACCATAGGTTATAGACCATATATAGTTAGGAATTAGCATTTAAAAAACCTTATTTTACTCACACAAAACCATTGAAATTCCATATATAGTTAGTTGTACTAACTATATATCGCGCACCCGCAATCCACTGCTGATCATGTCACATATTACATCATTCATGACATGGTCAGTGACATCACTGATGACATCACTGATGACATCTCAAATGACATCACTGATGACATCACTGATGACATCTCAAATGACATCACTGATGACATCACTGATGACATCTCAAATGACATCACTGATGACATCACTGATGACATCTCAAATGACATCACTGATGACATCACTGATAACATCTCAAATGACATCACTGATAACATCTCAAATGACATCACTGATGACATCTCATTTGACATCAATGGTCACATCACTGATGATATCATTCATGTGACAATACAATGCATCTCCTCACACTTTAATATAACCTCTGTTACACCCAGTGTTAAATACAGAACATATTTTTTTAAACAATTGACACACCAATACTAGTTACTACATACGCACTCACTGATTCCTACGTCTACACACACATTCACTCATTCACCCATACAATCATTCATACATACAATCACTCATCTTTACAACACTATCCTATGCACTCATACACCCTATACAGACACTCACACTCTGCCACTCATCCTTGGAGTTACTCACACACCTAGTCAGTCCTGTAAAGAATCAATCACACTTCCATTTTCTAATCTATACAGTTAAACATAGAGTACCTTACATTTTCAAACATATTCTAACACATACTTACTCTCTTATAAATCATTGATACAAGAATACATTGATCTGCACAGAGTCACACATCTCCCAGCCAGCCACACACACACTCAGTCTCCCATACAAATACTTGGACAATCAATCAATAACCCATATAGTTACTCATATAGCTACTGATCAACACATGCAGCAGTTTACAGAATACCAGACATAATGATGCACAAATTAAGACAGTTTAGTCACTAACCTATGCATTCAGTGAGACACATTTAATCACTCACTCATACAGTCAGTCACGCACCTACTAAAACCTTCATTCAGACACTTATACATCCACTCATTTAGTTGTGATGTGATGTCATCAGTGATGTCATTTGAGATGTCATCAGTGATGTCATCAGTGATGTCATTTGAGATGTCATCAGTGATGTCATCAGTGATGTCACTGACCATGTCATGAATGATGTAATATGTGACATGATCAGCAGTGGATTGCGGGTGCGCGATATATAGTTAGTACAACTAACTATATATGGAATTTCAATGGTTTTGTGTGAGTAAAATAAGGTTTTTTAAATGCTAATTCCTAACTATATATGGTCTATAACCTATGGTTTTTTCAGTGAATTTTCAAGGTTTTGTAAATGCTAATTCCTAACTATATATGGTCTATAACCTATGGTTTTTTCAGTGAATATATATATATATATATATATATATATATATATATATATATATATCCCCGCTCACTCTCCGTATGTCAATACTGAAGTTAGGCACTCACTCAGGTGTTTTGCCTGACGAAGGCGGAGGCTGAAACGCGTTGTGTTTGCTGTTTACTGCAATAAAAGCGGATTACCCAAAAATGACCCTTGTGAGTGCCTAACTTCAGTATTGACATACGGAGAGTGAGCGGGGATTTTAGACGCTGCTGCACCGCCGCGATGAAGGCACCCGACCGAGAGTGCGTCCAGTCGGTGCGAGAGAGAGAGAGAGAATATATATATATTTATTAATATATATATATATATATATATATATATATATAGAGAGAGAGAGAGAGAGAGAGAGAGAGAGAGAGAGAGAGACAATTAAACATTCAAGAATATCCCCATACACAGTCGATGTTGCCACTAGTTATCCAAAACTTGTCAGTTTTTCTTGTTCTCAGTTTGCATGGCCTACACTGTTACTGAATGTGAATCAAGATTATTTTACAATAAACATATACATGTGAGTTTTTTGTAGACCGCAGAGCCTTAATGGAATTACTTCAATGTGCACCCAAACTGGCTGGTTAAGGAAAATGATACATAGTGAAGTTAATGATGGGCTGTGACTCACATAATTTGGTTAAGTCCAAAAGCTGGGATTTGAGCCCATGTTTCATGCTGTGCAAGGTTTGTAGGTTGTGCAATTCACATATTGTAGGGTTACATACTTCTCTCTTCTTTTATAAGCCTGAGGTCAGTGCTTTGTGTTCAGTTACTTCATAAACTGAACTGAAACTTCATCAATTAGTACATTAAGGCCCACATGCATAAAGGTAAATTGCATTCGCAAACGGTGCGAATCGCAAAATTCGGCCGTTTCCGAATGCAATTCTCAAATTTTGGATGCATCATGCTTTTCGCAATTTTAGGAATCGCAACCATGTTGCGATTTCTAAAATTGCGATTGCATTTAAGAAATCGCAATTTGAGATTTCTTAAATGCAATGCATGATTATTTTTAAATTGCAAATTCGCAATTTGGAAGGGGTAAATTTACCGAAAACTTTCAAACATGCACAAGTTACATATTTGAAACTTTTAATTTACACACACACATGTCCTTGGGGCATGTGTGTGTGTAAATGGATCTTAAAGTTAAATTTCAGGGGTGCAGGGAGGGGTTCTTTGGACCCCCCTGCACCCTTGAAATTGCATTCACATTTTGCGATTCGCAAAATGAAATTCGCAAAATGTGACTGCCTTCCCATTCATTCCTATGGGCCTTTTGGTCCATAGGAATCAATGGGAAGGGTTTCCTTAATTGTGATTCACAAATTGTGAATCACAATTAAGGAAAAATACAGAATCGCAAAAAAAATGCGAATTTTTCATGCATTGCCATCTGCGATTTCTAAATTGCGATTCCTTAATTTTCGCAATTTAGGAATCACAAACGGCAACAATGATGCATGTGGGCCTAAGTTCAATGTATACACTTATCATACCTTAAATCAAACTGGCAGTACAAACACATATGTAAATGTAAATGTACAGGAATTTATATAGCGCAAATCACCGAGCGGTTTCTAAGCACTTGCTTAGGGAACCCGTCCTGGTATTCCCCTGTGAGATAACCCCGGCAGGGTATCCACAAGGTGAAAGCCAGGCATCCCGCCGCGAGGGGCCGTTGTGGAGATTAAGCAAGCTATTGCCCAGAGTCGCAGAGTGTGAACCCGTGAATCGAGTAGGCACCGGAGTGAGAATTGTCGAGTCCATGGACATTTTAGGACTCAAGACCCCGCCGAGCCGGGAATTGAACCCTGGTCCCGGACTGACCTCTGCTTCCAGGTCTGCCTCCTCTAACCAGTGAGCCACACTTCTCCACTATACCTGTGTGTGGCCATAAGATTTAAAGGTGTGCTTTTCTGGTTGGAATGTTTCAACAAATACTGAGGATCAAACACAGTGGCAGAGTCTGTGTGCATGACGCCTTGATGCAGTTCTCTCATTGAAGAGGTATAATGTAAGGAGCAAACTCACTGCGGGTTACCAGACCTCTTCATTTTTGCAAATTATGTAATTGTGATCTTTGTGTTGCTGAACCTCTCCTAAATCTATCTGTTTCTCAAGTCGGGCGAGTCAGCAGTAACATACCATAAAATAGCATTTCATGCCTTCCTCTACTATGCTGGCTCCACTGGCTTGGCAAACAGACGATTTGAGGAGAGGCACCTCAGTGATCGCTATTAAAAAACGAATAAAACAAAAGTGTTAACCACTTTATAAAGTTTGCTTCTCAGTTTACAGCGTATCAAGTAGACTTAGGTGACATGCATCATGACTTTGGAAGATTGAGGTCTGCCTGCTACTGTTCAAAATATAGAGGGATAGTGTGCCTTGCGCCCACCACTCCAAAATCTGGGAGAAGGATAAATCCCCCAATTTCCCACGGTTCCTATGGCAATGGATTTATAGAGAACCACAGAACTGGAGGTGGGGGTGGCAAAGAAATTAACAGGGAGGCGAGCTGAGTCAAGTCTCTGGTGACTGCCTCGGGTCAAAAATGTCATGCACGCAGTGGCAGCTGGTAAGAAACAGGGGTGACGGGGCGGGGTTGAAAACAACTAAATATTTTAAATAAAACACCTTTTCTGCCCGCCGTCTCTCATCTGCCGTCTCTCCGCTTCTCTTCCTGACTCCAAATCCGGAAGCAGGAAGCACACAGTCTCCCCTAAGCCAATCCCGATGCTGCTGTCACCATGACACCAGCGTCATGGTTGATCTGAGCGCTGTGGGGCAATGCTCAGACAGGGAGTGGGAAGCCTGTGCATGTTCTCCACCCAGGCTGTGCAGTACAGCCAGAGGAAACCATGCAAAGTGTGCATGACTGTTTGGCCAGCCCAAGGAGGCCGGTCAAACCATCATTCGCACTTACTGTGCACAAACCACTCCTTGTCCCTGTTACAACAGCCCCGACCCACCCTAACCTAGCACAATAGTTACGAAAAATAAAACGATAATAGCGTTGTTATTATCATTTTATTTTTCCTTTTCTGCTGCCCTGAGAGCAATTAGGCAGCACTCTTACGCCTTAGCGGAGGAGCTGCACATACCGAGCCATGAAACTATTTGGCAAGATGTATGTAAATCGTGCATCATACAACAGCATGTAAGAAAAGGTTACTCTCATCAAAATTTTAAAAATTGTATATCGTACTGAAACATTTCACTTGAGTCCACCAGATTATATATCTCTGCAATTAGATGTATTTATGAAAATATATAGTTTTAAAGTATGAATTTATAAACCTTACCGACCCTCTCATTCTTGTTAACAATGGGCCTCATTATGATTTCGGACGGACTTATGTCTGCCCGACATCGTATCGGATTGGAACCGCCCAACCATTAGGCGGTGGTTCTGACAGCACAATTAGAATGCAACCGCCCAATGGGTGGTCAAAAACAATCCATTTTCCAATGGCAGCTTGTGCAGCAGGCGATAAAGGCCTGCAGCACAACCTGCCATTGAAAAAGTGACTTTTTCAAACCATCCATGCGGTGCCTGCCACACATTCCATTATAATACGGAAGTCAGAAGGAAACAAATTATATCAGGCAGAAAACCTCCAACAAGCTAGCGGATGGCTTTCCGTCTGATATCGTAATCGGGCACAATGTCATCAGTGAATTAAAAGCAAGCCAGTTGTCTTGTGTGCCCTATATGACAGCTTTTACAACAGTACAGTCTGACACTGTGATCCAGTCACTCGATAATTTTCAACTATGGGGTCATTACGATGTCGGGCAGAACGCCTGCTCCCAACAGCTGGAATCTCCTCGACCGTGTCGGAGACCATCCGACCGACACAGTGGGCTTACATTCCGACCACCGGATTACGATGATTGCGGTCAGTACGTAAACCACGCGGTCATTCCGAATCGGTTCCAACCGACTCTCAAATTACTCCTGTCGGTCCGAACCCCCTTCGTACACCCCTATGGACAGCGTTTCTGCCCTCGGGATTACGATGTCGATTACAACAGCCTTTCTGTGTCTGCCTGCCCGACACAAAAAGACTGTCCAAAAGTGACTTTGGGGGGACCTGGCAGGGCCCCGCTAACCTCAGCAGCCTAAGGTTGATGGCCGAGGGGGCACTTAAGGGACTCCCCTGTAAAACGCTGCACTGTGTGGCAGGCACCGTGGGGTGCCTGTGACAGGGTGCAAGGTTTTCTGCACACACCCCATTTTCCCGTAGGAGCCTGTGTTGCGGATGGTTGTCAGGAGGAACACCAGCTCCCATAGGGAACAATGGGACTTCGACCTTAAGTCGGTTTGTGTCGGGCGGAGGCTTTCCGCCCAACATTTCCCGACATCGTAATGAGCCCCTTAATATTGATCGCCAACATCAATGTGAGTCAGTCTCCTCCTCTAATCCCTGGGCTCCATACCTCCTACCTCAGATACCCACAAATCAATAATCTAGGGCACATAATTCATAGGGAAACTGACAGGACACAACCCTTTTTCAGGGTGAAAAAGCAGAAAAAATGCAACTTCTAACACACATGGAATTTCTATGCAAAGGTAGGGGTGAACAACCTTTAGCGAATGAGAAAGGAACCCTATGCATGATAGTGTGTCATTGCAGACACTGTCAACAGATTAATAGCATCATTTGTTATTAGAAGAGCAGGGATATGTTATTGTATTTTTTATAAGAAGGGAAGATAATGAATTTCACTGATGCATTTTTGCAAGATTACAAAACATGCCAGCAACAACCAGAAACATGTTTTATGGCACCCCTCAAAGACCATCAAGAACATATGTCACAAATTCTGAGCTTTACTAATGAGGGTGAATTTTTTTTAGACTGGCGCCACTCCTTTGGTGCCTGGGTCTAATTTATATCCCAGTCCCTTACTGCTAGCACGTTAACCTTTTAACAGATAAGCTACAGCTGCTCTAAACAAAGGGCTTAATGTACAATATTTCCATTTGCAAAAAGTGGTGCCAAATTATGTACTGACTTTGAATTGAAAGGAATTCTGAGAACTGACCTATGTAATAATAGTAAAAAGGTGTTATTTCGGCCTTAAGGTAAAAAAAGTAGAGGATAAAACAGAACACAGAGGGGCCCATTAGGATAGCGGACGGATTGCCCCCGCCGGGCCGGCGGTAGCTACCGCCGGCCCGGTGGGGCAATCCGTCCGCCATCCTCAACAAAATGACCCCCCGCCACATTAGGATGGCTGGGGGGCGCGCGACGGACGGAAAGTCTGTCCGTCGCATTTCCGCCAGTCGCGAAGTGGACCGGCGGAAAAAGTGCTTTCCTATGGTGGCGGTGTCTGCGAGACACCGCCAACCATATTGCGGTCCTATGCCTTTCCACGGCCGCATTGCCGCCGTGGAAAGGCATACGGTCTTTGCTTTGGGGGCCCGTTGCGGGCCGTCAGGGTGAAGGGGGGGTGGGGGGATGCACATGGGGGATACCTATGGTACCCCCCTGTGTTTCAAAGTAAGACATGGCAGGCACCGCGCGGTGCCTGTCATTTTGTGCTTTGATACGCACAACATGCATTTTTAGCATTGCGGCGGGCGGTGCTGCAATGTTAAAAATGCAGGATGCACCCACCACTGTGGCGGGTGCATCCTAATTCCACGCACGTGACCCCCGCCCTTATGGTGGGCGGTCCCTTCCCACGACAGGATGGCGGGCGGACAAAGTCCACCCGTCATCCTAATGGGCCCCAGAGTTAGCAGCAGTCAAATGGTATCACATTAAATAGGAGTCGCAAATTACAGAATAAAGTTCAATAAGGAGAAAGAACAAACATTTGAGTCAAGTGCATAGTGGCATATCATCATGGACCTAAGCATACACAGTTGAGTTAAGCAAACTCCAGCGTGGGAGCACAAAGGTGAAAAAACAGATGCAAGCACCCCAGTTTATGCAGACATTAGATAAACAAGATAAGGCTAAATAAAATTATTAGAGGGTTACACACCCTGGGACCGATACATGGTGTCTAAATGGGTTATGTGCTCAAGTAAGAAAGGCAAGAGAGGAGGACAACAACCTCAATTCTGGGTCCGCTATGTGTTCCTACTATTGGTTGTATCTAAAAGCTTCAGCAATGCTTGAAAAAAATAACCAAACACCGATTAAGGCCGCTATGGATAGAAAATCTAGGTTCTCTCCAGGCCAAGCGGGCAATCTACTAATGAATAGGTGAGAAATAGGACTTAAAATTAATAAGAACAAAAAAAGAAGTGACAGGAAGAAGAAGAAAACCTACATGCACTGACCAATCCTTTTTGGATCAATTATGTTTCATAGATGTGAATACAGAATCAGCAAGATAGCTGTCATTACATATATACTGACAGAGATGCGGAGATCAAATATAACCCAGGGGTTTAGGATACAGTCATGAGATCTATTGAAAAACGTCTAGATCATATGAACCAAACCGCAAGAAGATATGTGCTGATGGGGAATATGATGATCCTTGAAGGACCGGTTGTAAGAATCCTGAGACCCACCAGGAGTCTATCGATACCCAGAGTGAGACACAAGGGGTGATTCCATTTGCATCGAAAGTGATGATAGAATGGGCAAAAAAATATGAAGTAATCAATATCCTCACATTTGAGCCCACATAGTTTGCAATCTATTATTGAAGAGGGGTATAGTATCTGGATGCTTGTAAAAAAAACAAAGGCAAACTGGCAAAGAAGAATTGAATATGTAAGCTTTTCGCCATAGGAGGGGCAATTTCATTGAGGTAACCGTAGAATTTGGGGACAGGTTTGGGAGACAAGAATTGAAGTAGCAGGCAACCTTAATTGGTTGATTGGTGCCACTTAGCCACTAAGAAATTCCAAAGACCTGTCTTTAAGATGATCTTGGAGTTGGCAGTGATGCATTCAGGGGACATAAAAATACAGCAAATCTTTCATACCAATCCTTAAGGTGAATGAACCACTTAATCTTATTGCCAATATCTAGGCTACTAATTGTGAGGATGTTCCTTCTATACGGATTGTTTCCTGATTGTACCAGAGTCTGATCCACTAAAGAAGAGGTCTTAAGGAAACAAGATGAGCTATGCCTTTGTGGGCAGAATCAATAATAATAAGTAAAGTAGGGGCAGGCTGTGGTAGTTTAAGAAAATACTTAAGAAGCTTAAGCTCTTTCGATCTTAGCAATTTGGACTTTGAGTGTCCCCATGCGCCATAAAGTGCTGCAGTTGGGCTTTTGGTTCTGTAGAACTTCAGTGCTGGGGAGGTTGCCTGGAGTTGAGAGGTTTTATGCATTTTTAAAATAACAGCCGAGGTGTGCAGAATAATCAGGCTGCTTCTAAGAATCTGGGGCAACCATGAAAGGGAGCTAGAGATCCTTACCTCAAGGTAGTCAAAGGTGGAAACCGACATCAAGGGAGTTTGGCTGAGGGTGAGCAGGTACCTAAGATTTCTATGAGGTCTGAAGGTCATAAGCTTGGTCTTCAGAGTGTTAATTTCCAAACCTCTTGACATGCTGCAATCATCGAACTGGGGGGCCGATTAGGATGGCAGACGGATCGCCACCGCCATGCAGGCGGTGGCAATTCGTCCGCCATCCGTGCCCGTCTACCCACCATATTACAATGGTGGGGGGACCGCGGCAGACGGAAACACCGTTCGCCGCTTTTCCGCCCCGGTAGCCTTGTTGGAGTCTTCACCGCCAGCCATAATAGGATGGCCTCATGCAGATGCCTTTCCGTGGCGGCATTACGCCACGGAAAGGCATGCGGTCTTTACTTTGGGGGCCCTCTGCGGGCCCCCATGGTGAAGGCGAGAGGGGGGTGGACATGGGGGTACCTCCCTGCATTTGCAAACAACAAAGCGGCAGGCACCGTGCGGTGCCTGACGCTTTGTGTATGCAAATGCATGCCTGCATTTTTGACATTGCGGCGGGCGGTGCTTTCAGCACCGTCCACCGCAATGTTAAAAATGCATGATGCACCCGCCAGTGTGGCGGGTGCATCATAACTGGCATGGCGGGACCCCCGCCCACGTGGCGGACGGTCCCATTTTCCACTGGGATGGGGGACGGGCAAAGTCCGTCCGCCATCCAAATCGGCCCCTTGGTTAGAAGAAGTTGGAGGCCCGATAGAGTTCTAGACAGAAGGAAGGTATTCTCCACAAAAAGGATTGCAGGGAACTTAATTACGCTTAGCTTTGGGAAATCTGCCCTTCCCGCATTGACGTAGTTGACGACCCTGTTGATGGATAAAGAGAATAGAGTGAGTGCCAGGACCCACCCCTGTTGCACTCCCATGCTAATGGGAATAGGATCTGTCAATTCGCCCTCAGGGCCCCATCTTACTCTCAGAAAGTTTGCTTGGTGAAGTCTGATGCCAATATTTAAGATATCAGAGGGGACTCCCAAATCACAGAGGACCTCCCAAAGAGTACACCTGGAGATCAGATTGAACTCAGCCCTAAGGTCAACAAAAGCCATGTACAGATGGTCATTGGATAAGATGGTATATTTCCAAACAATGTGAAGAAAATGGTAGCACATGTTCTAAGGTGCTGATCTTGCACGAAATCCAGCTTGAAAAGGGGACAGAATATTAGCTTCCTCCAACAGCTCCTGTAGTTTTATGAGGAGCTGAAAGCAAAAGATTTTTGAGATTATCAAGAAGGCTTATTGGGCTGTAGGTTTTTTGGTTCGCTTCTGTCTCCCCCTTTAGGAATATGGAGTTAATATGAGCCCCGGTCCAAGCTGAAGGAAGGTCAGCCCCTTTAAGAATTTAATTTGATAAGGAGTTGATATAGGGAGCCTAAATATCGACCTCCGATTTAAATAGGTCACTTGGAATGGCATCAGGATCAGAGGCCTCCCCTTGTTGTAAATTATTAATTGACAGTTTTGTAATTGATAGAGAAAATGACAGGTCTTTACAGGCAAAAGGAGTAACCTGTAAAGAAACAAAAGAAGAATGATCATAAAGGGGATTAGCATAAAGGATTGAAAAGCGTTCTGCCCATATTGCTGATGGTACGACATAATCGCTCTGGATGGTAGCACCAACATAATCATGAGCCAAAATCCACCAGAACAACTCCTTTTGCTTACACCGGGCAGCTTCAAGCAAGTCCTATGATACTGTCTCATCCCATTTACATTGTTTAGCTTTGAGGATCTTCTTGTAGGATTGGCAAGTGGCATGGACCGCAACTGCTATGATCTTTAATCTTCCTTAAAAGGTACGTCTTAGCCCCACCGCAGTCTTGAACATACCAAGGAGACAATTTAGATGGTTTATTCTGGCGGGATTTGGATGGCTGAAAATAAAGAAGAACGACTAACTCGAGTCACTTTGTTAGGGCAAGAAAGAAAGTCATCATTAGCGCACTTGGTCATGAAAAGAGTATAGATTTCGGCCAAAAGATTAGAGTTGTTTGCAATAGTGGGCCATTTAACGGCCCTTCTGTTGTTAGTAACAATTAGTAAAGGTGAAGACGGAGCTAAAGGGAGTGAAAGGTCACAAAGGAAGTCACCACTAAGTATTAGTTCTACGGCATTGTGGTCACTGTCAATTCTCTAGGCATGACCTTGAAATCACTATGGTCCTTATTACAAGTTTGGCGGTGCGGGAGTGGGACTGCCCCGCTCCCACACTACCAAACCCATGTAGGACCTGCCTGCCAGATCAGGAGTTTTCTCCTGGCTGGTGGTGGTTCTTTGGCGTTCCCAGGGTGGTGCCTATGAAATAGGCACCTCAATGGGGGCATCAAAGGCAGTACCTGCACGGTATGAACTGCTGCAGTCCATGCCGTACAGGTACTGGTGTGCATGTAAACAGGGGGGCATCTGTTGTGCTCCCCTGTGTACATCCACATGGCATGAGCACAAGGGGACCCTGTAGTGCCTCCTTTGTTTCCTCACAGCCACACTTTTCATGACGGTTGCACCACCATGAAAAGTGTGGCAGTGAGGAAACTTGTAATATGCTTGGTTGACCTCAGTGGCCCCACCAAGCATACAAGCATATTACTGCCTTAAGACCACCGTGCCACCACCAGAGATCTCTGGTCCTGATAGGGCTGTCAGAAGACTACCACCTAAGCGCCCCGTGAGTCTTGCGGTCAATGGACTGCCAGACTCGTAATAAGCCTCTAAGATTTTTCCAGAGTGCACCTATGTACTAATAGGTCGGTTAAAAAAATTCTGAATCATAGTGTGTTGAAATCCGACCTACTTCATCAATATTCACAAGGTAGGTTGAAAATTGTGACTTGTTATGGTTGGATGGCGTCAAAGACATAGTTGTCTGCTGACCACCATATCTGTGATCGCATTTTAAATAAAGCCGACTTTTTTTTCTAAATACAGCCTGTTTTCCTTATAGGAAATGGGGCTAAGTTTTAAAAGAAAAGGTTTTACGTTTGTTTGAGTGTTGGACTGTGGTACCTTAGATTATTGTCTACTCCCCTATCAACTGTCTCACCGCCATCCTAAGCAACTTTCCTTCCCACCACATTAGGATGGCGGGCGGGTTGTTGGTGGTCGGAAAGACCGACTGCCACACATCATGCGGTGGAGGGCCTTGGGTTCCCTGCAATAGTGGCAGTGCCTACCAGGCACCGCCATAGGGATTATGATGCCCCTTTCATACCGCCTGTTCATGGCGGTTAACCTATGGTGCCCCCCTACATATCCCTGCACCATGTGGCAGGCAGGGCATGGTGTCTGCCACTTAGTGCAGGGATGTGTACAGTGTCCCTTTTTTGCATTGTGACAGGTGCTGCAGCCAAGAGCACCCACTGTAATGCAAAATATAGGCATTGTGACAGCCTTGGTGGCTATCTCATCGTAATGCCTACCACAGGACCGTCGACAGCCTGTTGGCCAGTCCCGTCTGTGATAGGGTGGCGGGGGGACGGACAAAAGTCTGACCTCCATTCTAATCAGGCCCTCAACTTTTATATTGTAAATTAATATTTTGAAAAATTAAAATGCAAGGTGTTGGGTATTGGGTATTTGTGTGTGTAGTGTTTAAAATATACATTTGTCAAAATTGTGGTAATTTTGAGCGTTTTAATTTTGTTTGATATTTTGTAAGTTACATATTTTACATTAATGTATATTTTTAAAGCATTTGAATGTATTAAATATTAATATAATATATAATAAGTTTGTGTGATTTTAAGTGTGGGTTGTTGGGCTATTAAGTGGTTTCTATAGCGGTGTAGGGTCTATAGTATTTCTTAAAGTATTTTTTTTAATATAATAGTTTTATCTTTTAAACATTTTAAAACTTGAATGAATAGAATACATTATTTTATTTTAAAAATCTATATTTTAAAATAATGTGTACAAATGTAATTATAAATTTTTTAATTGTAGAATTTAACTATTAATTGAGTGCTATTCTGTTTTTTAAATTGTTTGTGATGATTGTTTATATTATGTTTTTAGTTTAATAATATTGTACATTTAGATAGAATTCCTTATGTATCTTTATTTTAATTTTTAAAATATTTTATAAAATATCTTTAATCATATATATATATTTTTTTTTAATAACATCTGAAATTTAATGAAAGTTTTGAGTACATTGTTTATCAAATTAAGAAAAAAAATTGTACTTTTTTTGTCTAATAATACCATTTTTCTTTTATTTTTATTATATTATATTTATAATATTTAAATATTTAGTAATTATAATTAATGGTCGTAAATATATTTTATATAGGAAGAAACCTTTGTAGCAGTTTTATTTTTTCAGGTCTGCTGCTTTGTTTTTTTCAGGGCTTCTTGTCTTCTGGATTCTGCTTCAGTTTCTATTATTTTTGTTGGTATTTTAGTAGCCTTGCAGTTTCAAGATAATAAAAAAGAAGTATATATTAGTTATTTTATTAATTGGTAAAATTAATTAAAAAAAATAGGAGTTAGATGTTCTGGGCTACATGTATCAAGCTATTTAGCTTTTGTGAACGCTAAAAAGGCATTTTACATGTATCAACCCCCATTTTGCGATTCGGTAACTTGCTACCGAATCGCAAAATGGGTTTGCGATTCACTATTAGGAAGGGGCGTGTTTAGGGCATCCCTTCCAAATACCGAATCGCATCAGTATGTAGGAATGTTTTGTGACCGAAATGTGGTTGCAAAACATTTGCATTTTACCACCTACTTCAAGTAGGTGGTAACCCATTCGCAAATGGGAAGGGGTCCACAAGGGACCCTATCCCCTCTGTGAATGTTTGTTACAATTTTTTTTAAGAGCAGGCGGTGGTCCCCCTAGGAATCCCTATATGAAACTCTTCGAGTTTCATACATTGTAAATTGCCATTACTTAATTGCGATTCTCAGGAATTCGTAATTAGGTCATCGCAATTTATAAGTTTGATACATGTAGTCCTTAGTTTTTAAAGTTATTTTTTATTTTGTTCTATATTTAAATCACATGTATGTAAAATTAATTTACAAGTTAAATAAATGTTGTCAACTTTTCCTGTACTTTACCACACGAAAACTCCACAGTTGAGATGTAGATCTCTGTAAGTTGATTGAACTTTTTAATAAAAAAATTAAAATAGATTTTATGTTAAATATTAATGTAGATACATTTGATATATATTTTTTAATATAGAATCAACAAAAAAAAGGCCACAACACTATGAACCTAATTTAGAATTAAGGGCCTCATTATGATGTTGGTAGGAAAGCATTCCTTTCTGACCGACTCAGGTTCGGGGAGTCTGACCGAAAGATTACAATGGTTCTAAACACATTTCTGTCGGACTCCCATTGACTTCAATGGGAGCCTGTGTGCCGACTGACAACACAGGCTCCCCTCAAAGAAAGGGGTGGTTGCGGAAAACCTTGCACCCTGTGGCAGACACTCCATGGTGCCTGCCATACTGTGCATGGTTGTAAAGAGGGGTCCCATGGGTACCCCGCGGGCCCCAACCGGAGGCACCTGCTATGGGCTCTCAAAGCAGTTTCCAGCAGCCGTTCCGTGTCGGATATACCGAGTTGGAAAGGCTGTCCGAATTTGACATCGTAATAGGTTGGTCAGAAATGCATTCCATAGAGCTGTATAATTCGGCTCTGAATGACTCCGAGTCTCCGAATGCCGGTCGGAGCCAGTAGGACAGACCGAACGGTTACCTACCATTGTAATCGGTCAGTCGGAAATGTTTCCGAGTCGGCCGGAAACATGGGTTCCGACTAGGATTGGGAAAATCTGAATGCCGTTTGGATCCTTTCCAATCAACATCGTAATGAGGCCCAAAATCTTTAATTAATTTCAATTTAGTAAATAAATTAAAATATTTGTTTTTCTGAAGCTTAAATTGAAAATAAATTCCCACCTAAAGTAAATGTGTTTTGTACTATGCATCACTAATTATTAAAAGTGTTGTATAGAATTGATTAAATGTAAGTTAATCATATTTTAATAAATATTTATACTGCACTCATTTATAAATTTAAAAAGAGTTGCTAAAATATAATATAAATAATAAATGTTTTCATCCTTAGGTTTTTTGTAAAATTAAACACGATTTATTTACAGTTTCAATTATTTAAAAAAAATGTAATTGAACAATATTTCCTATGGGGTTTTATTTTAAGTCCCTACCTCCATTATTTTCTACAGGAGTGTGCTGCATATCAGTGGTTAGTGATATGTGGTGCTGCACTGCCTATTGTTTTTTGCAGTAGTAACTTATACAAGTTAATGTGGCTTCATCTCCCATTTCAGGGGTGGAGTCATGCAAGTCTACAATTGTGAGGGACTTTATGCTGGGATTTTGTGGATAGCTAATAGTAGTAAAGTTACTCAATACTTGAATTGCTCACAAGTGCAAGTTACCTTTGTGAATAGCCCTGTCTGTGTTTGCAAACTACACTCTTTGAAATAACAAAATGTTTTGTACATTATGCCCACTTGTTGGTAAGGGGATAGAAAAGTTACGGCATCAACTAACTCTCTGGGGTCAACTTTTGTGTCAATCTTATGACAATGTCTGCACCATCACTGTCACAAGTCATACCTAGATGGAGTTTCTTATGCTATTCGAGAGTACTTCATCTGGTCCAGGTTGATTCTTTGCATTCTGGGGATTTTACTCTTGATTTTATAATAGGATTACCAGAACTACACGTCCCATGCAAAGAAAAGCCTGGACTAGATCGGGTACCCACGCCTGAACCAGAAAAGCTTAAAAGCTCTGCAAAAGATACATGTTTTGAAAAAATAACTACAGTAGCTAAAACACTTGGATTTCTGAGGGAACAGCAGTAAATCTTGGCACAAGTTACTCAGGTTTCTCCAATTCGCCTCCATTTGGCGAAGGCTAATCATATTGTCTGCCCTTGTGCACAAGTGTCCTCACAATCTAGGACTGGTGTCAAGCTCATGAAATTTTCAAGCCTCTCCCACATGTGCTCACTGTCCCTTCCTCTTTGTGCAACAAGTGCACAGATTCTGTGGAGGCTCTGTTACATGTTCAGCTATATCCTGCCTGGAGGAGAACAACTGATACTTCTTTGTGGATCACAGGCTGCAACCTCTGAGAAGTTTACATTGTGAGAGCAAACTAAGGGGCTATGGCAACTTTTTTGACTGTTGATCCAACCCCAGAGATGTGTTCAAATCCCATCTTCTCCACTTCATGACTTTGTGTGGTCTTGGTACAATCATTAGATTCCTCTACACCTCTGTTCCTTTATAGGACAACACTAATAGAACTTAGGAATAGGTCAACTTTGGTGCTGAAATTAGATATTATGTTAGCTTCAAGACTGGACCACTGTATCGGACAGTCCACTTCATCTACAATTCCTCTTAAGTTGAACAAATAAACAGTACATGCTCTTGCACCCAATCCAGATTTTCCTCTGCTTCAAATATATTGCATGGGCCCTAAAAGGCCCTAAACATGGCCCACTACCTAAATGAAAGAGCAACAGGGGGCACAAGTCTATAGTAGGAAAATATTCCTCCTCTCCAAACTCTAAACCTCATATCCAGAAAGATGTCTCAAAAGCCCTTGGGCATTACTCGTTCTCAAGCATGGAAACACTTAGAAACCCTTCTCCGCTGGCATTACTCATCAAGAATGAAAACACTTAGGAACACTTCCCCACTTTCATGGGAGATGTTGGGCCTCTTACATACATTGTGCTCTTTCTGGCCTTCTGAAACAGTCTACCTGGCCATAATGCAACCCAACAGACTCTGCATTATTCATGAGGTGCGGCAGCATATCTGAATACACTGGCCAAATGCCATTGAGAAGATGGGTATGATGCAGCCTGCCCCCCTATTAAAGATACAAATAACCCTCAAGAACTTCTTTCCAAATACTGGGTTCCAGCGACTGTTGATATTCCTAATCTTCTTTATTCAGTAGATTGTTCATTTGCTAAAGCCATAGTTTCATCATCTCTGACTTCATCAGGGCTCTTCACAATGAAAACATATACCAAATTGTACAGTTTGAAACAACACTGAGGTATGAGTCCATACAAGGCCACTGCTGTGATCCTGTGTCACTGGGACAGATAATGAAAGTGCAGGTCCAATATGCACATCCACCACTGAAGCAGAAGTCATATCTATCTGAGCAGGTAAAGCGGGACCTAAGCCTGAAAGGCTGAAGAGCTGAAGTGCCAGTATAGAAATGACTTCTCGTGAAAACACTAAGGCCATCATTGCAATGGCAGATGGACCGCCACTAACAGGCGGTCGGTGGTGGTCCACACGTCATCTAGGACATTGGTTCGACGCTGCATTACAATTAGGGGTAGGCAGTGAAATTCACTCCGCTAGCGGGATTTGTGGAGTTTTTTATCTCCGCACCCCACTGGGAGCGCAGAGTTCGGAAAAAAAATCTGACTCTGCTGTGTGGCGGAGTTTGCCCCTTCCGCCCACGCATAATTATCATGTTGTTCTCGAGAAGAGAAAGCAAGGCCAATGGTCATTGGACAGCCCAAATAGCCAGCAGCAACGAATGATTGGAAAAACTGTCCATGTTACTGCAGACCTCCTCCATGGTCCCTCATATCTGATGTATATGTTTACTCATACAGCTACAGTTTTAAACTCAAAATTAGTTAGATTTTTTTGTAACTGGGCGCTAAATTTTCCACCACCCCCCTTTAATCCTATTTTGAAGCGAATGAGCAGCATAGCTACCAGAAATCAACAGAAAACCCACCAATCTCTCATTGAAAATGCATATTGAGACATCACTTGCAGCACAGTTTCATTATGGGATGAAATTTAATGTAAATTAGACATTTATTTTACAATACAGTGAGTGTATTCATTGTCATACCGGGGTCTTCTGAATATTTTTTACAGCATAAAATGGCTGCCACAATGATGCTAGTTGCTGGGATGCCACTTCTCTACTGCTAACACCAGACAAACTCGAAATAATTTCTCATCAGATGCACAAATCATGTCCACTGTAAACCACTAATAAGGACTTGATTGCGAGTTTGGTGGTCCATTGGACTCATGGTGGAGTGGCGGCCGGGGACCGATGCACCAGTGGTCCAACCACTGTATTACAATTACTGCGGTTGGACCTCCATAGCACTGCTGTTACTGCCAGGAATCTGCGATCCCTGGCAGTGATGTGGCGGTGTGAAGCCGCAATATGCTTGACAGGGCCTCTGCGGCCCCACCAAGCATATTTCGAGTGTCCTCACTGCCAGTGATCTCATTGCAGTGTTCACACCATGAACCTGCTAGCGGTGAGGAAACTAAGGGGGCCCTACAGTGCATCAGGCCATGGGGATGCATGCCATGTGCCCCCCTGTCTGCATGCACGCCGGAATGCATGCCCAGTTCCTGAACGGCATGGATTTAACACTCCATGCCATGCAGGAACTTGTTTTGACGTTCCCATACAGTGCCTTTTTCAAAGGCATGCCGTGGGAATTCCAAAGGACCGCCCATCAGACAACGAGGAAACTCGTAATCTGGCGGGTGGCTGGAGTTCAAGTTTGGCGGTGTAGAAGCAGGGTGGTGGCGTACCGCCCTGCTCCTGCACCGCCAAACTCGTAATCCGGCACTTAGTCTGCCCACCAGCTGTTTTTGTTTCACTGCACTAAATACGTGTTTTGTTAATAGGCTGGAATAGGTCCATGAATGCCCTCTTAGTTGTATGGGTATGTTTTCCTTCCCACATCTCCTATCATATTTGTTTAAGTGTCAGGGCTTCCCCTAAATATACATGTCAGTGCAAGTTTCTTTTGGTGTATATTTATGTATGAGTATGTCTGTCCCCCACACGTACCAATATCACTGCCAATATTTGCTGACCTTCCTCTGATGTTGCAAAGCTATACTAGAAGTAGCTAAACAGTGCATTAAAATGATGTGCTTCTCTTGTCTTTATAGTTTATCTGAGCGCTTCTACATCTTCCTTGAGGATGTTTTCCTTGTCTCTGTAATGATTTCCAGGCAGGTTCCGCAGGAGCGCCAAGGATCCGAAGAATAATCCACAGCCTTCCCCTACGGCCTCCCGACTCTATCAAACACTAGAGTACAGAGAGGCTCGCTAGGGGAAAACAGGGAGACAAAACAAGGAAAGTTGGGGAAAGAATATAAACCTGGCTGTAATCTTCTGCGTCAAAGGGCATACACACGGCCAGGACTTCTGGTGGATGTGGGAGCTGAAAATAAAATACAAACTTCTAACCACTGATAACATACACATAGATGTGTAACAAAATGTAGTACATGAGTATTACATACCAAATATGTTTTAAGCTTTGCTGTGGAACAAATGTGTAGTGGTAGCAGGGTTCAGCTCGAGCTAAGGTAAGAGAACAAATAAACAATAGTGACTACATATGTTTACAGTAGACTTGTATAAACCTGTTCAGGATTACAGAGCCCTTACTTGATAACCTGTAGAAGGCTCATAAATGAACATCTATGTCGAAGTGGATTGGCCCAGACTCGAAAGAAACACACTTGTATAACCGACTGTCTAAGACACAAAAACAGATCTATTAGTACAAAGTGTAGGAATATGTCAATAACATAAATATAGCGCACAGCGCTGTTACCGTGATTCTGGGTGGTGCGGAAGACTTCTGCGCCCTTCACGAGTCCACGCAAGTGCCCCCAAACACTCACTTTAGAGAGGGCCAGGAACACCGGAAGTGATGGTGAATGATCACGGCCAAAAGGCAACAGAACGGGAAGCAAAAGGGATGAAGGGAAACCCACCGGATGGCAGAGACCAGGCCCGGCCACCGGGTGGAGGAATGATGGTAAACAAAACTAAATACCTAATGAATGATTCCTGCTGAGCGGCGGAAAGCAAGCCCGGCCGCCTGGTGAAGCAGGTAAGGGATGGGACTACAAGCGGGATATGTAGCCCGGCCGGACGGCGGAGTACAAACCCGGCCGTCGGGCGGAGCCGATGGGAAATGGGGAAGTCAGAAAAGATGCCCGGCTGGACGGCGGAGCACAAACCCGGCTGTCGGGCGGAGCAGGAAGGTAATGGGAAACTTCTGACTTGCGGCCCGGCCGGACGGCGGAGCACAAACCCGCCCGTCGGGCGGAGCAGAATTGACAAACAACAAAGTTCCGTGAGGTCTAAGAGACGGAACAACAGGAGGATCAAGGAAAAAGCCTCAGAGAGGTAGGACGGCGAAGGACCCGTCCTCACAATGACCAAACGGACGTCAGGCAAAACGGGAAACAAGACGGAACTGCAACCACGGGAGTTTGACGCAAGAACGTAAAGCGTCGTTCCAAGGGCTCTGGAAGCTTTTGTAGGGATTTCTCTTAAAGGGACAGCACATTGGGGATCTCGGGGCATGACAGTCTCTTCCCCCACCATCAACATTCTTCTGTGTTTTCCATCATCAAGGTTTAGGGATCAAGCTTGCCTATGCTAAAGCATAAAAGACTAATATTCCAAGAGTACATTGTAGTGTTTTCTTGAAAATGGCATGCTTTTTGGGACATAACAATGTAAGTATCCAAAATGTACAAAGTGTATTTTATAGCAAAGTGTGCATTTTCCAGAACTAACTGATGTTTTTCATGGTGCCAGAGAACACGTATTGCTATTGCTTTTATCTCATTACATAGAGGCATTTCATCATTGATATTGATTAAGATTTTTTTTATGACATTATGATTGCTGTGGTTTGAGGCCTGGGGCAGTAAGATTGTAGTTGTTGGTCTGATCTATGAGCCTTTTGTTGTTGTCTATAACTCTGGTTCCTCTCTATGGGGCTGTTTACGATGGCGGTGAACCTGCCACTGACAGGCTGTCAGTAGCAAGTTCACCGCTATCGTGAGGCTATTTCCCACCCGCCATATTATAATGGCGGGCGGGACTGTGGCAGTCAGAAAATCTGACCGCCACGCATCCGATGGGCTCTTTGAGCCTGCCGGTGCTGCGGTGGCCTCCCAATCCCTGATATGGCGGCGGTGTCTACCAGGCACCTCCATAGCGATTACGATGGTCCATCCCCGCCAGCCTTTCATGGTGCTTCACCCATCATGGAAAGGCTGGCAGGGATGGATAGTGGGGGTCCATAGTGGGGCCCCCTTGACCCCAGGCCCTTTAACTGAAATTTTTGAATCTTAAATTAAAATAAGATTAATGCCTAGTTCCTGGTTACATTTCTAGGTCATTCCAATCCAAGTGTTTAAATCCAAATGAGTCATATTCGTCAATCTTTTTTTTTAAGTTTAAAAAGCTTTATTGAATCAAATAAGCCAAGTAAAACATCAATACAGAAACACAATCACTAATGGAAAAAGAAAAGGAAAAATGGGAAAATACAATATGAATGTGTAATATAAAAACAAGAACCCCAAAAGGGGAAATAAAAAAATATATACGGAGGGAAAATGCTTTTTTTTAACTTTAATGGAAGTAGGTGAGGAGAGAAGAGAGGGAAGAAGAAAGGAAAATGAAAGATTGAAAGAGAGGCTAGAAGAAAGGGGAACAGAAAGTAGGAATATAGAGAGAAAGATAGAGAAAAAAGGTGAGGCATATCAGGGTAGGCGTCTGGAAAGAAAATTAGTTAAGGGTAACCATAACAAATCTCTTTTAATTAAAAGAGAGGTAGTCGTAGCATGTGCACGATCAAGTCTGTGGTGATGACACAATAAGTTCCACCAGGCAGTAGGAGAGATCTTTGAGGTATCTTTCCAGTTTGAAGTAATAATCTGCAAAGAAATGGCAATAAACAAATCTATAAAATTACTAACATTGTGTGAAACATTCCAAATAGGGGAGGAACCACCTAGAAAAATGTGAACAATATCGAAGATATGATTGGAATTTAAAATCTCATTCAGTTTGCACCAAATATGCTGCCAAAGAGAGGCAACCAAGGGACATTGAAAAAACATATGAAACAAAGTGCCATCAGGATAAGAACATGACCAACAATGGCTAGAGTCTAGGACTTTGAACTTAAAAAGGTCATGTGGGGTAAGAAAAAGTCTGTTATAAAAGAAATAAAGAGTCTGAGTGGTGCTAGCTGAACGGAAAACAGTGTGAATTTTAGACCAGATGGATTCCCAAATTGGAAAGGAAAAATCCTATGATAGATCCTTTTCCCATGCAAGTTCAGGTTTGGATTTGGGGCCGTCAGGAATAGAACGGGAGAGGATCTTAGAAATGGCAGCCGCTTTGTGTGGGGAGGTAAAAGCTAAAGGAGTGGAATCAGGTGGGACAATATCTGATAGGGTAGCGTGGAATGAGGAGAGGGTAGATAGGGCTATTTTGAAATCAGGAAACTGGGTAGAATGTGTATTGGATATTTGGAACGTGGAGCAAATGGTAGGGAAATCCAATAAGGAACCATCAATAAAGAGATCATCTAAATACAAAATGCCTTTGTCAATCCATTCCTTCCAGAAGAGAGCCTTGTTGTTGATCTTCAGAGAATGATTGTACCATAACGGGATAAGAGAGTGTAAGTGCGCTTGAGAAAAAGAGGAGCGAAACAAAGAAAGGGAAAGTGCTCTAAAGAGCTTAAAAATGGGAGAAAGAAATCGTTTAGGGGGCTGAGATAAATGGATAACAGCAAGAAAAGGAAAAGGCAAAAGCTGAGCTTGCTCTAAAGCACTCCATGCAGTGGGACGGGGGGAGACGAGTCAGCAAGGAAAGGCCAGATTTGCTTCAAAGTAAAGGAAGAATGAAAACGGACAAGATTAGGAAAATTTACACCACCAAAATGTTTTGGTTGTTGAAGGCGAGATATGGATATCCTGGATTTACGGTTATTCCAGAGGAAACGAATAAGAATACGATTAATCTGAGTAAAAAAATAGGCAGGAAGAGAAATAGGTAACATAGACAGGTAAAAATTGATGATAGGGAGAAGCATCATTTTGACAGTTGCCAGTCGACCCCACCAAGAAAGGAACAAGGGGGACCAACGCTCTATTAGGGCAGAAAGCTTGGAGAGAATATCTTTGTGATTCATTTTAACAGTATCTTTAACAGATGAAGGATATAGGACACCCAAACATTTAATACTGGTAGGATTCCATGCAAAACCGGAACCATGAAACATATAAGCAAGACAAAACTTGTTAAGAGGTAAGACTTCAGATTTATCAATATTCAACTTATAACCAGAGACTGAGGAATATTCAGTAAGTAAAGACAAAAAACCCCGGTAAGGAGGTAGCAGGCTTGGAAATATAAAGTAAAATATCATCAGCATATGCCGTGAATTTGATATCCAATGATTTGTAGACAAAGCCAGAATAGGAAGTGGAAAGACGAATTTTCTCAAGGAAAGGTTCTAATGCTAAGATGAAAAGGAGGGGAGATAGGGGGCAACCTTGTCTGGTGCCTCTATGTAGAGGAAAATAAGATGACTGAGCACCATTAACCCAAATAGATGTAGAGGGAGACGAATATAATAATTGAATAAGTTTGATGATATGCGGACTAAAACCATGCCAGCAAAGGGCACCAAACATCAAATCCCAGTTAACCCTATCAAAAGCTTTCTCAGCATCGAGGGTGATAACAGCGAGAGGAGTGGTCATTTTGGAAGCGAGGTGAATAATGTTAAAAAGAGCTCTGGAATTATCCGTGATAGATCTGCCCTTAACGAAGCCTGACTGATAAATATTGACGAGGTCTGGAACAAAAGAAGATAAACGGGAAGCTAAAATTTTGGCATACATTTTACAATCGGTGTTGATTAAGGAAATGGGCCGATAATTTTTACAAAGGGAAGGATCTTTATCTTTTTTGGGGAGTAAACAAAGCATGGTTTGGGTGAAAGAGTCTTTAGATTCGCCAGCAGAAAGAAAAGAAGATATCAAAGAAGATAGGTGAGGTATCAGATGATTTTTGAACTGAAAATAAAAACGAACAGTAAAGCCGTCAGGACCGGGCGATTTGTCTTTGGGTAAAAGAGTAATTGCTTGTAGTATCTCTTTCTCAGAAATCGGGACATCCAGAGAAGAGAAATCAATATTAGCAGAAGAGGATTTGGGTATATTGAGAAAATAGGAATCTAATTGAGAAGGAGTCGGGGTAGATTCAGGAGTGTATAAAGAGGAGTAATACTGTACGAAACAATCAAGAATCTTATCATCCGTGCAGTGGCGAGTCCCAGAGGCGTCAGATATAACAGCTATTTTGGATTTCTGTTTTTTAATTTTAAGGTAATTTGCAAGAGACCTGCCCGCTTTATTGCGCCCGCCATACATCTTGGAATTCAATTTTAAGAGATGGTTGCAAGCAGAGTCGCAAGAGAATTTATTAAATTGGAGTTTAGCTTTGATAAGGGAAGAAAGAGCTTCAGGAGAATTGGATGTATAAAAAAGGTGTTCTAAATCTTTAATTTGTTTTAGAGTAAGAGAGGATTTGGAAAGGGCCAATTTCTTTTTGCGCGAAACAAAATCAATAATAAAGCCTCTGGCCGAAGCTTTAAAAGCATCCCAAACAAAATGGAATTGAGAAGTGGACTTAAGATTGGTACGAAAGAAATCATCCATAAAAATAGTGAATTGATTGACAAACTGAGGGTCCAAAAGAAGAGAATTATTAAAGCGCCAACGGCGAGAACTGGGAGTAGGTGAGGGTAAATCAATGTCAAGGATAACAGGGGCATGATCAGAAATAAGAACAGAGCCAATTTCAACATTTGTCATGAATTGAAAAGTGTGTTGGGTGAGAAAGATATAATCAATCCGGGAGGGAGAAGCATGGACAGAGGAAAAAAATGAAAATTCCAATGTATCAGGGTGAGAAAGGCACCAGGAGTCAAGTAAACCTCTAGAGGAAATTGCTCGGTAAAAGGACTTTTGCATTTTATTAGGAATATATCTGGTCTAAGATTTACGATCCAAAAAAGGGTCCATTAGCTGATTACAATCACTTCCAACAAATAAATCAACATTAGTATGAGAGGAGAGGAGCGTGGAGAAGTCAGTCCAAAAAGTAGGGTCAACACCATTTGGACCGTAAACATTACAGAAGGATAAATCAGTATCATCAACTTTTACATCTAAGGACAACAGTCTACATCAGAGTCAGAAAACTCATTTTTTAACTGAATTGACAACGATTTATGAAACAAAATAAGAACACCATTCTTATTATGAACTGACGGTGAACAGAAAACATCACCCACCCATTGTTTACACAAAGAGGAAAGATCTTTTTGGGAGAGGTGGGTTTCTTGCAACAAAGCAACTTGGCATTTCAATCTGGCTAGATGGGATAAAACCCGTTGCTTTTTAATCGGGTTACGAAGACCTTTAACGTTCCAAGAAATAACACGAAGACCATTCATTTAAAAATATAAAAAAAGAAAGATAAGCAGAAAGGTAGAATAAACTGAGGAGAGAGAAGATAAACAAGAGCAGGAAAGAGAATGTCTAGAATGGAGAAGGAAGGAAAAGAATCTGAAAGGAGAGAGAGAAGCCAAAAGAGAGATAATAAGTCAGTACCCCAGTGTATGAAGAGAGAACAGATAAAAAAGAGTGAGAGAGAAAAGAGAAGCAGAAGTACACGAAAAATGCAATGAAAAAAGAGAAAGAAAAGGAAAGAGGGACTTTAGAGGAAAAGAGGAGTGGGAGATTACAGCTCCCCTGAGAAAGAGATAAGAGAGAAGGATGGCAAAAGAACCAAAGGGTCTCAGCCATACAGAACAGCTAACGTGAAGATCAGTAGAGTGAGAGCAGGAGCAGCAGGAGAAGACGACCGCACACAAAAAAAAATTACAACGTCAAATGCATGGTCACAAAAACTTGAAATATAAGAATAAAAAGGAAGATACATATGAAATGAGAGACCAAACATGACGCTAATATACAAATGAAGGAGACTTACCAAACAGTAGTGAAGGGAAGGCAGCGAACTGGGGCGACTAAATTGAACAACAGCACAGTACAGTGGGGAAATCAAGGAACCGAAACACTTGAAAAGGAGACCTAGAAAACAAGGTAACAAAACACAGGAATATTACAAGGAGGAACAAGAAGACGTGAAATTTAAAAAGAAAACAAGACACAAAGTAAAGTGAACAAAAACATTGAGAGGTTAAGAGTTGCTGTGTTCCATGGAGTCATACTTGTGAGAGTGGATACATTTGAGAAGATCAGCCGGATCATCGAAGCTGAATGTTCGTTCCTTGTATGTGACTTTGAAAAAGCAGGGATGGATAAGGCTATATCTTGCGTTCATGGCTCGAAGAGTAGGTCATAAGTCCAAGAATTCCTTGCGACGTGCAGTAGTCTGCTTCGAAACATCCTAAGAGAAAAAGAGTTTGTGACCCAACCATAATAATTGTTTGTGCTGTTTAGCTGAGTGTAGAATAGTCATGAGGTCGGAGTAAAGAAGAAAAGAAGCGATGATGCCTCTTGGCTTTGAGGAAGAAGAAGAATTCTTGGGGCCAAGACGGTGCGCCCTTTGAATGTTCACATCCACATGCTTAGGCAGACCAACAATAGGTAGGACTTGTGACTTCAAAAATTGGGTGAGATCTGACCTCATAAATGCGCAAATTATTGCGCCTGTTTTGATTCTCCGAATCCTCTGAGGTTTTCTTGAGCATTTCAACATCCTTAGTGAGGCTATGCACCTTGGCGGCAACATCTTGAGCATCACTAATTTTTTGTTCGACATCTGATACTCTCTTGTCCAGAGTAGACCGTTTTTCATCCAACCTCTGTAGGGTGGTAGTAGTATCCGCCATAAAGGGACGAATGAGACGAAGCTTCTCTATAATATCCTCAAGAGTAACAGGAAATGGAGATTTAGAGGGAGAAGTGGGTCTTTCTTGAGGCATTTACCAGTGGAAGCCGGATCTTTGCGTGTAGCAGAAGCTGCGTGGGAGGCTTTTGAGTTATGTGCTTGTTCCATCGTTACAATGCTGAAGGGACCAGCGCAATATGAGAGATAAGGGAACTCTGCTAGATGCGCGAACTGGGAAATCACAGAACAAGCCACATCAGTGAGGCAAAAAAGAAAAAAAAACACCTTAAAAGAGAATGAAGTACACCAGGAGGCATGAAATAGCGTAAAGATGATGCCACAGAGAGATGGGTCACAGATTTAATCCTGAAGCCAGTGACCGTCACTAGAAAAGAAAGTCTGAGGTAAAAAAACGGTTGCAGGAAATAGCCATGGACAAAAAGAGAAAAAATGCCTCATAAAAGCAGTAATAAATGAAGAAACTGTGGGTTGGAAGCCAAATCCAAGGAGCAGAAACGATTATAAAGAAAGTTTCACCAAAAACAAGTAAAAAAGAAAAAACAAAATGGCAGCTGTTTTCGAGGAGACATTATTTTTGCCGTTTTCTACAGCAGAAAATGCATCGTGCAGTCCACAAACATACCCAGCAGCAGGGGGGTAGTTCCAACACCGAAAACAGCCGTTTCCGTCCAGAAACATGAGCTGGAAACGGGTCCTTCGTCGCAAAAGCGCCGCCGAAATCGCAGAGCTCAGGGGGGACGGCCATCTTGTCCGCCGCATCGTGCGCTCTCTTATATTCGTCAATCTTTGAAATAATATTGCTTTCTTATTAAGGACTGTGACAATGTGAACGGTCAAACGCCAGTGAGTGTTAGATTAAAACCAAAAGGACAAAGTATGCCTTTGAAATCTGCATTTAATCTTCGATTGGGTAACTATACAGCCCTGAAGAAGTTGTGGGTCATTACCCTTACAATGAAATACGTGTTGGTCGGACCCTGTGCTGTTCTCTGGAATAAAGTATAAGAACACTTACAAAAAGATCAGACTCGCTTTGATTTTCGACATTGATGAACTTTCAAATCACATGAATGCGTGTGCACAGGATTTGACTTTATCTCCATGCACCATGTGGCAGGCACCACATGGTGCCTATCACGTAGTGCAGGGAAATGTGAAATGTGACGTTTTTACATTGCGGTGGGTGTTGCTGCTAGCAGCACCCGCCGCAATGTAATATATGGGGAGTGTGACGGCTGTGGTAGCGGTCGCATTGTAATCAGCATTGTGGGACCACCGCCTTGTAGGCAGGCGGTCCCACCTCCTGATACAATGGCGGACGGACTGCAGTCCGTCCGCAATCGTAATCATGCCATATCATCTGAGTTTGAGAGTTCTGTATAACTTTTCACTTTTCCACCCAGTATTTTCCAGGTAGTTTGACAACGTAAAAATTGACGTGTGATATTCTACTTTGACAGAGACGAGTAGAAAAGTTTAAGAAAATGCACTGTAGAAGCAAAAGAAGAGGCAAGATACATTTAAAAGTGAAATTGCTCATGAAAGATTTTTAAACTGCCTCTAAAACCAATGGATGTTTTGCCATGTCTTTGTGAAACTATAACAATAAAAAAATTGTTTCCACAGTTTTCAAAAGTTGTATTGTGAATGTTGTACCCAAACACAGCTGACAAGGATTAGACCTGCACTATTTTATGCACCCTCACTTCATAAACTATGGCTTGGTGCCAATTTGTCCAGAAAGTGTGCTGTAAAATGCACTATTTGACCACATATGCATGCAATGTTCTTAGATGGAGAACCCCTACCCTCAATGAATAATGGTAGCTCATTTAATTTGCTCTCTTCTTATGTGAAAATTGTACCAGGTATTCATGTCATACCACTGTCAAGCTTTAACAGCCTCCACTGTTCATGGGTGCTCTTAAAGTTGCCTGTTTTGAAAGTTCAACAGCCGTGACGGATCATGGTACCCCTTGAAGACATCTTGCCCCGCCCGCCACATAAACCTTTCTCTGCCACTGGGTAAGACAAGTTTGCTTTATCAAAGCTCATTTAATTTTTGAAGTTATCCTTGAGTGTTTAAGCTATGTCTTCAGATTACAGTGGTTCAATGGCAATGTTACCTTTTCTTAACACCAGTTGGAATGGAATCTCCCTGAGGTGTGCATTAAACTATACATGTTCTATTTATACCCTGTATTTTTCTATTAAACTTATATGCGATGTTAGTTTTTTGTATCCAGTGAAATTCTATTGGTTTCAGTTCACAAAGGATTCGCTGCATAAAATCTTCCAATAATATTACATGTGCTTAGTGTAGATGGTCTACTTGTTTATATTGAACCCCTTCGGCGCTGCGCAAATTCTCCTGCTGTGCAGGAGAATTAATGAGCGGGCGGGGTTTGGACGGCCCCCGGCCGTTCTATGCACACAACCACCGTGACGTCGGACGGCCAGGGGCTGTCCTGAGCACCGAAGTGGTTAAAAGGGTGAACAACCTTTACAATGCAACTTTTACAACGCACTACCATTACAACAAAACTTTTACAACACAACATCCATTACATCGCATGCCATTACAAAGCAACCATTACAACGCATGACACTACAACGCATACCACTACAACGCATGTCATTACAACGCATACCATTACAACGCATACCATTACAACGCATAACATTACAACGCAAAGTACCCTTACACTATCCAACACTTACCCTGCTGTTGCACCCCCTGGAGTTAGAATAGTAATTTTTAACCCTACACTATCCAACTCTTACCCTACTGTTGCACCCCCCTGGAGTTAGAATAGTAATTTTTACCCCTACACTATCCAACACTTACCCTACTGTTGCACCCCCCTGGAGTTAGAATAGTAATGTTTGCCCCTACACTATCCAATACTTACCATTCATGAAATGTAATGTTATGCATTGTAATGGTATGCGTTGTAAAGGTAGTATACGTTGTAATGGAATGCGTTGTAAAGGTCGTTTTTAAAAATTCGTTGTAATGGCATGCGTTGTATTGGATTGTGTTGTAATGGATGTTGGGTTGTAAAAAATGCGTTGTAAAGGTATGCGTTGTAATGTCATACATCCGGTTAAAAGTGCCCTCCGTTCCAGACCTATGCCACCTCCGCACCCACTCTCCCGGGTAGGATTATAAAGAAACCACAGTAAAACTGTCCATTCATATATCTTCACTTGCAGTGGCAGCCCTGGGTGTTTCGGTAGCCCACCACCACACTTATGAAGCTTATTATCTCTTTCCAAAAGATTTGCAGTTTAGCACAGGACCACCAGATGTTTATGACCTCTCTCTTCTGCCAATTCCCCTCCAACACATACCGTCAGTGTTATCATACATGTATTTCAATGTCAATAGAGCAACATGCCAGTTTGTCATAGGTTTGTACATTTAATCTCTATTCTGAACAGGGCTTTAGGGTAGTGCGACTGGTGGGGCCGCATTGGGCGCTAATCTGTGGAGGGGGCACTGACCTCAAGGGGGGGGACGTTGTGTTTGTGATAACTTATGATTGGAGAGATGAGGAGCACTTTTGCCTGGTGGTAGTGAGAGAATCCAAGGAGATGGTCATGGGGTGTGTGAGCGCCAAAAATGATTGTCGCACCTGGCGCCATCAGCACTAAAGCTAGCCCTGATTCTGAGCACGATTGCACAGAAAGGGGCTATCAGTCCAAAGCTGCAATGTTATTTATATTGCCAGCATACGGTCCCTATGTTTAGGAGTGATGTGTCTTCTTATTTGTTTTTCTTTTTGTGGTATATGATTGCAATAAAAGTAAAACTAAAAGATGTGCCTCGCATGAGCACGCCAAGGCAGTGCTCTTGGCTTAGCCAGTGGTCGGTCTGCCTTGCATGAGAGCCACAACAAACTCACTATTGCATTGCCAAAACGATTGGCATTTCCAAAGTGCTTGCTAATCTTAGAAATTGTCTCAGAGCTTAGTTTTATCAGAAGAGCACCACGCGCATGAGTGGCAGAGCAAGCAATATACCACGTTCCAACCAGGCCTGGGGCCAAAGTCAACTATTCCTTTCGCAAAGAGTGCAGGAGGCAGAGCAGAAAGCACAATTCATCAACCGGGCAGACATTGGAAGGTAAACAGATGACTCCACCCGCCATCTTGGCAAGGAAACCATTTACACAATACGAGTTGGACTGACTTTATTGCCATAAGCCTACTCTCCGGGCACTGTGTAAACATCGCGTGTATTCCATAAATATAGAATTACAGCCAGAATAAGGGGGCCCGTGGCAGAGTCATGCGTTAAAAATGCCCTCTCTTCACATCTGGCCTACTAGATAAACTAGCCATTGTTGCTACTAATTTGGCCAGCTGTTTTGCTGACTTAGATCCAACTGCTCTCTTCTTGCAGGAACAATGTGAACGCTTCAGAGCGAAAACCAAGAGCTTGCAATTTTTTTGTGTGGCTAGAATTTTAGTATTTTGCCCTCATCCTTACTTTTAAAGTAACGTCTATGACTGGAAAGACGTATGATTTTGGACTCTAAAGTAGCATTAAGGTTCCCATTTTTAATTCTATCTAACCTTCATTCAGCAGCCTTTTACGAGTCTGCACATTGGCTGTTTGGCCACTTAACCCATTCATTTGACTTCCTCTTCCTTAATTATTGGCAGGGCCACTGAATTATGCAATTCAAAGGCCTTGGTGTTTTCGCCATCATTATGGATTTGCCGCATTTGCCAATTAATCCATCATCTGCTGCACGATTTGTGGACTACAAGCAATAAAATGTTTCTGAATGAAACTGCTCAACAGTTATTTTTCATAAGTGCCACATTTGCTGCTACCTTTTTGCAAGGTTAACTGCTCACCTTTCAGTTGGCAAAATGACAAGATAGTAAAATAATACTGCCACAGATGCATACAATTGTTAACACCTAATTTTCTCATTTGTCACCATTTAATTTAATTCACTTAACACATATATTGTTCCTTGATTTCCAGATAATTTAATTGGTCTTTTTCAGCTCTCCTTCACAAATAGAAATGCGAAATTCCTAGGAGACGTGATTGCCATCAAGGATGGTTGCACCCGACATTCAGGAAATTGTAAATGCAAGACATGCATTGGAAATGTGTAAAGTCTGCAACAGTGCAATGTCTTGCTCTTGGCAGGGCTTGGTCTTCCGTGCATCAGGCTTACCAAATAGCAATGGCAATATACAAAATTGAAATTTGGGGCAGGACTAACCATGAACAGAATCTTTATTAAAAAAAAATGAGAACAGGACAGCAAAATATCACATTATCCGGTAAAAGAAAAGGAAACAGGAAAGTGAGGAGCTAGTAATTTGATCGACTTGAGGAAGAAACAGTGGGTTATACAAACATTTTTACATAGCTTCAGGGCTACAAAATGGAAACTAAGGGCCAGATGTAGGTAATTCATATTTACCGACTCTTAAATACCGAATTTTACCGATTCGGTATTTAAGAGTCGGTAAATATGAAGGGGGGAGATGTAGGTATTACTGATTCTGTAAATAACGAATCGTTAAGATTCGGTATTTACCGAATCTGTAAATACCGAATCGGTATTGCCCATAGGAATCAATGGGCAATACCGATTCTGTAATTACAGAATCGGTAAATACCGAATCGGTATTGCCCATAGGAATCAATGGGCAATACCGATTCTGTAATTACAGAATCGGTAAATACCGAATTTGGCAAGGGTGCAGGGGGTGTCACTTTGACACCCTCTGGCACCCCAAAAATAGGCATGTGCGCCATGTGGCACACAGACATGTCCTAAGGGCATGTCTGTCTGTCACATGGCTAGGTGTGCATGCACACCTGAATTCGGTATTTTAACACCCAATTGGATTGTGTGTTAAAATACCGAATTTGTAGGGCCTTTGGGACTCAGAAGAGTCCCACCGACATCTGGAAGGTACCGAATCGGTAAAAATACCGATTCGGTATTTTACAGATTCTGTAAATGTACCGATTCGGTAAATATAAAGAATCTGTAAAATCTGGCCCCCTACATCTCAAGATGCCAAATACCGGTCGGAAACGGCCGAATTCGGCCGTTTCCGACCGGTATTTGCCACCTACATCGGGCCCTAAGAGCCTTATGTAGGAAGGTCAGGTGACAAGGTAGGTGCAGTTGTGTGCACAGTGACTGCTTTGCAAACTGACTTTAGTTCTGGGCAAAGACTGATTTGCAGCAACTCAGTTGCAGTACAAAACCACCATTCACAAGGAGTGAAACATTCCTACCTCCTTTATAATCATAAGTGATTGGCATTGCCAAAGCTTGTTTATAAAGCATTGTTAAAAAGGGTAAAGGAAGAAAACATTTCAAAATACTGCAGGAAAAGCAAACACGTATCTTAAAATGTATTCAAATTGTACAGTGAATTCAATTGTTTCGATCTTTATAAATGGCGTGGTTTATTTTTCAAATACTGTTCACTCAAGAAACTCTCAACCGAATACAAAAATAAGAAAGACGTTTTAATCAAAACGCTTACCAAGGCCTAATTTACTTTATACTGGACTCTGTACTAAATCATGCTCCAGCCAATTGGTCCTCTTCAGTTGCCCTAGTAGCAGATTTATGGGTTACCACTTACAGTTTACCATTTACAGTTAAGCATATCTCATCTATTTCATCAATTAACCTTTTGACATCTATAACTTGAACGCAGGTCCCTTTAAATCCGGATTGCCACACTCTGGAATACCTTCTATCCCTTTCTGAGAACAAAACCAAAGTATCTATGCTCAGAAACTGTTAATGCTTATGTTGTACTGAATATTCTCCTAAATCCTGGGTAGTTAATGAGAAATATTCGACAAGAGAATCACACCTCTGATGCAACTCACCTCTAACTACCTTTGACTTTTTCAGATCTCTGTCTCACAGATGATAACGTGATGCGCGGCTCTCCCCAAAACACCAAATAAGAAAATAATAATAATAAATGACTGTCTCATGCTGTAGCTGAGCTTGCAACCCAGCCACTGTCATTTCCTATTGTTGGTTCTGCTACCTTTGGTGTGTCAAGTGCCTAAAGGGAGTAGATGTGTTATTTTACTGGCGTGCAGCCCTATTTGTGGCATTGCAACTCCAGTGGTACATTGCAGTACCAAGCACAGATATTGTCCACAATGGAGGAAGAGTACAGTAGTGTAGCTGAGACCAAGAATAATGTAAGATGTAGTACAGATGTAAAGCCATTCCATACTTCGGAACAATATCAGTAACATACACTAATATTAATAAACAATCCAGAAAGGTAAATATGACTCACTACAAGTTTATTCAATGTAACTGAGGCGATAGGTACGAAGGAACTTACCATAGGTCCCAGTCACTAAGACAGTCACTTGTACTTGCCTAGTGTCCTTGTGCACCACACCGTTTTCATCATCAGAGCTGGTTCGCCTACAATCTTTTCTTTTCTCTTTATCCTTGTATTCTATCTTCGCAGAGCCACCGCCGGAGGAAGATCCTTCTCCTACCTGGCGGCCAAGACATGGAACTCCCTCCCCATCCACCTACGGATGACCCAGGACCATCTCTCCTTCAGGAAGCAACTCAAGACCTGGCTTTTCGAGCAGTAACAGACCCCTCCCTCCCAGCGCCTTGAGACCCTCCCGGGTGAGTAGCGTGCTATATAAATCGTTTGATTGATTGAATGATTGATTGCGACCTCCGAGGCTTTCTCAGCATAGTCTGCTCCTTCACTCACTTAGCCTCTGTACTGCTACGTCTTAGGGTGCAGTGCTTAATTTGTGCCGGTAGTTTCCTATTTATAAGGCGGTACTATAACATTCCTACACATGGGCAGTGGTGGTGCGCATCATTTTTCAAAAATAAATGCAAGCAGCTGAGCAGCTGTAATTTTCCCAAGTTATCTCCTGAGCTGCTCACACTTTCAGCCATTCCTCACTACGCCTGCACCTTGTCTGAGCCTACCGTGGATAATTACAGCTAGGGGGTAGCTCGTGGCTGAGCTGGATGGAGGCTGGCCTGGAAACTGCAGCTAGGATGGTCTAGGCCCTTAATAAATGTAACTAGTAAAGCTAAGTGCTGACTTTACTCTTTCCTCTCTGCTCGCCCCCTAGTACCGTTAAAAGTTTTCTAGGTGTTGTCAGAACTTAGCGCCTCTTTCATGCTCCTTGTACCCGTAATGGAATATTAGACTGAGGTCTAGCTGTGTTTCCCCAGCTAAGCTGGCACTAGTACCAGGCCCGCATTGCCCCTCTCCCATCAGAAGCTGATATCCCCACCTGATGCTGAGTGGTAAATAGTTGTGGACGGGAAGGAAGAAGGGAAAGACTGGAAAAGAGGGACAAAGGAAGGAAGCAGGAGTGAAAAAAACCTGCAAAAGTGAAATAAAGGGGAAGGGAGTGGCGGGTGGTAGATGTATCAAATGTCAACCCTGCATTCGGCAGAGCTGGTAAAAAGATGAAGCATGAAGCCCTGGCACTGGTTTATTTACATATTTAGTACTGGAGGGGTGGTTGCCATGAGAGTCTCTACCGGCTGTTGAAACTCTCCCATCATTAAATCTTTGATTTGAGCTCTCAAGGGTAACTGTCTATGGTATGGGCCCATGTGGTCACATTCCCTGATGACTGAACACTTACCAGATATAATATGAGATCTCAGAAGCATGTCCTTTCCAAAAGTGTGTCCCACAGAGCTTTTATTCAATGCAGTTGGGTCAGTTATTGACGTGGATATCCATAATAGAACATCTCTTTCCCACTCTTAAGGTGTCTTTGAGCAGCTCGAGGGTTTGCACAGGCCTGAAAACAACAGTCGTCTCTGCCAAATCCCTTGATAGGCAGCTGCGCCTATGACCGACTGCTCTTGACGTCCTCCTTTTCTTTGGAATGACTCTATGGACTATCGGACCATCTCTGAGGATGAAGGCCTACTTGGGCCTCAGAGTGTAAGTCTCACGATAGGGATCATCCGCCACACTGTGAGTTTAGGGGCCTCGTGAGGTCAGAAAATGCGTTGACAAGGAGAGCAACCAGAACTAACCTCGCTGTCCTTTCCTTTTCACCATGAAGATGTGATCTACCCTGCTGGTACTAAAGTGGGATTTAATAATTTGGCTTCCAACCTAGGACATTAACGCAGGGGACAGCAGGGCCACCAACTGCAGCCCGTGCCGGTAAGAGCAGTGGGGTGGTGGGGCTGGGTGAGGGTGGTGGGGTTTCGACAGATGAAGAGGAGAGAAAATTAACTCAATATTTAATTTCCCCTCATGGTCATCTGTCGAATCCCCTCTAACCCGGCCCCACCGCTCTTACCTGCACGGGAGACACCTGAGGGCCACTTCATCTGGTGGCTGCATACATCGCTCTACCAGGGCTGAAGGTGGGTCTCACAGGCATGTCTAGGGCTGAAATGTTAACAAGGTGCATGGGCTGACCACCAGAGGCCCCTCAACCTGCCCCAAGAAAAGGAGAAGGTCCAAGTCCTAATACCCATGACAACTCTATGGACGGTTAGTCTTCTAAGGCTTGTGGAACATGATTTCCTACCCCGTGAAACTGTCCAGAAGCAGAACTGCCTGTTGAGGTACCGACCCCTGTTGTTATAGCCCCTTGATCACACCTTGCCTCTGTTCACCTCAGCCCTGGGAGGAGGAGTGGGTTGGGAGTGCAGGGAGTGGTGAATACTGTAGATTTGCCCTAAAATGCAGCAATTGTACAGAGACCTAAAGAGCCAAGCAGAAGCAAGCTCCTTCCTTCAGCATGTGTAGAGAAGACCCAGACAAACAGCAACTGCCCCATGCACTCGGCCTCCCCGTGTCCCGTCCCGCCATGGGAAAGGTCATGTCCCTTCCCGCCATGCGAAAGGTCTGTGGGGAGAGAGGCTCGCGTAATGTCTCATATCCAGCAACACTACAGCTGGGTGGATCTGGTTTCCTCTGAAGCTGTAAGCCACCAGATCAGGAGATGGCATGGCCGAACGAGAAGGACGATGGACCCGGTGGTGTAGTAAGGGTGCCATGGGCCATAATGCAAGCATGGAAGTGCCCCACCCTCTTTCACATTTGGTAGTAAAATACAGTTTATTTGGAGTCCAATTACCTCACCTCAGAGCCCAGTGTCGTGGTGCCACTGCACCTTCTGCACTATGGCTATCTAAAGCCATGGAGGGGATCAACAAGAGGTCATAGCCCCCAACCACCACTCCCGTCTCCCCCAACTACTGGGGTCACATCTTCATGTCTGGAGACCAATACAGAGGGCTCCATTCCAGAACTAACTTAAGACAAAATCCTAAACTTACTACCATTTTGGTATTCACAGAAGACACTTATTCATTTTGGTATTCACAGAAGGCACTTACTCATTGATGAATAAGTGCCTTCTGTGAATACCAAAATAAGTAACTTACTAGTTTTTAGTAACTTACTCATTTTGGTATTCACAGAAGGCACTTACTAATTGATGAGTAAGTGCCTTCTGTGAATACCAAAATGAGTAAGTGCCTTCTGTGAATACCGAAATGGTACTAAGTTTAGGATTTTGTCTTAAGTTAGTTCTGTGAATCGGGCCCCTAATTCGCAGAAGAAGTTCTTACATATTATTGAGAATCCTGGGAAAGGGCAGTTTTTAAGAAGTGAAAGTGTTCAAGATTCACAAGTTTCCAGTTGGGACCGTCTGACGAGTGGGACTCACCACCAATCTGTGCAAATCAACATTATACAGCAGAAAAAATCCATTCGCCCCGTGATTAATTGAAAGCTCGTAAACTTCTCCTCCTGATTGGCGACGGTTTAGTCGCTGGAACTCTTCCAGACCACTGGGCAGATCCACTGTAATTGCTAACGGGAAGGACACGGTCTATTTTTAATCCTGGAATGGGCTTGAAGGAGTTGATACCACTGCGGTTCGCCTTAAGTATAGGGATTGTTGGTCGCAGTTTAGTACTTGGAGCGAGCTCGCCTCAGGTTTCAACTCGTTAGCCCAGGTGGCCTGGCTTTGCCTTTTTGATGCTCTAACTGCGGCACTCCGTAAATATAGATTTCTGCTTCACAGCTTAGTATTTGGATAAAAAACTCGCTTTCTTATTAAGGGTTTAGCACCACAGGTGGGGCGGATTTACTTTCCTTTTCACTGCGGTAGCTTTCCGAATGAGGAGGACTTCCTTTTGCAATTTTATTTAAAGGATTCATATTTTTTTCCATAAGTGAGCTGCATGCTCTTATCTTCTTGAATTCAGTTGTGTGTTCAGGGTTTGCGAATCTGACGTTTCACAACAAACATCACTGAGCACCCTGCTGAAAAAGATAGCCTGACAAGAAGAACGGGTTGAGGTCGAATGGTCTGATGACTGAGCGATATTGGCAATGACGTAACGCAAAATGGAGTAGGGGACTACAGAAAGTGACGAGGGCCCCTGAATCTCTCACATGTCGCAGATATCCATCGGCCTTGGGCTGAATGGGGCCTCCTCTGAAGGGTTGTGGGATCACTGTAGTGTTTGAGGTCCCCCTCTGCCGCAGGGGCTGTGGCGCCGCAGACAGGGTGACTCTCTCCGGAATCTGGGGATCACAGTTCTATCCCCGGGCCGGCGGCAGATTTGCCCAGCACCATATGACTCTGGGCAATAGCTTGCTTAATCTTCCTGACAGCCCCCAGCGCCTATAGACCCTAACGGGTGATGGTTTGCACTTTACAAATGTGGATTATTATTATAGGGGTCTGTGCTACACCCCTAAATATTGGTGTCATATGTATTTTGTGAGCATTAGGCCTGCCAGTGATAGGGCAAAGATTCAGAAAAGCCAACATTTGTGAGGTCCTTCGAATCCATACAAGGATTCGGGTCTCTGTGTGTTGTGTAAAAGAGATTGAGAATAGCTGGCAAATACATTCGAGTCTAGTCACCTGTTTTATAAAGCACATAGTTACCCGATAATGGGCTTCATGGAGCTGTCAGAACTAGCTAGAGTGAGGGTGGTTAACGTGAATTCAGGGAAATTATAGGTTTTTAGTTTCTTTCTAAAACTCATAAAATTGTCTTCCGTTCTCAGGCTAATCAGCAAAGAGTTCCAGAGCCAGCCGCGGTCCGTGCAGGAAACAGCAGTGGGGCCGTGGGGCAGATTTCGAGGGAGGATGCAGAGGGAAAGTCGCGGTTGGAAAGTTAAAGTTTAAGGACCCTTCTAGGAGGAAGTTGAAGTTGAAGTTGAAGTTGAAAGGAACTTGTTAAGCGCTCTATTACCAGGCGGTTTCTTGGCGCTGCAGAAAAAAACTCATCCAGGGGAAAGCAGAAAAGAAATTAAAAAGTATAGGCTAGTGAAAAAAGAGGGCTGTGCGGAAGTCAGAGTATCTAGAGATGGATCTAATACCAACCGGGAGAGTATTCCAAAAAAGAGGAGCGAGTGTAGAGAATCTGGATCCACCATGTTTTTTCCTACGAAATCGAGGGACATTGAGCAGGTGAAGGGAAGAGGAACAGAGACTTCTAACAGGGACATGGGCACTGATTTTTGTATTAATAAAGACAGGCGCCGTGCCAGCGAGTGACATGAAGATCAGACAACCCACCTTGAATAGAGATCGTTCCAAGATAGGAAGCCAATGAAGGGACTTAAGCAGAGGAGTGATGTGATGAGATTTTGGGAGCCGGTAGATCAAGCGAGCAGCTTGGTTCTGTATAAGCTGCAAGCGGCAGCGCTCGTATGCGGGAATGCCCACGTACAGAGCGTTGCCATAGTCTAGGCGAGTTGAAATCATTGCCAAGACGATGAGTTTAAGGGCTTCGATCGAAAAAAAACGGGAGATTTTACGAATGATTCTGAGGGATAAGAAACAAGATGAAACAACTGAACTAATCTGGGAGCGCATGGAAAGATCTTGGCTGACTTTGATACCTAGAGTCTTAACTGAAACCGAGGGGGTAGGACCTAAGACAGGGGGTCAGAAAGCAGAAGACCAAGGGTTAGAGGGGCCACCGACCAGAACCAACTCCGTCTTGTCAGGATTCAACTTTAATTGATTAAAGTTCATCCAATCATAAACAAAAGTCAAGACGGAGCGGAAATTGGAAATAGAGTCAGGGGAGGAAGAAAGGTCAAAGATAAACTGGAGGTCATGGGCATAATTAAACACCGTGACCTTCAGATCCTGTAAAGAAACAATAAGGGGGTGTATGTAAAGGTTGAAAAGAAGAGGGGACAGAGAGGAGCCTTGAGGCACCCCACAAGAAACTGAGCAAGAAAGGGCAGAAAAACCCTCAAACCGAACAGCCTGAGTGCGACCTTCCAAGAAGGAGGTAAGCCAGGCTAGGGCCGATCCCCGCACGCCAGTGCCCTTGATACGGTCGAGAAGGATGGAGTGGTCGACCGTATCGAAGGCGGTGGACAGATCGAGAAGAACGAGGGCCTGTGGTGAGTTGGCATCCGCACTTCTCCTAAGCTCATCCATCACAGAGAGCACCACAGACTCCGTGGAGTGTGAGGGTGGAAACCCTGCCTGATGGGCAGCCAAAAGGCGATTGTCCTCGATGTAAGCGGAGAGACAAGAGGTGATATGGCTCTCCATAATTTTGCTCAATAACGGAAGCAGGGAAATGGGTCTGAAGTTGGAAGGGAGACTGGGATCCGCATCTAGCTTTTTAAGAATGGGGATGACGGTAGCAGCTTTAAATAGGTCCGGTACCACACCTTGGGCAATAGAGGTGTTGAGGAGGGTAATGGGGGGATCTGGGCAACTGGAGAAGAGCTCCCTAAGAATATGAGCAGGACAAAGGTTGGCTGGGGAGCCCGACTTGACCTTCCCTAAGAGAGTGAAGAAGGTCTCCTTCGAAATTAGGGGAAAATGGTCCAAAATAGATAAGGTCGACGGAGGTAGTGGACAGAAAAAGGAGGAGGGGGGTGGGGGTATATTTCGCTTAATGGTCACTATCTTCTCGATGAAGAAGTCGTTGAGAGCATTACAAAGGTTTTGCGAGGGAACAGGCCTAAGAGTAGCTCTGTCGGAGGACTTCAAGCAAACTCTTTGGAACTTAAGAGGTTAGAGAGCCACCCCAACCGTTGATACCGTAGTACCCGAGTTACCAATCCTTGATGAGCCAGGTGCATAGGTCTGAAGTGGGGGTGGAAACCTCTGTTGTTTTCAATGAAAGGCTGTGAAGAAGTACTGCTGCCATGAAGGTGATAAGGGTCCAGTGGAAACCAAGCCTGGATTCTAGATGGAAGGAACCTGAAAGCAGACGGGACAGAGTCTGGGTCACTTCAGAGTGACCAGGGGCTCGGTAGACGAATGCCCACCGATGTCGGGTGCTTAGGTGCGAAGAAAGGAATCTTGACTCTGCAGCCAGGAGGAGCAGGAGATGTCGAGGATGACCAGGAGCTGGATGCGAGCTATACCACAAAGGATGTCGAGTGCTGAGGGGTCGGTGCCCGCCTGGAGCACCAACAAGCCTTGGCCGAAGCAACCCACACAGGAAGGTCAAACAGATTACGGTGTGGACCAGTAAGGTCCAGGGAACTCACCAAGCAATGGGAAGTCAGGGCACATCTGGAGCAACCAGGAAAGCCCAAGAACAATCAAGATGACCCTCAGGAGGACCCACAGGCGGATTGATCAGGAGTTGCTAGGGGACCTGGAGCATGATTGCAAAGCACCAGCCCGAGGAGCACTCGGTGCAAGGAGGCCGGAGTTCTTTGGTGCAAATACTGCTCATGATCAGGACAACATGGAGTCCAATACACAAGCTCTGGAATTGCCAACAAGCATATTCAACTGCAAATGGACGCAGTGCAAAGGGGTTTGGGTTATTCAGTCTCCACGAGGGATACTGGCCTCAAACTCAATGAGGGGGCAGATCGACCTCAGGGACCTTCAGAAACCTACCTCTTATGTTGCTGAAATCTTCGGAGTCCACAGGCGCTCAGGAGCAGTAGACCAGTAAGTTGCGTTAAGGTGCCTGCAAATGCAGGGGAGTGACTCCTTCACTCCAAGGGAGATTCTTCAGTTGTCTTAAGTGCACCACAGGTCCTGCAAGGAGCCTGTAGGGATCAAAGACACAAACTAAGCTTTGGACGGAAAGGGGGACGAAATTGAGCCCAGTCGAGGTCCAGCGAAGTCCAACATGTCCAGACGGTCGAAGGTCAGTGGTTTCTTCTTGTAGAATCTTGTCCACATAAAACCTAAAGTCTTACAGCCAGGTAAGCCCTTTTGTACCCATTTGAGAGGGTTGGACAGATTCAGGGGACCCTCCTAGGGGAGGGGCAGGGCTTAGGGGAGGTTATTCCCATGTCCTTTGTCCAGTTGCGCACCAGAGCAGGAGACAATGGCTCCCAGAACTGGTTTGAGCTGGACTACGCACAGGGATACCAAATGTGCCTGGAGTGAGGCTTTCAGGCACTCTCAGAGTGCATCCACCCAGTCCCAATAGACTAAACCCTGTCTGGGAGGTGGTCACACCTCCCTGCGACAGGATGCCTATTGTACTGCCTTCCTCTGCTCAATCTTGGCTCAGCAGCAAGAGGGCAGAAATATGTCTCTGGTCGGCAGCATCCATTTTGTGCTGTCCAGGTCAAGAAGACTGGCACCGGATAGACCAGTGACCCCACGAAGCTCGCTTCAGAAGGGTGGAATCATACCTACCTCACCAGTATCTTTTAGATAAGACCCTGGCCCAGGACACATGTAAAGTGTATTTTGAAAAAATCCCTGTCTTTTAATTTTGTAAAGGCAGTCATTAGCCAATTATACACTGCCTTGTCATCGGCATGTGCCATGGTATACAGCAAACTTAATGCAGTATACTATGGCACGATATATAAGAAAGGGCCAGATGTATTATTATATTCTGTTACCCTTGCATCACACATGATCTTGAATGGGCAACGCACTACTTTAGTGACATTTGCAAAGCAACACAAGGCCACCATGCTTGACCTTGTATTGCTTGGTAAATCTGGAGAAACGCATGGCAGCGCAAATCGCTGTCTTGTGTTAATCTGCACACCATAATTTACATCCGTACAACACTCCACTCTACGCTGCTCCATTTACAACATTCCACTGAATTTGCTCTCCAGGATGATGCCAAGGCTACAGGCATGGTCGGTGAGTGTTGGCCTGAGTTTGGAGGGCCACCAGGTGTCATTCCACAGGGAAGTGTTGTTTCCAAAAATCAACACTTTCGTTTTGTCTGTGATGAGCTTCAGGCAGTTGGTCTTATCCAGTCAGCAACGCTTGTCATGCAGTTGTGGAAGCTGGTCCTGGTGGCGGAGGGATCTTCTGAGAGTGAGAGAATCAGCTGGGTGTCGTCTACGTAGGATATAATGTTGAGGCCATGGGTTCTGATGATGTCAACTGGGCGTGATGTATGTGCTGTTGAACAGGGTGAAGAATGGATGAGGGATGAGCCTTGAGGGATGCCTCAGAAAAATCTCTTTGGTTCTGAAGTGAAGGGTGGTAGACAGATCTTTTGGGTACGACCTGTGAATAAGGATGCACTCCATTTGAGGGCGTCTCCCTGGATCCCACTGTGAGGGAGTCTTCTGATGAGGGAGTGGTGGGATACAGTGTTTAATGCTGCTGAAAGGTCCAGAAGGTTCATGGCAGCTGTTTCTCTGCAGTCAAGGAGGGACCTAATGTCGTCGGTGGGGGTGATCAGGGTGGTCTCGGGGCCATGGCATTTGTGCGGTTTCCAGCAGATTGTTGCTCTCTATTTATTTATTTATTTTATTTATTTCGTGTATTTATAGAGCGCAGTCCTGTCACCCAGAGGGCATCCTGGCGCTTGAACTAGAGCAGTGGCACTATTCACTTACACAGCAGTTTTAGGGAACAAAGGGTGTTTGGTGAGTTGGTGGTTGATGGCCTTCTCGAGGACTTTGCGGGAAAGGGGAGCAGAGAGATGGGTAAGTAGTTCTTGTGTTCGCTAGGGTCGGCAGAGGGTTTCTTGATGAGGGGTCTGACCTCTGCATGTTACCATTGATCAGCAAAGGTGATTGTCGTGATGGAAGTGCTGATAATGGAGATGAGTTTGCAGCTGATTTCCTTGCTTCCGAGGTTGAAGGGGTGGTTGGGGCAGGGGTCCGTGGGTGCTCCAGAGTGGATGGAGTTCATGATGGCTGTGGTGCTCTGTGTCGTGAGCGCATTCCATGTGGTGAGCGGATGGTTGTGGGTGGCATCAGTTGGTATGAGGAGGCTGTGCATCTTTTCATTTCTTTCAGGTGTTGAAATCATTTGTTGAGGGCTGACTTGAAGGTGGCTCGGTCTGTGGGATCTTTGATGAAACTCCATCATCTTGAAAGGATTGATAGGGGCAACTCTGTCAGCACAGTTGGTGATCCAGGCAGATAAGTTCTTGACAGCCTGTTCCAGATTGGTTAGAGGGTTCGGGATGGGTGGTCTTGAGGGTGTCTGTTACAGCTGCGGTGGGAGGAGCTCGGATGCTTGGTGGTGGTGCATGAGGATCCGTCGATAGTGAAATGGACAATGGCATCGTCAGTCCAGGTAAGCTCGGTGACATGGCTGTACCTGACTGGCAGTGAAGATCGGGTCAAGCATGTGTCCTGCCCTGTGTATGGGGTTGGTGACCAGTTGGGTGAGGTCGATGTTGCTCATGCTTTTCTGGAGGTTGACAGTGTTTGTGTCTTTGGAGTTGAGGTCACCAAGGAAGATTTAGTGCTTTGAGTCAATGGCAAGTGGAGCGATGAATTTGGGTATGGCGTTACAGAAGCCAGGGTGTGGTCCTCGAGGTCTGTAGGCAAGGATGTCTCTGATGGTTGTTCTTCCATCGTTTTGGAGTTGGAAGTTGAGGTGCTCCATAATAGGTGTAGTGTTTCTTTGGTGCTGGTGCAGGGGATGGTTTCTTTGTGGATGATGGCATTGCTGCCTCCGTGTTTGTTGGTGCAATCACGGTGTCTCATCTTGTAGCCAGTGGGTTGTGATATCGATGGTGGAGGAGGGGTTGAGAACCCTGAACACCGGACAATGTAGCAACAGCTGCTGCCTTGCATCTCCTCGATCAATGGAAGGACTCTACACCTGCTGCCACTGTCTCTTCACCTGCAACTCAGGACCACCCACACTCACAGAAACCATCACCATACCCACCTCACCGACCACGACCGCCTTGGTACTACTTCAGTGCACGATCATTCTGCAAACACGTCACTGAAGTCTAGGACACAATCACCAGCTTCACTCCCAGCTTCACCTTCATTACAGAGACCTGCCTCACCCCTCCCCCACCACCGATATCACCACCCACTGGCTACAAGATGCAGTTGCATATCTGTGAGTAGCAGGAAGGATAGGGTTCCTGTCTCTAGGGGCGGTCCAGTTGTTGACGGACGCAAACAGGCTTTCCTTTGCCAAGCCTTCATCATTCCGGCAGAGTGCCTGCTACACGCCCACGCTGTGGCCTCCATTGAGTAGGTCCTGGGAGGGGTTCTGGGTGGTGGGAAGCGGGAGGGGTGAACGGCCAGGGGAAAAAGGAGTGCGCTTTTAAAAACAGCACATACAATAAAGAAAATACAGCAGAGGTGAACAAATCACTAATAGGTGGCAAACAAGTAACAAATAAGGCTAATACAGGCTTTGGTGGGCAAATAACAAATAGGTTAATGCAGGAAGGAACAGTATAAAGTACAGACAGATAAAGGACAAAATGAGTGGCAGGAAAATAACTGACCAAATTTACATGCAGAAAAATAAACTACTTGGCTGTCTGCATGAAGCAGTGTATTGCCAGCAGTTATTTTACAAAACAATCTAGATGTCTCTTGATTGTTAACCACATTAATCTGTGTGTCTAAAAATTCAATACCGTTTTTACTGAGGGTTATCCTCAAATCTCAAATTGTATTCATTGATGTTGAGCAGAGAAACAAATTTGGTAGCCTAATCATGACTGCCTTGCCATATGAGAAAAAGGTCATCAATATAACATAACCAAAGCTTTACTTGGCAGCCCCCTGTTTCTGCTTAAAGAATGTATAATTGAAAGTAAAAAAATTGTTATCCAAACAAAATTGAATCACTGATATTAACATGTCAGTGTGCTGCAAAAAAGAGATAGAATGAGATTTTAAGAAAAGTCTGCAAGCCTGAAGGTCATCCACATGTTTAAACCAAGGTTATCAAGAGGAAGTTGTATTCCCAGGCTACACCACTGGTTTTATTTAGAAAGGCTTTATTATCCTGTAAGTGAGATGGTAACATCTGTACATAATGACATAAAAAATAGTCAATAGATTTTGAGGTATGTTCCAGCAATGACCCCATAGAAGACACACTAGGTTTGTCTCCCTGGCAGTTTCAAAAGATCCTTGTGGAGTTTCGGTGGAAGATACAGTATGGCTATTTTGGGAGATCTATTCAAAAGGAAGGCATACTTATCCCACTCTAAAAGACCTTTCTTGTGCCATGTTTTTAACATTTCAAAATAGAAGGTATTAGAGCTCTCGATATTTTCATTAGAAGTTTTCTCATAAGACTCATAGTTATTCAATTGTAGCATACCCTCCTGTAAGTAATCTTCTGTGTTTTGCAAAACATAATTACCCCCTTTGTCCGATTGACAAATAACCACACTGTGATCGGATTGGAATCTCTCTTTCTTGGTTAAATTATAATTTTTCCAATTTTTCTTTTTGCCCAAATTTTTCCAGTCTTTGATCATCAATGTTTCAAACTTGTCAATGGCACTTGGGGGGAGAGAGGGGTTAATAGATTATTTAGGTTTAAAATCATTAGGGCAACTGTCACCAACTTCAAAACCCATGGCTTGTGCATCAGAAAGTGTGTGATTAGGGTCATCCGCGTTTAATCGATTCCAAATAATTAAGGTATCAACGTCACCAATAGTTAGAACATTGGGGCTAGGTCGTGTAGAGGTAGTGGGAATTATGGCCGACTTAGCTTTCAGTTTATGCCATTTGTGCAGTTTCAATTTTCTCACAAAGTGAAATAGATCAATTCTACCTTGTGAATAACTAGAAGGGGTGGTTGGACAAAAAGAAAGCCCATATTGTAAAACTTTCAGTTTTATATGATTTAATGGATGTTTAGAAAGATTTACCACATTGTTGTTCTTGGTCTTCCTCATCACTTCTGACCCCTTGTTTCCAATCCCACTGGGGTTACTGCTGCTCGTGCCCCATCGGCCCCTCCTTGTTTTTTTGTAAATATTACTTTTTCTCCAATTGTTTTTCCTCTTTCTCTGCCTCTCACGCTTTGAGCCCTTCCTCTGCCCCGTCCTCGATCCTTCTGCCAGTTTTGTTGATTCCTGCTCTGATTCAGCAAACAAAATTCCTCCCCAAAATTTGTTGGGTAGGGTGAATCTTTGCCACCCACTGTCCTGCCATCCTCCGAGACAGCACTCTCGCTGGCATCACTTTCAGGAACACCCAATGCCGTGAGTTCTTCGGATGGTATTGTTCTCATTTTAATTCTTATTGAGCCATATCTGCCACTAAAGGTGACTATTCTCCCAACTTGATAGTCAATTTGGTCTCTTGGAAATGTCCTCTCCTTCGCAATGATCTCTTCCTCGTGTTTTTCAATTCTTTTTGGGTATATCTCCTAGTTTAATTTTGAATACATCCATACTTTCTTCTTTCTTAGTTTCCTCTTTTAGTTCTTCAATTGCTCTTAGGAGGACTTCACGTTTCTTCCATGCAAACTTACTCAGGAAGGACATCATGCAATTTGAACAGTCCATCAGATTAATTGCCAACTCCTTCGTTAGCTCAGGGTCGGGTTCCTCATATGAGGGAGCAATCAGAATTCTCAAGCCTCGCAGGACTCTTCCTTCTTCCAAATATTTCTCCAGAGTTATGGCCTCCCACCATTTGGATGTTTCCTTTTTCATAATCTTTTCTAGTTTCTGATACATCTGATTTAGTGCGGTAGGGAGGACCAGCCCTTCTGAGATTTGCACTGGATTACTAGCTCTGGTAAACATAGTATTGGCTCTTCGGTCTTCATCTTGCTTCTGTGTTTTCTTCCATATCAGCTTTGACTGAATATCCTTGATACAATGATTTTACCAATTGCATATAACTATCCCCACGCTCCTGAGACCAAAAATAGTCCAGATTAATCCCTTGCATGCTTCTGTCGGCCAACGGCCATCACGCGCACTACCTTCGTAGTGCTGCGCACATCTGTTGGCTGACGCGGCCCCGTCCACTCCGCTGAACCGCCGCACTGCAGCGGAATTGCCGCCGTGGTTAAGAGGTTACCTTGCCTCACTGTGCTTGGAAGCCCAAATGCCTGGGTCTCACGTTAACAGACCCAGACTTCCTGGGAGAGCTTGCGATAAACTGAAAAGTTGAACTACACAATGTAGTTGAACGGGATATGGAGGAGGGAGGGCGTGCGGCGGACACCAACAGCTCGTCTCACCTGCTCCAGTGCTGTGGTACTCCGGTGCTAGGCTCAACAGGTGCACTAATGCCAGCGCTATCCCTCCACATCCACTCTGCTACCATGAGCATGAATATCAGTTTCCTTATGTTCTCCTTGCGTTCTCCTTTTCAGACAGCAATCCCAGTATCACGTTCAACCGGCAAACAAAATCCCTTATCTCACAAGCCTCATAAAAGCCGGGACTAGTCAGCAACTCCCCATAAGGAATGCAATTTATCGAATTCCTGGGGTGGCTACAATACAGTTTTTGCTCAACATCAATGAATACATTTGGAGATTTGAGGGTAACTTCTGTAAAAACTGTATTGAATTTTTAGACATACAGATTAATGTGGTTAACCATCAAATGACATCAAGATTGTTCAGTATAAGAACTGCTGGCAATACACTGCTTCATGCAGACAGGAGCCACCCCAGGAATTTGATAAATAGCATTCCTTATGGGGAGTTCCTTCAGGCCCAGAGGAATTGCAGTTCTGACCCAAATTTTCTGGAGGAATGTGAGTGTATTGCAGCTAGATTTAATGACCGTTGTTACACAGAGATGGTCATTGAGAAAGCTTGCATCAAAGCTACCAATTTGAGCTGCGAGAGTGTACTCGCTCCTAAGATGAGGGATGCAAACTCAGACGAGAATGTTATCAGATTTATTTCCACATATAACACCACCTGGCAAGACCTGAAAAGATGTCTCACAAGACATTGGGAGATCTTAAAAACCGAGCCTACCATGATAAATGTGTTGGCAGATCATCCCAATATCTCTTATAGAAAAGGGACCTCCTAAGGGATACATTGTGTGTGAATGAAATAACAGATACTAAACAAGGGGGCTCTAACATACAAGGTTTCTATACTTGCATGTCCTGTAAGGCATGTAAATTCAGCATTAATGTCAAAAACAGTCTTCTCCCCTTTCATGAGTACTTACAGGCATATTGAGAATCATCTGACATATCTATCAGATTTTTGCATATATGTACTGACATGCTCATGTCCAAAACGCTATGTGGGTAGCACCATGTTTCCTGCAAAGAAACAGATCTTGGTGCACATGCTTGCCATCCAAAATAAAGACAAATCATATCCAGAGGCGCGCCACTTTGAGGAAGTGCACAAAAGTAATAGGAACCTTCTGCGTTTTTATGTAATTGATTGCGTTCCTCAAACCATCAGAGGGGGAGAATGGATCAATAGATTGAGACAACTGGAATCCAAATATATACTTGAATTAGACACTAGAGTACCCCAGGGTCTTAACACTGACGAAGAATTGGCCTGGTATTTGGGGTAATAATTTACATGTGTGTTCCCCTTGTAAACACACATGGATTCGTACTTTCATATTTCTATGCAGTTTTTTTAAATAATGGCATTGCAGTCTTCTGTAGTTATGTTTTTAGTATTATCACCTCTGTTTTCATTTGATATTTAAAATTCTCAATTGTAATGTTTTGTCTATAATTTTTATGTGGACTGATAGCTTTAATTACGATTATTCGTTATTCTATGTTTTCCATAGGTTCGCCTGTGAAGCTGAATATGCACAAGTACTCGTATTGAGACCATATAAGAGAATGTGTAATTTGCCACTTCTAGATATTTGTTTATCTGTGATGATGCAGAATATGTAGATTATATGGTTGAGAGACACAATCTTAAACTCCTAGTTTATCAGAAGTTAATTATATGTTTATGCACTGGCAAGGAGTGTTATTGAGGAATGTGGTATAAGAGTTGATTTGCCCACTTGGGCAGAATTGTTTCCGCTATTTACTACCACATTACGATGCCAATATGTCTCTCTAATATTGTTAAATATTTTCTTAATATTTTGAATTATCATGAACTATTTTGAATTATGTATGACATAGTCCTTGATCATGTACAGTTATGCTCTTGTGCCTGAAGAGTATCACCCTGTGACCGCAATTACTTTTGTGTTAATCTTTAAGAATTACCACAGTGGGTAGTATCATTCAGTATTTTCAGATACTGGTACAAATTTTTACTATGCACAAGGGTTGACATATTGGATGTTTTGGACTATCTCATGACCATATTGTTATAATTGATAGAAAATATTGAAAAATGATTACATTGAATTACTGCATGACAATGCCAACCTTTCCAGCTGAGGCATCATTGTGATTAATGTGTGCATTTATATCTTTTACTGGAGTATTGTAAAATATTTGCTACTACAAAATGGCTGACACTTATAATAAACTTTGCATTATTTCAATCAGTCCTCCTTCGATGTCACTGTAATCACGTTGTTCTTAATTTTGTGTTGAAATTATGCCGAAAACTTTGTTTTATTTACCCGTGATCAAGGCGTACAAGCGCCGAAACGCGCTGGGTTTTCGGCTTTGAATAAACCACCCGTGCACCTTATGGATTTGGCCTCTAATTGGTGAGTTGGAATACAGAGAGGGCATCCTCATACCCTGGCGCGCACCGTTGCTGACGAGTCCTGGCTTTTATGATGACTGTGAAATAAAGGATAAATAAATATATATATATATATAAAAATCGCCGAAACGTGTTGCTCCTGGATTGTGAAGTAAAGGACCGTTAATTGCCTATTGTTTGGGCCAAAATAAATATATAATTTTTTTTTAAAAACTGACCTGGAAATCGGAGTCACAACTTGTGTTTGTTGGACGTGTGCCACCATAGGATCGGTGTCCAGGAGGAAGAACACCCAACGGAGACATATATATATATATATATATATTACCTACTGGCGATAGCCAGTAGGTATATATAGTTAGGATTGTTTTCCATAGGGAAATCGCAACATTCTATTGGGAATAACTTTGGCGCCGGTTGAGGAATCTTCCTGAAATTTTCCTTAACTTTGCCTCGCGGCGCTCCGGTCCTTCCATGAAAGTTTGGGGGGGGATTCGTCAAGCGGGGGCCGAGATAAAAGGGGGGTCCCAAAACGTGTTTTCCCCATGTTAATTTCCATAGGGCGGTTGGACTCACTTTTAGCCCGAACGGCTGAATGGTTTTCCGCCAAACTTGGCAAAATTGTAGGGACTGGTAGCCCGATGTGCCTTTGCTATGTCTCAAGATATGTGCTCCAGTGGTTTTTACGAAAATTAACTTTGAAAAAATATATATTGGGCTACATTGGGCTATATATATGTTAGAGCCCAAATGTAGCCCAATTATAGTCCAATGTAGCCCAATGTAGCCCAATGTAGCCCAAAGATGGCCACCAGAGACAAAAAAAAACAAATGTAGCCCAAATATCAGCCAGATGTAGCCCAACTATAGCCCAATGACAAAATGCCCCAGAGTGTTCTAAAGAACAACTAGAGCGCTGACAGTCTTACTTATGACAAAAGTATGGCACACCTGAAGTCATCTTGATTGGAATAAAGTGTTAACACTTAAAACATTTAATTTGCAAAGGAACAAAATGAGGGGGTTCATTTTGCCATAGAAATTATGATTAGTGCTGAAGAAAGAAAAATTAGGGCACATTTTGAGTGACTTCTCAAATCCTCTTTTATTTCATTAAAAAAATTCTGATATGCAGTCTCCCAAGATGGCCACCAGAGACAAAAGAGCCTGTGCTTAAAAACTCTGTTAGCAAAGCAGGCATTTGAGATTTAAAAAACGTTTTAATATATAAAAACGTTATCCGCTAATAGAATTAGCATTTAAAAAACCTTGCGAATTCACTGAAAAAACCATAGGTTTTAGGCCTTATATAGTTAGGAATTAGCATTTAAAAAACCTTTGAAATTCACTGAAAAAACCATAGGTTTCAGGCCTTATATAGTTAGGAATTAGCATTTAAAAAAACCTTGCAAATTCACTGAAAAAACCATAGGTTTCAGGCCTTATATAGTTAGGAATTAGCATTTAAAAATCCTTTGAAATTCACTGAAAAAACCATAGGTTTCAGGCCTTATATAGTTAGGAATAAGCATTTAAAAAACCTTGCAAATTCACTGAAAAAACCATAGGTTTCAGGCCTTATATAGCTAGGAATTAGCATTTAAAAAAACTTTGAAATTCAATGAAAAAAACATAGGTTTCAGGAGTTATATAGTTAGGAATTAGCTTTTAAAAAACCTTTGAAATTCACTCAAAAAACTATAACTTTAAGTTAGCTGGACATTTTACTCATACAAAACCATTGAAATTGCTCCTATATAGTTAGTTGTACTAACTATATTTCGCGCACCCGCAATCCACTGCTGATGATGTCACATATTAGATCATTCATGACATGGTCAGTGACATCACTGATGACATCTCAAATGACATCACTGATGACATCACTGATGACATCATCCACGTGACAATCACATACGCCTTTTCATACACTATTACAATTTTTCATCACTCTTTGTAAAATACAGAGTATCATATTTAAATCCATTGTCACAGCAATACAAGTATCTAAAAATCCACTCAGTGATTCATAGATGTATACACACATCTAATCACTTACCTATGGATTCACTCATACATGCTGTCAATGAACAATAGAACACTATCAAAAATACTTATACATCTACACCGACATTAAACAACAGCACGCATCCTATTCACATATGAAGTCATCCTACTCACTTATGCAAACAATGGATCATACTTACATATTTACTTAGCAAAACACTTATACAAACACCACTTCTTCTATTCATTTAGATAGTAAGTCATACTTAGTGAATTATAAAATCATTATTACAAGTATACAGTTATCCATACAGTCACTCACACAATCATAGTGTCTTATGTATACTTATTTATATACAACAACTGACACATACACTGCCTTTTATTTTTCTAGTTTGTTGGACCTGTACCTTTGAGAAATATATTTGCTCATCACCACACCCATAAATATATTCACTCACCCAAACAACTGTAAGAAAATGTAGTTTTAACTTCATATATCTACTGAATCAACTATTCACACATCTTTGGACAGTCACCCCCCCCCCACCGAACCACACACACTTTCACACTCCCATACAAATACTCAGTTAACTAATCAATAACTAATATAGACTTTCACATAGCTAGTAACCAACTGTAGAATCAGTTTACACAACAACTGACAAAGTGATACAGATATTCACACAGTTTAGTCACTATCCACTATATTTAGTGAGACATTATAAATTGGTCAAGTAAACAGTCAATTACACTGCTACTAAATCCTCCATCCAAATATTTATTTATATATATCCACTTATTCTTCAATGCAAATTGCTATATATACAATGCATATTTAAATAACGAAGCAACCCACATTCACTGGATGATGTCATCAGTGATGTCATCAGTGATGTCATTTGAGATGTCATCAGTGATGTCACTGACCATGTCATGAATGATCTAATATGTGACATCATCAGCAGTGGATTGCGGGTGCGCGAAATATAGTTAGTACAACTAACTGTATAGGAGCAATTTCAATGGTTTTGTATGAGTAAAATGTCCAGCTAACTATAACACCACTAAAACTTATAGTTTTTTGAGTGAATATATATATATATATATATATATATATATATATATATATATATATATATATACATATATAGATATATATATATATTTATATATATATATAGATATTTTCCACCAAAAGAAATACTCGCACTCCACCAGAAGTATTATTATGCAGGTTTAATTATTCAGCTTTAACCAACGCGTTTCACAGCATCCGCTGCTTGATCACGGTTCCAAACATTGGTCCCTTTTCAGTTTCATCTTTTTATACCAGGTATTCACAATCGCCTGATTATGAGGCATTGTGGTCCTGGTAGTTCAATATTTACATTTTTATTTTTTAAACAAAACAAATGACGTTTTTTGCTTGCATATATTTACACATATTTACACGTACAGGTGATTTGCAAATGTAAAGTACTTAGATTAGTTCTTTGGGTAATTTGTTACTGTTCGTAAAGTTTCAGCACTGTGTTCTTTGTAAAACCCTAGAAAGATCATAGTATCCACCTCTCTGTATCTTTATTTTTATATATATGTATAGGGACTTAGTGCCCTTCTTGTATACAGATATAGGATCCATTTATTTGTCACTCTATCATGATGAGTAAGCTTTTAAACTTTCATGTATTTTCAATTTGAGGGCTTAGTGCCCTATATTTACCCAGACATTGCATATTGTTCATATCTATTTGTGTTTCTATCTTTTAGCCTTTCACAGATGTACATGAAGTTCCTCGTCTCCATTGAGGCCCCCGGGAGTCTTAGTTTTAAAGCGAATGATCATCCTCGATTCCAAACGCCGTAGCATCATCAATCTGTTTCCCCCTCTTTCCTTTATCGGAATTGTTGCCAACCCACTGTATGTCATGTCTCTCCAGTTCTTTTTTTCTTTTTCATGAGTTAGCATGTGTTTTGCCATAGCATAGCTCATATCATGGTTTTCTATGGCTCGGATGTGTTCTAAAATCCGTTTCTGGAGGGGGCAGATGGTACTTCCAATGTATCTTTGACCACAAAAGCATTGTAGCAGATAAACCACATGAGTGGTTTTGCAGTTAATTTTATTTTCTATTGAGAAAGTTTTTCCTTTTGGGTCCATTAGTTTGGTGAGATTGCGTCCAATTTGGCAGGCTTTACATTGACTGCATTTGGTGAATCCATTTCGTTTTTTCTCTAGCCAATTTTTTGATTTGCTTGTTCTTTCAAAATGACTGTTGACTAGTTTGTCAGATAGAGATGGGGCTTTCCTGTATGTTATTTGTGGGAACTTGCCAATCTCCTTCCCTATATCAGGATCCTTTTCCAAAACGTGCCAGTATTTCTGTAAAGCTTTGCGTATTTTGTGGCTTTCTTTTGAATAGGTTAATATCATTCTAATTGGCTCCCTGGTTGTGTTCTGTGTTTCTTTTCCTTTTTCTTGATCCCTTTTCGGAATTAATGTTTCGAGTCTACTTTTTTCTCTAGCTCGTTTTTCACCTTGATCAATATCACACTGTTTGTATCCTCTTCTTTTGAATCTGGTTGCAGTTTCTTTGAATTTTTTATTCATTTCTTCCTGATTGGAGCAATTTCTCCTCATTCTTATAAACTCCCCATAGGGAATGTTCTTTTTCAGAATGGCTGGATGGAAGCTTTGCCCATGTAAGACACTATTCGTGGCTGTTGCCTTTCTATGGACTGTTGTCTCCAGATGACCATTTTCAACATATACTCTGGTGTCCAGGAATATTATTTCTTTTTTGCTGATGTTATGGGTGAATGTCAACCCTTCTTCATTCTCATTTAGAACTTTTAGATATTCCAAGAATTCCTCATTTGAACCGAGATTCAAATGAGGAATTCTTGGAATATCTAAAAGTTCTAAATGAGAATGAAGAAGGGTTGACATTCACCCATAACATCAGCAAAAAAGAAATAATATTCCTGGACACCAGAGTATATGTTGAAAATGGTCATCTGGAGACAACAGTCCATAGAAAGGCAACAGCCACGAATAGTGTCTTACATGGGCAAAGCTTCCATCCAGCCATTCTGAAAAAGAACATTCCCTATGGGGAGTTTATAAGAATGAGGAGAAATTGCTCCAATCAGGAAGAAATGAATAAAAAATTCAAAGAAACTGCAACCAGATTCAAAAGAAGAGGATACAAACAGTGTGATATTGATCAAGGTGAAAAACGAGCTAGAGAAAAAAGTAGACTCGAAACATTAATTCCGAAAAGGGATCAAGAAAAAGGAAAAGAAACACAGAACACAACCAGGGAGCCAATTAGAATGATATTAACCTATTCAAAAGAAAGCCACAAAATACGCAAAGCTTTACAGAAATACTGGCACGTTTTGGAAAAGGATCTTGATATAGGGAAGGAGATTGGCAAGTTCCCACAAATAACATACAGGAAAGCCCCATCTCTATCTGACAAACTAGTCAACAGTCATTTTGAAAGAACAAGCAAATCAAAAAATTGGCTAGAGAAAAAACGAAATGGATTCACCAAATGCAGTCAATGTAAAGCCTGCCAAATTGGACGCAATCTCACCAAACTAATGGACCCAAAAGGAAAAACTTTCTCAATAGAAAATAAAATTAACTGCAAAACCACTCATGTGGTTTATCTGCTACAATGCTTTTGTGGTCAAAGATACATTGGAAGTACCATCTGCCCCCTCCAGAAACGGATTTTAGAACACATCCGAGCCATAGAAAACCATGATATGAGCTATGCTATGGCAAAACACATGCTAACTCATGAAAAAGAAAAAAAGAACTGGAGAGACATGACATACAGTGGGTTGGCAACAATTCCGATAAAGGAAAGAGGGGGAAACAGATTGATGATGCTACGGCGTTTGGAATCGAGGCTGATCATTCGCTTTAAAACTAAGACTCCCGGGGGCCTCAATGGAGACGAGGAACTTCATGTACATCTGTGAAAGGCTAAAAGATAGAAACACAAATAGATATGAACAATATGCAATGTCTGGGTAAATATAGGGCACTAAGCCCTCAAATTGAAAATACATGAAAGTTTAAAAGCTTACTCATCATGATAGAGTGACAAATAAATGGATCCTATATCTGTATACAAGAAGGGCACTAAGTCCCTATACATATATATAAAAATAAAGATACAGAGAGGTGGATACTATGATCTTTCTAGTGTTTTACAAAGAACACAGTGCTGAAACTTTACGAACAGTAACAAATTACCCAAAGAACTAATCTAAGTACTTTACATTTGCAAATCACCTGTACGTGTAAATATGTGTAAATATATGCAAGCAAAAAACGTCATTTGTTTTGTTTAAAAAAATAAAAATGTAAATATTAAACTACCAGGACCACAATGCCTCATAATCAGGCGATTGTGAATACCTGGTATAAAAAGATGAAACTGAAAAGGGACCAATGTTTGGAACCGTGATCAAGCAGCGGATGCTGTGAAACGCGTTGGTTAAAGCTGAATAATTAAACCTGCATAATAATACTTCTGGTGGAGTGCGAGTATTTCTTTTGGTGGAAAATTGAATTTACAGGGAAAGCCCCTCCCTGGAACTTGCACCGGCTGACTAAGAGTGTGCCCCGGTAACGGAGCAGTTTGGTGACTAAATATATATAGATATATAGATATATATACAGAAAATCTATCCACTAGCAAACAGAGGGATACGGAGGAACTCCTCTGTGAGTTTTTAGAAAGTCTTTATTAAAGCGCTAAGAGTGATAAACTGTCAACGCGTTTCAACCGCTCACAGCAGCCTTGATCACGACAGAGTGCCCCATCTTTAGGTGGAATAAATAATGACGTGTAACATAAACATAAAAAACACCTTCAGGCATATATAGTAAATCTTGAAATCCTTAACAATTTAGTATTTTCCTAGAAACAGCTTGAGGAAGATTCCTAGGCTCTGCACTGTCTTTCTGCGGTAATATTCTCTCTGGACACAGCCTTGGTGATACACTTGCTCCTTTCTTAGAGAGACACTAATCTCTGCTAACTCAGTTTACTGCCTGGGTATTCCATACTCCCTGATAGTGTTTTCCTCTCTATGAATTGATTTGCTCTTGCTGTCCACTGGAATGCTGCTCAACAGCACCAGAAACACTACATCAATAAGCAAGAAATTTGAAAACACTACTTTTTCCAAAATAAGTCTTTACCTCAAGCTGCTGCCTGAGAACTGGAACACTACTCACAAATTTCTACTCATGTGCAATGACTAGACATTGCTCTTCTGCACTGGAGTGGTTGAAACTCCAGCTCTTCAAAAAGTTAATTTCTACTCATGCCTGATGGCTTGACATTGCTCTTCTGCAGTTGAGCGGTTGAAACTCGGGCTCTTCAAGCAGTTAATTTCTACTCATGTGCGATGACAACAAGACATTAGAGTTTCAGAACTGGAGCGATAGAAACTATGACCTTACAAGGATAATTTCTCTTTTCACAATTCAGGTGCACTGAAGAGACACTTCTTGTCTCCTCGGAGATTCCAGTTGAAGTGCGCTGCGCGTTACTCGAGCATGTGCATTGGATCAATTCTAATGTAACAACTAGGCTGCATGACCGTTTCACTAGGGATGACAGCGGACATCTTGAAAATTGCAAAATTCTGATGCTCCAGTTCTTTTAGCAGTACTTCAAATAACAGCTTCCTGCAAGGGTGTAATGTCCTCCACATTGGATACTGCATACTACAAAGGTATTTGATGTTTCTCTTCATCTTTCTAGAGGCTAAAACATAACAGGACAATAACTTCTTAACAATGCTGTGGTCCAAGTGGAGCTCTTGTAGTCTATGTTTGACTGCAATGAATTGTCTCCTAGCCTTCTGCACCTACTGCATGAAATCTGGGTAGATCAAGATCACCGCACACTTGTGCCACAGCACCTTCAGTTTATGTGAGCTGCAGAGCGCTGCATCCTGGTCTCTGTAGTTTAATAGTCTTGCTGATTGGATGTAGCTGCGCTCCATACACCAGCCTTTGCACCAGGGACCAGTCTGAACACTCCATCAGAAATATCTCAGAAAAAGTGTCTCGCCCGTTAGGTCTATCAGGAGCTGTTCTGCAAATTTCTCAATGTTGCCAGTGTTGGTGGATTCGACCAGACTGACAATCCTTAATTTGTTGTGCTGCGATCTGGTTTCAAGATCTTCTGCCTTAGCTTGTAGATTGGTATGGGTCTTTTTCACTTTCTTCAAAGATGCTGGGGTAGTAACCTGCTCATCCTTGACTTCAGATACCTGTCTTTCCACCATATCAAGGCGTTCGGTGTGTTTTCCCAGGTGCTCCAACATACTATCCATCTGATATGACAGAGCATTGAGTTTTCCATTTATTTTAAATAGGCTATGTTGTATCTCTGTTAAAATGAAATGTAAGGCATTGCCTGCCTCCAGTTAGGTTGAGCCCTGCACCCCTTCAGTCATCATTGTGCCTTTCATGGTGGCTCCTATTTTTTTTCCAAAATTCTAATTGTAGCTTAGGATCAGTTCTGTCTGTTTTGCGAATGACAGGGAAGGTACTTAGTTAAAGACTATAGGGTGCAACGGTATACTTTGCGCCGCACCGCGACTGTGAGGTGGCATCCAAAAATAAGTCTTGTTGTTAGATTATGGTGTCCCTTGAACACTCTAGTGTTAACCAGCAAGCATAAGTCTTTCCAACCACTGGCACCATCTAGTGGGGCACATGGAACAGCACCATAGCACACCAACACCCTTGCCCACACCTCCACTTTGGCGGCTGGTCTCCGCAAATTGCCAACACTCCAAAGAGACCAGTCCTTCCCTCTGTTATTGGCTCTCTCGCTTGGCTTCAAGATGCCCGCTGAGTTCTTGTGAGATTTCAGCCTAGAAATCTTTGCGGGAGGCTCGGGCTTTCAGATTGCTCTGCAGGCGTCTGCGGTCACACAGGTGAGTACAGATTGCTGGTAGGCAGTTGTGGGGGATTTTACCCCTGGTCACATCGGGGTGGGCTCCCGATGTCAAATCGTTCTTCTGCTTGGCAAGCAGACCAGGGTGGGCTCCTGGCTCCATGATTCTTCATGCGACCGAGGTGGGCACCTGACGTCACGTTATCTTTTCAGAAAGCGGCCCAGGGTGGGCTCATGGCTCTGTGACTCTCCTTGCAACCACGGTGGACACCCGATGTAGCATTTTTCTGTTTCAGCAGGCAGATCAAGGTGGGATCCTGGCTCTGTTTTGTTTCTTTTGCTGGGACAAGGGCACATAGGCCTGGTGGTGATCTGGTAATCCCACCTTCGTGTTGCCAGATGTCGTGTCGCACGCTTGCCCTGCCTCCCAAGGAATCGCAGGACACGGGTAGGTGTTTACAATCACTTTATTCTTGGTGCTCACAGGCACTTCCTCCTATTCCGATGGTCTCCTCGAACTGTCCCCGTCCCCTTCCCTGACCAGAATTGGTGTCCGGTGGCTGAACCCTCACTTTGGTATTGTGCAGGGCCTAGTGGCCGTTGCGCCTCGATACGACAATGCCCCTTGTCGTCCTGTGTGCCTTTGTGATGTTCTTGTGGCAACGGTGGCCTGGATGTCTTGGGATTTTTCCCAGGATTTATTGATGCCGGCGATAGCTCTGCAAGGTGCGACTACTTGCCCATGTTGTACGCTCACGCCCCCATAGAAACGTCTACGTACTCATCTTTATCCCTCTTGCTGCGGATCGGGCTGATAACTAAGTCTGGCTGGAACTCACTGCTTCACAAATAATGTGTCTTCTTTTCTCCTGAGTGTGGAATCTGTGGCTTGAAATGTGGAATGTGAATTTCAGCTTCAGACTTTGTATCTGTTTTGCTTGTTGGTTATTCAACTGAGACAGTAGCTGTCATTTTCCCTTTCTCATTAGTATAGGCAAATGATGCTTGGTGATAGATGAAATTCACAAGACCCATATTTCTATTTCCTTCTATTCACCTCTTGCTTGATTTTTTTCCACTTTTTATAATATTTTCTGTGCTGTCAGCAAAAGTTCGGCCAAACCTAATGTCAAGTATGTGTCTTATGTGGTGATCCCAGAGAGCTGAGGAATAGAAATCTCGTAGATTTTACAGAATATACCAAGTTGTGTTTTATGATTCTTAGTTGAATACAATATACATCTACCTAACTTCAAGGTCCCGCCATACATATTTTTAGAGATCTTAGTTTTTCCACTACTAAAGTCATTAAACTACGTAGCTTACTAAATTGTGACACGACACAAACATTGATAATTATTGCATTAAGGCTACATCTAAATCTTTGAAATATGCACATTATCAAGATTGCAGGTTTTTGTTAGGGTTCACAGTATGCCTTTAAATTATTCCATTTGTGGCTTGTTTAATGAATGTTGGTTTTGTGTGTTATGTGTGAATCGAGGTATATTTAAAAAAAATGTGTTTAGTGCCATTGTGAGCTTGATGAGGTCCAATGGTGCATTTGAGCTGAGTAGCACTGGTTACATGTCAGAATACCATTGTCAGAAATAATGTTTGACAAAAATTTCGTGTCCTAAAAATCTTTCAGAAAAATATTGTCCAATTGGGTGCTGTATATATAGATCACAATATCTCTGTCAGGCAATATTATGATTATATTGTGTTAGCACGCCGTTGTATGGGCTCTGGATGATGTGTAGGAGATTGTAATTGTTTACTAGTACGATTGGTACTGATGTAAGTTCAGTGATAAGCATATCTATGGAATATCTTAACTGTTTATTTTGTGTGCCTCATGGTTTGTCTGATGTGCTGGGTGTTGTTGAATGCTGTCCAGTGCATAGTGTCTTCTAGGTCTAGAATGGAATGTAATTGCAAGGCTATGCACTTCCCAGTGCAGCTCTCATTTATGTACAAAGAAGGCATGCACAATTGTTTTGTTATACCAGCATAATCTTGTGTAGTTCATGAAATGTGCAACATTTCCATCATGTTACACAGCACAACATTTTGTGTGATTTTTGCCAGGAGGAGATTGGTTATAGTACAAAATCAAAAATACATTTTCACATTTTTTTTATCAAACCAGTCTCCTACTGGTTTCCTAAATAATTTATCTGCTATGTATATCCTAGTTACTTGAGACACAGGGCAAATGTGATTTTGTAATGTCAATGTAATTTTGCAAAAAAAAATAGGTATATAACGGGGTAAAAAACACCGTTTGTACACACCAGGGCACAGTTATGAGTGTCATTACGGTGCATGCGGTTGTGGTCTTGTTGATACCCAACTAGATGGAATTTATGATGAATGGGTGTGAATTAGGTTGTCTGATGTGCTATTGCATGTTTGCTGGTGGTAGGAGGGGAATCCTTTGTGAGTGCATTGACACCCACCTGTATGGTGCAGCTGCAGTGTGTTATCTGCATTCTCAATTTGGTTCTGTGTAATTTTAACGTTGAGTTAGTTGTGCTCTTGTTCACTACTGGTCCCCCAAGGCTAAGAAGCCCAACAAGTGTAGCGAGGTCAGCGTTGGCCAATCTTCAGAGTAAAACAGTTTGCTTGTTATCCGTTCCCCCAGGGTTGTCCAGGATGTTTTGCCATTTTGGGAAGAGAACAGATGTTTATTTTTATATTGATATCAATGGAGCATTTTGGGTTTCGGAGTTTATGAGATGATGATGTCCTATACCCTTAAAATATGTTATTTATTACATTGAAAAAGTTGAAAACTATTTTGTTTGGAGAAGAAAGGAGAAAGGGTGTTGTTCCTGGACTGAGCCTTTTTGAATTTTGAGTAGAAGGGCCATGTTATGTTTTTACTCCTCCTCAGGCATTATTTCTCATGTGGCCAGATGTTGGCAGTGTTGCACAAAAGTTAATGCAATTTACATTGTGTAGTTTAAAGATCATTTAGCGTGCATTTTTTTTAATACACAATCAGCGAGGGCTAGAAACTATGGTCCTGATTACAATATTGGTCGGTCGGACCGCTGACCACTATTTTGGCGGTCAGGAGACCTCCCGATAAGCAGTTAATGGTCCGACTTCTGCATTCAGGATGCAACCGCTGGGCTGGCGGTCGGACATTGCACCTTTACCCAGGAAAAGGGCCACTGCTCAAGCAACCGTGTGAAGGAGCACTTCCTGCAAATTCATGCACCATGTGCATGGCAAATGGTGCATGGAGGTGCAGGGGGGCACTACATGTGCCCATGGGCCACTTTACAGTGGCCCACGATGGAAGGTGGCCCTGTTTGGAACCCCAAAAATCAGTTTCTGACAGCCTTTTTATGGTGGTCTTTCTGACATGAAAAGGCTGTCGAAATGGGATACCTTAATCCCGACAGCGGTGCCTGATTCGGCACTGCCTCTATTAGTGATTGCAATTTGACCGCCGCCTGACAGGATCACTGATCCTGTTGGAGGCAGTGGTCTTCCTCCAACCATTGAGAGTCTGACTGCCTGGATTGCAATCCGGCTGTCTCCCCGAAGGGCAATCGGCAGTCGGACCACCACCTACGGCCTGTCGGTGTGCTGTCTGACAACCATCATAATCAGGCCCTATATGTTCAAATACTACAATTGGGTGGTATTCAACTATATAATAATAATATTCGGCAATTGGGGAGGCACTATCAGACTGAAGGGAGGTTAAGAGTGTAGTTTAAAGAGGAAAGAACCTACCACTGTGACATAGAGGGACCATTCTCACAAAGGGCCTCCGCAGTCAGGGTGGAGGCCCCACAGTCATGGTGGGGGGCCCACACTCATCACGGGAGCCCCACAATGAATAACTGCAGTGTGAAGGTCTCACCTTGACTGTCCCCCATCCGCCATGACTGGGGGACTCCGTTACAACGCCAGGCCACCCCGCCATGACTGCGGGGCCTCCGCCATGAGGGCAGAGTTCCTTTGTAAATCCGCCTCAGAGTGTGGAAGAGTAACATGAGAATGCTTGAAGCGTGGTTATGTGCAATAGGGAAAGCTGAAAAATGCTGTTTGGGCAACAGCTTGAAGAGACTGTGCAATAAGCTGTGGATGATTTTGTAACACTTCATGCTAATGTTGAATTTTGATGAATACCAATAGGAAGACACACAATTTGAGGTAGACGGCAAGGTATTTATTGCACTGTGTAAATACTAAAACCTATTGATACAGTAGCTGTCTCGTGTGGTAAACAGCTACAAACCTTATATTAGGAATTTGCATCTGAAAAATGTTGACTTACCTGTGGAATTCCACTTTAAATTCTGCATGATTCAGAATTTACTGCACATTTCCCTTGATAAATTTCAGCAGGTTCGACATTCCGATGTCGGCTAAGTGAAAATTGCAAGGTTTGAGGTATTGAACGAATTAATTCCAGTCCCTGGACAAGATTCCATTTACACAACATTTGCGAATTTACCCCACCTAAAAATCAGAATCTTAATAGAAACAACTTGTGTCAGACAAGATTGTTGCACTGGTAAGACCCACTAACATTGCCTTGAGTAGAATTGAGAGCATCGATCTGAAAGAGCAGGGTTATGGTCAGAATACTTTTTTTGAAGGGTAAATGAAAGAATTAGTTGGTGTAGTTGGTGAGATTAGGCATAAGGTCACCAGACACCAAGGACAGTTTTTCAGAGAAACCGCCCTTGTAACGTTAGCACCAGAATTAAAAGTGGCTGCCATTTAAAAGCTAGGAGATACATTTATAGGAAAGAGCTTCTACTGCAATGAATTGAAAGAAGTAGTTCTAGACTTTGAGGCAATGAAGAATTGTTGAGCATCAGTATAAAGGCAAAGGGAAAACAAACATTTGCAATGCAATAGGTCTCGCATTAGGAAAGTTTGAGCTATTGGTATTGTAAATTAATTTTTTTAAATTTATGTGTTGGTTTTGAAAATAGCGAAATTAATAGCTTCGTCATTTACATTGCCAATAGTTATAACTTTCGCAAATGTGAACCCTATAGCATTTGTAATGCAATATGTGTTGTATTTACGTGACTTAGATGTATTGATATTACAAATAACAATGGCTTTTATTTTTTAAATATTTAATACTTAAATAAAAGTTGTTGTAATTTATAATGGCAATAGCTTAACATTTTGTAAATAACTTTTATGAAGATTATGTTCAGCGTATTTTATTGTGACGAAAATCCAAGAACAGAAGTGAAATATTAACATCTTTTTGTGACATTTGTAATAAAGCTTGAAACATTGACAAAACATATTTGAACCAGTTGTTGTTGAATGGTTGCACAGATTGATGCTGTGGTGGCCCCAAGTGATGTTGTGGTGGCGACGAGTGATGCTGTGGCATTCAGTGATGCAGTGGTAGCACATAGTGATGCTGTGGTGGTGCTGAGTGATGCTGTGGTGATGCGATAGATAGATATAGTGAGGGTGATAGATAGAGTGAGGGCGATAGATAGATAGCGTGAGGGCGATAGATAGAGAAAGGGCAATAGATAGATAGAGGGCGATAGATAGATAGAGTGAGGGCGCCAGATAGATAGATAGATAAATAGATAGATAGATAGATAGATAGATAGATAGATAGATAGATAGATAGATAGATAGATAGATAGATAGATAGATAGATAGATAGATAGATAGATAGATAGATAGATAGATAGATAGATAGATAGATAGATAGATAGATAGATAGATAGATAGATAGATAGATAGATGGTTGTGTGTGTGGGGGGTCGTGTGTGGTGGGATTGTGTGTGTGGGGGTTGTGTGCTGGGGGGTTGTGTGTGTGGGGTTGTGTGTGTGCATGGGGTTGTGTGTGTGTGTGTGTGGGGTTGTGTGTGTGTGGGGTGTTGTGTGTGTGGGGGTTTTTTGTGGGGGGGGGTTGTGTGTGTGTGGGGTGTGTGTGGGGTGTGTGTGGGTGTGTGTGTGTGTGTGTGTGGGGTGTGTGTGTGTGTGGGGTGTGTGTGTGGGGTGTGTGTGTGTGGGGTTGTGTGTGTGGGGTTGTGTGTGTGGGGGGTTGTGTGGGGGGCTTGTGTGTGTGTGGGGGGTTGTGTGTGTGGGGGTTGTGTGTGTGTGGAGTAGTGTGTGGAGTTTAGTTGTGTCAATCTTCAAAGCACTGTAGGTAAGGAGGTAGAAGCTCGGGCATGCATGTCTGCAGTAATCTCATTCTTAAAATTCTGTCAAGAAGGGCAGAATGCACTCCGATTTGACTGTTTATCACTAACCACTGGGGACTTATATTTCGCTTTTCCTGAGCTAAATCTTTGGATGACAACTTGCCTGTATGATGTGTTTTAAAAGGTAGTATCAAAATAAAGGGTGTGTTGAAGACCAAGATCCCGAGAAAGGGAGACCTAGGAGATTTTGGTCCACTATTCACCTGAACAAACAAGTTGGATGCCACATCAGCTCCTTTGAGACAAGAAAGAATTTAAATGTATGGTTTGAAGCAGCCTCCAAATCTTAATCGTAATTAAAACACCAATTTCTAGATCATGCTACTGAGAAGAATCCTATTACTTCTCCATGTGTCACACCTAATTGAACTGACCTGAGTTTTGGAGCATACACTACAATAATATTTTTAAGCACCCACAAGAAAGCGATCACAAAGCTACAAGCCCACAAATTCAAACAATCAGACTCTGCTTTAAGCTGATGAAATTGAAACATGGGTTTCCGGCCTTCAAAGAACTTCAGAGGCTCCCAGTCACGGAAAGAACGCATTTCAAGCTAATTTGCATAGAGCCCAAGATTTTCAAATACTTACAGAACAGTTTCCTGTAGTATATTGTTAATCGCAACCTAGACACTAGCATCTAAACTAGTCTGTCTGCTCAACTCAGGAATGCACTGTGCCCAGATTTCATGAGCCTACTCAATGCTACCAATTTTTTAAACGGCCTATTCAACGTTTCTCTGCTAAGCTTCTGGGAGCTAGCTACCCACTCCACAGGGCTCCAAAGGAATCCAACGAACACATGGATCTGTGAACCGAGTACCTGCAGATGGAGAAGCTAACAAAACAGACACCTGTATGCCTCCACTGAGGAAAGAGACAAGGCGACCTATTTATTTATTTATTTTGAAAGTTTTATAGAGCGCGAACAAGATCCTAGCGGATATCAGAGTGCTATACAAGCAGTAAATGTTATTTATACAGTCCATAAGAGTAAATTCAAACAAAAGTACTAATAATATACAAAAAAAAATAGTATGAGCAGATCCAAAACCTAAGTACAAAGGGCCCGATTCACAGAACTAACTTAAAACAAAATCCGAAAGTCTTAATATTAGGATTTTTCTCAATTTATTAGTAGTAAAGTTAGGACTCCTAATTTTAGGACTCCTAAATGCCTTCTGTGAATACCGAAAGTCCTAAAATTAGGATTTTTCTCAGTTTAGGAGTCCTAAAGTTAGGATTCCTAACTTTACTACTATTAAACTGAGAAAAATCTTAATTTTAAGACTTTCGGTATTCACAGAAGGCATTTAGGAGTCCTAAAGTTAGGAGTCCTAACTTTACTACTACTAAATTGAGAAAAATTTGAATTTTTAGTCTTTCGGTATTCACAGAAGGCATTTAGGCGTCCTAAAGTTAGGACTCCTAACTTCTTTGAATACTGAAATGAGTAAGTGCCTTCTGTGAATACCAAAATGAGTAAGTGCCTTCTGTGAATACCAAAATGGTAGTAAGTTTAGGATTTTGTCTTAAGTTAGTTCTGTGAATCGGGCCCAAAGAGTATAATGAGAACAAGAACAGTATAGTTAAGTTGGTGTGTATCACTTACAACGCAACTTTTACGTCGTAATGCTGTTACAACGCAGCTATTACAACGCAGGATCCATTACAACGCATGGCATTACAACGCATGGCATTACATCGCAGATGCTATTACAACGCATACCATTACATCGTAAGTATTGGTAAGTATATAATTTATTTTAATTTTATTTAATATTATATAAATGATTTAATTAATATTAATTATAAATAAAAATAAATAAAAATATTTATTTATGTTTTTAAATATTATAAATTAAATTTATTAATTTAAGTAATTTTGTACAGGGGTGTTTTTAGGTTTCAGGGTAGGGTTTAGGTTTTGGGGTACAGGGGTGTTTTTAGGTTTCAGGGCAGGGTTTGGGTTTTGGGGTACAGGGGTGTTTTTAGGTTTCAGGGCAGGGTTTGGTTTTTGGGGTACAGGGGTGTTTTTAGGTTTCAGGGCAGGGTTTGGGTTTTGAGGTACAGGGGTGTTTTTAGGTTTCAGGGTAGGGTTTGGGTTTTGGGGTAAAGGGGTGTTTTTAGGTTTCAGGGTAGGGTTTGGTTTTTGGGGTACAGGGGTGTTTTTAGGTTTCAGGGCAGGGTTTGGTTTTTGGGGTACAGGGGTGTTTTTAGGTTTCAGGGCAGGGTTTGGGTTTTGGGGTACAGGGGTGTTTTTAGGTTTCAGGGTAGGGTTTGGGTTTTGGGGTAAAGGGGTGTTTTTAGGTTTCAGGGTAGGGTTTGGGTTTTGGGGTACAGGGGTGTTTTTAGGTTTCAGGGCAGGGTTTGGGTTTTGGGGTACAGGGGTGTTTTTAGGTTTCAGGGCAAGGTTTGGGTTTTGGGGTACAGGGGTGTTTTTAGGTTTCAGGGCAGGGTTTGGGTTTTGGGGTACAGGGGTGTTTTTAGGTTTCAGGGCAGGGTTTGGGTTTTGGGGTACAGGGGTGTTTTTAAGTTAAATAAAATTAATTATATTATATTAATTACATTTCTTAATTAAAATAATTAAATTAAATACATTATTTTAAATAATTTATTTTAATTACAATCAAAAAAATATTTAAATTAAACTAATTTAATTATATTAATTAAATAAAATTAATTACATTTTTTATTAAAATTAATTTAAATAAATAATTACTATTATTTTAATTAAAATAATTTAATTAAATTAAAATAATTACATTTTTTTTAAAAAGGTATACTTACCTATACTTACGATGTAATGCCATGCGTTGTAATAGCATCTGCGATGTAATGCCATGCGTTGTAATGCCATGCGTTGTAATGGATCCTGCGTTGTAAAAATTGCGATGTAACGGTCTGCGTTGTAAAATAACGCGTTGTAACATCATAGATCCGTTAAGTTTTACATCAATAAGTGTCTTGTGGTTGGGAGCGCGAATGTATGTTACCACAGTGATTCATCAGACCATAATCATGTGTGTTTGGCCAAGAGGATGGACTTAACTTCCTTTTTAAAAGCAGGAAAGGACGGATTAAGCCTGATTTCTGGGGGTAAGGCATTCCAAATTCTGGGTGTCATCCCAGAGAAGGATCCGTTGTAAGTTTCTTTCTTAAGGAATTTTTGTGGTTTCAGAAGTAGTTTTTCCGAATTTCTTGAGGATCTAGACCCACTAGAGATCGTCAGTTTCTGTGCCAGGTAACTGGGGGGTTTTTGATGTAAGGCTCTGTGCGTCATGCACACAATTTTCAGCTGAATTCCCGCATTTAGGGGTAGCCAGTTCAGGGATTGAAGGTCCGGGGAGATGTGGGAGCTACGTTTAGATCCAGTTATGAGTCTTGCTGCGGCGTTAATTGAAGCTCTAAGAGGTGCAGTTGATGTTTTGGGTAGACCACAAAGAGAGACACTCCCGTATTCCACTCTGGGTATAACCAGGGCTTGTACTGCCTGCTTAAAGTAATGGTGTGGTAAAAAGAGTTTTAGTTTCCTCAATGTGTTTATCTGGAAGTTAGCTCCCTTTGTAGCATTGCTGATATGTTTTTGCATGTTGAGGTTACTGTCTAACGTTATTCCAAGTGACTTCGCAGAGTCCACAATGGTAGGTTGTATGTTGAACGCCGTGATATGTTTGATACAATCTTGCATTTTCGGGATTTGAGCCGGCGGGGCTATTAGTAGAAATTCGGTCTTCAGGGCGTTCAGTTTAAGATGATTTTCTGTCAGCCAAGTTTGGGTGTTCTTAAGAGCTGTGTTAAGTAGTTTGATGTCCTCTAAGGTGTGTATCTTGATGTATTGCTGTGTATCATCTTCGTACATGTGATATTGCACGTTAGAGGCTTGTAGAATTTCTGTTAGAGGTTCCAGGAAGAGATTAAACAATGTTGGGGATAGTGCGGATCCTTGTGGTACCCCCAAGGTTACTGGGACGGGCTTAGACAGGGAGTTATTGACTTTGAATTGTTGTATCCGATTATGAAGAAATGAATTGAACCAGCTTAGTACTATCCCAGATAGGCCCATTCTGTGTTTCAGGAGGTCTAACAGGTTCTCGTGCTTGACCGTATCAAAGGCTGAGGACAGGTCGAGTAGGATGAGTAAACAGGATCTATTTTGGTCAAATATTTGCAGTGCATCGTCCATGATGTGTGTCATGGCTGATTCTGTGCTATGCCCAGCACGGAAACCTGATTGGTGTTTGTTGAGCAAATCAAAATGATCAATATGTTTCGTTCCTGACTCCCCTTAACAGTACTACCAAGTAGCTCCTGTCACAAGATGGGTATGAAGACAAAATAAGTAATAAACGGAGCGGAAGCATTCGGAAAGGTGGAAAGAACATATATGTTAGAGAACACGTCGGATGAAAACGATAACAAAAAAGGAAGGCATGGCATCATTTTCAGAGACATGGAACGTAAGGAGTCCGAGGGCGAGGTTAATTGGCGTTAAAAGGTGCACGGAAGGCATATGGAGTTGGTCATACCCTTGCTACTAAGGCACACTGACTGCGCCCTGCCACTTGGGTGATAGTAGGAGCGGCACGTCACTGTACACGAGAAAAGCACTCTGCTTACTTAAGGTTCGCTTCCCACACTTTACCACGCACACTGGGACTGCTTCTTGTATTCGAGACACGAGGTCTGCCTCTCACTGATTACAGTACGTGTGGAAACGTAAACCGCATGCGACTGGAAAGGAGACGCATGTCAGGGTATCAGTCTAGGAAAACGAGTCGGACATGTTGAAAGGGTAAAGGTCTTATTGACCCAGTGTACCAAGCCCAAATCAGAATAGTAGCCAGTCTTTTATGGTACATTTATAACATATGGGTGTAAATGACACTGCGTCTTTGTTTTATACACACTTAACTCCCTTTGTGGTATGAATCTAATGTAAGCAAGTACCTTAATCTCGGGAATTGAAATGATTCAATGATTCCTTTGGTTGAAAAGACAATATAATAAGGTTGCTGTCCAAAGCCGTGTGTGTGGTGGCTAGCTTTCAGCATCCATTTGCCCAAACAGAAGCGAACAAGCAATGCCAACGGCAATAGGTGGGAGAAGGGGGGGGCATGTGAGTTAAGCAACACATAGGAGGTGGGGGTATAAAGTTACACAACACAGATTGGGCGATTGGAGAGAAGGTAAACAAGCTATGCGCGCTCTCTGCTGGGGGAGGGGGAGGGCCATACCAAGCTCTCGGCATTGCGTGGTGGGGGCGGGGGAGCGTCATTGGGTGGTGGTGGCGGGGGAGCGGCTTCCTTTGAAGTCTGGGTCTGATGCCGATGGTGTCCAATGTGCACACGCACGGCTCACATGCACTGTACCCAATCAGCAGTTTGGGTACACTTTTTGAAAGCCTTACTATAATTTCACCAGCATCCCTAACGGGATTGCTTAGGCGAGACCTAAAAAAAAGAGGGTGGATCAGAACAAAACCATTGATGGAGGGCTATTCTCATATTGGGACAATGGTAAAATATTTATTTTTTATTAGGCCTAGGTGACATTATATTGTTTCCAGCATAATTGTGCGTAATTTAAGGGATTTTGCATTACAATTGTTATGCGAAATGTCTAACATTACGCCATTATATTACGTCATGTAATTTGAGACTCTTGGGTTAAAATCCCATTCCAGGAGTGTGGGAAGGACGTGAACAAACTGAACATGAGTGGCTGTTATTCACATCATAAATGATTTCATATTTTTTAGAGCAAAATGCGTCCCCGGGGGTAAAATTGTGTGACAACGCTTTCGTGCGATAAAATAATGCAAAATGCCAAAAGCTGGCATTTTGCGCAATCACAGATAATATAGCCTAATTTTGGGGGTAATTTCCGTTGCTGAAATTATTCAAATTAGTTAAGGGGAAAGTGACTTTACATTATGGGTGAGAAGCCTTCCTTCAAGGAGGGCAGGCTGGCTTAGCCTGACAATCCAACGGAGACAGTAAAGTGTGGAAGAGCCTAGGCAAGTTTAAATAATAACATATGTGCAGGCAAACCAAATTAACACCATATATTTGCACTATTTCAAGATAACGGGCCACATGCATCAAGCTTTTTTGCATTCGCAAACGGTGCGAATCGCAAAATTCGGCCGTTTGCGAATGCAAAAACCTTTTTTGGGATGCATAATTTTTTTTTCATTTTTCCCAATTTAAGAAATCGAAATTTTTTGCGATTTCTCAAATTGCGATAGCATTTAAGAAATCGCAAATTTTGCGATTTCTTAAATGCTATGCATGGTTTTTTTTAATTTGCAAATTCGCAATTAGGAAGGGGAAAATTACCATGAAGTAAACCTTCATGGTAATTTGCGAAAAGTATCAAAAATGCAAAAAAATGCATTTTTGAAACTTAGATTTTCCACACACACATGCCCTTGGGACATGTGTGTGAGTAAAATGTACTTACGTGACATTTCAGGGGTGCAGGAGGGGGTCCTTTGGACCCCCCCTGCACCCTTGAAATTGCATTCTCATTTTGCGATTCCTTAATTGCGAATTCGCAAAATGAGAATGCCTTCCCATTGATTCCTATGGGCCTCTAGGCCCATGGGAATCAATGTAAAGCGATTCCTTATTTGCTATTCGCAATTAAGGAATCGCAAATAAGGAAAATTAAGAAATCGCAAAAACTTTAGCGAAATCTTAATGCATAGGAATTTGCGATTCCTAAATTGCAATTCCTTAATTTTCGCAATTTAGGAATCGCAAATTCCTACAATGATGCATGTGGCTGAACATGTGTAACTCTTTCACGATTTATTACAAAAATATATAATTTATTAAAGACATTTTCACAAATCAGACAATACTAAATAATTCATAAAGTAAAACCAGCTATATAATTTTATACAGTGTCCTATATTGCAGTAGAAATTGAAAAATGGTACATTTAGATTACGCGCTTATTCACATTCTTTTCCTTTTAGTTTTCCCTTGTGGATTTAAATAAGCATTGTTTTCATTCATTAGACCCTAACATAATTGAAGAAAAGGTTCACGAAGTGAATGGTTAAGATGGGCAAGAAGGCTGGCGGTATGTTGACACACAAGTCCAATGGTGACAACCGGGTTTAGGTGAGGAGAGAAGGAAATAAACCAGAGAGATTAATGGAATCTGGAGACTAATTGGTTGCTGTGGGTTGGTAGGCTGGGTGATGTCTAGTTGTGGGTGGGATGCGGTAGGTCAAATAATGTATTATGTGTTGGGTACTTTAGGTTTGTCAGATGATGGCTGGTGCGGAGGCCATTGTTCTGCTGAGGGTGGTCCAGTCTCTTTTTCAGCTTAAAAGAAACCCCAATGCTGTGCTTAGAAAGAACAAGTTGATTTAGCCAGAACTAGACCTTCAAATGTGTTTAGAACATGTTTTAACAACAGTTTCTCGCGTTTCAGACTGGTGAGGACACTGATTGAGCTCAAGGCACATAAAACCGAGAAACACCAGAAGGAGGCTGCCTCGGGTTACAGAGAAGGCACTGTAAAAAAAATATGAAGGAAAAAACAGCCCTCCACACAAATGCTCCTGAGCTGTTTTAAGACGGTGAAAGATATGCCTTCAGACCTGCCTGCAGTGAACTCGCTGAACTCCTCGGAGGCTTGCGTTTCCTTGGAAAAACACAGCCAATGGGAGCTAATTCAGCCCTGGCATGGTACCCTGTTTATCTTGGTTTAACGTTGCCCCGTGTGAGCTTATCCAAATGTGCGCATTTCACTTTATGATGTCCATGCCATAGCAAACTGCAGCGATTTCTGCCAGGACCCATTCTTCTTTCTGCGCAGTTTTAGGACTGACATTTCTGCTGAGGCAGCTTGGTTTAGGATGGTGTTGTTCTTGTGGCTTTGAGCAGATGGGATGGATTTAGGGGGGAAGCTAGAGAAGGAACAGGGCACTCTCTTCCCTGAGTGCACTGCTAAAAAGCTTAAAAGTGACAAAGGCGAAGCAAAAAAGAACCACAGCGAGAGAAGCAGCAGAGGGTTTCAATGTATTTTGTTAACATATATATTACTGGCTCTGAAAGTGACAAAGGACTGAGGGGCTAATGTAAAGATTGTCGGACTATCGGCCATCATTTCTAAAGATCACCTCCAGTCCAGGGCAGATCGCTATGCCTTCATAGGAGCTGCAGTCACAAGAATGCATTGAAAGTTTAATGAGCAGTCACAATGTTTCAAGTTGCCACTGGTGGAATGAAATTCGGATTGAACCCTCATAGATGATGTGTGATGTTTAAACTAAATGCGAAAAAGGGTAAAAATGAGTGAAAGTGAACTTGTGCAAGCGCCAACTAAGATGCTGAAGCAGGCCACAAATGTGTATGACTAATGAAAAATAAAAGGACTAATGCTGCTTGTTTATTTTATACTAATTTAGTTGGAAATAACATTATTTTGGGGAGCGCATGGGTATAAATGAGAAATATGTAACACACAGGGTGGGTGGGTTTATGGTAGACTAATGACTGTGCACATAAATGACTAGATACAAAAAATTGACTGTTTTTATCTTATTTATAGTTTTTTTACGGATGTATGTCGATACCACGCATACCGTTACAATGCGGTATGTTACACCGTGGTTTTAACAACGCAAGTCATTATGTCGACTTGCACTGGAGGGTGCTGGATTTAGGAATAGTGCGAATTACTATTCCAACTCCAGCCTACGTACAGAAGGGACGGTGTTGGAATAGTAATTCACACTATTCCTTAGACTAGAGCGCCCTCCAGTGCAAGTCGACATAATGACTTGCGTTGTTAAAACCACGTTGTTACATACCGCGTTGTAACGGTTGCGTGGTAAAGGATGTTTCCCTTTTTTTACATATACAGCTGGAAGATATTTTTTATGTATTTTCTATGTATTTATTGATTGATTTGCATGCAGTTTTGCCTGGTTCTTGCTCCCGTTTGCACATTAGTAATGGCCAAAGTAGATGATTAGTGTTGTTCTTAATGAATTATGCTATGACGTGATGAAATTGTTTTATGATATACCTTTTGTAATATTTTCATATATGTGCACTTTGATGGTACTTAGTTACTGAATAAAGATAATTACTACTACTACTACTACTACTATGGCATTATAAGTGATTAATAATAATTGTATTTGTTTTCCGTAGAAGTATGATTTTCTGCCCTGCAGAAAAGGCCAGAGAGTCATTTTAGAAAATAAATATGTGTTAAACCGTGCAAGAATGGGGAGTCGGAAACTGTTCATCCTACATGGGTCCTGTGTGTCTGCCAAAGTTTGCGTGGAGAAACAAATGAATCTTCAAAGTCGGAATACTTCTTTAGAGAATGGCGCAATTGAACAATCAAAGGCACAAAAGTTGTTACATGACCGAGGTGGAGGAAATGTGTGTATGAAGAAAGCTCAAATTTGTATTTCCTTAGCTGGAAGTTGATCAAATTAATAAAAAGGACAATAGACTATTTTGCAGAAATGCTATGACGAAAGTGGTGTGACAGTACACCCCGTTCCTCAACCAATAGAATGAAGAGAAAGTAAGTGTGTGTTATGATACAATGTGTATTGGTTTTCTTGGGATTTAGAGTATATTAAAACATTGGAATGTTGGGGCTCCATTGAAGACAATGGAGTGCTCCCTGCTTTTACGGGCCGGTAAAGGCCCGCAGAGCAACATTCCATTGTTTTACAAAGGCCTCTCGGAGCTTCGCGAAGCCTTTGTTTTATTTGTTAGAACATTCTGCCATCTAGTGGAAAAATGTTCTAATAGCCTACAGCCCTTCGTAGCAGGGCTATACCGGCTGTTAAAGTCCTGTCCCTTGTTAAAGACCCTCGCCTTCGGCTCGGGCCTTTAACACGGGAGCGGGCCTTTAATAGCTAGCTGTAAAGCTCGCTACGGCAGGCTATAAGGCTATGATATAGATACCCAGGGAGAGGGGTAAGGTTGTTGCGCGATTTCCTACTTTGCTAGAGGAGAGAGCTTTGTTGCTGTCTCCTATTCCTATTTGGGCTGGCAGTTCTTGTTTGCTGAATCCTGACTTGTCTTTGCTCTTCAACTCTTCTTGAGGGGCCTTGCTGCTCTAATGGCCAGAGAGTAGTTTTCCTAATTTCCTTGTGGGTTACAATTATATCTGAATTTGCAAAGTCATTTTGCAAATGTCTTTTGTCTCTAATCTTTTGTCTCTACGTCTATCCTCTCACTCAATACATTGATTATGAGATGTTCTTTGTCATTTGTCATTTATTGTTTCTTGTATGGTGATCAATTTTTCGATATGTATTGTCTAGGATGAGCAATCACATTATTTTAGATAAAGCATTATTCATTCTATTTGATAAGCTTTATTCAGTTAAAGTGTAGCAACTATAAAAGCAAATAAATACATACACAATAAAAATCCATTATTAATTCATAAGTGAGTTTGTCATTTTTAGAGTTGGTTTATGATGAGCATGCAATAGTATTATTCTAGATCTAAGTATTCGTTTGCCAAACCCTAATTACATAAATAAAGATTGCATCGCCACAAAAAATAATGCAAGGATGATATAGTATTAGAACATTGTAATGTTGGGAGCTCCATTGTAGACAATGGAGTGCTCCATGCTTCTACAGGCCGGCAAAGGCCGGCAGAGTAACATTCCAATGTTTTACAAAGGCCTCTCGGACTTCAAGGGGATTTAAATCCCCTCGAGCTTCGAGAGTCCTTTGTTTTATTTGTTAGAACATTCTGCCCTCTAGTGGCAGAATGTTCTAATAGCCTTATAGCCCTTCCTAGCAGAGCTATACCGGCAATTAAAGCCCCTGTCCCTTGTTAAAGTCCCTCACCTTCGGCTCGGGTCTTTAACGTGAGAGCCAGCCTTTAATAGCTGGTATAGGCTATAAGTCTTTAATAGAAATTGGTAAGTTTGATATTCACTCACCCAGCGTGAAGGGACTTGTAGAGTAATGAATTGGGCCCAGCTAATAGAAATTTGTTAGTCGCATATCACTGGATCAGTCTTCGTAGCAGAGGATGGTTTTAATTAATTATTTTGGTAAATGGATGGTTGGAATTAATGATTTTGGTTACTAATACATTGTGCTAGAGTTTTACGTTGTCTGGAAGAAACGGGTACGGAGTTGCCTAACATCCCTGGATGTTTTAGCCTCATGGGCAGAGGAAGAGTGTGGATAATACACACTAGATAGTGTTTTGTCTGCTTGTGTGATATTAAGCAATGAAAGAGGTTGTTAATATTTCATAGGGACCTATTATGAAGTTAGTAATAGTGGGAGGTTACTGGGAACCTTTAGAGAGCACACCTGAAGAAGTACCAAGAGTTCTTTCACTCGATTGAGAGTGGAGTAACGCTGGTCGAAATTCCGCTGGATGCAAAAGGATTTCTATGAGTGATTGAACTATCTCTTTTTTAGTGGAGCAGACAAAGCAGCTGTAATTGGTGTTGCTTCTAATAATTTTTACTTATGAAAAGACTTTGTAAATTCATTGTCGTAATATTTTGTGACTATAGGGTCAGTAGTAGGAGTTATACTGACGTCACAGAGAGCTGCGCTGGTATTGGTCAGTTTGCAGAAACGTCATTAGAGAGTATTGTGCTGCTATTGGTTGGTTGGTGTGAGTCGTACTGGTATTGGACAGTATGAACGAATAGCGTGAGTGAAATTACTGAAGGATTTCCTTATTTGTTACCAAGTTTAGAGTAACAAGAGAGAGTTGAAATGAAGTTATTAAAAATGATGAAGACCTTGCTTAGAAAGGATGAGCCTATATCTATTAGACAAGGAGTCCCTATACCATCTGCTGGTGTGTCTGCTTCTTTCATGAAATTAGAGTGTCGATATCATATGTGTACATGGTTGGAAAACTGGGTGAAGTATACGGAAGATGGAAATTTGGCTTTCCCAGAAAATTGTACTTTTAATATAAGGGTATTAGAGAACTTGAGAAATCATATGAATGTATCGAGACCATATCCTAGACCTAAACAGTATAAGGTGCTTGAGGAATGGGAGCATTAGGCATATAGAAGAGAGAGAGAGAGAGGACTGCGACAAAATACAGAAATACAGTGAGTAGGTATTCAGTAGCGAAATAGGATGCCCAAATGAAAAGATGGATGGGATATGTAATCTCAGAGGGATTATATCCGGTGATTGTTGCTGAGAATCAGGCTGGAGGGAAATGTAACGGGAAAAAGAATAATGTAAAGAGAACAGAACCAGATCCAAATAAGATTGATGATGAGTTATTGGATGAGTTGACCTTCACCATATCATGAAAATCAGGAAAGAATTACACCAAATGCTCCATTGATTGAAATGCATGCTCCACAAGCTCCACAGACTACACAGGAGAGAGATTTAAATGTGATTAATAAGGCAAAAGCTGAGTTGACACAGAGAATTATTCAAATGAGCTTAAATGCAGAGGCGTTATCAGTTCTAGAGACAATTGGTCCCATAATCCCCTTGTATAGTGAGGGTCAGAATATTTCACGAGTACATGCATTAACAGTACCAATGAATAATGCTAGAAGTAATAATGGTGCTTGAGCAAATGAAATGGGAACCTTGATTTATATAGCTGAGAGACAAATGGAAACACCGAAGAGAAATGTGCAACTAGAGCCTACGAAATTTATGCAGAAAGCGAGAGAAGTGGCTCCCACTTCTGGGGGAACGGTAGGACCGTTGCCAGAAAAGTTAGATGAATGGATCAGACGAATGGTGTCTAGTAAAATGAAACCGAACATGGATGTGAGTAGATTGAAAGCAGATTTGGAAGAAATGATTCTAGGTACAATTAGTCAAGAGAGCTTGAGTAAATATCAGGAAGAAGAGTTGTTATTTGTGTGTTAGAACATTACTATGAGAGCAAAGAGCTTTCATGAGAAGTTTGCAGAAGATGCACAGGCATATGGAGTGGACATTGAAAAATAAAAGGCTTTGCAAAAGACATATAGATTGGATTTTAGTGACAAGGATTTGAAGAGTTTGAATGCTTCTGGTAAATGAGTTGATTAATACCTTGAAGAGATGTGGTGAATTAGAACGTTGGAAAGGCAGATGGGCTAAAAAGATAGAAGAAATGCTTGCAAATAAGTGTGCAACTGCAACTCCTTTACTTCCAGTGAGAGAAACAGGGACAGAAACAGTGACAGCTAAAATGATATATCCGATGAGAGAAGTTCCAGGTGGTGGATATGTCCACATTCCTTGGTCAAGGCAGGACATATTGTCTTTTATGAATGAGTTTCCCAGATTGAGAGAAATACCTGTTGAATGGTATGAACACGTAGAGAGGTTGGTGAAGGTTTCAAAACTTTTGCTGAAAGTTTTAGATGGTTTATTTGATAATTGTGGTTCAAGCTGATTTGTGGATTGAGTGTAAAATTGCAGTAGATTGGCCGAAAGAGAAATATTCTAGAGATATAAACACTGGAGCCCCATCAGATGAAGTGATGAAGAAATATAAACAAGTAATTACTTACTTGAAGAGTAAGATTTCACCAAACAACACAGATTGGGTTTAGATCAATAGGATGACTCAGGAGTCAAACGAATCAGTACGTGCTATTAATGATAGACTTTTAAAGGTGTTCCAACAATATAGTGGTTTTGAGAGCATAAATGACAAAGATATGGGACACTTTGTATTTGGATTGAAACCAGAGATTAGTAACATGATTCAGCAGCATTTGATTTGCTGGCAGAATGAAACAGTGGACAAAATACTACGATGTGCCAAATACTGTAGTGATGATATTGAGTCAAAACATAAGAAATTGAAGAGAGAAAATGATGTGGGCACAAGTGAAATCAGCACAGAAGAGTGGAGATTTTTTGGATTATTCTCAAACAGGTTTCCAAGCAAAAGGGCAGTATCAGAACTTTCAAAGAAGTCAGGTTTCTAACATGGGTGGTCTTGTGGGGTGGTCTTGTGACAAATAGTGGTGTTCTTGTTCAAGGAAAGGGTAGAGGCAAAGGAAATAAGGAATATATGAAACAGATTTCCTTGTCATGTGTGCGGAAAGTTGGGACATTGGAAGAATGAGTGTAAGACCCTTTGAGGGAATAATGAAGTGAATCAAAATTTTAATCCACAGATGCAGAATGAGGTGGTTGTGAATCAACAACAGCTGCAGCAGCAACAGGTAATTACACCACAAGTACAATAGGTACAAATACATCAAGCTCCTATGCCTAATAATGTGAATGCTCAAGTACAGAGATACAGTGTGAGTGCTGGTTTCCATACAGGTGAACAAGTTGGTATGAATCAAAATGTACAAATCGTTTCACAATACTGGTTACAGTGTCCGGAGAGTGATTCAGATACATCTCAATGACGGTGCCTGAGGGGGAGGGGGAGTGTGTGCTTGGCGCATCTCTTGAGGTAGATCAATTTGGTCTTTTTGTGGATGGGAAAGTTGAAGGTAATGGTATTACATTCCATGTAGACACTGGTGCAACCCATTCCACTGTGAGAACTGCAGAAATTCCAAACCTACCCCTCTCGGGAGATTCTATCCAAGTTGTGGGCGTCTCAAATCAGCTTATCAAAACTCCAGTGACAAAACCAATGAAGGTACACATTGGAGAGTTTAGAGATTTCATTGGTTTGTGGTGTGTGACACAAGTCTGGTAAACCTATTGGGTAGAGACCTGTTGTGTAAAATGAATTGCACCATCTATTGCACACCAGATGGCATTGCTTTTCAAATGCCAGATGAGGATGTTGCATTCAAGGTGTGATGTATTTCCTATGGGAACTGTATCAATATTTCTGCTTCTGACCCTTGCCCGGTTAATAAATCAATAGTGGCCATACAACGGCACAGAAACCCGCTTTCTGATTAGGTCATAGCGCATGCTACCACATTAGGCAAGCACTATTCCTCCAGCCCCCATAGAAAGCATACCGAGTTCTCAAAACAAATCAAACCTCCAGCAACCTGGGAAATCCCCCGCAGCTATTGTTTTGATTTAGCCAAGAACTCCAGTAAAGAATGTAAGAACGACCAGTTCTTATGACATCCTTATTGACGTATTTATGTCCATCCTTACGTCAATCTCGGCACCTTTCAGGTATAAATATTACCGACATTGCCCTAAGCAACACACGGTGGTGGTGACGAGATTGGAGCAGCGTGACTTGCCGAGGAGCCCAGCTGACAGAAAAGCCCACGGACGCTGACCCTCCCTTTTGACGCGCTGAGAGAGACGCTGCCTTTTCTCCTGCCGAGAAATCCAGCTCCGGCGTTTCCAGCCGCCCTCGCAGGCAGCTGGGATATCAAGTCCTGAGATTGAGATACCAGCCCTCCAGCCTTCTAAATCCCAGGTACAGAACTGAATAACCCCTTACAGAGAATTCTTGAGTCAGACCCTTGGCAAAGCAAACTTAACTTAAACTGCTACTCATCTACTCCCGCCCACGTATTAGGCTTAGGTCAGGTACACTGGGGTAGGCGTAGTTAGAAGCACCAGTTGAGTACGATTAGTCAATGTATATATGTATGTATCTATTTTATCCATTTTAAAGTATCATATGGCTAAGAAACCATATCAATGCTTTTACAGTATTATTTTATAATTCTGCTTTTACTGTATGCACTGTACTTAACCTTAACCTTAAGTATTGCAATAATAGCGATTCATTTCTCTTGTATGAGAAAAGAGACTGATCAATAAATAACACCTTTTTATTGAACACGCCCGTCTCTTCCTTTTCTCTACAATCTGGTGAAACTAAGAATGCACGTACTGACTGAGTAAAATAAGTTGTCTTTTGTTTTCACACGACTCTAGAGATATACTCTTGATTAGGGGAGAGCAAAGTTGTCATGTTCTATGGTTGTCAGAAACTAAATCCCTTCTTGTCTATCCAGGGAGGTTAAACTCCTTGCCTATTCGAGAAAGTTTCTAGTGAACTCTGAGCTAGCTGGCACACATAAACTTTAAGTCTAATATCGTCAGTAGAAGACCTAGTTAACCACAGTCCTACGTCTATATTATTGAAGATATTATTCCAATGCGCAGAGCCTATTGGGAAAATAGGAACTACACTACATGGCGCCCAACGGTTTGGATAGGCGATGAATCTAACGTAAGACATTAGAGTAACTCAGTCGTGCTTTTTCAAACAGACCCTTTTTCCCCATAATACTCCAAAGACGTCTGGAGTGGGTGAAAGGTTAAATCCGCCAAACTTAGTAGGAGGAGACTCCTATGTATGGTTCTTGGTTTATTCAACGTTGAAGGATACACTGTTCCAAAATATTGTGCATCTAATCTTTGTTTCCATAGAAACCTGATCTGCAAATAAACAAAATAACCTTCCTGTCAGTAAAATGTCAGACAGTGAAGTAGAAAGGGAGACAGCTAGAGTAGCAGCTCAACTCCTAGCAGATGACAATAGTCTCCTACAGCAAGACCCGGAGGCAATACTCATCCCGGTCAACATAAGGAAAACTATGACTCTAAAACTTATAGAAAATGGGCTGACACCAAGAGGTGGTACAGTAATATTCGTAATTGAGGCACACGAATGTCGGCAGACAGAGGTATTCTATTCATGGATAAACTTTCCAGCAGCAAACGCTGTAACAAAGGACTTCCACTATTACAAAATAGAGGAACCTCCGAATGAGTATACTCCTTTCGAGGAGGTGGAAATACCACTCAAATACCAAGAGCACCTGCTCTTGTTTAATGGCGCCCTAAAACATAATAATCACATCACCAGGCTCGGTCCACTAGGTAGACCAGGAGCAACGTGGCCGGCCCTAGCCGGATACACACCACATCCAGACATTGAAGAAATGCCTGCACCAGATCTTTTAGCCCAGCTAAAACAACTAATTAAAATACATAGACAATTAGGCCAATATGTAATGCGGACTTCAACAGTCCAACCAGGTATTAAAATTCCACAGCTGACCCCTCATCAGGGGAACACAAATAAAATTACACCACAAAACATACAGTCCTGTCTAGGTAAAGTACCTGCAAAACGGGAACAAATTCCATTCTGGTTAGCACAAAAAAATCACTCAAATAGAGGCGGTATTTCCAGATACCACCCCAGTTGAGAAACACAGGATTCTGACTATCTGTCTTCCAATCGGAATCACACCACATGTGGAGGACTGTGACACTTGGGGTACAGTCTTTGCTTCCATTTACACAAAAACACATGGTGTTCCATCCATGTAAGTAATACCAGAGGTGCTAAAACAAATTCAAGATGAATACGGTCCAGAACCGGCCCTAACTCTGGGTATGAAATTACTAAAAGACTTCAAACAGGTCTCGGCAATATTACTAGCCAATATAAAGGGAGAAGCAGCAAATGTGGCGATCCGCCAGAGGTTGAAAGAGACAAATATAGCAGACCAACCATTTGAAATTGCCAGAATCATAGAAAAATCTTATGAAGAACTAGGAAGAGATAGTTTGGGTGGAAAACCAGTGAAACCCCAACTTATTGAAAATCCTGAAAAGGTATTTATTAAAAATAATCTAAACACTCAAAAAAAGAGCTGGGATGGAAATAAACAATCCACTCCAAAGGAAAAAAGATTCCAAACCAGAGGAAGGTCTCCTCGGCGGAGAGAAAGATCTCCGGACCAAGGACGCGAGTCTCCCCAAAGGGAGCCCTCTGTGAAAAAATACAACCTTAGAAATAGGGATAATATAAAAAAACCTGACAGATATCAAGATATTGATACACGTCCCTCTCAATCTTTTCAGACTTCCTCGCAGAAATCGGAAAGAAGAGGACGATCAGAACACAGGGAAGAGCACGTCAAGTCCAAAGACAAGGAACCTGCTCATCAAAATAAAAAATTACAATTTCCAAAGAAGAAGGTAGCCAGTATCAGAGTAATCAAACATGCCGAGGATACTAAGGACTCAGCTGAAAAACGGAGAGTGGGCTCAGAATGCTAGACAGCGCAGCAGAAGTGAGCATAGCTCGCAAGATCCTGATGAATCATCTGGAGACAGTGGACACGAATGAATACATTCAGGTGGAAACCGCAGATACCAGAGTTAGCAAACCTCATAAAATATATGAAATAACATTACGTATAGAGGGGGATAAGACTAGGAAAATAAGGGGTCTATTTTGGGATAATCTCTCCAAGGGCTACGACATCCTTTTAGCTGAAAAAGACTGGCCACCAGAGTTTGTCAGGGAGTGCCCTCATGGCGAAGAAATAATTATGCCTGCCTTCTCAAATCATATTCCAATACATAAAAAATATACACTTGCAAGAAAGTGGGCAGTAGCCCAAGCTCCTGCATTATATAAAAACCATGTGGGATGGGATGAGGACTCTCCTCCTCACAAAATCCAGTTAAAATCACAACCTACTGCACAGAGGCAGTACCCAATTAAGCAAGAAGCTAAAAAACAGGTAAAAGAGATCTTAGATCAACTTGAATACCAGGGGGTGATTTAAACTTGCACCTCACAAATGAACAATCCTTTGTTTCCTGTCTCCAAACCGGATAATTCATATCGTCTTGTTTTGGACTACAGACACTTGAACTCATGTTGCAAAACTTTTGCAGTGCAAAACTCACACAGTGCAGCACTAATGAATAACATTGTGCGCAAAAAATACAAAACAACATTAGACATTTCTAATGGATTCTTTTGTCAGAATATAGCACCAGAAAGCAGATATTTGACCGCGTTTTCAATAAATGGCGCGCAAAAAAAATTCTGTCGTTTGCCACAGGGGTTCAAGAACAGCCCAGGATTATTCTCAGCGAGAGTAACAGAGCTAATACAAATATATGATGATGAGGCATTATCTTATGTCGATGACATCTATCTAACAGATGATGACTTGGATACTCACTTGAAAAGAGTGAACACCATAATACTTGGGTTCGCAGCAGAGGGTTACAAATTCAACTTTAAAAAGTCAAGAATTGCCCATCTAACTGTCCTGTTTTTAGGATATGAATTATAAAGTGAAGGCAAATGCCTGGCTGACAATTTCCTAGAGAAATGTGCTGTAATCCAAGCACCCAGAACATTAAAAAACCTTCAATCAATTCTAGGTTTCCTAAATTTCGGAAGAACTTACATTATAAATTATGCAGAGAGGGTCAAACCGCTCTATGATCTAATTAAACCTGATTTTAAAAGAATCAACTGGACTAAAAAAAAAAAAAACACACAGAAATTTTGAGATCTTTACAAACAGATATGTTAGTTAAAACAAAACTACAAACACGTGACAACGCACGCAACCTTGTGATTCGCGTCATCCCAGGAAGATGCGGATTCACATACCTGGCCTCTAATGAGGGAGAAAAGGTACCAATAGCATACAAATCACACTTGTACCCAAAAGCTGAAATGAAATTTAGCCCAACGGAAAAAATTCTGACCGCGGTACAAACTGCTGTAGCGAAAGAAAGAGCCCTAGCACAAGGTAAACGAATAATCATCGTGACACCAATACCAGCCCTGGAGGCGGTAACAAAGGCAAGCATTCCGAATGCTAAAGCCCTACATTCGAGATGGATACAGTGGGCCAATTCCCTTGCTGCAACAGACGTGGTATACGAATTCAATCATAATTCAAAAACACAAGAATTTCTCCAATATGAATTTGAATATCCTCTGCCGACCGAAATTCTGCCTCTAGAACATTACGGCTGTATAATATACACGGACGGATCAGCACAACCCGCAGTCGGGGGTAAACAAGCTTACAGTGCTGCGTGCGTGATCGTTAAAGGTCGCTGGCACGAAGGAAAATTTAGACCACTGGTCACTAAAACGCAATCTCTAGGAGATTGTACATCTCAGCGAGCTGAACTACTAGCATTTAAGATGGCGCTAGATAATGCCGATCGCGAATTCCCGACACTTATAGTGTGCGATTCGTATTACTGCGTCAAAACATACAATAACGATTTACAGAAATGGATTCAAAACGATTACAAAGATGACACAGGTGCCACAATAAAGCAGAAAGCGCTTTGGAAACAAATAGTTCTTTTACAGAAAGAACTACCAAAAACTCACGTGATACACTCACTGAGTCGTCAGCGTGATGGCGTTCACGTTGCAGGGAATTCATTGGCCGAGACAGCCACAGCGGCAGCAACTAAATCGGCTTCCGTAGCTAGAAAAAAGCGTTCAGTAAAATACATTGACGGTGAAACTGTGCTGGCGGTGAAAACATCATCAAAAGGCGACTGCTCAGCGCTACCGATCAACTATCCACTCAATTATACATACATAATCGATGCAAACTCCGTTCCTTTTGCTCGAATCCCTGGAGTGGGGGATAGAGTAATTCCAAACACGGACAGGAGAGGCTTGTTAATAGCAGACGCACATATGGGTGAGGGTCTTAGACACCTTAAGCTTAAAGATTCTCTGGAAGAATTACAATCAGTGTACTGGTGGCCAGGCATGAGCCTGCATCATCACACTTTTGTAAAAAATTGCCCAGACTGCAACAGAGATCGCAGTGGCGACCGAGACGGTATATTACCATGGCGTTTCGCTCCAGATTGGATCAACACAATAAAAAATAGAACCCAATATGAATAATGCGTCACATTAACATGTAAAGACTATTTTCACTTATAATGTAGACCACAACTCTCGGCTGACGTCTGAACTGTTATAAAAGATTTGCGAGTCTATAATGGCATATACGCTAGAAGCATGCTACGTCCTGACCAATATCTTTCCTTTAGCTCTCGAGCTTATGGGGGGTGCCTGGCCAGAATGAGCATTGCATTGCGGGACTCTTCTCACTTCCTTCCTGAGGGAAACGGGATGGTGTAAAGAAAAAACCAAGGCATAGAGCTATCTGTAATGGAGAAGGTATTAGGTTCGGGAGCTGGGTGGGTCAAACATTTAATAAGTGTCCAACGTAGTCTTAATAATCTGCCAAGAAATTCTCTGAGAGGTCTCAGTCCGTACGAACTATTGTTTGGGACTAGAATGTTAGTCCAGGACTTAGATAGTCAGACTTCAGTGGTTAAAGAAAAATGCTTTGATATCAAAGATCGCTTGGCTATTTTACAGGACTTAAATGAAACAAGAAAGGACCTGAGCAACATAAAGTTGAAACAACAGCCAACAACCACTGAAGAGAAACCACCTGTCCCAGCAAGGCCTGTCTGGATTCCAAAAATCGGGGATCTGGTCAGAGAGAAGATCGCGGTAAAGAAGGAATTTGGGCCTTCTTACAGAAAAGCAGTTCCTGTCTTGTCTGTCAGCGGGACAAGATCAGTAGTACTACCGCCCCTTGCTGGTAAAAAGTAGAACCGAGTTGTATCCATCGACCTGGTTAAACCACAATCATGTGGCCGAAGTAGTAGGCCAAGTGGACTCCCAAGAAGTAGCAGAACACAAAAGTTTGCTACATCCACAGAGGTTCAAACTGAAAGACTAATCACATTTGAAAAATCTACAGTGAATCAACAAGGACTATGCAACAAAGCAATAGAACTTGAACCTCTTAAAACCCAAATCAAAACTTTTCATCAAGAAACACCAACCTACAATGAAGTAACAAATGACTATGCTGATGAAACAAAACAAATTCCAAAAGCAAAAAGTAATCCAGAAGCAATTAGAACAATTGAAAGAACAGGATCAGGCTACTTCATCAACTTCGATGATTTTTCTGAGGATCCAAGTGAACCAGAAGTACACCCGACAACAAAAACTTTTAAATACAAAGCAAAGGAACTTTTTCATCAACTCAAAGAAACCTATTTGATTTCTCCATGGATTGAAATTTGGGTGGCATTTGGTGCATTTATCCTCATACTTTGGCTCATCATGGTACTATGCTTGGGACATTTCATTGAGGGAAAATATGCTACAATGGACACAGCAAGCCAGAAAATCAACTTGGTCCTTAAACCACACACTTCTTCACACGTTGAGAAAAGAGAACTTTCTTCAGTAAACTTCACAGCCAATCCTATACCCGGCGGGGTAGCATGGGACAATACTGAATACGAAATATATGGCCCGGTTGAACTCCTGAAGTATCCACACCAATTCAAGATTTCATTGAGTGACTTTGTAAAACCAACCACATTTGCTGATGATTGGGACTTTGAAAGTATTAATGATATGATGTCTGATCTTGTGATGTCTGATAAATTTACAGAACATGATTATTTGCAAGGTTCTTCTAATTACGATCAAATGTTTTGCTACAACCACTATGGTAACCATTATCTGCATAAATCTTCTCAACCTAGAAATGTTTTAAATTATAACCAATGGGAACATTGTGCAACTCCACCAAAAGGCAGTTCAAAAGCATTTTATGATAAATATTCATACTTTTCAGGGTTTAACACAAGTAATGCAGAAACATTCTATTTCAAATTGTTAAATAAGACAGGAGTGAAAACCATGCTTACAAACACAAAATTGATATATTCAGACTCATTTTTTGAAAAAATGAATACATTTGGTTTTGATTTCTGGAACAATAACATTGAAACGAAAACGATCTGGGGCACAAAAGATTGGCAAGTGCAGGGTATAGAATCATTATTTAGAGCCTGCATGATCCCAGAACAAATTATATTTTTGAATGACACGATTCAACAGACTACCTGTCTTGGCCTAGCCAAAATCAAAGACTTAAACAAACCGTCCATTCCAAAGCCAACACCTGACAGTAATAACACTACAGATGTTGAGATAGACATAACCCATATTTTAAACCAAAATAGAACACATCCTGATTGGAAACAATGGTTGATCTGGCCCACAGACACAAATAACTGTCAAGACAGATTCCTGAACAAAATACAGGGGTTCACATTGACAAGGCCAGACCCTAGATACTCCCAAAGACAACATCCAGGGATTATAACTACTTACAGTGTGGGAAAACTCTGCCTTCAATGGCTACATACATCCACACTGGCAGAAATTAAGCAACACTTAACTTTACTTAAAGAAGGTGCTGACTTGCGCGATTTCATTATGGGACCACGCAAACAGCGTCAAAAACGTTTCATAGCGGCCTCTATATATGCAGCTTATAACGAAGCTTGGAAAGAAACTCAAATTGAGACAGCAGAAAAAATACGGGAAATTGACCGTGTTAATTTGGAAAAATCACTCTCTGTTGTGGACAATGGGTTAATGACTCTGTCTTCCAGAATATATTCACTGGACAGCATTGTGTCTTCAGCAATCGATATAATAGAGCAAGACTTACTGATGTTATAACACGGTCAGTCTCAATTACGTTCTATTGTACAGCTTGGCTGGACGTTACAAAATCTGCGTTCAGGCTATGTGCCTTGGCGTTTAATCAACACAACGTCATTATTTAATATCCTTAACCTTACTGATAAACAAATCAGTTTGGCACAGAAGGGTGCTGACTATACAATTCTGAGCATTGAAAAACTTGAGAGATTACCATTGACAATGTCAGAACGACCTGTCATTGAATGGATAATACATGGGATAATAAATATTCTGATAACAACTTTCCAGTTTCAATACTGCCAAAAATATATACAGGCAGGCCAGTATGAAAGGTTGGGTAAAGGATACATTAAGTCAACATGGAACTTACCCTATACACACACATGTGTCAGTAATAAAGGACAGAGTGTATTTCTTAGTGGCAATAATTGTGCAAAATCACTAAGCGGTATACTTCTGTGTCAGGGTATAAATTTGCATGGGGCCTGTGAAGGGACTTCAAATAACCTTTCATGTCACCAGCTAGGCGCACCTGCAACACATATAGAACCATTCTTTATGAGACTCTCGAACGGGAGTTACATTCTAATTGTAGATCACAAGTGTTGTGGCTTAATGCCCGGAAAACCTTATCTCGTAAGCGTGACTACCAGGGTCATGTGCTGTGAAAGAGTATTGTTCCCGAACGATACTCCAGACAGGGAGGCAAGGTTATGGCCCAGTTTTAATTTCTCTTCTATTCGAATTGATACTTTAAGCAGAATGAAGACTGTGCTCCTACAGACGCCGACCCAGTTGACGTCATCAAAAGAAACGTATGATCTCCAAGTTGCAAGGACAACGGCAGAGATTCATTCACTGTTATCAACAAATAGCCCCCAACACTTCGCAGAAATACTAAACGAAATCTTAAATATTTCTGATACAAATGGTATCGCAAGTGTATTTAAGACAGTTTTTTCGGGAGCTTTGACCCCATTCAAAGCCATCCTGGGTATTTTTCCTAACTTCGTCCATTTCATCTTTGGCGGACTTCCTCTCCTGTTGGGACTAGTAGCAGGCGTCCTATTTTTACTACTTTTGCTTCGCTATGGCAAACTATGTTACAGACATGACTCCAGCAACAATGGAAGAAATGATCCTAGCTATCCGCTACCGGGACCGCATAACTAAAGTCCTTGGACTAGCACGGCTACGAGATTTAAATATGACTTGGTTTCTTTCATTCAGACCCTTGTGGCAGTCTTGTGTTATGCCTGTATTAAGGTGCTTGCTATGCGGCGAGGAATGCGTGTTGGACACCTGTCTCACACTACAATCAGAAGTGCCATTGGATGCAGAGACTTTGTTGAGTCCAGTTAAGGCTCATGCATTGTGCTGTCCCCAGCGGTTACCAATTCTGATGACGGCATTCGTGGAGACTTCACCACTGCGATTGAAGGGTAGTGAAGTACAAAATGAAAGCAGCATCGATCAGGTACGACCATCTGTCAGCAATGCTGATCAAACCATCACTGAAAGCAATCATGCTCATGACTGCATGGTAGCGTCATTTTCCAACCTAGTCGAACTATCACCAGAAGCTGTTGACTGTTTTTTCGAACATCTTAATGATATGATGTTTTCACCAGAACAGAAAGAATGACTTTGAGCAAACATGCACACAGCGTTCCCTGAACTCTGAATTTGGCCTTCAATTTTAAAAAACAAAGCCACTGAGAATTTTTTCGAGTCTGCTCCTGCAAACAGGAACTTTTTTCTCCAACATCCAAAATATTTACCTTTCAGGCACTTATCTTCTGCTTAAAGTGAACTATTCTTGGAGAAAAGAAACTTCTATTTTTAGGTACCTCTAGAAGACATTACCTCGACCTCTAGGTTGTTTGCAAGTAGAATTATATTTTATGTGATGAAGTGGTCTCGCACTTTTTTCTTCTGTATTAAGAGCCGTTTCATGTGTTATTTTCGCAAATCATTCGTGCTGATATAAAAAGTGCATCCTCTTTGAATGATTACACTGCTTGAATGCATACAGTAACTATATTCATGTTTTTCATGTGTTACGCTAAATCCAATTAATGTATTTTGGGGCGGTTTAAATACACATACATTATTAGTTATGTTTACTATGCTTAGGTTAGTAAATATGGACATAGATTCCGTGGAGTGGGTGTGATGTATTTCCTATGGGAACTGTATCAATATTCCTGCTTCTGACCCTTGCCCAGTTAATAAATCAATAGTGGCCATACAACGGCACAGAAACCCGCTTTCTGATTAGGTCATAGCGCATGCTACCACATTAGGCAAGCACTATTCCTCCAGCCCCCATAGAAAGCATACCGAGTTCTCAAGACAAATCAAACCTCTAGCAACCTGGGAAATCCCCCGCAGCTATTGTTTTGATTTAGCCAAGAACTCCAGTAAAGAATGTAAGAACGACCAGTTCTCATGACATCCTTATTGACGTATTTATGTCCATCCTTACGTCAATCTCGGCACCTTTCAGGTATAAATATTACCGACATTGCCCTAAGCAACACACGGTGGTGGTGACGAGATTGGAGCAGCGCGACTTGCCGAGGAGCCCAGCTGACAGAAAAGCCCACGGACGCTGCCACTCCCTTTTGACGCGCTGAGAGAGACGCTGCCTTTTCTCCTGCCGAGAAATCCAGCTCCGGCGTTTCCAGCCGCCCTCGCAGGCAGCTGGGATATCAAGTCCTGAGATTGAGATACCAGCCCTCCAGCCTTCTAAATCCCAGGTACAGAACTGAATAACCCCTTACAGAGAATTCTTGAGTCAGACCCTTGGCAAAGCAAACTTAACTTAAACTGCTACTTATCTACTCCCGCCCACGTATTAGGCTTAGGTCAGGTACACTGGGGTACAGTATTATTTTATAATTCTGCTTTTACTGTATGCACTGTACTTAACCTTAAGTATTGCAATAATAGCGATTCATTTCTCTTGTATGAGAAAAGAGACTGATCAATAAATAACACCTTTTTATTGAACACGCCCGTCTCTTCCTTTTCTCTACAATCTGGTGAAACTAAGACTGCACGTACTGACTGAGTAAAATAAGTTTAACAAAAAAAGAGAGGGGGGACCCTGGAGCTGTTACGGTCCAGTGTCCATGCTCCTATATCAATATCAAAACAAAAAAGGGACACTGTTCCTCAACGTCTGGTGCAAATAGTCACCCGAAGCGTTAGGGTGCAAATAGTCACCCGTATATTAAAAGGAAGGAAGAGAGAGGAAAAAGGTACCCTAGGTACACAGGACCCACCCACAGAGTGAAAAAACATATTTTGTCCTCTGTTGCCCTCACACACCCCTGGGGGTGTCATGCTTCATCATCGGGCGTTTGCTCCTCGTAGGGCCGGCGCTGCAATTCCCTACGGGCCCCCGAAGGGTCTCTTTATCGGAGATCTTTTTAGGACAGCCGGATGGTGCATGTGGGTGTGCGGGGTGGGGGTCCAATGAGGGTAAAAAAGTGCGTGCAAAGTGAAAATTGGGTAAATTATTATTATTTGGCCATTTATAAAGCGCCTGGTGACGCCCGAGGGCGTGTCCCCGCGCTATGGTAAGTGAGCAGTTGCCATCCCCCCAAGCAGCCAATGTTTGATTTATACACCCTTAGCAGATTTAACTGCCAAATAAAATCTTATTCCTGTAGGCATACTAACCCCAGGAATCAAGAAGGTCATGGGTCGACATGTTTCGCGCCTCGTTCGCCTTAAGGGTCGTTTGCGCTTCATCAGGACCAATACTATAAAATTTGTGTGCACGTGAATTAAATTAAAATACCCTCTAAGTTTAACAGGGCGGGCGGTAAGAGTTTATACCCATAGTCTGGCTACAGCTTCATTGTCTATACCGCTCCTGTTCAGTACCTAGGAAGAGAGAACATAGTAAGACAAAAATATATATGCGCATCAGTAACAACTTGATGTCATAAAATGTGCCACCAATGTGTGCACATCGTTTCCACATAAACACAACAAACCTGGCACATGAGACACTTAGGGCACAGGTGGTTACTCAATCGGGAACCTCACTATCAAGATCTCAAGGAGACCCCTCAGTGGTAAACGCTACATCAGTTCGTCAATCGCATGAGTGGTACAGTCAGTTACCCCATATGTATAATGAAAAGGACTCAAAGTCTCAGTGACTAGCATCAATAAATGCGAAGGCGGCACCATACACACTGGGTGCCGTCAAATGTATTAATCCTCAAAAGTGCTCACCTCGCTTGTTGAGGGATGTCTCCTCTGGCAAGACCATTCGGCGCCCGCACATTACCGGGCTTAAAACCACTAAAAAAGTGAATAGAAATAGAGATATGTGCAGCCATGCGTCAGACTATGACCCCAACTCAGAAATTCCTGAGTAAAAGTTTACAGAAACCTAGCCTTTCGTTTGTCCCGGGGTGCTTCCTCCTGTGCACCTACCCAGTCCGAGTGTCAGCCAATAGTAAACCAAATTAGGCGCGGACGTTGGTGCTCATTAAATACTTAGGGAATGCACCTGGGAGTCAACCCTTTCCGGGGAGTCCTACGGTAATCAGAAGGTGAGCGCATGCGCAACAGCGCGTGTTCAATGCGCATGTGCATGTGTCCGGGTAACTAATCCCTAATGCATGCGCAATCGATCAGTGAAAACATGATGCCTATATGGCCAAGTAACAAGCTTATCAATATGTTACAAAAAATGGCCGCATACTTAATTAATCGGCAATTCATCTTTAAACGCATACGCGCTCCACATATTAATTTTTGGTGTCCGTATAAGTGCAATTCATACCTAGATGACCCTGGACAAAAACCCGCACTGTACATAGGGTCTGTATTGGTTGCAACCATCTGTAGTGTAAGTGGCTGCACATAAACATCTTCTAAATCTAAACAGGATTATTAAATGGGAAAACAGGGGGAAACCAGTGGAATATCACTGGGGCAGCCGCTTGAGCAACCCACATGCCTCCTCTCTCCTGCAAGGGATTTTATATATAAAGGGGGTGTAAAATGTCTGAGTACCACTACAACAATGAGCCGAGGTGGAATCCAAAGACAGTGCCCACCGACTATAATGTGGTCTTTCATGTGCCAGTTCAAAGGTAAAGAAAAGGTAGAAAAACATATATGGGTCCTCGGCTGAACCGCCGTGCATAATAATTTAACAAAAAAAGAGAGGGGGGACCCTGGAGCTGTTAAGGTCCAGTGTCCATGCTCCTATATCAATATCAAAACAAAAAAGGGACACTGTTCCTCAACGTCTGGTGCAAATAGTACAAGGAAGGAAGAGAGAGGAAAAAGGTACCCTAGGTACACAGGACCCACCCACAGAGTGAAAAAACATATTTTGTCCTCTGTTGCCCTCACACACCCCTGGGGGTGTCATGCTTCATCATCGGGCGTTTGCTCCTCGTAGGGCCGGCGCTGCAATTCCCTACGGGCCCCCGTAGGGTCTCTTTATCGGAGATCTTTTTAAGACAGCCGGATGGTCCATGCGGGGTGGGGGTCCAATGAGGGTAAAAAAGTGCGTGCAAAGTGAAAATTGGGTAAATATGCAGCCAATGTTTGATTTATATACCCTTAGCAGATTTAACTGCCAAATAAAATCTTATTCCTGTAGGCATACTAACCCCAGGAATCAAGAAGGTCATGGGTCGACATGTTTCGCGCCTCGTTCGCCTTAAGGGTCGTTTGCGCTTCATCGGGACCAATACTATAAAATTTGTGTGCACGTGAATTAAATTAAAATACCCTCTAAGTTTAACAGGGCGGGCGGTAAGAGTTTATACCCATAGTCTGGCTACGGCTTCATTGTCTATACCGCTCCTGTTCAGTACCTAGGAAGAGAGAACATAGTAAGACAAAAATATATATGCGCATCAGTAACAACTTGATGTCATAAAATGTGCCACCAATGTGTGCACATCGTTTCCACATAAAAACAACAAAACTGGCACATGAGACACTTAGGGCACAGGTGGTTACTCAATCGGGAACCTCACTATCAAGATCTCAAGGAGACCCCTCAGTGGTAAACGCTACATCAGTTCGTCAATCGCATGAGTGGTACAGTCAGTTACCCCATATGTATAATGAAAAGGACTCAATGTCTCAGTGACTAGCGTCAATAAATGCGAAGGCGGCACCATACACACTGGGTGCCGTCAAATGTATTAATCCTCAAAAGTGCTCACCTCGCTTGTTGAGGGATGTCTCCTCTGGCAAGACCATTCGGCGCCCGCACATTACCGGGCTTAAAACCACTAAAAAAGTGAATAGAAATAGAGATATGTGCAGCCATGCGTCAGACTATGACCCCAGGGCAACAGAGGACAAGATATGTTTTTTCACTCTGTGGGTGGGTCCTGTGTACCTAGGGTACCTTTTTCCTCTCTCTTCCTTCCTTTTAATACACGGGTGACTATTTGCACCCTAACGCTTCGGGTGACTATTTGCACCAGACGTTGAGGAACAGTGTCCCTTTTTTGTTTTGATATTGAGTAAAATAAGTTGTCTTTTGTTTTCACACGACTCTAGAGATATACTCTTGATTAGGGGAGAGCAAAGTTGTCATGTTCTATGGTTGTCAGAAACTAAATCCCTTCTTGTCTATCCAGGGAGGTTAAACTCCTCCTTGCCTATTCGAGAAAGTTTCTAGTGAACTCTGAGCTAGCTGGCACACATAAACTTTAAGTCTAATATCGTCAGTAGAAGACCTAGTTAACCACAGTCCTACGTCTATACTATTGAAGATATTATTCCAATGCGCAGAGCCTATTGGGAAAATAGGAACTACACTACAAAGGTGATGAAGACAAGGGACAGAGTTGAATGAGTTTGTATCCTTTATTTACAGTGAAGGATTTGCCTGTTGATTTGAAAGAAACAGTGATGACAGATGTGTGGGATTTTTCAGGGAAAGACATTGGATTGATGAAAGGAATTGATCCTATTCAGATCTCGGTCAAACAGGGAGAATAATTTCCAAAAACGCCACAGTATAAAATGTGCCCTGAGACTATTGCAAGAGCTACGCCTGTAATTGAGGAAATGATTTAACAAAGCATTTTGAGAGAGATACTAGGGAGTCCTTGTAATTCACCTATTATAGGGTTTAAGAAACCGAGCGGAAAGTACAGGATAGTTCAGGATCTGAGAAAGGTGAATAAGATTTTGGTAACTTGTCCAATAGTGGCAAACCCAGCAGTGATTCTTTATCAAATTCCCTGTGACGCAGAATTGTTCTCAGTGATCGATTTGTGGCAAGCTTTTTTCTCGATACCTTTGCATCCGGATAGCCAATATCTTTTTGTGTTCCGGTTCAGAGACCGTGTTTTGGCATGGTGCCGAGTTCCTCAAGGGTATACAGAGAGTCTTTTGAATTTCAATCAGATCTAGAAAAAAATTCTGGAGTCATTGGTAATGGCAGAAGACTTGGTGTTGGTGCAGTACATAGATGGTCTATTGGTCACATCGAAGACACAAGAAGCATGTGTGACAGATACAATTGCTCTACTGAACCATTTGATAGTAGGTGGGCATAAGGTGTCACCAGCTAAATTAAAATTTTGTCAAAAAGAGGGTCAGTATTTGGGACACAAAATTGAGATAGGAGGCAGGAAAGTATCACAAGATCGAATTGCTGTGATCTTGCACATGAGTCCTCATAGAACACAAAAGGAAGTTCGAATGTTTCTGGGTATGGTTGGATACTGCAGACAGTGGATCAGTGGTTTCTCACTAACAGCCAAGCCATTATAGAGATTGATTCACAAAGGTGAAGTCGAACCAATCCACTTGGATGAGGAAAGCATGAAGGCCTTTGTAGAGTTGCGAGACAGTCTTTGTCGAGCACCTGCATTGGGAATGCCAGATTATAACAAGGACTTTGCACTATTCTGCTGCGAAAAAGATGTATGTGTAGTTTCAGTCCTAAGACAAACACATGGAATGGCACGACGTCCAGTGGCATACTTTTCTGCTACTTTGGATTCAGTGGCTGCAGCATTGCCAAGTTGTTTGAAAGCAGTGGCTGCTACTTGTGTGAGTTTGGAACAGAGTGAGTCAATTGTGATGGGACATCCACTGAGAGTGTATGTGCCACATTCTGTTGAGATCTTGGTGACGAGAACACTTACGCAACACCTTATGTGTAGTTGTTTGACTAGATATGAGAGAGTGATATTTGGAGCTGAAAATGTGACTGTGACGAGATGCACCACACTAAACCCAGCAACTTTGTTGCTAAGTACAAATTGTGAGGAAGTGGTAGATGAAGCAGACCATGATTGCTTGGATGTGACTGAGTTGTGTACCAAACCAAGGCCTGATATAAAGAATACACCATTGGCAGAGTCAGATTGTGTAATGTTTGTAGATGGCTCTTGTTTGAGAGATGCAAGAGGTGCTTGTCGTGCTTCTTATGCTGTTTGTGCAGTTGCCATGGTTCTGGAAGCATCTTGTTTAAAAGGAGTAAATTCAGCTTAAATTTCAGAACTAGTTGCTTTAACCAGAGCATATATAATTGGCAAAAATCTGAGAGTAACCATATTCCCTTACCGTCAATATGGTTTTGGGGTGGTACATGATTTTGGACAATTGTGGATGCAACGTGGTTTCCTGAATTCTTCAGGATCACCGATCAGAAACAGTAAAGATGTAAAGGATCTGTTAGTTGTACTACAATTGCCCAAAGAAATTGCAGTGGTCAAATGTCCAGCACATAAATCTGGAAATGACTATGTGACGAGTGGGAATCGGTATGCTGATCAAGTGGCACGATTTTGTGCACAAAATTCAATTTCAATAAACACAGGAACAGAAAAAACAGATACAAATTGTCACCTAATGTTCTCTACTGTAGAAACATGGGAGGAAGTTAGACAATTGCAGGAGGAAGACAGGGAAAAAGAAGAAAATCTGGATCAAACTAGGATGTACTCAAAGAGTAGAGGATGAAGTGTGGGTGTATACTGCTGAGAGACCAATAATGCCAGATAGCTTATTGTCTCAGATGGCGAGGATGTATCATGGCTTAACATATGTAGGGAGAAATGCCATGATTAGGCTTTTCAAACAGTCTTGGTATAACCCAACATTTAGGGTCATTGCAGAGAGTCTTTGCCAGAGATGCATAGTTTGCCAGGAGCAGAATCCAGGGAGAAAGACTGTTGTTAGTTGGGGAAGGATTAGAAAAGCAGCAGGACTGTTTACACGGTTACAGGCAGATTTCTTTGAGCTCCCTCCTCGTAAGGGACTGAAATATGTGTTGGTTGTGGTTTGACTGTACTCTCGTTGGGTATAAACATATCCAACAAGATGAAATGATAGTCTAACAGTTGCTAAGTTGTTTTTAAAACAGATAATACCACAGATTTCCAGTCTCTTTAGAAAAGATAAAGGGACACACTTCAACAATGAAATAATTCGGATGATTTGTGCAGCATTACAAATTGAGCAAAGGCTGCATTGTGCCTATTGACCAGAAGCCTCAGGTGTGGTCAAACAAATTAATGGCACTATCAAATCAAGTTTGTCAGAAGTCTGGGGGACGCTAAAGGGCGCCAAGCAGGATGGCTGCACGTCCGTGAGGCTCCTGCTGCTCGGATAAATATCCGACACTTATCCTAGCCATCTAGGGTTCCTGAACACTTAAAAATCAAGCACTATGCAGACGAACCACTCCGGCATCCCTGGGATTGCAAAATAAAACCCTACCTGGCTGTGGGGTGCTGATCCGCGCGATTGATCCGAGGCTGCGGTCGACCCTAACATGGCGGACACGAGAAGACTGCTGGCGCTGTAGAGGAGGCCGCTGAGACGTGTCATGCGGGGCACTCTCCCGCAGTGTGGGGGAGAAGGTCGGTGACCCCCGACTGAATTGTTGTGGCCTGGCTACTGAGAGGAACTAGGGTCTGCCGCGGGCATTGGAGGCGGCAGTTCTCAGAGGATCTGCGAGAGAGGCCGTGTGAACAGCTGGGGCGCTGGGGCGCTTATTATTTAACATCCCCAGGTGGAAGAGCGTTCGCACGGAGCTGCGCTCGCTTCACTGGCTTCCCGTAGCGCAACGGATTCTGTTTAAATCTTTGGTGTTGGCGTTTCGGGCAACTCATGACCAAGGCCCCTCGTACCTGAGAAAGAGATTCACAAGGTACATTCCGGCACGCACCCTGAGATCTGCCTCTCTGTTTAAACTGTCCCTTCCCCGTTTTAAACGTGCCAGACTGGGCGGTCAGTCACTGTCTGTTGTGGTGGCTCGGGCCTGGAATGCCCTCCCGCACCATCTACGCTCCACGCCGACAGTGACTGCTTTAAAAAAACACCTGAAAACTCATCTATTCACGAGTGTAGGCTAGGAGGATCCCCCGTTGTTCTGCTCTCTGCCGATTTGTCCCTTTCCCCGCGCCAGGATACTCACCAGTAACAGAGCGCGTTACAAAACGGTTTATAACATAACATAGCTGCGGGGCTGTATTGCCAGCCCTGGACGCCTGAGGCACTGCGGTCGGAGGAGCGGACGCAGGAGCCTGCGGGCGGTGGCTGAGGACTGCAGGAGGAGGGGATATCAGCTCCGATACCTCCATGCTAGGCCGGTGGGGTGGAGGCCTGCGGAGCGGCTTGGGGCATCGGCGGGAAGCTGGATTTGCATGACTGAGGGATGTGGCGAGGCTGCAGAATGCCACAGGAAGCCGAGCTGGCCCCGTCCCCAAAGGGGGTTCCCTAGGAGAGCGCAGGCGGTGAGTGGGGCTTGCTGCAGTCTGTCAAGCCTGCTGCTGGGCACATCATCCCCTTTGGTGTCGCTGGGTCCAGGACAGACAGAGCTGGGCTGGGGGTGCGAGGCCTCTGGACTGTTCTGACACCGGGTGGAGATCGGGCCTGGGAAGGCCTTGGGAGGTGCCTGCTCACTGCCTGTCTGGAGCTAGACACTTATAGCACTGTGAATAGGGGAGTGCACCTACAACACGAACGAGACATCACAGCTTCTAGGAGATCCTGGGGGAAGGTCTCACCAACCCAGGAGTGTGTAATACAGTGCCATTGGAACAATTGATGTATGCTGAGACTGGGGTCCCGTAGGGGGCATAGACAGCACTGAAGGGACTACATCTGATTTCAAGGGAGGCGTGCTATGAAGGCACTTGAGACACTCCCCATTGTTTTTTGCCCCCTCCTGGTGTGCGATGAGAGGGGGCCTGGACCTTTCCCCCACCGGGCATCTCCTGGGTCAGATCCATTGTTGCTTGGCATTATGTTTTGAAGGAGAAGACCTTGAGCGTGAGCCCTACTTACTACTATCTGGCCGGGGACGGAGACAGACGCTGAGAAATACATGGGGCGACTGGTCAGCATGGGGAAACCCGACGGTCGCCAGCCGAAGCTGACATTCGAGGCGTGAAAAGGCACACGCTTGCACACAGACCCTGAGGAGGAACAAGCGGAAACTCGGGCACTTTCGACTGCTGATCTGAAGGAACTGCTCCTGGCCATGCAGTCTAGCCTCACCTCTATTGAATCCAAAATGGACTCCATGGCTGCGCGGCTAGAAGGAGTGTCACACAAAGTAGATCAACATGAGGAACGCTTGGGGGAGACAGAGAGGTGCATTTCGGACCTGGAGGATGCTTCTACCACGACTACGTCTCGCACACTGGAAATGGATACAGTGCTGAGGGAGATCGCGGCCAAAAATGAGGATCTCGAATCCCATTCTCGAAGGAATAACCTCGCATTTTGGACGTGTTTGGAAACAACTGCGACTGGGAGAATGGAGGACTATGTGGAACGCCTTCTCATTGCTTTATTTGGACGGGAGGCTTTCTCGCCGGTGTTGGTGGTGGAGCAGGCCCATAGGTTGCTTGCGGCCTGCCCGGTGCCTGGGGTGACTCCACGCCCAATAATCGCCCGCCTGCTCAATTACCTGGACCGAGATGTAACCCTGCGCCTATCCAGAGAGAAGGTACGGCTCCGACATGAGGGGATGGACATCTCGATATACCCCGATTTCACCATGGCGGTCCAAGAGTAGAGACAGAAATTTCTACCGGTAAAGAAGAAGCTACAGCAACTTAACATCCCCTATGCAATGCTCTTCCCCGAAAAGCTTAAAGTGACTTATCAAAGTAAGCATCATTTTTTCAACACTCCGCAGCTTGAACAGGATTTTCTGAAGACCCTGTACGAAGAGGGTGATGGGGCGTGCTTCACCACCTCGACACCCTGATGCTGGTGGAGGCACTTCAGATGTAGAATGACCCCCGGCTTCCTGTATGACGTCCGCAGATGAACACAAAATCATTGGGATCCTGACTCGAATGGTATGGGTGAGAGGGGCAGTCATATAATGTGGGAGGGGACTTGGGGGGCTGTTCAACCCCCCTCTGGAGGGGTACTGGGACCCACTTGAGTAATCTGCTATGCTGGTGACTGTCCAGGAGGCATGGACAGGGAAGATCGCAATGACACTGGTTGGGATGGACACCTGCCACCTGCCCGCTGGCGCAGATAAAAACAGTTATAACTCGCCCCTACTCCTGCTGAGAGAGCGCAAGGTTTTTTCGTATGTAACTAAGCTCTAGATGGCTAATATATAATCTCCCGAGCACCCTCGCTACAGCGAGGATGACACTTGGACGCCCTCTGGACACCACCTAGTAGGAGACCCCTTATTGTGATGACTACGTGTTCATTACCACTAGTTATAATATTGGTACAGATGTTTTCCCCTGTTGGGAACCTAATTTTAGGGAGAGGGGGGAGGAAGGGGAGGGACCTGGGCCACGGCAGGATTGGGCTGCTGATGTGGGGGGGGGGGTGGAATTGCTGATTTGGTTTTTAAATGCTGATTGCTGTCAGGCCAAGTCACAGATCACGGATGCTCGAACTAATGGTGCCATGAGCACTGAGCACTGGGATGCCACTTCATGCTGCAGGAGTATGCGATACCCTAGGACGGGGAATGGATGAGCGTTCGGAGCCCCCTACCTACCGTTTCCTTACCTGGAATGTTAGAGGGATGGGGGAGGACCGTAAACGCAGACACATACTGTCGTATTTGCACAGACACAACATACACTGCGCTATGATACAAGAGACACATTTTAACCCCAATGTCCTCCCTACCTTTGCTGCTCGTTGGACTAGTCACACCTGCTTTTCTTCCTATTCTACGTATGCCAGAGACACGTGCATACTTTTGAGAAAGTCCCTTCCCTATACCCCGTTGGGAAGTGTTGCGGTTAGGCAGGGGCGGTATTCCATCCTTTGGGGAATGATAGCTAATCAAACCTTTACCCTGGTGTCATGCTATGGACCTAACACTGATGACCCTGAGTTTTTCTGGGTGCTCTGGGGTAAGATTGAGGAGTGTGGCTCAATGGTTAGAGCGGCAGACCCTGATGCAGAGTTCTGGCCAGGGACCAGGGTTCGATTTCCGCCTCGGCAAGGTCTTGGGCTCAATTTACTCAGACCTGTTAATTCTCGCCTCGGTGCCTATTCTAATCACTGGCCCCACTATGCAACTCTGGGCAATAGCTTGCTTAGCCTCCACACTGGCCCCAACAGCGCTTAGGATGCCTGGCTTCACCCTGGGGGTGCCCAGGAGTGGACACTTCACAGGGAAAGCCAGGAGGGGTTCCACAGCGGTATGAGTATCAGCGCAAGGAAGCCGAATAGGCGACACCGCAAGGTGACCGTCTGGTGACAGTGCGCTCTATAAGTACCATGACATTTACATTTACATTTACATTTACAAGATATTGGAGTTTGGATCGACACATCTGTTATGGGGGGTGACTTCAATGTGACCATTGCTCCTGGTATGGATTGCTCTCACCCGCAACCACACCATTACTCCCGCTCACAAGCTGCCCTTAAGTCACCATTAGAGGCGAATGGTCTGATTGATGTTTGGAGACATATGCATCCGACTAGGCGGGAGGGAACTTGCTACACTACCGCCCGGGCGTCTTGGTTGTGGATAGATGTGTGGCTTGCTTCAAAGGGCCTTGCCCCATGGGCTACATATTCTTCCCATTTGCCTCCGACCATTCCCCTGTGCTGGGCGCTGTGACCCTTCCGTGTACGAATTCCCCTTTTCAGTTCTGGTGCTTTAACCCACTCTCCCTACTGGACCCTGTGTTACGACAGGAGTTGGAGCAGGAGATTGCAGATTTCTTCCCTAGGAATGAAGGCTCGGTGGCACACTATTCCACCTTAAGGGACGCCTTTAAGGCCACGATGCGGGGAATATGCATTGCGAAAAGTGGCGGAGTCCTGAAGGACATCCGTTCCACCTTGCGTCGCCTGGAAACTGAACTTGGATGCATCGAGACTGAACTACGGCGACACCCCACCCCTAAATTACAAGCCAAGCTACGCAGTACCCTTAGTGAATATCAAGAGACAGCGGAGAGGGAATGCAAATACAAAGGGAAATTTCATAGAGCACGGCAATATGGGGATGGAGATAGGCCCGGAAAGATGCTGGCGGCTTTGGTTCGGCCTCCATGCTTCTCGAACACAGTGCTGGAAATTGAGGGGGAAGATGGGCAGATGCACAATGACATGGCTGAGATTGTGGACATCTTTAAGCAGTTTTACAAGCAGTTATATAAAACTCATAGAACTCAGGCGGTAGATTTTGCCCCCTTTTTCATGGATACTGCAATTGCCTGGCTGGGAGATGGGCAGAGGGAATTTTTGTTACGACACATTGAGGATGAGGAAATTATTACAGCCATAATACAGCTACAGTCCGGGAAGGCCCCGGCTCCGGGCGGCCTCCCAGCTGAATTTTATAAGACCTTCCATCATCTCCTTATTCCAGTATTGAGGCATGTGTTTGAAGATGCCCGGGAGAGTGGGATACTCCCCCCCCCAATATGAGAGAGGCACATATCATTTCTATACCTAAACCTGGCAAGCCGCCTCATTTGTGCGATTCATATAGACCTCTCTTTTTAATAAATATTGACTCCAAAATCCTGACCAAACTTATTGCTAATCGGCCCAGTCCCCTTATGATGGCACTGGTGCTGCCGGACCAATCAGGCTTCGTGCCTCCTCGAGGCACGTCCCATAACTTACGGACGCTCTTCGTGCTCCTTCATGACATTGATCGGACTGCCAACGCTGCAGCGATATTTCTTGACGCCACAAAGGCTTTCAAGTTTCAACTCCATGGAGTGGGATTACCTTGCTTTGCTTCAGCGTATGGGGTTTCCAACCCCCTTCCTGGAGTGGATCAACTTGCTATACTCTGGGGTGCGTGCCAGGGTGGTGGTGAATGCAATCCTATCGGCGCCCTTCTCTATCACACGAGGCACCCGACAGGGATGTCCCCTGTCGCCGCTGCTTTTTGCCATAGCTATCGAGCCATTAGCAGCGGAGGTACGGCAGCACTATCGAGAGCATGCCCTAATTTATCCTGAGAGGCAAATCTTAATATCTTTATACGCCAATGATATAACACTCTACTTGCGAGACCCCGCGGTCAGCCTTAACCCCATCCTCCGCCTGCGCATCCTCTTTGGACAGCTGTCCGGCATTAACGTGAATTGGGGGAAATCCCAAATCTTCCCTCTCACGGATGCCACAGAGGAGTTTGCACCTGACTGTCCGCTGAAATGGTGCGGAGACATCATTACCTACCTCGGTATCCAGACCTCGCAGTGCCGGGAGGAGCTGATGTCCTCCAATTACGGGTGCATGCTTGACACCATCACGGACAAGGTGGCAGGATGGATCTCGATGCCTCTTTCCATGGCGGCTAGAGTGTCGCTGATCAAGATGATCATTCTACCGAAACTCCTTTATCTTTTTACTAACATTCCTTACGCTCCGAGACGTTTTTTCTTTAACTGCATCAAAACGCAACTGATCCGACTGACATGGGGGGTAAACAGCCCAGATTGGCGTGGGAGATTTTAACTCGGTCCTTTGAAGATGGCGGTTTCGAGGTTCCGGATATGGACCTATACTTTGTTTGTGCTCAGGCGCATATTACCGCGTACTGGTTTCACCCCCCCATATATGCCTCACCTGGCTATTGAGGATGGTTATATGACGCTCACACTGGGTGCAGCATATCTTAGCGTGCCTGCGGAGCCTAGACACTTGGCGGCCACCACGGTCCAATGCACGACTAGTGCCTGGCGCGACTTGGCGCATACTCTTCAGTGCCCTCTTCTTTGCTCGCCTCTAGTGACCCTGCTGGGGAGGCAGGATATACCGGTCACTACAGAGGGTGGGTGTTGTTGCATGCTGCGGAAACTGTCGTGTCTGACCTGGGGGAAATTATACAAGAATGGAAAGTTTAAGACGAGAGAGGAGTTGTTTGGCCCCTGTACCCCTTCTCCCTTAGATTGCTTTTATTATGTGAGGCTTAGGCAGGACTTATGCTCACTTAGCCAGGACTTTCAGTCGGAACCCCCTGTCATGGTCCCTTTACACACTTTATTACAACAGGACCCCCTGAACATGTGGTATCCCGCTTATATAGGTCCACTCAAAGAGAATGGGGAAGAAGCCCTGCTCCAGCTAAGGGAAGGTGGGAGGGGGAGTTGGGGGCTCCCATTACGGAGGAGCAGTGGGCCTTTTGCTGTCGCCAAATAGGGGCCATCTCTGCAAATAGCAGGTTACGTCTCATACACTTCAAATATGTACATTGCTTATATTACACGCCAGCTAGACTACACCGGTTACGTCTGCGCGACGCGGACCGCTGTGATAGATGCGGGGCTGCTGGCGCTGACTTTGGACACCTGGCATGGAACTGCCCGATTGTTCAGGAGTATTGGAGGGAGGTACTTCAGGCGCTGGGAGTAATGATTGCAATGCATGTGTCAAATGATCCCCTCACCGCTCTATTGGGCTATACGGAGCAAATTCCTACTAAGGTCAGGAAGTTCACCTCTCTAGCTCTTTTGATGGCAAAACGGCGAGTAGCCTGTCGCTGGGGATGCGGTTGTGCTCCCAAGTTTAAAGAGTGGTTTACTGATTTTGTATTCTGCCAGGAACAGCTAGATATTTATGCTGATCTTATGCCACCTTCCTCACACCCTAAGGATATTTGGGGTCCTCTTAGGGCATATCTTTTGGAACATACTGATAATGAGGGGACAGACCTGAGTCTGAAGCGGGTGGGGAGTGGGGGGGGGCTGGGAGGAGTTTGTGGAGGAGGGAGAACCTTTGGATGTGGGCTCATGAGACCCTAGAGTGGGACATCGGACCGGAGGGTGGAGAGTAAGGGGTAGACATCCTTGACCACACTCTACTACCTATGACTTGAGCGGTAACCGGAATAAGATATTGTATGGATTTGTGGCTAACTGTGACTACTGACCTATGCAGAATGTTTGCTTATAGGAGGGTTCTGTTTTTTTTCTGTTACTTTTTAGGGGACCTTAATTGACTACTGTCTGATGTGCTTGTCTACCTAACGCGGCCGGCCCTATGCGTTATAGGCGATTTGATGTGTACGCACGCCCCACTAACTTCAGTATTGAATGTTATATATTGCTGTGCCGGCCCGATGGGATGTGGGCACCTGGCTGTGTTACCTCACTGATGTCAATAAAGGTCGACTTTAAACCTTTAAAAAAAAATAAAAAAAGTTTGTCAGAAGTCTGTGCATCCACAGCATTGACATGGTCAGATGCTTTACCCTTGGTTTTGATGAGTTTGAGAAGTATTCCTGATACAAAAGTCTGGATTGTCTCCACATGAAGTGATTATGGGGAGAGCAATGAGACAGCCAATAGTACCAGCAAATCAACTGATGAATATTACTGATGATCTAGTGCTTGATTATTGCAAAGGATTGGCTGATGTGGTGCGTTCTGTGTCTCATCAGGTTGGAGAAGTTGCAACCATGACACAGCAAGAACAAGCACATGATCTATTTTCAGGAGAGTGGATTCTGGTGAAGATGCATATGAGAAAGTTGTGTTTGGAGCCACGTTGGCATAGGCAATATCATATGATACTGGTGACAACTGAAGTGTGCTGGCTTGCCAAATTCGATACATGCAAGCCATACAAGAAGAGTCCCAAGTCCACTTGAGAGACTAAAAAGAGGAAGAACAGGTGGAGGGTCAAGAAGAGCCTGGAATAACTGAGCCTGAGTTTGAACCTGTGCTTGAACTTGAGCAAAGTCGAATAAAGTGGGCACCAGCTACTGGGTCTCGTGAGACTGCTGTTGATGTCAATGAAGGAGAAGTGTTGAATGAAAATAAAGATCAAGAGCAAATACAGCAGAGAAAAGAATTGAACAAAAGGAGTGGTGAACTTGGCTCTGAAACTGGTGAAAGTGTGCAAGTTAAGAAAGCAAAAAAGGAGATGTGTGGCCAAAAGAAGTGAAAAGACTGAAATACACTCTGAAAGAAAAATCACCAGACACGATATTGGAAGTATCGAGCCAAACAGAACAAAGTGACTCAGAAGAAGATATAGCTCAGAGAACAAAAAGATCGAGAGTTCTGAACAAGAAATACACAGCACCTGGATCGACATATGTGGTGTCTGAAGCGGCTGAGCACACAGATTGGTGTGGATAAAATACTGTTACAGAATTGAATCACACTAATGGTTACGCGCCACCTTAAATGAACTGTGTAAAAAACTGGGGTGCAGAAAATTGAACGTTCAATCGATTGAGTGTGAAAAATTAAAGCAGGAATAGAGTCAAAGGCTGTGAAGATATAATAAAAAAAGAGGGATGAAGCAAGCAAGAAGGCTTAAAAAGTGTTTGAATACACAATGTTTTCTTTTTCTAGAAATGGCTGAGGCAAATATTACAGAGACTGCATATCAAAACCGAAGTTTTAAACATAAATGTATTAATGCTTGCTTTGTTAGTGTCATATTACTAATGTTGGTTTGGTTAACATTAAATGTTGTTGTGCCTTACTTTATGTATCCTAATAGAAATAATAATACTAATAGTGTGTTGAGCGAGAATGTAGATGCGGATAATTTTAAAGAGAATTAACAAACTAACATGGAAAAGATGATAATGTCTATCACAGAGATAAATCGATTAATTACTTTTTGTTAAATGTTTTTACAAAATTGTTGTATGAGTATGTTGATACGATGGATACGAGAGATTGTTATGTGTGCATGCAACTACCATCATCTGTCTCTGAGGGATTGGCCTAGCATCACTTACTTCTAACCTAAGGAGTTTCTTGTAGTGTTTTAACCAGTCTGTTTTACGAAAGGGGTAGTCTACAATACAATACTACTATTCAAACATGGATCTAGTGTTTTCTGAAATTCCAATTAGAAGGAATATGACTAGAGTGCATAGTGCTAGAGATGCAGAGTTTATGAGTGAATATTTCCATTTGACTAAAACAATTGATATAGTATATGTGCATAGAAATAATTTGACATGCAGATTGTGTCAGGAGGAGATTGAGTTTATTAATCTGGTAGAGGATAGAAGACAGAGTTTTAAGAAAAAGGCTGCTGAGCAGAAGTCCCAAGTACCTCTGTGTGCTTTTAGAGAAGGTGATTACAAAAAGGGTGAGGCATACACTGCAATGGCTCTAGATTGACATCATAGAGGGAAGCTTTGCTTGCTTGGATTGAAAACTGACTTTAATAACTATTTCATTGGTTCCAGTGAATGTGATCATGTTTTCCTAATTACGGTAGGGTAGGGAATAAGAGGAGGTACTAATCCTGTTTTCCCTGGAATCTATTACGTGTGTGGTAAGAATGCCTATTATAGGTTGCCTGCACATTGGTATGGGTGTTGTTATATGGGAATAGTTTTCCCTAAAGTGTACCATTTAGACAAGAGTCATTGAATCAATGAATAGAAGAGTGAACTAATTCGTAGGAAGAGGGGAATAAGTGTTTCGGAAATTTTGGGAAATATTTTTTCAGCACTGATACCTATAGTTGTGGTAATTTTAAATTCTCGCAAAATTAGAAAATTCTCCACAGTGGTTGATCGTTTATCAACAGACACTGCTGGTGGGTTTTTAATGATTGATACTGTGGAAACATGTAATATTTTACATTAGCATAAGCAACAGCCATTTTGGCTGTGGCTTCCATTTCGTTTCCTTCGTCCTCTGCTGTTCGCCTTTTCACTCTGCTTGTATAATCAACTTTAGTTGACCTCTTTTGACATGGCTTAGCAATGTATGTGCTGGGGGGTTTGTAGTTGCCGGTGCACCTGGTCTTAGAGGCTGTCTATTGATCATTTACTGCTGCCATAAGCATTCTTGCTCCCCTCCCTATTTGCTGACCAGGTGGTCATCCATCTGGCCTTGTTTGCCATAGCAATTTCTGTGTCTAAACTTGTTCTTTCCATTTCTATCCATATGCTTACATTGCAACTAAACTGTATAAAAGGACGATGGTTTGTGAGTTCAGTGTACCTCCTACTGCAACACTTGAGAGTGTTGTGTGGACGTGGCCCCACTCGTGAGTGATTAGTAAACTTGTTGTTTTACTTCAACTCCAGTGCCGAGCTCTTTTGTTAGTCTTTGGTCCCGTGGACGAGAGGGTGACCCTGCACCAGTTTGCTCACATTTGGGTACATTTCCACAGTTGGTGCCCGGCTCGCGGGGCCCCATTGGAGATGTGGCCGTCCGAAGGAATGGTCTCGATGGAGGATCGAAATATTACTGAGGATGCGCACTGCATGAGGAGACCCTTGTCTTTGCAGGCCGACGTGACTTTTCCGGTTTTCCCGATATGACCCTCCGGGTGGTGGCCGGTCTCGACTGGGGCTTTCTTTGGCGTATTCTGCAGTCACCATTAGGTCAACCAGAAATCGGCAGGTGGGAGTGGGAGACTTCTGTTTGGTAAGGTCACTGAAGCGGCACTCTTGATTTGCCTGGTTTCGTTTTTTGGTTTGGTTTTGGTATTCATTCTTTGCAAAGTCTGAAGGCAGGTAATGTGGAGATTTTTCTCCTTTTGGAATATTTGTTTGGAGTAGCAATATTTTACATATACTTGTGAAAACATGCCTGTTCTCAGCACACTCCGTAAGTAGTGTTGCTGCTCTTGTGGTACCAAGAATACTTTAGAACAAAGTCAGCCGGCTCCTCAAGAAGGGAAGCCAAATAGAGAGATGTATATTAAATATGGTATTTGTCCCATAATGTACGGTTCATTCGGGAATAAATACACAAAGAAAGAGTCCAATTTACAATCGCCAGTGAATGGGTCATTCGATTTTAAGAAAGTTCAGTATGTAGAACAGTGTTTATTCAAAATAAAGAGTAGACAGGATATGTTTGATTGTGTACGTATGTGGGATAAAGAAGTGCAAGAAAGAGCAAAGAGAGCAGAAGCTATAGCAGAGAAAGAGCAACAAAAGACGATATATCAGAAAGGGGTGGAATTAAAAGACAAAGAAATGAAGGAAAGAATAGAAAAGGAAGACAGAGCAAATTGATTAGCGGTAAATGTCCAGTATCCTATTAGGTGCCCTATCTATCCTCTACTTAATACGTCTCAGGATGATTGCATCCTATTAGAACGACCCCCACCCCTGTATAAATTTCCCGCTCCAAGTGCCCCTGTGGATGAGGCTTCTAATGAGGAGCTCTCCTCCTCAGAGGATAAAGATAAAGTCAAGCAAGTTGGGTGACATTCTGATAGAAGAGGGGAATTACCTACTGTGGTTTCTGTGCCTGGCGGGAGCCTAAGCCCAGGCTGTGCTGCTTTCCCCACCGCATTTCACGACACAACATCTGCCAAGACTGCTACTTGCCCTGGTGGGACCGCAAGTTCCAGGGCACACTTCGAGCCCAGCCTCAGCCTCCCAGGTGCCACAGGTGAGAGGGGGAGGAGTCACGATCGCTCTATAAAGAGCAGCCTCCCCCTCTGTGGCGCAGGACGCGCTGATAGAAGAGGGGAATTGCCTACTGTGATTTCTGTGCCTGGCGGGAGCCTAAGCCCAGGCTGTGCTGCTTTCCCCACCGCATTTCGCGAAACAACATCTCCTCAAACTACTACTTGCCCTGGTGGGACCGCAAGTCCCAGGGCACACCTCGAGCCCAGCCTCAGCATCACAGGTGGCGCAGGTGAGAGGGGGAGGAGTCACGATCACTCTATAAAAAGCAGCCTCCCGCTCCGCGTCGCGGGACGCACTGATAGAAGAGGGGAATTACCTACTGTGCTTTCTGTGCCTGGCGGGAGCCTAAGCCCAGGCTGTGCTGCTTTCCCCACCGCATTTCGCGACACAACATCTGCCCAGACTGCTACTTGCCCTAGTGGGACCGCGAGTCCCAGGGCACACCTCGAGCCCAGCCTCAGCCTCACAGGTGCTGCAGGTGAGAGGGGGTGGAGTCACGATCGCTCTATAAAGAACAGCCTCACCCTCCGCGGCGCGGGACGCGCTGATGGAAGAGGGGAATTACTTGCTGTGGCTTCTGTGCCTGGCTGAAGCCTAAGCCCAGGCTGTGCTGCTTCCTCCCCCGCATTTCGCGACACAACATCTGCCCAGACTGCTACTTGCCCTGGTGGGACCGCAAGTCCCAGGGCACACCTCGAGCCCAGCCTCAGCCTCACAGGTGCCGCAGGTGAGAGGGGGAGGAGTCACAAACGCTCTATAAAGAGCAGCCTCCCCTCCACGGCACGGGACGTGCACGGGCCGTGCCCTGGTGAAGCCCGGGCCAAAGGCAGGCCCGTCCTGCACCCGTCAGCACCTGTAATAGCCAGGGTAGGGTCACCCCCCTTATATCTGCAGTTTACGTCGATAGCTTATCGTTGGGCCTTGAGGAGAAGGGTGGACCCATCTTGGAAATTTCAGAAGGTACTGTCTATTGTCGTGCATACCGCGAATACCAGCTTGAAGGACCTTTTTGATTTTTTCTGTGGACTATTGCTGTTGCCTGTTGCCTACTAAGATGTTGCTTTTAGTGGGGAGGTGCGTACCAGAATGGGCAAGCGAAAGACAATGGCAGGGGAGGAGGGGGGACTGAGAGTGGTAATCCCATCAGACCCCGCAAAGGGAAAAAAGCAAGAAGGATGACCAAGCATGCTGCTAGTAATTGTGTTCTCGATCGAATTTAGAGCCTTGTTGAGGAATGTGAGGTAATTTTTACTTCTGAGCCAATCCTGCAATTTGAGGGGGATTTGGCTCATCAGAATGTAGTCGGGTTGGGGCTGGAGGGTTGGTGTAAGGGCCCTGCCTCTCCAGCTATCCCCGCCATGTATCTCCCAAAACCAAAAGGCCCAAGGGGGCGGGGGGTACTGAGAGAGGAGGGGCTCCAATAAAGGAGAGCCCTACAACTAGTAATACTGATGAGCCCTCACTAGTTGACGGTAGTGAATTCCAAACATCTGTATCTTTAGTCCCCTACTCTAATAAATTCTCTATTTTGGCAAATATATATAGTGAGAGCACTACGCAACAACCCTGTCAACCACCAGGAAAAGTCACAGATGTTGCCCCAAACCACCCACTAGATTCCCAAATCATTGATAAGGATAGAAATAATACACTAGATCTTCAAGAACTAGTGAAGCTGGTACATTTACTACGGGATGAGATAGAGTCTATGAGGCCATTGATTATAAGTGTAACTTCTATGGTAGGGCCAGCACCTAATGGTGGGGCGCGTTCCTTGATAAAGCCTACCCCGAGTGACACCATCTCTTTCCCATTAAAAGCTGGTAGTGCCCTGGCAAATCCTTTGGTAAAAGAAAAAGTGGGTAGTGAGCGTAAAGGTATTACTTCCTATAGTGAGGTTGCTAAATGTAGAAAAACCCTTCCCCCCCACATGCACAAAATAGAGTCCCATTCCGCACTAAAAATAGCTTAAACTACTCTTTAAAGTAAAAGGAGAGGGGGCACTTGCCACCTAGTGTGAGGCGGAATACTTCCCCAACGGCTAGCTATCAGCACAAATTTTAAGATAGAAGGGGGGGCGTGAAACCAAGTATAACACAAAGCACTAATAAAATCCATATGACCAATGTCCCCAAGCTAGCACAAGAGAGAGGTAATGAGAGTGCAGGCTCACTGACTAATAAAGCTATCCATTGGATATGTCACGTTAGAGGGTGTCGGTCTGTGATTAGGGATGACATTTCTAAGGTGTGTAGGCTTACTTTGGCCACTGAACAATTTGACTGTATTGAACTGACATTTCGGACACAGGAGCTGGCTGAAAACGTATTTGCCCTTGAGTTTCGAAGTAGCCCCCCTGCCTATTCGTGTATCCAATTAAGGAAGGCCCCACCTGATCCTCAGGCGAACCACTACTCTGGGCAATGGCTACGAGGTCGCCTGGGAAGCTCTGGGCTGGAAAATATTTATTGACTGCCTGGTGAATATGCACAAGGGCTATGTATTGGTAATGCAGAGGGCCCAGCTGATATTATTATTAGCCATGAGCCCGATAGCTGTGACACTGTCAGCTATACCCCCGAAATGAGACATCCACAAGGGCTAGGTATTCGCAGTGATGAGGTTCTGGCTGCCCATGCAGTTACGTCCCTGCCCGATAACTCCAATATTGCTAGTTGTATCCCTGAAGTGAGATCTCTCAATGTAATTCAATCAATGGATGCTCTGGCTTTGGTCCACAGAGACAGCTTATGCTCAATCTCTCAAGGCAAGGCAATGATCCATTGTACATTGGTTATGTCCCCACTAGGGGTTCACTTATGTCATGGAACATTGCAGGTTTGGATTCCAAAACATCATTACCCGATTGGCTTATCTTTGTAAATGAGTTTGATATTTGTACCTTTCAAGAGACCTGGCTCCTCGAACCGCAATTTTGTGCAGGTTATTTAAATTGTTATGTTCCCGCTATCAAAGGCACCAAAGGTCGCCCAGCGGGTCGCCTTACTATATGGGTTCGTCAAGCACTGGCCCTGAGCATTGAAGAATTGCCATCTAAGAGTAGTGATATTCAGGTGCGAAGGCTGGACTGGGCCCCTTAGGACTCCTGGACATCTATAATGTCTATGTGAGGGGAGTCCGGGGGGCAAAGTTCCAAGTTTTAGCGGCTTTGGACAGCCTCCTCGAGCTCTACTCAACGGATAATAGTGTGATTGTCACGGGTGATCTAAATTCAGCCTTCGAACCACTTGCTACTCCTGATTGGAATCTTACTGATGAAGATGATGCCCAATGGGGAGTACCAAAATTGGAACTTGACCCCGTAAAAAAATGGACAGAAGTCGTCATTCAGATTAACACCATCTGCTATGAAAGGGACTTAGGGCCCTTAATGGAAGAACTCCACAGGATAGGTCTGAGGTCAATACGTTTAATAACGGGTACAGTAAAAGCAGGATTGATTATATCCTCTGAAGTATGAAAATCTGGCACACGATCAATGATATGGTGGTTAATGATCGCCTGGAAAGCGACCATAACCCCTTGCGTGTCACTCATGGTTGGTGGACGACAGAGCAAACACAGGCGGTGGAGGTTGAATTTCGTGCCCCGGATGCTGTCCCTACTAATGATATGCGTCGGCTTAATTAGTCACATGTAATCAAAAGCCCTGAGGTTCTAGCAAGCATCATTGATGATGTAGACAGCACTGTGTTAGAGATTGAGCAAAATCTGGTTTCGGGTGGGGACTTGGGGCGTGTAACACAGATACACGATAGCTTTTTTATGCGCACGAGTACCCCTTTTATTAAGCCCACTAGAACTAAGAAAGTAGCTGACTCTAAACCCCTATGGTGGTACAACAAAGAATGCAGGCGAGCTAGAATTGCCCTGGGAAATGCTATCAGAGGTGGGGAAATGGATACTGTCCGTTCAGCCAGATACGAATACAAAAAAGCTATCCATAAAGCCAAGCGCCTATGGGATGAGCTCAGATGGCAGGATCTCAAAGAAGCCAGCTCGCAGAATAATAGTAAATTGTTCTGGAGTATTATAAAATGGGGTAGAGGGGGCCAACCAAATCAGCCCCAAAACCATGTCTCGCAAGAAGGATGGGTTAATTATTTTAGACCCATATATGCGCGTAGCCCTCAAATGGAAGATCTCAAATGGAAGATCTTAGTTATGTTTTTTATTTAGATGAGGCTTTTCACAATAATGATGTTTTATTAGCTCTTAGTGCAGTGGGTGGAGGTAGAGCGCCAGGACCCGATGGAGTCCCCGTGGATGGGTTCATCTACGACAAAGCAAGAGGGTAGATACATCTTGCTGATGGCAAATGTAACAGCCCAGGGTGCCACGATCCCGGATTCCGAAATAATTCCAGTATACAAAAAAGGAGACAAAACACAGCCAGGGAACTACAGACCTATCAGTCTGATAGACACGATTCAAAAGGTAGTTGGGAGGATGATCCTGAACAAAATTTTAGATTGAATTGAGGAAAGCAGCATACTGTCCCCCTTCCAAGCAGGTTTCCGTAAATATACTAGCTCCATTGATCAAGTCTTTCGTTTTATTCTCTTATACTGGAAGACAGTGACTTTGGCCGAGTATAGCCTTTACGCTGCTTATGTTGACCTATGTGCAGCGTTTGACCTTGTCCCCCGATCCTGTTTATGGGTGACGTTGAGTGAACAGGTCTTTCTGATGAGATTCTAACTTTGATAATGAGGTTGCACAAGGCAAATTATGCTAGAATTCGATGGGGGGTTGGCAGGGTTGGGTCACCACCCAGTTTCCGGTTGAACGAGGGGTACGGCAAGGTTGTGCCATGGCACCAACTTTATTTTCTTTGTATATTAATGGAATAGTCGACCATCTGTTGCCAGTGAACACAGATGCCCCACCTTAGCTGGTGTAAAAATATTGATTTTAATGTTTGCGAATGACACATTAATTATCTCTAAGACTCCTAGTGGCCTTCAGCGTGCTTTACTAATTATTGAAGATTTTTGTGTTGCTCGAAGTTTGAAAGTTAATGTGGCAAAAATGAAACTTATGGCTTTCAATCCGCACCGAAATTTTAAAGGAAAAATGTTTATGAATAATTAACCACTCAAACGGTTCCTCCGCAGTATTACTAACCTCCCGCCAAGCACTCCCCTAAAGCCGCTTAGGTATGATCTGGGTAGAAATGCCATTACAGATGTTGCCAAACTGCTCCCTATTTTATGTTGGCGCAGGTTGTGGACAACACCTGAACTCTCATCATACGCCGTGGGTTTTCTCAATGTAATAAAATCCGATGGCTTTCACAAAATTAGTTGGTTAAGGGGTGTTAGAAATAGCCTAGTAGGCTTGGGTATGAAAATATTATGGGAGAATCCAACAGAAGCCTTTTTCCCCTCTAAAAAGATCTTAAAAGAGAAGTACTGGGAATGGGCTACCTTTAACACTTGGAGTAACACTGATTCTTCTTCAATGGCAGGAATTTTCTTAGAAATAAAATTCACCCCCAGACTTGAATCTTACTGGGATACCATCACTAAACCGAGAGATAGGAAACTTTATTTCCAACTTAGGGCAGGTTCATTACCCCTAAGATCTCTTACCTCCAGGTGGACCCACCCAAGCGATAACTTCTGCCCTGCCTGTGGGAGTCACAATGAAACAGCCGCTCATATGCTCTTTGCCTGCCCTGCCTATGCCACCCCTAGGAGGGTCTGGCTGAACCCCATGTGCAAACTACTTGGTACAAATAGGAGTGCTGAAGCTGAAAGGCTCATATGCACCAGTACTTTGCCATTCATTACAATAGCGGTAGCTAAATACCTAGGGTGGGTGTGGGTAATAAGGCTGAACTTAATATCTGGGTAATTCTATGTTGAGCAATATTTTTAGTTTCCTCAGTCTGATCACAGAATGTGACTGATTCAATATTAAATTGTTCTTATTTTTAGTCGTAACAAATTTTTTAATGTAAGAAAACTGATAATATGAAATTTCTACCTCTTCCATTTGTTCAGATCCTAGTTTTTTAATTAAGTCTTTTAATCATTTGGACTATGTGTTATTAATTAAATGTTGTTTGTTTTGTGCTTTTATGAGTATATCTCGAATAAAGCTTCTTTGGATTGGATTGGCAAGTTGGGCGACAGACTCGCTCTACTTTGACTAAAGCAGAAAAAGATACATTAAAAAGCACTGCTAAAGAGGAAGCTCGTCAGACAACTACAGCGACAATCCTCATAAATATGGTTCAACCTTGGAAAGATATAGACCAGTTATATTTCATAGAAAAGTTCTGTTGGGAGGTAATACATGGTTGGCGGCATATTTCTGATGAAACAGAACCAGCTGATCTAAATGTTGATTATAAAATGTGGTAGATGGGACTTACCTTTTTTCAGATATACCTGATACGATTAGGCGAATAGTTAAATTATGAAATGAAACATTACGTTTACGAAAGGAACAAGAATTAGCTAGAAAGAGTAAAGTCAGAGAAACAGCTCAATCCCAAGCAGAGAAAACAGATGTTCCGATGGAAGGAGACAATTCCGGTAGTAGTAAAGTTACTATGAAACCAATGCGTGAAGCAGCACCCCTGTATGTTCCCTCAAAGGGTGCGGGAACAAATGATGATAAAACTTCGGATGATGCCAATGGATATTTTATATATAATTGGGTTTATACTCCTTGGAGTAGAGCAGATGTTATGGTTCTTAAGGCTGCTTTGCCCCACCCTCTGAAAAAACCTGCCGCCTTCTATGAGGAGGTGGAAGGAGCCATCAGCTCTTGTACTATGACCATGCCAGACATTGATATGTTCTTTGGGCTTATACTGTCCCCTGACATGTGGAGAGCAATACGTAAAATAAATGACGCTACAGCATTTCGTGATACCTTGGCAGAATTAGAAAGAATAGATACGGACAGGGATCTGCTCAGAAACCTCACCAGGAGATATTAGATCTCCCTAAAGCTATTGTGACTAAATTAAAAACCCTCATATCTCCCAAGAAAATAGATTGGACTACATTACCATCCTGTAAACAGAAAAAGGATGAGTCAGTTTCTGATTTCTTTTCAAGATTTGAGGAGACATTCCATGATTTTAGCGGCCAGTCATTGGCTGATTATACGGGTAAGCATTTGTTTGTCAACAAATTTGTCGCTAATAAGTTACCGGGAATAGTTAGTCACTTAAAGGCTATTGAGAGTTCTTGGACCACATCTTCCCCAGTTTCCCTTTTGACCATGGCCCAATATTATGAGGGACAGGAACAGGAAGCAAAAGCAGGGAGGATGAGAAGGTTAGAGACTTAAAGATAAAAGTTATAATGGTCCAAGTATATGGTCCATCATTTAGGGGAGGTGGAAGAGGCAGATGTGCAATGTATACACCCAGAGCGCTCTCTCTTCCTCGAGCAAATTTGCCTATTGTAAAGAGACTGGGCATTGGCGTTCTGAGTGCCCTCTTTTACGAGGTCAGCAGTACCAGCGGGGAAGGAGAAGTATGAGAGGACGCCCAGGTAATTCAGGAAACAGAGGAGGTGCAGGAGCTCGTCACAGGTTTGAGGCAGTTGAACAAGAGCCACATTACTCTAATACTTTTGATAGACGAGATCAATACCAAATGTCTGATTATTCTGCTGACGCACTTGCAGATTCCGATTAGGGATGCCAAGGATGGGGTAAGGGACCAGTTGAGGTGCCAGTAGATCAAATGGTTGACGCAAATGTCTTGGGATCTACTGATCGGGTTCTGGTTGACACAGGTACTACCCGTAGTGCTCTGTCTAAAATATTAGTTCCTAGGGCTCCCCTGTCCAGCACAATGATAACATCAGTAGGATTTGATGGAACGCCTACTCCTAGCCCGCTATCACAGCCACTTGAATTTGGACTTGACAAATTAACTGCAGCATGTCCATTTTTGATTTTCCCTAACACACCGCACAACATTGTGGGTATCGATATGCTTAAATATTTTCGTGCTACAATACGTTGTTCTCCAGAAGGTGTGTGTGTTATTTTGAATGACAATTATCCAATGGTTGAGAGATCCTGTCTTATCAATGAGGATGCCACTCTGGCATCCCTACCTTGTACCTAGTGGGCTAGATCAGATACTGATGTGGGTCAAATGGTTATTCCACCAGTGCAAATCCAAGTAAGGGAAGGTGTTTCATTGCCTCGACTGCCTCAACACAAAATATCCTGAGAAGGTGAAGAAGCATTAGCGGACATTGTCCAGGATTTGATCAAAGTGGGGGTAGTGGAAGAAATCCCCTATAATACTTGCAATAGCCCTATCCTTCCAATTTTGAAAAAAGACACTGACACTAAAATGTACAGATTCATTCTTGATTTACGGGAGGTTAATACATTTATAGTGCCCCAATATCTGGTAGCTTATGATATCACAACCCTTCTCACTATGGTCCCTCCCACTGCCACTACATTTTCAGTGATCGACTTGAAAAATGCATTTTTCTCAATACCCATTCACCCTGAAAGCCGTTATCTGTTTGGATTCATGTTGAAAAATAGATCCTTCTGGTTCTGAAGACCTCCACAGGGCTATACAGAGAGTCCTACATTTACAGTCAGGCATTAAAAAGACAGATTGATTCCTTTCCTGTACCAAAAGGGGTGGCCCTTATTCAATACGTCAATGACATCTTGTTAGCTGCAGATACCCCTGAGAAGTGTGAAGAAGGAACACTGTTATTGTTATCATGTCTTGCCCCTCCTAATCACAAAGTCTCGTGAAAGAAATTGCAATATTGTAGATAGCAGGTTACCTATTTAGGTGACCTCCTGTCTAAGGAGGGATGTGCATTCACACCAGATCGCATTCAGACCATTTTAGATACTCCTGTGCCCCGTACTCAAAAGGATGTCCATGCACTGATTGACCTTACTTCTTTTTGTAGCCAGTGGATCCCCAGTTTTTCGCTTATCATTAAACCTATGATAGCCCTTTTGAACAAATACTCTCCGATACCCCTCCTATGGACTGCTGAATGTCAGAGTGCCTTCTAACAGTTACCCCAAGTTCTTTGCTCTGCACCAGTATGAGGAACTACACTAAGACTTTCACACTCTATGTACACAAGAGGGAAGGTTGTGTTCTCTCGGTTTTAACACATATATGGTGATAAACAACGTCCTTGTGCATATTTCTCAGCTGTCCTTGACCCAGTCGCTCGTGCGCTGCCTGGATGTTTCCGAGCAGTGGCAACAGCGGCCTACAGGACCTACAGGATACTCCTCTCTCTATTGTTGATGGGGAGTTATGGGTTGATGGGTCATGTTTGAAATTACTAAGCGTGGGCGTAAAATCCGTTTCGCGGGCGAATTTGCGGATTTTTGACGATTTCGCGATCCGCGAATCACGCGAAATTGCCCAATAATCCACAAATTCGCAAGCTACAAATTAATTTGCTTGGTCGCGCTTTAAAAATATAATATCTCGCGCACGGCGTTGACTCTGAGTCCGACGAGTTGTTTTTCTCCCGGTTTTGCGTGTGCTGCGCCATTTTCGATCTTGCTGCGTGATCGCACAAGAGTTTTTCGAATGCAATTACGTTATCGCGGCTTGCCATCTTGCACAGCGAGAGTTTAACAACGCGAGTACGTCATAAAGGCCCGAGATCACGTATTGCGGGAGTAAACAATGCCAAACATGTAGATGCGGCGCACAGCTGACTTCCGGTGGGAGATTTGAACAGCTCGCGTTCCCCAAATTGCAAAAATTGCAATTCTGCACAAGAAATCCACCGCAGGAAGCATAAACCTTGTGAAAATGATGATTTTGATCAGAATAACTCCTCAGATTGACATTTGGCTGCACCTTTTGGTGCAGGAGTCCATTTTTTGGGGTGGGGTGGGAGGAAGGAAGTGCCCCAGAGTCTCTAACTTCCTGTTCCTGTCCAGCAGGCTCCTCCCAGTGCTTTGTCCATGTCCTGGTCACTTTTCATTTGGCTGTGGAGCTGGAAGGATTACTTTGTGTGGCTGCTGCTGGATATTTGTATTTGAGGACTTTTTGGACTTTGGATCACTTTTGGACTTGAGATTTTCCAAGTAAGTTGGTGTTGTTTGTTTGGGGCATTGCAGTTGAGGCAACTCCAGTTCTAAAACTTTTTTCACAACTTTAACAAAATATATATTGTGGTGGGTAGCCACAGTATCCAGTAGGCCCAGGGTTAGTCATGGATGCATGATACAACTGTTTCTGTGATTTTTTTTTAACTTAATTCTCATTTATGTCATGGAATTTTAGCTCACTGTTATATGTTGATTTTTTATTTTATTTTGGGGTGCCTGTAAAGCCTCACTAGCCAGTAGGCCCAGGGGTAGTGAGTGGTGCATGGACCACGTCTTTCTGTGCGGTGGCTTGAATTTAAACATCATTGAGGGCATGGATGGCATTGGATTGTGGTGATTTCTGTGTGTTTTTCGAGTTTTGGGGGTGTTTTTGTGGCCTGGCCATGTGGGTGGGGGCCATTTTGAGGCCTGGTCCAGGCAGGGCCTGGCCATGTGGTGGGGTCAAGGGGCCATTTTGAAGGCAGGCAGTGTGCTACGGCCTGCACCCAGTTTGCCTTGCTTTCAACCATTATGCCCAGGGGTACTCAGTGGTGCATGGGCCTAGTCTTTCTGTGGGGTGTCTTGCATTTAAACATCATTGAGGGCATGGATGGCATTGGATTGTGGTGATTTCTGTGTGTTTTTCGAGTTTTGGGGGTGTTGTTGTGGCCTGGCCATGTGGGTGGGGGCCATTTTGAGGCCTGTTCCAGGCAGGGCCTGGCCATGTTGCTGGGGGTCAAGGGTCCATTTTGAAGCCAGGCAGTGTGCTCAGGCCTGCACCCAGTTTGCCTTGCTTTCAACCATTATGCCCAGGGGTACTCAGTGGTGCATGGACCTAGTCTTTCTGTGGGGTGTCTTGAATTTAAACATCATTGAGGGCATGGATGGCATTGGATTGTGGTGATTTTTGTGTGTTTTTCGACTTTTTGGGTGCTGTTGGGGCCTGGCCATGTGGGTGGGGGCCATTTTGAGGGCTGGTCCAGGCAGGGCCTGGCCATGTGGCTGGGGGTCAAGGGCCCATTTTGAAGCCAGGCACTGTGCTCAGACCTGCACCCATTTTGCCTTGCTATCATCCATTATGCCCAGGGGTACTCAGTGGTGCATGGACCAAGTCTTTCTGTGGGGTGTCTTGAATTTAAACATCATTGAGGGCATGGATGACATTGGATTGTGGTGATTTATATGTGTTTTTCGACTTTTTGGGGTGTTGTTGGGGCCTGGCCATGTGGGTGGGGGCCATTTTGAGGCCTGGTCCAAGCAGGCCCTGGCCATGTGGTGGGGGTCAAGGGTCCATTTTGAAGCCAGGCAGTGTGCTCAGGCCTGCACCCAGTTTGCCTTGCTTTCAACCATTATGCCCAGGGGTACTCAGTGGTGCATGGGCCTAGTCTTTCTGTGGGGTGTCTTGAATTTAAACATCATTGAGGGCACGGATGGCATTGGATTGTGGTGATTTTTGTGTGTTTTTTGACTTTTTGGGTGCTGTTGGGGCCTGGCCATGTGGGTGGGGGCCATTTTGAGGGCTGGTCCAGGCAGGGCCTGGCCATGTGGCTGGGGGTCAAGGGCCCATTTTGAAGCCAGGCACTGTGCTCAGGCCTGCACCCATTTTGCCTTGCTTTCATCCATTATGCCCAGGGGTACTCAGTGGTGCATGTACCAAGTCTTTCTGTGGGGTGTCTTTAATTTAAACATCATTGAGGGCATGGATGGCATTGGATTGTGGTGATTTTTGTGTGTTTTTCGACTTTTTGGGTGCTGTTGGGGCCTGGCCATGTGGGTGGGGGCCAATTTGAGGGCTGGTCCAGGCAGGGCCTGGCCATGTGGTAGGGGTCAAGGGACCATTCTGAAGGCAGGCAGTGTGCTCAGGCCTGCACCCAGTTTGCCTTGCTTTTAACCATTATGCCCAGGGGTACTCAGTGGTGCATGGGCCTAGTCTTTCTGTGGGGTGTCTTGAATTTAAACATCATTGAGGGCATGGATGGCATGGGACTGTAGTGATTTTTGAGTGTTTTTCGACTTTTTGGGGTGTTTAACTGATGTTCCTCTGGCTTCTATTGCTTTTAGGTGCACAAGAGAACCACCAGTGCCAGGAAGATGTCCTGCAGCGGTGTGAGCAGCACAACGTCACGCAACGTCACGTGTGGCCACAGACAAGACAACTCTGCAACTCGTGCAACTGCGGCCTGCTGTTCTGACATCTGAAGAAGATGGGCCCAAAGAAAGGTGGCCGTAGCGCCTCAGCGAACAAAGTTGCCAGTGCCACTGCCAGTAAGAAGGAGCAGAAGAAGCAAGTGGCACCACCTACCAAGGAGACTGGTGTGCCCACCGACACCTTTTTTGGGAAAAAAAACTACGCCTGCAGCATCAGCGGTGTCCGCCGGGGACCAAGCTGGAAGCAGCACCTCCGCTTCCTTGGGCTCAGTGCCACCACGCCAAGTTAGGTCCAAGCCCATGAGTGCCGCAAAGGCAGCCACTTTGGTTGTTCAATCACCATCGACCAGTGATGTTGGCTCATCACAAGAAAGTACCATCCAATCAACGCCGGGTGTAACTCAGCTGACGATCGTTCAACAACCACAGCCGCAACGACAACCACAAGTGCAACTAGTACAAGCGCAAGTACATGGGCAAGGAGAGGCGCAAGTACATGGGCAAGGAGAGGCGCAAGTACATGGGCAAGGAGAGGCGCTAGTACATGGGCAAGGAGAGGCGCAAGTACATGGGCAAGGAGAGGCTCAAGTACATGGGCAAGGAGAGGCGCAAGGAGAGTCGCAAGTACATGCACAAGGAGAGGCGCAAGTAGAGGTGCATGGAGAGGTGCAACTAGAGGTTCATGGAGCGGCACAACTGCCTACAACGCTTGTTCCTCCAGAAGTAGGGGCACATCAGGAAATTGATATTCAAGTGGAGGTATCATCCGAGGAAGCACTCCTCCTGAGGATGATCCATTGTCTTCCAGATCCCCAGCAAGAAAATGGTCAAGGAGGGGTGCTACTTCTACTACTACAAGTTCTTCAAGCCCCTTCATTCTGATGACCTTGATCGTGATTGGAACCCAGCAATGCAGTCTGACAGTGAGGCACGCCATGAGCCGACAAAGGTAGCTAAGCCTAAAAGGAAGGTTCCCGCAAGGCTTCGACTTATGGTTGATGACGATGAACAAGAAGTGATGTCTTCTGCTGCTGATAAACAGTCTGACGATGATCCAGTCATCACAGACGTCACTCCAGCCACAGCGGGCATGCAGCAGACAAACATTTTCACCCTAGCCCGAATGGATGCTGAGCAAGATGTGGGCGGTGTGGCACGGGTACCACCACCAACGCAGTTAACTACAACACCAAAACGACCTACAGCTTCCATATTTTCTCATCAGAAGGGCCGGCAGGGACCTCCATCCAGCTCGACCTCCATTACCTCAAGTAGTGGTGCTGTAAGTGAACAACAGAAACAAATTCAGCCGCGCCCATCCTCCACTTCATCTGGCATTGCAAGTCAAAGTAGCACCTCCACCACCAGCAGACATTTCCAGTCCCCAGTTTGGGACTTCTTTACTGTTAGCCAAAAGGCGGAAAACATGGTCATTTGTTCGATTTGTAAAGTATCAGTTAGTCGGGGTAAGCTTGGTACCAACTATGGTACCGGAGGCCAGAGAGGTCATCTCCAAAAACACCACACTATCCGGTGGGAGGCGCACCTAAGGAAGATCCGGGAAAACCAAGGTAGAACTGATCCAAATTTATCCATTGACATTGCATCTTATGCTGACGAGGGGCTGATTGTGCAGGAGGGAAGTCAAGAACCGACCGACATTTTTTCTGGTACACCCAGTACCCCTGGCAGCAGCACTGCAGTGGTAGCGCCCACACCCTCTATTCCTGCAACATGTATGAGACACACTAAGAGTCTGGGACAGACACCAATGCAAAAAACTAAATCAATGAGCCTAACTGGTTTGAAGTCTGCATCATCATCATCATCATCACGTAAAACGGTCCAGCCCACCATTAGCAGCATGTTTTGGTCGGATGCGCCATTTGAACGCAACCACCCAACGGTACGTCTGTATAACGCAAAGCTGGCTAAAATGCTAGCGCTGGACCTTCTCCCTTTCTCTTTCGTGGAAGGGGTGGGTTTTCGTGAATTGGTGGTAAAAGTCTGCCCTAAATGGAAGGTTCCTAGCCGGTCCTATTTTGCCAGCGTTGCTGTTCCAGCACTACATCAAGATGTGCTGGAGTTGATTGGCGCAGCTATTCTGAAGAGTGCTGTTCACACTATCCACATGACAACAGACATGTGGACTAGTTGCCAAGACCTTGGTTACATGTGCATCACTGCACACGGGGTCTCTTTTGTAGGGGTCGAACAACAGTTAAAACAACAAGCACGTGTTGACACGGAGGACGTTTTTCAAGCTACTCGCAAACATGCAACAATAGGCATGTTTGCCATGGAGAAATCTCACACTGCACCTAACCTTTTGGAGGAGTTTGATAGGAAGGTCTCTGAATGGCTGCATCCAAGAAATCGCATAGTTGGCTATGTTTCCACGGATAATGGCAGTAATATAGTTAAGGCCATGCAGCAAGGTGGCTATTTCAGAGTGCCGTGTTTGGCGCACAGTATTAACATCGTGGTGCAAGATTTCTTGAAAAATGAAAACACAGTCAACAAGTTACTGACCACCTGCCGAATAATCTGCACACATTTCAGCCATTCTTTTAAGGCCCGGAAGGAGCTGAGGACCATTCAACATGAACGTAGACTGCCAGTCAAAGGACTCATCCGGGAGGTGGCAACACGTTGGAACTCAACCTTTTACAGGCTTGAGCGGCTGTCTGAGCAGTGAGAGGTAATACATGAGTATGTCTATAAACTGGGTTCTACTCACAAAGAGATGAGGCTAGAGTTGGAGGAATGGAAGCTAATTGCGAGCCTGACAGACATGCTTCGTCCTTTTGAGCTCTTCACGCGTGAAGTCAGCAGGGAGGACTGTTCTTTGAGCAAAGCTATCCCATTGTTGCGCATGCTAGAGCACCAACTGAAGGACGTGTCTTCAACGTTCAGAGATGATGGTGAAAAGCGAGAAGCATATGATTTGGCGGAGAAGTTATTAAGGCGCCTACTTCTCAATGAAAGGCTTACAAACATACATACAGAACAACATTACATTTGTGCCACTATTCTGGATCCACGGTACAAAAAGGCAGTGGCTAGCAAAGCATTCATTCCTTTTGATGAAGCAAATGTTTCAAAGTACAAACATTGGATAGCTGTGTCAGCCACTCGGTTCGAAAAAGAGCGGCAGAACCTTCAAGGAGGCAGCACAAGTACAACTGAATCAGCAGGCCATCCGGCGTCAATCCGTGGCCAAAGGAAGTCACTTTCCCTCACAGCCATTAACGACACCAGCAACCGTATCATCATCCTCACCTGCACCAGGCCGCCCAAAAATATTGTCGGAAGGGGATTGGCTAACTCATCACGGGTTTGCTCGGTCCACTGCTGCAAAGTTCGCAGATGTTACGCAAAGTGGATCAACCCTGGAGAGCCTTGAGTCGATGGTGCAGGCCTATCTGGATGACCCAACAGAGGTCTGTCATAATGAGAACCCATTGGGATATTGGTATAGGAAAAGCTCTGTATGGCGACTGATCACCAACCTGGCTCTAAATTATTTGTCTTGCCCACTCACAAGTGTGTCTTCTGAACGTGTTTTCAGTGCTGCTGGTGCCATTGTTACTTCAAAAAGGACCTGCCTTTTGCTCAAAAATGTGGAGAGGTTAACAATAATCAAGATGAATCACCACTTCATACCACCCGATTACAAAACACGTGAATGCATGCAGGAAGAAGAGGACACCGACTTAGGTGACGCCAACAAAGTTCTTCTCTGTCACCAGACCTACTCCTGTCTCAATTCATAGACTGTGAGGACGAGCTCTACTTCCCTGACACCGAGGCCTGAAAATTACTTCCTTTTTTTCCGTACTTATTCACTTTTATTCCTGTGTGCCTTTCTTTGTTTTGCAACTTTTACCACAACAAAACTATAATCACCTAATCACAACAAGTCTATCATCAGCACTGTCTTCATCTTATTTTCCTTATTGATTTGAAGGTGCCGCAGTCTGCATTCCTGATGTTCACAAGTTCACAGCTCCATCATGCTCCTCTATCCTCCTCCTCCAGACTCCCTCTGTCCATTTCCCTCAAGGCAGATGGATGGATTATGGAGAAAAAATAAACTTTGTCTTCGTAGGCGAGTCCCCTCAAGTGGGACTAAAATAACTGACTGACTACATGCTTGCTGATTGTTGACAGACTTACTTCTGAAATTTACAGGAGAGGCTGCCCTGTGGGCCCTCACTTTCCGAAGAAGATGCGGACAAAAAGTAGAACAGGTAATTAATAATGAGAAGATGGTATGCAGTGGACAGCAATGGCTGTCTGTCTCTGTTGAAACCAATTGCTGTTTGTTTTTTGTGAACAGCGCAATTTGCCATGTTTTGAATATACCAGTATTGTAGGTTTTTGGGGTTTCTTTGGGGGTGTTCTAGATTTGCGGTGCTGGGTCGGGGGGTCTGGGAGCACTGCTGGCACAGTCTAATTTTGATTGCATTTGTTTTTCAGGAAATCCATGGTGGAAAAGGGGAGTTATGGCCTAGCTGCACAGCGCGCTTGGAGTGATTTTGGAATGAGGCCTAAATATTTCTAAGTGTGAGTTTTTCCGGTTTTGCTTTTTGCCTGTTTGGGGGTCTTCTACCTTTTTTCGCCTGGGTTGACGGGTCTGGGGGCATTGCTGGGAAGGTCTAATACCGGATAAAAGTGGTTTGGACTAAATCCATGGTGAAAAAGTTTTTCCGTTTTTGCTCACTTGCCTGTTTTTGGGGTGCTGTTTGGAGGGTTCCTGATGTTTGGGGGTGGGTTGGGGGGTCTTGTAGCAATGCTGGGTATGGGTAGTTTTGATTGCAAGTGGTTTAAAGAAAATCCATGGTGGCAAAGGGCAGTTAGGGCCTAGCTGCAGAGCTCGCATGGAGTGATTTTGGAATGAGGCCAAAATAATTCTAAGTGCCCGTTTTTGTATTTCTGCTTTTTGCCTGTTAGGGGGTCTTCTACTTTTTTTCGCCTGGGTTGACGGGTCTGGGGGCATTGCTGTGAAGGTCTAATACCGGATAAAAGTGGTTTGGAGAAAATCGGAGGTGAAAAAGTTTTTGCGTTATTGCTCACTTGCTTGTCTTTGGGGTGCTGTTTGGGGTTGGGTTTTGGGGTCTGGGAGCACTGCTGGCACAGTCTAATGTTGATTGCATTTGTTTTTCAGGAAATCCATGGTGGAAAAGGGGAGTTAGGGCCTAGCTGCACAGCGCATTTGGACTGAATTCCAGGTAGGCCCGAAATTTGCTGTCTAACTTTTAGCGTTTTTGCTTTTTGGCTGTTTGGGGGTGTTAAACTTGTTTCCGCCTGGGTTGACGGGTCTCGGGGCATTGCTAGGAAGGTCTAATACCCGATAAAAGTGTTTTGGATAAAATACATGGTGAAAAAGTTTTTCACTTTTAAGAGTTTTCGCTCACTTTCGTGTTTTCGGGGGCCTGCATGGGGGTGTTTCTGGTGTTTGGGGGGTTTGGGGGGACTTGGAGCAACGCTGGGTATGGGTAGTTTTGATTGCAAGTGGTTTGAAGAAAATCCATGGTGGCAAAGGAGAGTTAGGGCCTAGCTGCAGAGCGCGCACAGAGTGATTTTGGAATGAGGCCAAAATATTTCTAAGTGCCCGTTTTTATGTTTTTGCTTTTTGCCTGTTTGGGGGTCTTCTACTTTTTTGCGGGTGGGTTGGCGGGTCTTGGGGCATTGCTCGGAAGGTATAATATCGGAATCAAGTGGTTTGGACAAAATCCATGGTGAAATTTATTTCCCGTTTTTGCTCACTTGCCTGTTTTGGGGGGGCTGTTTGGGGGGTTCATGGTGTTTGGGGGTGGGTTTTGGGGTCTGGGAGCACTGCTGGCACAGTCTAATTTTGATTGTATTTGTTTTTCAGGAAATCTATGGTGGAAAAGTGGAGTTAAGACCTAGCTGCACAGCGTGTTTGGACAGAATTGAAAGAAGGCCGAAAATATAAGTATGAGATTTTCCATTTTTGCTTTTTGCCTGTTTGGGGGTGTTCTGCTTTTTTGCGGGTGGGTTGGCGGGTCTTGGGGCATTGCCGGGAAGGTCTAATACCGGATAAAAGTGGTTTGGAGAAAATCCATGGTGAAAAGCGTTTTGACACTATTTTTAACTTAGGGCTCGTTAGGGTTAGCAGCAGTATTGCATGTGTTTGGGGGTGTTCTAGATTTTTGCAACTGGGTTCTGGGGTCTTAGAGCACTCGTGGGAATTTGCAATTTTGGTTGCAAGTGGTTTGAAGAAAATCCATGGTGGGAAAGGGGGGATTTGGCCTAGTTAAAGAAAGCGTTTGGCACTATTCTTAACTTAGGGCTCGTTAGGGTTAGCAGTATTGTATTGCATGTGTTAGGGGGTGTTCTAGATTTTTACGACTGGGTGGGGTCTTGGAACACTTGTTGGAATGTCTAATTTTGATTGCAAGTGGTTTGAAGAAAATCCATGGTGGGAAAGGGGGGTTTTGGGCATACTTTCTGAGTGCGTTTTGGCACGATTTGAAATTAGGCCTCTGTTAGGTAGCAGCAGTATTCTGCACGTTTTTGGGAGGGTAATGTGGGGTGTTCTAGATTTTGGGGATTGTCATCTCTGAAAGTGAAAGTATAATTTTTGCACTACATAGCGTGCCTTATATATTTTTTTCTCCGGGTGTATTTATCACTTACTGTTGTGTTTTTCCATCATCAATTACAGGCAGGCTTTTACCCTGTGCCATCGATGTACTACTCAGGCTTACAATTAGCAATCCGCAAACCCGCATCAGGCAGGCAGTGGACAGTGTGTCTGGTCACCAAGATTGATCGACGGAGCATCCGATGGAATGAAGGAGTACCGCGAATAAGAGGAATGGCTGGATGCATCAACTTCACAAATTCAATGGGACAACTACAAAAAACAGTAACAGTATCCAAAATTCTCCTTATCTTTTAAATGATATTCTTGTGAACTTGAACTTACTTCTACGAGTGTCACTCTGTGCGTTTGTTTGATCTCTGCTTCAAATTCATCCCTCCAGCTATTTGATACGTCTTTGCTATGTTTAACACTAATTTAATGTTCTAAGTGTTTATTCTCTCTGAGGGCAGAGAGGCAAGTGAAATTGTGTAATGACTGCAGCCCTGTACTGTCAACTTGTTTCTTCGTAGTTACTAGTAAGTTGCAGTAAGTAGTAGTACTACTTTTCAGTAACCTAACCATCCATTTAGTAAACAACTTCTGGCATGCAGTAGTGCAATTCCTTTATGTCCCTTTAAAGATTTATCAATATCTTCAAATCCAAAGATTTGTTTCTCTTCATTTGTTGTTTGACTGTCCATGCTGTGTTTTTTTTCCTCTCTACCAAACTTTCCCAAAAACCCCCATTCCCATCCAATTTTCAAACCCTAACCCTCTTCCCCCGGGCTGTGTGGTATTTCATTGAGGTGTGACTGACAACAACAATAAATTCCACACACTTGCTGGGGAGGATAAGGTCAAAGCAACCAGAAGTTCATGTACACCATTGTGGATTGATAAGAACATCCTCCTCCTACACGACGTGAACAATCAAATGCTTAATGCTTACCTTACGTTGGCACTGCTTAGGCTACAATTTAGGGCACTGTTCTGTACCGTACTATTTATTGTACTGTTTCTAATGCTACGCTCAGGCCACTCATTGTTTAATTTCCTCTTTTTTTCATATGGTGATACTTCCTGTGTGTACCACTACTGCTACCAGCACAGCAATGATATTGCATCCGTCGAGGATTCAAGTCAACAACCAACCTTAATCACCATTTGCAATGCAGCCAGCCCTGGGGACCTCAGGACACCCCCCACGCCGCACGGCTCGCAGCGGTGCCCCCTCGCTGCTGCTCGCTGTCCCTGCTCCGTTTTTGGCCCGATTTTTCATTTTTTTGTGCTCACTGCTTCCCTTCCGCACTTGCTCCCTTTTTAGCCTAATTTCGTGCCCATTGTATTCTTGCTCCTGTACTTGTGTTATCGCCTGCAGTGTATTTACTTGTGCTTTTGTTTTTTGTGCCTCGCTAATCCCTCTGGTGCCCCCACCCGCTCCCCGCTTCCCGCCGCTGCTCCATCGCGGCCCAGCCTCCTTTTTCCTGCTGTATCCGATTGGCCACCCCGCTCCCGCCTCCCAGCTGCTCCGCCCTCCCACTTCGCCTCATATGGAGCCCGCGCGGACGCGCAGCGGTCACGTGCAGCGGGCGTGCCGATTGTGCGCCGAACGCGCGCCAAAGGCAAGCCCGTCTGCGCCCGTCCACACCTGGCCCACGCCCAGCGCCAGGACCCCTGGCCCCCGAAGATGCCAGCCCACACGACGTACCTACGCCGCCGCCACCCTCAACACACTCAAACCTGACCGGAATCCCGCCTGCCACCGAGCCACCCCGAAACGCACCCACGGACTCTTCACCTGCCAAACCTGCAAGTTCACCTGCCTCCGGACCTGCACCGCACCCGCCAAGCCGAGCACCAGCAACAACCACCTCAAGTGCATCCTGCTCAACACTCGCTCCGTCCACAGACACGCCGTCGAACTCTGGAACCTCCTAGACACAACATCACCAGATGTCGCCTTCCTCACGGAAACCTGGATGAACGCCTCCTCAGCACCCGACATTGCCATAGCCATCCCGGACGGATACAAGATCACCCTGAGGGACCGCGTCAACCAGACTGGAGGAGGCATCGCCATCGTACACAAGAACACCATCCGCATCTCGACCAACTCCAACGACACCTTCACCGCCGCCGAACACCTCCACTTCCAGATACACACCGACCCCAAGACGACCCTCAGAGGCACCCTCATCTAGAGACCCCCGGGACCACGCACCCAATTCAGCGAAGACATCGCAGACTTCATCAGCCCACACGCCCTCCCCTCCGCTGACTACATCCTCCTAGGGGACCTCAACTTCCACATGGAGAACAACAAGGACAGCAACACCACCACCCTGCTGGACAACCTCGCCAACCTCGGACTCAAGCAACTGGTGTACACCCCCACCCGCTACGCCGGCCACACGCTTGACCCTGTCTTCTCCTCCAGCAAGCACATCTCCTTCAGCAACTCCACCGGACTCCATTGGACTGTCCACAGCTGCGTCCACTTCAGCTTCAGTAGAACGCCGACCCACCACCACCCGCAACAGGTTCCTCGCCGGAGCTGGAGCAAGATCACTGCCGAGCAGCTCACCACATCCCTCAGCCAGAACCCTCCCGCCAGCACAACGGACCCCAATGAAGAAGCCAGCAACCTCACACAGTGGCTGACCGCCTGCGCCAACGACCTCGCACCACTAAAGAACCCTCCCAGCAGGCCCGGCAGCAGGAAAGCCCCCTGGTTCACCGGCGAACTCAAGGACTCCAAGAAGAACTGCCGCACCCTCGAGAAAGCCTGGCGCCACGACCAGACCACAGACAACATGACCGCCTTCAAGCACGCCACCCGCAAGCACCACCAGCTGATCCGCACCACCAAGAAGACAGCATTCAAAGAACGACTGGATAACAACGCCCACGACAGCAAGGAACTCTTCAGCATCGTCAAAGAGCTCTCCAACCCCAGCGCTGGAAACAACAACATCACACCCTCACAAGACCTCTGCGACTCACTCGCCACCTTCTTCCACCGCAAGATCGCCGACATACACAACAGCTTCGGCGCACCAACCACGCACCCAACCGCCGAACCAACGCCCCCCACCACCACCCTCTGCAACTGGACCCCGGTCAGCACCGAAGACACCCCCCGCACGATGAACACCATCCACTACGGATCACCAACCGACCCCTGCCCCCACCACGTCTTCAACAAGGCCGACTCTATCATCGCACCCCAACTCCGGGGCATCATCAGCACCTCCTTCCACACCGCCACCTTCCCGGAGAGCTGGAAGCACGTCGAGCTCAGCGCCCTCCTGAAGAAACCAACAGCGGACCCCACTGACCTCAAGAACCTCCGCCCCATCTCGCTCCTCCCTTTTCCTGCCAAAGTCATCGAGAAGACCGTCAACAGACAGCTCGCCGCCTTCCTCGAGACGAATGGATCCCTCGACCCCTCGCAGTCCCGTTTCCGAGCCAACCACAGCACCGAGACCGCCCTGATCGCTGCCACCGATGACATCAGATCCCTGCTCGACAAAGGGGAAACAGCGGCCCTCATCTTCCTGGACCTCTCGGCAGAGTACGACACTGTCTGCCACTGCACCCTAGTACAGCGCCTCAGCAACATCGGAATCCAAGAGAAGGCACTGGTATGGATCATCTCGTTCCTCGCCGGAAGAACCCAGAGAGTCCGCCTCCCCCCATTCAGATCCGAGGCCACCGAAGTCATCTGCGGCGTACCACAAGGATCATCACTCAGCCCAACCCTCTTCAACGTCTACATGGGCCCCCTCGCAGCCATCCCACGCCAACACAACCTCAACATCATCTCCTACGCCGACGATACCCAGCTGATCCTCTCCCTCACCAACGACCCCGCCACCGCCAGAACCAGCCTACACGAAGGGATGAAAGACGTCGCAGAGTGGATGAAGAACAGCCGCCTGAAACTGAACTCAGACAAGACGGAAGTCCTCATCCTGGGATCATCGCCCTCCGCCTAGGACGACTCCTGGTGGCCCCCTGCCCTGGGCACCACTCCCAAGCCAACGGACCACGCACGCAACCTGGGCTTCATCCTGGACTCCTCCCTCTCGATGACCAGACAAGTCAACGCCGTCTCCTCATCGTGCTTCAACACCCTGCGCATGCTCCATAAGATCTTCCGATGGATCCCCACCAAGACCAGGAAGACCGTCACCCAGGCACTCGTCACCAGCCGACTGGACTACGGGAACACCCTCTACGCCGGAACCACATCCAAACTTCAGAAAAGACTCCAACGCATCCAGAAAGCCTCCGCACGACTCGTCCTGGGCATCCCCCGGCACGGCCACATCTCCGGCCACCTGAGAGACCTGCACTGGCTCCCCGTCAGCAAGAGGATCATGTTCAGGCTCCTCACCCACACACACAAGGCTCTCCACGACCTGGGCCCCAAGTACCTCAGCGACCGCCTGACCTTCTACACGCCCACCCGCCAGCTACGATCGACCAGCCTCGCCCTCGCCGCCGTACCACGCATCCGCAGAGCCACCGTCGGAGGAAGATCCTTCTCCTACCTGGCAGCCAAGACCTGGAACTCCCTCGCCATCCACCTTCGGCTGACCCAGGACCATCTCTCCTTCAGGAAGCAACTCAAGACCTGGCTGTTCGAGCAGTAACGGACCCCTCTCCCCCCAGCGCCTTAAGACCCCTCCGGATGAGTAGCGCGCTATACAAATGCTATGATTGATTGATTGATTGACCCCGATTCTCAAACACAAATCACAGGTAAGATAAGCATATTGGAGAGGTAGTAGAATAATGGGCTAGGAGGACTAAGTTGGGAGGAGAGCAGAGACAGACAGTACTACTAGTAAAGTACAGTAGTAGGGCTACTAAATTTACTAACTCGGTTACTTGCATTTTGGTACATTTCAGGACTAGATGTTTCATTCATGCTGGTAAGTTTGAAGAAAACAAACGTCCAGTAACCACTGCCAACCCCCACACAAAATAATATATGAACGCGTATACTGTGTTTTTGTAAGAAAAATAATTATTAAGAAATATATATTTGTGTTGTTTTCAGCACAACAATAAAATAAAGTACCCGAACTCACCCCCCTCCCTAACCCAACCAATGTCAAAAAGTCCAAAAGTCTCCTTTCACAAACACCCAATTCCCACCCCCCCCCAACAGTCTTTAAAAAAGGGGCAAGGGACAGTCACTTCCTCCGGTGGGGTAGTTTGGCAAGCTGTTGCTGCATGTCCCGCTGCTCTTTGCGGAGGTCCCGGAGCTGGCGCTGATGTTTTTCGACGAACCGCTCCAGGTAGTCCACTCTTCTACGTAGCCGGCCCACACGAACCATCCAGGATCTGGGGTTGGGTGCTGATTTTGTTGCTGCTGTGCGGCGGTGGCGGGAGGCTGTCGGGCCACGGCTCCGTTTGGCTGGAGGCTTCTGGCTGGTGGACCCGGGGGCAGTGGAGGAGGATGTAGAGGTTGCTGTCTCCTCATGCTCCCGAGACAACCACAACCGCCGATACTCGGCACAAATAGCCTCCAGCTTACGGGCCCTGGCCCGGACAGCCATCTCCTTGCGGGTGAGCTTTTTGGGAGTAGCATCTATGAAGAAAGAAAGAAAAATACTGTAGCCAATAGTCTTTAACATAAAGTCAAAATAATTCAACGGAAAGTTGACACTCAGTAACACCAGCAAGTAGCAAACACAGTATAAAATTTTGGCATGTATCTTTCCGCCGTCTTTGTAAGCCTGTGACATTACCAAGGCCTTTTTTACTTTTTTTCTCTTGTTTTGCAAAAAAAATTACTGTTACGTGAACATGTGGTAGCCGCCATAATGACAGCTCACTCAGCTTTCACCCAAGAAATACAGACACAGGCCATGATGATGCAGACTCGCGGTACTTTAAGCAGTACATGCAGGTGGGGATAGGAATGTCTTACTTCTCTATAGGGGTGGCACTGCCACTGGCCATACTTCATCCACTTAGCGTCTGCTCTACTACATCATACACCTCTGCTATCGACGAGGAGGATAAAGAAGATAACATCCAGGCTTCCAAAGTACGTCTATGATTCTTCTTAATGCCTCAAATGTACCAACATTCTTTTTGTCAACAACCAACTAACACCTTTTTCATTATATTTTGGAAACCGCCATCTTCTTATGTTGAATTGCATTCAACAAAACCATTCTTTACAGACATAAATATTAAGACTCGCTCGTCCTTCGTTTCACCCTTCTTTAACTTTTCGTTCTTCACATCCCTAAACTACATCTGATATGACTTGGCTTCACAATAAAAATTTGCCAGCTGAGTTGAAGTGAAATAGAGGGGGCCATTGGTTACCAGAGAAGTACCGCCGCTAATGCTATTATAAGTCAAGGTTGACTGTCTTCTCCGTGATAGCCCAAAAAGTAGTTCTAAATTAGTAAATGTTCTTAACAGTACAGTGTACTTATACTAGTGTACTGTGTACTACTGTACAGTACATCATACACTCCTTTGCGAGCCTACTCAAAAAAAATTCAATAAGCAAGGAGTATAATAACTTACCACCGTCCGCCGCCGCTGAGTCTTCCCCCCCAGCTCCTCCTGTTGGCACCGCCGCATCCAGAGTGGACCCCTCCGCACTGCTGGCCCCGGCACTGGTGGTCATCTGTGCCGCATCAGATGTTGTGACGTCTAGGAAAAATATGTCATATTTTCAGATGCCATACACCTACCCCCGATTTTGTCTCGTAATGGAAGAAAATGTTACACATTTTTTATTACTGGGATTGAAAAAAAGTAACGGTTTTGGGGAGGGTGTTAACCTTTTATATGCTTATTCCATTAAATGCTACACTTCTTCTTATGACAACTGATGAATGCTTGCTTAACGTGCACCATTTTCTCATTACAGAAAGAAGATTCCATTGCCCTTCTGACAGACGATTCACCAACTACCAGTAAGTCATCACCAGCAGTACTTTAAGTACTTTAAAGAAGGTGGGGGCTCCCACACAGTTATTCTAATAATTTCATGTGTCTGTTAACTAATAATAAGTTTGAGTCATACTAATTTCATTCATGGGAATGTAGTTTGAACTTTAACGTCATCTTCATCCATCACCATTGCTCGCTCAGAATACTACGCTATTAAAAATAAAGAAATAACATTTTCATTTCTTAATTGAAAATAAAACTTTAAAACTAACAAACACTGTGTGGTTTTTGTTCACGAGTGAGTGAGCGGAAAGGTTTGAACTACTGCACTTGGCAGTCATGTTTCTTTCAGTGACTCAGATAGGCCGAGACTCGGCGGTAGTCTTCTTCTGTTCTTCTGGGTCGTAAAATCATTGGTCAGACACACTAGATAGTCGGTCAAGGGATTGGGGGTTCAACTTCTGTTCGGACTGAGGTATGTCGAAAGTCGAACTACACCTATCATCAACAATGTCTTATTTATCTTATCCATACTTCTTTGTGTGCAGAATAGTCCCTGAAACACTAGCAGTACGGGATGTGCTCCTCTCAAATCAAAAAGGCAACTGCTACCTTTTACTTGGTGTAAACAATGACATTTTGTTGTAGGAAATTGTCAAAGCACTTACATTAAGAAGACTGGAATAGACAGCAAGGGCAACCCAGAGGACTGCACTCAGTGCCTAGAGCTATTGCTGTATCAGAGTTTTGTTTCACACCGTTTGCCGAATGGGCAAGCTTAGCTACCTACACAGACCGACTCATAATCGTAAATAGTAGTAGCACAGAGAGTGATGGTAGAGGCAGGATAAGAATGTAGAAAGTATTCTACATTAGAAGAAGATCAAAGACTATTTTGTAAAACATAGAATATTAGGAAACAGTTTGTAATGAATAGGAGCTGTAAAAGTTAGGGAAGTATAAGTATTAATATAAGAATAGAACAACTTACTGGGGCCAGCAGAAGAGCCTGCAAGGAACTGATCCTGTCCACCTTCTGCCACCGGAGTCTCAGTCGCCGCTGGCGCCTTGCCCCTGGGAGTTGCTGGTGATCATGAAATAAAGAAACACAACTTGGATGATTAATACCAAAGGTAGGGTTTTAAGTATACGGGATGTATAGGCGCTCAAGCACAATTAACTTAATAGGTATTTGTCAAAAGTAATGGTGCCAGCAGGGAGGGGAGACCCATAAAACCCCTCAATTTAAGTGTGAAACAAATCACCCTTATAAACATGAACACAAAGTCCTGCGCACTCAAACAGAGTATAAACAACAATGTGACAATAAACAGGATTGAAAATAAATTTTATCCAACGTCGGTTTCTTGAGTTTCATATATCTCCCCTTTTTATTAGGTCATCAGATCAAAGATAATATACAGCCAGCCGACACGTGTTTCGTTGTAGGACTGTACATACACAGTAACTACAAGTCTTCAGGGCCCGAAAGATACAAAAAGGATTACCTAAGTAGCAAGCCAGCGAAGAGCCGTCTTAAAATTGATATATCATACAGTGTATACCCAGAAGTGACATCTTTAGTCGGCAATCACCTCTGCATGTGGAACCCATAGATGCTAAAATTACAACTATATTCAAAAGTCTGTCAAGAGTCTAAAAAGACCCAAATGTTATTCTACACATCATAAGTAGTTGATTATTACTGTGCGTCGCAGCAGAGAGTGAAATAAACACCCCTGTCACCTCTAAATCAAGAACAAGGTGTGTACATAAACAATCAATATTATTAAACCAACATTAAATCAAGAAAATATAAGTGTCCCACAACCCAAAAGGAACCACAATGAACATGATAAAACACAAAAGATTATGATACCTCAATTGCTGAATCCTCAGTAGTTAGGGTATTCAAATATGGAAAGAAAAAGAAAAAGGAAAAGGAAAGAAACGCCAATGAAAAGGGATTAATAATCCATATTCCAATAAGTAGGCCCCCCCCTTTTAAGTGTTTAAAACAACATCAGAATAGGTTCTTACCCCAGTTCCGGTGATCCTTCCAACCCGGAAGGGTACCCCCTGTTGTGGTATGAGCGATATAGTGGTCACTGCAAAGCAATTAACGCCACAAATTCAGTGAAACTGTACGGTGGGTATGCGTATGTAACAACAAGCTATCCAATTGAAAAGGTAAAACCTCTAGTCTCACACGATAATTGTAAGCCACTCGCTCATATCAGCCATCCAATCTAACATTACCGTCTTGCCCATTACAGTATGAAATTGTACTTGCTTAAGTATTTAGGTGAATACTGTCAAATGAGCAGTACCTCTAGTAATGACTCCCAATTTAATCAGTGGGCAACCCTCCCCAGCGTTCATAAATATCACAAAGACTCTAAAATATTCATATAATCAGTCAGCCCAGTTACAATCTATGGGGATATCGAGAATCACAACGTCATCTTACCCGCTATGTGTAAAACAATCCAAGGCACCAGCTAATCCATCTACCTTCAAAATCAAGTTGGTATGGACGTATCCATGTAGTGTAACCCAGTAATTAATCTGTAACACACGGGTACGTGTGGCTCAAAATTCTGAAACAACGAAAAATTACAAATCAATTAGTCCGTGTGCCAACCTAAAGGAAACGCCAATATTTAACGTTAAATTCTCCTAAACATAGCTAATTTATCTTACTGTAAGGGCGTGAACAATTACCTCTGGCACAATCGCCCTCGCTGTACTGGCGTCTGAGACCCGGAAGTGAATCGGGCCCGACCCGGAAGTAGCATTTAAGTTGAATCGCAACTCCAAAGACTAGAGCGCTGCCCCGGTCCCGGTCTGGGGTCCTGCCCAGTGCGACTTAATGCACACGCGGCTCCATCGTACTGATGTCATTATGATCATAATAAAGTCTCCAAACTATTCACCGTCCGCGTGATCACAATCAGACCAAAGTTTAATCGTAATTATGCAGAGTTTGATAAAACCCTCCTATCTGTAAAATTCATTTTGTTAAGTAGGTAATAACCAGAGCAATCCAGCACTAAACTATTAGAATTTATGACGACACCAAGCCAACATTAAGGCTAAAAGACTCGGCAACTAATGGGGAGGAAAGTAGTGCATCAATATAATTTTGCCATATAAAATGAAAAAAGGACAGAAGAGATTTGAATAACATGGAATAAGTTAGGTAACAAGTAGAGTTTGCTTAATCATATTACCATGCACATACATGCAATGTAAAGCAATTCCCCAAATTTGTGCATCCACGTGAGAGTTCACAACATATACTTTACGTGGTGCATCATACTCAGTCCCATAATCTACGCTGCCTCCCTACTCCTACAAGCTAGGATTATTCCTGAAAATTATTTTAGCACAAGGAAAGAATATCTACTGGACCATATGGAGTGCTAATCATTGCCTGCAACCTTAACCAGTTTAGGTAGTTTCCTAGTCAAGGCGTTAATCGCCTAGGAAAAATTGCATCTCTGGATCGCAGTTGAGCCCCCGCCCCACTGTATGTAGCCTCATGATCCAAAACGCTTCTGTGCGCCTAAGGCGCAACTCCCTATTCCCACCTCTGATATTTATGGGGATGTGATCTATTCCAAAGAAAACAAATTCCTTTTTGGGACCTTGCGCCTGGCATATGCTAGCATGAATCGCTACAGGATATCTAGCGTCTTGTTGTAGCAGGGCTCTGACATTCTCTCCGATTCTATCCTTCAGGCTCCAGATGGTACTTCCTACGTACTGTAGCCCACATTTGCATTCAATAATGTAGACCACGAATTTAGTCAAGCAGTTGATATTCGTCCGAATATCATAGGTTTTGTTGTCACAACCCTTAAAAAAATGTGTCTTGTGTTTGGCCCACCGGCATACCCCACAAAATCCACATTTAAAGAAACCCATGTGTGGGGAACTCAACCAGGAGTCTATTCTTCCTATCCTGGGTACTGTAGGGCTGAGTCTATTGCGTAGAGTCCTGCCTCTCCTGAATGTAATTTGTGGTTGTCTACTAATATGGGGGTCAATGTCTTGTCAGCCGCAAGAATCCCCCAATGTTTCTTGAGGCTTCTGCGAAGAACATGGCTGAGCTCATTAAAATCAGTAAGCATTCGAATAACATCTCTTTTCTCATTAAGTATAGGTTTAGGTTTTAGTGTATCAACCCTCTTAACTCTTTTAATCTTGTTCTTGGCTTTTTTGAGAACAGTAGGCGAATAACCTCTCTTCTCAAATTGTTGTTGCATGTCCTCAATACAAATATTAAAATCTCCCTCCTCACTACAATTGCATCTGGCTCTGACAAATTCCCCATAGGGTATGGCACTGATCTGGTGTATTGGGTGCAAGCTATTGGCGTGTAGGATAGAGTTACATGTAGTGCTTTTCCTAAACAATCGACTCTTTAGCTTATCACCCTCAATGTACAATTCTATATCCAGGAAGGAGATGTGCGTGCTGCTAGATTCCATGGTAAATTGCATCCCATATAGTTTGTTATTCATGTACTCTAAAAATTGCAGCAGTTCATCACGTGTACCAGCCCAAAGAAGAAGACATTCGTCGATGTATCTGCCCCAATAGAGTATCTTGTCAGTCCAGATATTGCCTTTTTCCCCCCAAATCCAATCTTTTTCCAAGCAACCCATAAAAAGGCAAGCAAATGAGGGGGAACATTTAGACCCCATTGCTACCCCCTTGGTCTGTTTGTACCACTTCCCCTCAAATAAGAAGAAGTTATTGTGTAGAATTATTTGCATCATTCTAATTAACATTTCATTGTGTAGCCACTCCGTGGCTGGTCGTATACTCAACATACGTGTTACTACTTGTAATCCCAATTCTGGGCCAATATTGGTATAAAGTGAGACCACATCAAATGTGGCCATAAGCATGCCAGCTTGCCAATCTAAGTCCGTTAGGATACTCAAGATGTGCTTAGAGTCCTGTATATAACTCGGTAGCTTCCGTACCAAAGAGCCCAAAAAAACATCCACGTATTTAGACAATTTTTCAGTGGGACCCCCGATACCAGATATAATAGGTCTACCTGGAGGGAAGTCTCGTTTTTTATTTATCTCTAAATGCAAACTCTGAAACACTGATGATGATTCTTATAGAAAGCTCTGACAGAAAGGTCAGTAAGCTACAGGCAGAAATTGATACCCTAGAAAATGAGATTAGGGACATGAATCTAAAAGAAGCCACAGATAAAAACAGTGGGCCCGATTCACAGAATGAACTTAAGACAAAATCCTAAACTTACTACAATTTGGCATTCACAGAATGCACTTACTACTTTTGGAATTCACAGAATGCACTTACTACTTTCGGGATTCACAGAATAAACTTACTACTTTCGGTATTCACAGATTGGATTTAAGACAACTAACTTTACGTCCGCCGCCGGGGAGTAATTTACGGCTCGAAATCGTAATTTACGGCACTGCGCCGTAATTTACGATTACGGGGCGTATATTACGAATACGGGGCGTATTTTACGATTGCGGGGCGTAAATTATGCTTTTGGGCCGTTGGGCATGTTAGCTAAGGGGAAACACCTGCCCAAGGTCCACCCATCCCCCAACATGGATCAGCTGACACACAGCAGCCAATACCAGCCCTGCAGCATGTATGAAAGCAGAGCAGACACAAACAATCCCTTTTCAGGATGTCACTGAACGTGTTTGTAGCACTACCCCTTGCCAGGCGGCAAAACGACTTGCGGAGGAGGAGAAGAGCAGAGAGGATCTACAGGCAGAGGGTCAACATATTTGGAATGTCCAGCCACGATGTAAGGGCCAGGTACCGCTTCCCACCTGAAGTCATCTTGGAATTGATATGTGAGTGGGAGCAGGAACTTGACTCTGTGACCTGCTGCTCACATGCAATACCAGCATACCTCAAAATCCTTTCTGCCCTCCACTTCTTTGCTACTGGGTCCTTCCAAAGGGTCACCAGTGACCATGTGGACATTTCCCAGGCGAGCCAGTCGCGGTGCCTGCATCAGGTACTGAGATGCATCACTAATAGAGCCCCCAACTACATCAAAATGCCATATACTTTGGCCATGAGACAAAGGACAGCAAGAGATTTTTATCTCCGTGCACAATTCCCACGTGTGCTAGGTGCAATCGATTGCACCCATGTGGCCCTTCAGCCACCCCGCCACATTGCACACATCTTCTGCAACAGATACAGATGGTATTCCATCAATGTACAAGCTGTCTGTGATGCCAGTGGAAGGTTCATCAATGTGCATGCAGTGTTCCCAGGCAGTACACATGACAGCTTCATATTCCGCATGTCACCTCTTGCTCGGCGTATGGCTGCTGGAGAATTTGGTAACATGTGGCTACTGGGTAAGTACCAAGCACTGAAAATGAGTGATATGCGTCATTGAAATGTCTGAATGCCCCCCAATAGTAATGATTGTACAATAAGAAACATGGCCCAACAGACACTGCATGTATGAACGTATAGATCATGTCCTGTGAAAGTCAAAGAGTGAAATGTTAACAACTGCCCTTTCTTCCCTCCTCAGGTGACGCTGGGTATGCACTCTCTCCACATCTCCTCACCCCTTACAGGCGTGCTAACACTGTACCTCAGCGTAGGTACAATAGGGCACACATACGTACTCGAGCCATCATCGAGCGCACTTTTGGACTGTTGAAGTCGCGATTCAGATGTCTCGACCGTACAGGGGGTGTGCTTCTGTACTCCCCAGTAGTCGTGTGCAAGATCATACTAGCCTGTTGTGTTTTGCACAACATTGCTCTAATGCATGGCTTAAACATGCCTCTCGAACCTCGACTAGCTCTGAATGTGGGAGACCGGGCTATTGCACATGACCGACGTCAGGGCATGCAAGTCCGTGATCAACTCGTTGCCACGTATTTTGCATGAGCAACCTGTAGTGCCACGGCCAACATGTGGTTTGCTGTCTGTTGTCAATGATGAAATGTGGACAGACACAACAGTGTCCATAAATGCCACCCTGAGACGACTTTGCAAACCACACTAACTGCATGCAAGTCACAGCTGCTGACAGAAGTCAAAAGGTGGATTGTGCCTCAGGTCATGTGCCCATGTCAGCAAGCAGCGTAGTGGACAGCCCTAAAACAAACTATTCACGCTGATCACAAACAATACATGTCCTGAGAGACATACCTGGACCTCATAAGGATGGGTCACCAAATCACAAAAGGTTGCATACTCAGGCCTATGCCCACTACAGATTTGACTCACCCACAGATGATGGGCACAGAATGTGAGTGATGATGTCATGGGAGATTCATGCACCATGGGTCAGGTTCACAATAACAGTTGAATCTCTGCATATCAGCAGGGATGCCCCAGTAATTGTGCCTTACAGCAGACATCCCTTGCGCCGTCATGGATGTGCCGCATTTACAAAGCTGTGCGCTGTGGGCTAAGTATAGACAGAAGCGTGAAGCATATGCTGTCATAAAGGTGAAGCACCACTGGAGTTGGGTCGCAAGTGCAATGCAGCTCCAGCAAGGCAAGCGGCGATCCGATGCCTAACATGCTGCATCAATTCTTAGGCCTCCTACAAGCAGGCGCAGGGTTGTGACGCAGCATGGCCATGAAAATGACTGAGTGTAAATTGGTAAATTTCACACTGCCACTGTTCGGAGGTGTTTGTGTGCTGGAAGGCCCCCCCCTGTGCAGGAATGCACAACTGCGGTGCAGGGCCTTATAATATGACACATTTCACAGATGCGTCATGTTGAAGATACCCCACAGCATGGAAGTGGCGTAGCGCTGCTGCGCCACCAAAGTTACGCTACTGTGGCGCAATAGTTGCATACACGGCTCGTATAGCTGCCCCCATATGTATCTGACATATCCACACCAATGTTACATAACACTTCATTCAACTCTGATACTGAGTACTCAATATGAACTACATGTCCCATAATGCAAAGTATGAGATTAGGAAAGTGGGATGGATGTTGTCAGCCCCCTACCCCCTTCACTGCATAAATGACTTGAAATTACCTGTTCCCCCTTTTCATACATATTCATGATACACACCTGCATTGTCATTTCACCTTCCCCTACATCAGATCAACAGGATGGCAGTGGATTTGTTTACAGAATGTGGATGGCCCAGGATTAATACAAAATGGCTGCAAAATACTTCCTGTGATGTATTTCCTGTCTCCCACTACCTGTATAACATTTCCTGTATGATATAATGTGTTCCGGGTCATTATCGTAATTTACGGCGCAAAATCGTAGTTTCCGGTGCCGCGTCGTAATGCGCGTGAACTACGATCCGGAACCGGAAACTACGATTTCGTGCCGTAAATTACGAAAATAAACTAGAACACATATTTTCATACAGGCAAGCAAATACATGAAGTGGGAGACAGGAAATACATCACAGGAAGTAGTTGGCAGCCATTTTGTGGTCATTCTGAGTCATCCTCTATCACTGATCAGATCCTCAGGCATCCTGCTGCTCTCATCTCACCTAATTCCCTATAATGGCTGAGGAATATGAGGAGAGAGCCCCTCCTTTCACAGACAGGGAATTGGACATCTTGGTGGAGGGGGTGCTGGAGAAATTCCCTCAGCTATATGGGGACCCTGAGCAGCAGCTGAGCACTGCAGCCCGGGGCAGGCTATGGGCCAACATCGCCGAGCGCTGCAGTTCAGTGGGAGTGGCCAGCAGGAGGCCTAGGGCGTGCCGCAAGCGCTGGGAGGACCTGAAGCGGTGGGCCCGTACCAAGGCTACCGAGCTGGCTGGCCTGTCCTCCCAGCACCATGTACATCGTCCTCGCCTGTCACCACTGTACAGGAGGGTCCTGAGAGCAGCTTGGCCGACCCTCCATGCTCAGCTGGAGGAGCACGAGCAGCATGGACCTAGTAAGTGCATCATATGCAATATGAGTCTGGGAGTATGATGTGAGTGAAACAGTGCTGTACCATTGTGTGTTCCATGCCTCCATTATCCAATTGCATGTCCAAGCAGCAGTCACCAGGTTTCAAGAGGCACACTGTGGCATATGTACTATACAGGCCAGGGTGCATTTTGGGAGTTGTAGTTTTCTCATGACAACTGGGTAAATGCGCCACACTCATGCATCCATATTGAATACTGCTCTGCCAGCACCACTACAATTGAACCAAGTCAATCATAACAGATGTGTGCATTGGATGAGCGATGGTACAGAGACTGTCCAGTCTGCACATGGCAGGCCATAGGGGATTGGATGTTGTGATTAGCATTGCACCTGTAGCGTTGTGTTCCAATTGAGACAGATCATCATGTGCTTTGGAGTCATGACAGATTTTGAGATCCTTGCATCACTCACAAGTTTACATAGTTTGGCAAGGTGTGTCCACTGACAGACGTCTCACCCTCAGTGGCCTATATGACATTTCACATGTACAGGTAGCTGTCACAACCGCCCACCACTGTTCATGGGTGTACTGCACTACCTTGTAAGTCAAGTAAGGCACTATGTGGCACTGGATTGTTCGAAGATGTGTGGGGACATCAAAAGGCCAGACACACAATGCAGCTAGAGGAGTACTCCAGACCCCACGTGGATGTGTGACCCACATTTGTCTTGTCCCATACAATGCTACAAAGCAGATGACAATTGTCCAGACTTTCAATAGCTGCTAATCCATATTAATGGCCAATACCTATCATATCTGGACTCTTCATGTTCTCCTATGGTGGACTTGTAGTTGAACTGGCACATGCAGCAGTGACACGACACACAGATCACAACAATGCAAAGGTTGAGGTTTGGATAATGCAGTTGCGCAAGCCACAATAATACACATGAGATGTCCATGTGAAACTCAAATCAGTATATGACAGTGTGCATACATGTAATGTAAGTGCATGGACAGAATGGGGGTTGGGAGCACACTGCCTCACAGTCCCAGCACGGTTTGTTCCTTTGCATCCTGGTAAATGCTGTACACAGTTCAAACTTACTTAGGAATAATCTGGAGCCATACACCAATTTTGCAGCTGACTTTGCTGTATGTCTCTAGACACATGTTCCTGGAATGAGCGCTTCATCAGTAGAGAGCAGCAGTTTCAGAGAGCAAAGTAAATCATCTGGGTTTGCTGTGTGCCTGTGAGTGTTACTGTGATCTGAGAGGAACTTGGCAGCATTCCCTGCAAACACAGATGATTCAGGAGTAAGTTAGTACTGTAAACAGCATTTTCCCGGATGCAAAGGGGGCAAACTGTGCTGGGACTGTGAGGCAGTGTGCTCCCAACCACCATTGAGTCCATAAGGACTGATGGGCAGATCAACAAGGCACCTGCGCACCTGTGCACCGCCATAGGGTCACTTTAGTGACGCAGCGGCAGAGCACACAAAGCGCCATGCAGCAGGATTATTACAACGTGACGCATACGGTGCAGGAGTGCATCCTAAAAGTGGCTGATTGTAACTACAAGATTTCACTCAGTTACTATTATGGCCAAACGGATTGAAATCTACGCACCCTCTTGAAGCAGGTGTAAGGATTGCCGCAGCATGTCAGCACTCCAGCAAAGCCTGGCTATTCTACCGGGGATGCATCACACATCTGCCACCCAAGCGGCACGCTGTGCCGCTTTGTACATGCGGGCCATCAGGGGTGACGCACGGGTGGGCTGATGCGTTGCAACTCATCAGACACACCTCTGCTGATTAGCGAGATGCGCCAGTAGTTGTAAATCGGCCCCTGATAACTATACAGTCTGATCAGAGGCAAACAAATTCGGACCTAGGCTATTCAATGTATGTGTAGCGTCATGCATGGAACAACCACCACATCAGGATTTTGCTTACACTTCTGCAGGCACGGCTGGTGAGACAGGAGATCCGCAGGAACAAGTCCGGAGAAGGAGACCATCAGTTCGGCGGCGGCTAAACCCTCTTTCCACCAGCGATGAAGAGGAGGAGGAAGAGGAGGAGGAGGGGCCCTCAACATCTGCAGGCCAGGGGGTTTCACCCACCCGGGATGAAGAAGAACATGACACTGGTACTATGTCCCGGGTGGAGGCTGTGGACATTGAAGGGGGGGTTGAAGAACCAGACACCTCCAACCATGATGTGGAGGATGGCCACTCAGCCACACATACCTCACCAGTGGGTCAGGAAGAGGTGTCCCCGGGGCAGGGCAATGTTCAACCTGGGCCTGCCATCAGCCCCTCCCTACCTCTAGCGTCTCCCATGCCATCGGGGGCTCCAGCTCAATCCCCTGATACCTGTCCCCCTCCTCATAGCCGCCAAGCCGTACCCATCCGCTCTGGACCTGAGGCACCACATCCCTTCTGGGTCCCCCCCCCCGTGCCGGTGCTGTGCCTCCCGTGGCTGTGCCAGGGGACTTGAGTTGGATGGTCGAGGGTGAATTGGACATGTCCGCTCGCATCTTGCTACAGGTGTGTCTGGAGATACGCTCGATGCAAGCGCACATAGTCCGATCATTGGACAACCTCACCACCCATGTCCAGTCCCTGATCACAGCCATAACCTCTTTCATCTCCCAAGTGCCTTCCCATACCACCGTCAATGTGTCCCCCTGTCCGTTGCCCCACACTGTTTCCCCCCATACTCCTCGTGTGTCACGTTCCCGTGTGGTGCCTGTTCCTGCATCAGCCAGCCGTGTGGATGTGTCCGACCCAGAGGATCTAGACATTGTGGTCCTGGAGGATGACCAGAAAGACACTTGACTGTTGGACTGAGACATTGTTTCGGACGGAGATTTCTTTTTCCCCTTGTGAATAGACTGGTTCCCATGACGGTACCTGTCGTATTATATTTGTTTTGCCCCACCCAAATCCAAGTTCCATTCTCCTTCTGCATTAAGATCATCATTTGTTTTGCTTCCCCCCCTTCCAAACGGACGGTTTGTTTGTGTTCCTACATAAATAACTTGCATAATTAGACTTTGTCTGACTAGTTTGACTTCATTTTGAATGTTTATCCCCAAATATAGACTCATATTTAGTAAGTCACATTCTATGCACAAGTCAACGTGTTGCTATGATGTGTTACACTTGTACCTGTCACACACACACACACACACATGCCTACATTGTCAGAAGGGACATGGTACACAACAGGATATTACTTTGGTAGATATTTATTGTCTAAATACTCCTAAGGAGCCCAAAACAAATTGGCCATGTCAATGGCGGTCATGTTTGCGTTTCCGCAATAGTGGGGGGGAGGAACGCGGTGAGGGGTGAGGTTGAGGTGGTCGCCTTCGTGTCTGTGGGTGTTGTCCAGGCTGATCAAGAGGTGCAGGTGCCAATGGTGTCTGCACATTAGGTGTCTGTGGCTGGAAAAGGGCTGGTTGTTCAGGTGGTTGAAGTGACTGTGCAGAGGTTGGTGGTGTTTGTGCAGGTAGTGGCGGTGGTGGGAGTGACTGTGCAGAGGTTGGTGGTGTTTGCGCAGGTAGTGGGGGTGGTGGGAGTGACTGTGCAGAGGTTGGTGGTGTTTGGGCAGGTAGTGGGGGTGGTGGGAGTGACTGTGCAGAGGTTTGTGGTTTTTTGGCAGGTAGTGGGAGTGTCTGTGCAGAGGTTTGTGATTTTTTGGCAGGTAGTGGGAGTGTCTGTGCAGAGGTTTGTGGTTTTTTGGCAGGTAGTGGGAGTGTCTGTGCAGAGGTTTGTGGTGTTTTGGCTGGTAGTGGGGGTGTTGGGAGTGACTGTGCAGGGTGCAGGTGTGTTTGGGTACCTTGGCTGTGGTGCTGTGCAGTTGGTGTTACAGGTGTGGGGATGTGCTGTCCTACAGGCCGACATGATTGTTCCCCTCCCTGCGTTGGCCGTGAAGGTAGACTTTGGATCACTCTCACCATGCCCTCCATCATCTTCATGGCCAAGGCATGGTGTCTTGCACTCTCTTCCCTTTGGATGGATATTAGGTCTCTCATAGTTCTAGACATTTCCAGCCAAGTGCTATTCATTCCATCCAAAGCATGGGCCATCCTGTCCACCACCTGAGGGAATTGGGCCATGTCCTGCAGGGACCCAGAAATGTCGGACAGGGTAGCCCCTATGGCCCGAATGTCCTGCCTCACATCTGCCTGCTGTTGGAAGAAGTCCTGCTCCCACTGGCCACCATCGCCACGTGCAGACCCCCTCTGCTGGTGTCTGCCAGGGATGAGATGAGCAGGTCCAACAACAGGGGGGGGGGCAGGTAGAAGTCTGTGGGCAGGAGTAGGGCGCCCAGGGGATACCAGGTCCACAACAGGGCTGGTACTTCCCACAGTTGTTGGAGAGAATGGCTGGGATAAACTGCGTAGGGATGAGTGGGTAGGGGAACCACCATGTCGGTCACGGACGTGAGGGCTGTGAGTGAGTGATATCTGTGAGTGGATGTGTGGGAGCCGTGGATGGTTTGATGTATGCAGTGTTTTTGATGGTTTGAGAGGAGGCGGACGGGTGTGGCTTGTCAGAGGATGTGAGTCCAGGACATCAGTATTGTCATCCCCGGAGTCAATAGGAATGTACTCATCATCCTCTAAGTCAACGTCCTCTTGATCTTCATCATCCTCCTCTTGGGCATGAGTTGCAGCCGACATTGCTGCCTGTAGGATCAGAGGATTCTCCCCTTGGATTGCCCGTCGGCCACCACTGGTTGTCGGGCTGTCTGCCTCTCCCTCAGCATCACCTGAAAGTCAGAGGTTGCAACTGTATTAGTGATTGACCAGGTATTACATGTGCAGCAACACCAGGGTTGTATTTACTGCACTTTGCATCAGCAGATGAGGATCATGTGATCATGTTAGGGTACCACCACAAATGGCCGCTCACACCATAGCACTGAGGTGTTACACGGAGATCTACATGATACTAGCAAACTCACCAGCTCCAGCCCCAACTCTCTGTCCCTTTGCGTTCCCTCCTGGTGTATCCTGCTGCACCTGTCTCATCATAGTTGTTGTAGAAATAGCTGTAGAGGGTAGAAACAACATTCTCAAAGATCTGCCTCACCAAATGACAGACCTGCATATGTGTCACTCCTGGTCTGTATTTCACTTTCTAATCAACAACTGTTGATTCCATGTAAAAGGGGATCTCGATCTCTGTAAAGGCTTTGAAATCTAAGCTGTTGACACTCCTCATGCCCGATTTACCTGTGGGACAGGTGCGCGACGGTTTCACAGCTGCAGCCAGGATGTCATGCAAGCCCCGGGATGGTGTCCGCTGCAGTCGTCTCATCCTGTCAGCACCTGTGATGAGAAATACATGTCCATATTTTAGTACAACAGATTGTGGCTATGAGATCAAATAAATTGTCTTTAGCCATTTGTGGATAATCAAGGACGATGTGCAGCATGTGTAGCTCATTAACTTAACATGTGGGCACCTGCTCACAAGCAGCATTTGCTAGCTTACAGCCATGCAGCACTGACATCAATAAGATGACACATCAACTGACGAACTTGTATGAGAAGGTTACTGATTTCACCCTTACCATTGTGACAGACTTTTTCCATGGGTGTAATGTTGTCTGTTGACAAATCAGAAAGGAGTACATGTGTGAGATTTGCAGTTGTCAGGGGCCTGATGTTGCCCATTTGTGCTTCCCTACCCATGAGGTCACACAGCTCATTTTTGAATGAGCGAACACAGATTACTAATGTCCATCCTTTGAGTGTTCTCTGTTCCCAAGCTCCATTTCCAACATCATGGTACTACTTACATGACAACAGATGGTGTCTTGTGCAGCAGACATCCAAACCTCATATTTCATACACTCACCTATACATTTGAATATGGTAGAAGGGAGGCAAGCTGAAGACAACATTTGGTTTAGATCACACATTGCAGATGAGGTGAGTAGCTTTGAATCTTCCCACCTGCACAGGATTATCCTGCTGCCCTTCAGCAAAAACATTTAGCAGGTGTAACTGCATGAAGATTCTCCTTAGCAGCCCCTACACCCATCTCACAGGTACACAACTGGCACCAGTGTGTGCCTCAGCCATACCATTTTCATGTTGATTTGACCATGTTAATGTTGCTAGGGATTTAGCATATCATAGAATTGCAAGCCTGTTGTGTTGTGGACGTTTCTTATGACACATTGTGCTATTGTATCTCCATTGTGCACACACTTGGCATACATTTTGTGTCAGCATCTCATTTGCCACCAGGGTCTGATCAGCCATGTGTTCAAATGCCCTATGTGAGCATATTGTGATGCAGGATAACAATGTTGTACAACACATACGGTGGAGGTGAAAGGCACAATTAATAAGCATTCAGCAAGCTTGACTTACCGTGGCCCTGAACCGGAGCAGTAGGTGGTCCCTGGACAGATGTCAAGTCCAACCTAGTAGCAGAAGTCAGTGGGCGTCTGGGGTTCTGGGAGGACAACATTGTACCTACAATGATAAGTTTGTTTAGCAACTTTACATTCCTGCTGCCACATGTGATGCATTCAATTTCTGGCACAGGACGGGCACAAGCAGTCATGGTCACCACCGTTGCAGAAGTGTGTCATACAATATGTAACGAGTGATCCCACATATAACTTAGATTGGGCCCACTACCTTGATGCTACCTACGTCACAATGACATGCCTACGAATCCATAGGTTAAGTCCACTATCGTGTTTTGTTGATGTCCGGAAATTATCCATCCAATGTACGCAGTACATGATCAGCTGTGTGGACTGTGCTGAATGAAGTATGTATGACAGATTAGCAGTTGGACAGTGTATGCATTGTCAATACTACAGAGACTGGTATCTCACTGTTTGGTCTTCATTTCCGTATCGGTGCAAATGCTATTTCTTGATAAGGTCTACATACACTATTACAATATGGTGTGTACACCCTTTTGACTTGTTGTGGCCCTCGATTACAGGATTGCTTTCCCCGTTCTGGGTTTGTTGGTGTAATACATGTTGGGTACCACAATTACAAAGGTCTGATGAGCCAAGACATTTTATGATTTGTCTTTTGCTGTTCACAAATGTCATATGTTAAAGGTGAATGTCCATTGACACCTCCAATTGTAATGCAGCAAATGTAGCATAAATGGTTGACTTACATAGCTGGCCACTATTTGTCCCTCTGTCGTCTTCTGACGATATCTACATTTTGACCATCTCCTGTCCACGTTGACTTACCAGTTTGTGTGGTTGACATGCCTTCCTCGGTACGTTGCCCATTCCTCCTATGCGATGCGGTGACCTCTGCTACTGCAGTTGTCTGTGATCTGGCTGGATGTGTCAATGGGTGAGAAGAGAGAAAAGTTGACAAATGGGAAAAGTGCTTGTGTAACGTTTTGGGGATTTGCCCATATCTTCTGTGTGATAACAGTACTGTGCGGAACTGCCGCAGACAGGGCAGGTAGGAACAGTGGTGTGTTGGGGATGGAATGGCGTGGCAGAGTGGGAATTGGACAACAGGATATGTGTTGGACATATTTACATCAGAGGATACTCTCACCATCTACTTTGTGATTTAGGCTGGCACAGGGTGAAGTACTTTTTGGAGATTTTGTGGCAGGTTTACGACCCCCTAGAAAAATGATTTACACTGTTGTTGCATCACTTCTGTGACACGACAGTGGTTTACAACAGACAACACATTTAGGATTATTTGCAACGTGACGCTACTAGGGTGAAACGTCATGTTGTGAGGCCCTGCGCAACGTCAGCTTGGAGGTAGGCAGGGTGTGCACTCCTTTGGGATATGCCGCGTCCAAGTGAGTCAGTGTAATCTACGTGATTTCACAGTATCACTTATCAGAGGCCGCTGCGACGCAACCTTACGCCTGCTTGAAGCAGACGTAAGGAGTGGCACAGCACGTTAGGTATGGGCAGTGCATGGACATTGTTGGAGTAGCAACACTGTTGCGACACAACTTCAGCAAAGCCCCCCTAGACACCATCAGATTCAACACACATCTGTTTATCCCTGCACCACAGTGCACCACCATATGGACACGACACATCCGTGTTTGCGCAAGGCCATTGGTACTGGCGCTTCCCTGCTAATGTTTGTCTTTAGCTAATTTATTTATTTAACGTAATTTAAAATTTCCATTTGTCATTGCACATTTTCTGTCATTATGTACAGTTATTGAATTAGCTGGGTTGTGTATGTATGGCATCAGTACTGTGCACATGTTTTTAATAGGGTGGTGGGTATTAGCCTTTTCGGAAGAAAAGGTTTCTGGGACTTGTGGTGCTACGTCGTGGGTGACACATGAGACTCTGACTAACCATACACATTTATGCATTTTGGACAATTTCCATGATCACTATGACAGTGTAACACAGACAATCTCTTCATGCACTTTTGCTTTTCATTCCACTTTCCTGGTACCACGTAGCGGACGTCACTAACAGGCAGCCCATGGACCAAGTGGGGGTGTATAGTTGTTAGGATATCCTCCTCCAGTGGGGTGAGCTGGATGCGGGGTCCAGGGCATGCAGCAGGGAGGACTCTCATCAGTTCTATCCTGGAGTACTTTTCCTTTACTCTCTGCTTTTCGTCCTGCCACTTTTTTTTAATGTCCTGTACACTTCGCCTCTCCACCCCCAGGGCTGAGACAGCAGTGGCTATCTGCTGCCATAGTTGTTGCTTCTGTGCACCACTGGTGCAATATGGTGGTAGCCCATATAGGCGCTTGTGGTGCCTTACTATGTATTCCACGAGCATGGTGGTCTCCTCTGCTGAGAAATTTCTCTTTCTGCGCATCTCCATGGTCTCTGGCACTGGAAGCGTTGTCGTAACAGTCTCTCTGTGGCCAAACCTGTTCCTTCACTGTGTGCTGCTTTTATGTGTGTTGTGGTACTGGCCAATTAGTGTTAATTGGCTTTAGCTGGAGTGTGGTGGGGGATGGTAGGCAGTGGCAGCATACACCATGGCAAAATGGAGCTGTTGGCTGGTATTGGCTGCTGTGTGTCAGCTGATCCATGTTGGGGGATGGGTGGACCTTGGCCAGGTGTTTCCCCTTAGCTAACATGCCCAACGGCCCAAAAGCGTAATTTACGCCCCGCAATCGTAATATACGCCCCGTAATCGTAATATACGCCCCGTAATTGTAATATATGCCCCGTAATCGTAAATTACGGCACAGTGCCGTAAATTACGATTTTGAGCCGTAAATTACTCCCCGGCGGCGGACGTAAAGTTAGTTGTCTTAAATCCAATCTGTGTATACCGAAAGTAGTAAGTTTATTCTGTGAATCCCGGAAGTAGTAAGTGCATTCTGTGAATTCCAAAAGTAGTAAGTGCATTCTGTGAATACCAAATTGTAGTAAGTTTAGGATTTTGTCTTAAGTTCATTCTGTGAATCGGGCCCTATGTGATTTTAAAGGACATACTAGCTAGACACCAAAAAGACATTAAGGACAGGAAGGCAAGACAATTGAGGCGGGATGAGATAGACTACAAAACCGGGAGAGTCTTTACATACGCACGTAAATATGATTCTTTTGTAAGAAGCAACACCAAATCAGGCACTACACCAAAAACAGACAACATCTCTATAGCATCTAGCTCTACTTCAACTAGCCTGCTAGTAACCAGTGACAGTGATAATGAGAACAACACCACCACCCCGGTTCCGGCTTTTTTTATTAGAAGTCCGAACCATATGCAAGGGGAACAGGAATCTAGGAGGGAGATCAGTACAAGATCCAAAACCCGCAGAGGCCAAAGGGGTGGACAAAGGAGACAAGGAAGAGTACAAGAGGAAACTACGTTCATGCAATGAAAAGAAATAGAACCTGTTGACATGGACTTACAGGTCATTAATCTCTCCACAAAACTATTAGATGATGATATGGTTTCCTTATTGAGTAAGGGACTCAGTTTCAATCCTAAAGAGACGGGGGATATGGGCAAAATGAAGATAGACCTGTACAAATTTATAAGGGTACTGAAACTAAAAAAGTTCTTTGTGTGTAACCCGAAAATAAATAAACCAGTTTCACTTGCAAACTTGAGTAATGTGTCTGATGTACCTAGTATCCAGGAAATACAAGCTACTAGCCTTTTATTATCCATCACTGAGGTAGAGGAGTCTCCACACACCATGACTCGTCTCCTTGAGGAACTTGACCTAGATATGGATTGTTCAATCACCAGTGGTTTAAAAAACAAATCTAGATGGACTCCCACTCTCCCGGGTGGGAATTCAGTAGGCACTTTTTACAAAAGGGTCTTACAAGACCTTGACGAGTGGGACTTTAAAACTACCCAGAAACACCGGGGTGAGTTTTTCAATGACAACCTTACTCAAGGGGAGAGACTGGCTTTAAAAAATCTTAGCAATGACCAAATGATTTTGATAAGGGAGGCGGATAAAGGAGGAAATGTGGTGGTGATGAATAGGACTGACTACATTAACGAAATTCTATCCCAACTCGCTGACACTGATTGTTATGAGCTTATGGCTTGTAACCCGACAGGACAATTAGGAACAATGATTAATAAACACCTGGTTGAGTGGCACTCCCAGGGTTTACTTGATGATGATGAATTAGCCTATTTAAAGGTTGTTAGGCCTACTTGCCCTTACCTGTATACTTTGCCCAAAGTACATAAAAAACAAGAATTCCCTCCAGGTAGACCTATTATATCTGGTATCGGGGGTCCCACTGAAAAATTGTCTGAATACGTGGATGTTTTTTGGGCCCTTTGGTACGGAAGCTACCGAGTTATATATAGGACTCTAAGCACATCTTGATTATCCTAATGGATTTAGATTGGCAAGCTGGCATGCTTATGGCCACATTTGATGTGGTCCCACTTTATACCAACATTGGCCCAGAATTGGGATTACAAGCAGTAACACGTATGTTGAGTACACGACCAGCCACGGAGTGGCTACACAATGAAATGTTAATTAGAATGATGCAAATAATTCTACACAATACCTTCTTCTTATTTGAGGGGAAGTGGTACAAACAGACCAGGGGCTAGCAATGGGGTCTTACAGACAGGAGGGTTTTATCAAACTCTGCATAATTACGATTAAACTTTGATCTGATTGTGATCACGCGGACGGTGAATAGTTTGGAGACTTTATTATGATCATAATGACATCAGTACGATGGAGCCTCGTGTGCATTAAGTCGCACTGGGCAGGACCCCAGACCGGGACCGGGGCAGCGCTCTAGTCTTTGGAGTTGCGATTCAACTTATATGCTACTTCCGGGTCGGGCCCGATTCACTTCCGGGTCTCAGACGCCAGTACAGCGAGGGCGATTGTGCCAGAGGTAAATGCTCACGCCCTTACAGTAAGATAAATTAGCTATGTTTAGGAGAATTTAACGTTAAATATTGGTGTTTCCTTTAGGTTGGCACACAGACTAATTGATTTGTAATTTTTCGTTGTTTCAGAATTTCGTGCCACCCGTACCTGTGTGTTACGGATTAATTACTGAGTTACACTACATGGATATGTCCATACCAACTTGATTTTGAAGGTAGATGGATTAGCTGGCGCCTTGGATTGTTTTACATATAGCGGGTAAGATGACGTTGTGATTCTCGATATCCCCATAGATTGTAACTGGGCTGACTGACTATATGAATATTTTAGAGTCTTTGTGATATTTATGAACGCTGGGGAGGGTTGCCCACTGATTAAATAGGGAGTCATTACTAGAGGTACTGCTCATTTGATAGTATCCACCTACATACCTAAGCAAGTACAATTTCATACTGTTATGGGCAAGACGGTAACGTTAGACTGGATGGCTTATATGAGCGAGTGGCTTACAATTATCGTGTGAGACCGTACAGTTTCACTGAATTCGTGGCGTTAATTGCTTTGCAGTGACCACTATATCGCTCATACCACAACAGGGAGTACCCTTCCGGGTTGGAAGTATCACCGGAACTGGGGTAAGAACCTATTCTGATGTTGTTTTAAACACTGGAAAGGGGGGGGGGCGACTTATTGGAATATGGATTATTAATCCCTTTTCCTTGGCGTTTCTTTCCTTTTCCTTTTTCTTTTACTTTCCATATTTGATTAGCCTAACTACTGAGTATTCAGCCATTGAGGTTTCATAATCTTTTGCGTTTTATCATGTTCATTGTGGTTTCTTTTGGGTTGTGGGACACTTATATTTTCTTGATTTAATGTTGGTTTAATAATATTGATTGTTTATGTACACACCTTGTTCTTGATTTAGACGTGACACGGGTGTTCATTTCACTCTCTGCTGCGACGCACAGTAATAATCAACTACTTATGATGTGTAGAATAACATTTGGGTCTTTTTACACTCTTGACAGACTTTTGAATATAGTTGTAATTTTAGCATCTATGGGTTCCACATGCAGAGGTGATTGCCGACTAAAGATGTCACTTCTGGGTATACACTGTATGATATATCAATTTTAAGACGGCTCTTCGCTGGCTTGCTACTTAGGTCATCCTTTTTGTATCTTTCCAGCCCTGAAGAGTTGTAGTTACTGTGTATGTACAATCCTACAACGAAACACGTGTCAGCTGGCTGTATATTATCTTTGATCTGATGACCTAAAAAAAAAGGAGAGATATATGAAACTCCAAGAAACCGACGTTGGATAAAATTTCTTTTTAATCTTGTTTATTGTCACATTGTTGTTTATACTCTGTTTGAGTGCAAAGGACTTTGTGTTCATGTTTATAAGGGTGATTTGTTTCACAACTTGGATGATTGTTTTTTGGGAAATATTTGATTTCTTTGAACACAATCTAAAATTATGTCGGGGAAACAAATTAACAACAATTGCATCTGATCTAGTCAACTAGGAGGATAGTAGTACAGTATTGCAGGATTCGCAGACCGTCTAATAGGAAAGGTATGTAATTCACTAACTACATCAACAACAAAAAGGTTCTACTACGACTGCCATCACTCAGCAGCACGAGACGTTGCGTGACAGACACAGTCCATCATCATGATTGCAGACCACTAACAAATGTCCTATAACAAGTAATAAATAATATACTCAACGTATCAATCCACCACTATCTCTTCAAAGTGGCAGCAGCAGGAGTACAAAGAAGGACTAGACTTGAGTCTACTATCTCTAGCATTACGCAGTAATGCTCTCAAATGACTGAAAAGTTGCAAACAAGTAAGCATAGTAGCAACGCCAATAACCAGGCGAGCACCTGCAATGACAGAAGCTATTTAAACATTAATTTACCTGCAATGTAATCAAATCAGCAGCATTCGTACTCTTCAGGAAAAAAATAGATTAGCAATATAACAGAGCAGAAGGAGAAAAAGTAGTTATTAAATAGCTACTTACCAAGGCCAGGGATCTCCAATCCTAGCAGGTCGAGCATGTCATGCTCCCGGTCCAGGATGTCACTCCACCGGTGCGTCACTTGCTGGTAGGTGCGCCGGACCCCAGACTCCTTACACATGCGCCGGCACACCTTCTCCCACAGCTGGCGACACTCCCAGAGGCCGTAACCGGAAGCAATCCGCCCACCTGCAGCCACGGTCTTAGGGAGGTGGACTTGAACAAAAACAATCAAGGTGGCCATCTCCACCGCAGAGAAGATCTCCCTGGCCTGGATTTCCTCCCCCCTCAAACGCCCGCAAGGGAGCCGGGTACGGGGTGCTGGGCCCATCCCCTTGCCCTTGTCCGCTCCCTTAGCCATGGTCCTGGGCACAAGAAGAAGGAAAGAAGAATATGTGTGAAAAAAAATAAGAGAGAGAGCGAAAGAAATAAAGTAGGTAATAAAGTAATAAAAAGTAAAAAAAAGCACAAAATATAGATGTAGGAAATTGTAGAGATAGATAATAAGCGGAAAAAAAGCAAAAAAAAGTTCAGAAAAACATAGGATTACAAAGATGTAAGATGGATAGAAATGTAGCATGCCCAAAAACCATAGCAATGAATGAAAAACAAGATGGCCGTGCCCGTAGAGAACCGCGTGGGTAAGTTCACGCGATATTTCCCCCGCGTGCACGCAAAAACGCCTGTGAACCCGTAAACGCACCACGCGCACAACGCGAGCACGCAGCTAGCAACCCGGAACCGGAAATACGCAACGCGCACAAGATGGCCGGGCCCATGTACGACCGCATGGGTAACTTTGCGGTCGTTGCGCTGCAAGCGGCCCGCGAAGACGCAAAAAACCCAGCGAACACACAAAAAAAACAATCCGCAAATTCGCACGAATTTGCGGATTGCGAGTTCGATTTCGCGCCCCGCGAATTTCGCGAAATTGCAGAAAAACGAATTTTGCACAACAGAAAGCACTTGGCAGGTGCAAAAGTTCAAAATAATTTGTAACTATTCCCTGTAGTGCTTCCTGAGGGGCCCCTCCAGAGTTCAGTTACCTTCTTGCAACTATTCTCTGACCCAGCTCTGACCCTCAAAGCAGGGTGAACCAGAGGTTGCTGTGTTGAACCAGAGGGTGGCAGTGATGAACCAGAGGGTGGCAGTGGTCAACCAGAGGGTGACAGTGCTGAACCAGAGGGTGACAGTGCTGAACCAGAGAGGGGCAGTGATGAACCAGAGGGTGGCAGTTGTGAACCAGAGGGTGGCCATGATGAACCAGAGGGTGGCACTGGTGAACCAGAGGGTGCTGTGATGAACCAGAGGATGGCAGTGATGAACCAGAGGGTGACAGTGATGATCCAGAGGGTGGCAGTGGCAAACCAGAGGGTGGCAGTGATGAACCAGAGGGTGGCAGTGATGATCCTGAGGGTGGCAGTGGTGTACCAGAGGGTGGCAGTAATGAACCAGAGGGTGGCAGTGATGAACCAAAGGGTGGCAGTGATGAACCAGAGGGTGGCAGTGGTGAACCAGAGGGTGGCAGTGATGAACCAGAGGGTGGCATGGTGAGTGCTGAACCTGAGGGTGTCAGTGGTGAACCAGAGGGTGCTGTGATGAACCAGAGGGTGCTGTGATGAACCAGAGGGTGGCAGTGATGAACCAGAGGGTGACAGTGATGAACCAGAGGATGGCAGTGATGAACCAGAGGGTGACAGTGATGATCCAGAGGGTGGCAGTGGCAAACGAGAGGGTGGCAGTGATGAACCAGAGGGTGGCAGTGATGATCCTGAGGGTGGCAGTGGTGTACCAGAGGGTGGCAGTAATGAACCAGAGGGTGGCAGTGATGAACCAAAGGGTGGCAGTGACGAACCAGAGGGTGGCAGTGGTGAACCAGAGGGTGGCAGTGATGAACCAGAGGGTGGCAGTGGTGAGTGCTGAACCTGAGGGTGTCAGTGGTGAACCAGAGGGTGCTGTGATGAACCAGAGGGTGCTGTGATGAACCAGAGGGTGGCAGTGATGAACCAGAGGGTGGGAGTGATGAACCAGAGGGTGGCAGTGATGAACCAGAGGGTGGCACTGGCGAACCAGAGGGTGCTGTGATGAACCAGAGGATGTCACTGGTGAACCAGAGGGTGCTGTTATGAACCAGAGGATGGCGGTGATGAACCAGAGGGTGACAGTGATGATCCAGATGGTGGCAGTGGCAAACCAGAGGGTGGCAGTGATGAACCAGAGGGTGGCAGTGATGATCCTGAGGGTGGCAGTGGTGTACCAGAGGGTGGCAGTAATGAACCAGAGGGTGGCAGTGATGAACCAAAGGGTGGCAGTGATGAACCAGAGGGTGGCAGTGGTGAACCAGAGGGTGGCAGTGATGAACCAGAGGGTGGCAGTGGTGAGTGCTGAACCTGAGGGTGTCAGTGGTGAACCAGAGGGTGCTGTGATGAACCAGAGGGTGCTGTGATGAACCAGAGGGTGGCAGTGATGAACCAGAGGGTGGGAGTGATGAACCAGAGGGTGGCAGTGATGAACCAGAGGGTGGCACTGGTGAACCAGAGGGTGCTGTGATGAACCAGAGGGGGGCAGTGATGATCCAGAGGGTGGCAGTGGCAAACCAGAGGGTGGCAGTAATGAACCAGAGGGTGGCAGTGATGAACCAGATGGTGGCAGTGGTGAACAAGATGGTGGTAGTGGTGAACCAGAGGGTGACAGTGCTGAACCAGAGGGTGACAGTGCTGAACCAGAGAGGGGCAGTGATGAACCAGAGGGTGGCAGTTGTGAACCAGAGGGTGGCAGTGATAAACCAGAGGGTGGCACTGGTGAACCAGAGGGTGCTGTGATGAACCAGAGGATGGCAGTGATGAACCAGAGGGTAACAGTGATGATCCAGAGGGTGGCAGTGGCAAACCAGAGGGTGGCAGTGATGAACCAGAGGGTGGCAGTGATGATCCTGAGGGTGGCAGTGGTGTACCAGAGGGTGGCAGTAATGAACCAGAGGGTGGCAGTGATGAACCAAAGGGTGGCAGTGATGAACCAGAGGGTGGCAGTGGTGAGTGCTGAACCTGAGGGTGTCAGTGGTGAACCAGAGGGTGCTGTGATCAACCAGAGGGTGCTGTGATGAACCAGAGGGTGGCAGTGATGAACCAGAGGGTGGGAGTGATGAACCAGAGGGTGGCAGTGATGAACCAGAGGGTGGCACTGGTGAACCAGAGGGTGCTGTGATGAACCAGAGGGGGGCAGTGATGATCCAGAGGGTGGCAGTGGCAAACCAGAGGGTGGCAGTAATGAACCAGAGGGTGGCAGTGATGAACCGGAGGGTGGCAGTGGTGAACAAGAGGGTGGTAGTGGTGAACCAGAGGGTGACAGTGCTGAACCAGAGGGTGACAGTGCTGAACCAGAGAGGGGCAGTGATGAACCAGAGGGTGGCAGTTGTGAACCAGAGGGTGGCAGTGATAAACCAGAGGGTGGCACTGGTGAACCAGAGGGTGCTGTGATGAACCAGAGGATGGCAGTGATGAACCAGAGGGTAACAGTGATGATCCAGAGGGTGGCAGTGGCAAACCAGAGGGTGGCAGTGATGAACCAGAGGGTGGCAGTGATGATCCTGAGGGTGGCAGTGGTGTACCAGAGGGTGGCAGTAATGAACCAGAGGGTGGCAGTGATGAACCAAAGGGTGGCAGTGATGATCCAGAGGGTGGCAGTGGTGAGTGCTGAACCTGAGGGTGTCAGTGGTGAACCAGAGGGTGCTGTGATCAACCAGAGGGTGCTGTGATGAACCAGAGGGTGGCAGTGATGAACCAGAGGGTGGGAGTGATGAACCAGAGGGTGGCAGTGATGAACCAGAGGGTGGCACTGGTGAACCAGAGGGTGCTGTGATGAACCAGAGGGGGGCAGTGATGATCCAGAGGGTGGCAGTGGCAAACCAGAGGGTGGCAATAATGAACCAGAGGGTGGCAGTGATGAACGAGAGGGTGGCAGTGGCGAACAAGAGGGTGGTAGTGGTGAACCAAAAGGGTGACAGTGGTGAACCAGGGGGTGCTGTGATGAACCAGAGGGTGGCAGAGGTGAGTGATGAACCAGAGGGTGGCAGCAGGGGTGAACCAAAGGGTGGCAGTGATGAACCAGAGGGTGGCAGTGGTGAACCAGAGGGTGGCAGTGATGAACCAGAGGGTGGCACTGGTGAACCAGAGGGTGCTGTGATGAACCAGAGGGTGGCAGTGATGAACCAGAGGGTAGTAGTGATGATCCTGAGGGTGGCAGTGGCAAACCAGAGGGTGGCAGTAATGAACCAGAGGGTGGCAGTGATGAACCAAAGGGTGGCAGTGATGAGCCAGAGGGTGGCAGTGGTGAACCAGAGGGTGGCAGTGATGAACCAGAGGGTGGCACTGGTGAACCAGATGGTGCTGTAATGAACCAGAGGGGAACAGTGTTGATCCAGAGCGTGGCAGTGATGATCCTGAGGGTGGCAGTGGCGAACCAGAGGGTGGCAGTAATGAACCAGAGGGTGGCAGTGATGAACCAGAGGGTGGCAGTGATGAACCAGAGCGTGGAAGTGATGAACCAGAGGGTGGCAGTGGTGAACCAGAGGGTGGCAGTGATGAACCAGAGGGTGGCACTGGTGAACCAGAGGGTGCTGTGATGAACCAGAGGATGGCAGTGATGAACCAGAGGGTGACAGTGATGATCCAGAGGGTGGCAGTGGCAAACCAGAGGGTGGCAGTGATGAACCAGAGGGTGGCAGTGATGATCCTGAGGGTGACAGTGGCGTACCAGAGGGTGGCAGTAATGAACCAGAGGGTGGCAGTGATGAACCAAAGGGTGGCAGTGATGAACCAGAGGGTGGCAGTGGTGAACCAGAGGGTGGCAGTGATGAACCAGAGGGTGGCAGTGGTGAGTGCTGAACCTGAGGGTGTCAGTGGTGAACCAGAGGGTGCTGTGATGAACCAGAGGGTGCTGTGATGAACCAGAGGGTGGCAGTGATGAACCAGAGGGTGGGAGTGATGAACCAGAGGGTGGCAGTCATGAACCAGAGGGTGGCACTGGTGAACCAGAGGGTGCTGTGATGAACCAGAGGGGGGTAGTGATGATCCAGAGGGTGGCAGTGGCAAACCAGAGGGTGGCAGTAATGAACCAGAGGGTGGCAGTGATGACCCAGAGGGTGGCAGTGGTGAACAAGAGGGTGGTAGTGGTGAACCAAAGGGTGACAGTGGTGAACCAGAGGGTGGTGTGAATAACCAGAGGGTGGCAGAGGTGAGTGATGAACCAGAGGGTGGCAGCAGGGGTGAACCAGAGGGTGCTGTGATGAACCAGAGGGTGGCAGTGGTGAGTGCTGATCCTGAGGGTGTCAGTGGTGAACCAGAGGGTGCTGTGATGAACCAGAGGGTGGCAGTGGTAAACCAGAGGGTGACAGTGGTGAACCAGAGGGTGACAGTGCTGAACCAGAGGGTGACAGTGCTGAACCAGAGGGTGGCAGGGGTGAACCAGAGGGTGGAAGTGGTGAACCAGAGAGTGGCAGTGGTGACCCAGAGGGTGGCAGTGGTAAACCAGAGGGTGACAGTGGTGAACCAGAGGGTGACAGTGCTGAACCAGAGGGTGACAGTGCTGAACCAGAGGGTGGCAGGGGTGAACCAGAGGGTGGAAGTGGTGAACCAGAGGGTGCTGTGTTGAACCAGAGGGTGGCAGTGATGAACCAGAGGGTGGCAGTGGTGAACCAGAGGGTGACAGTGCTGAACCAGAGGGTGACAGTGCTGAACCAGAGAGGGGCAGTGGTGAACCAGAGGGTGACAGTGCTGAACCAGATGGTGACAGTGGTGAACCAGAGGGTGCTGTGCCCATACACGACCGCATGGGTAACTTCGCCGTGCAAGCGGCCCGCGAACACGCAAAAAGCCCTGCGAACACGCACAAAGCCCCGCGAACACGCAAAAAAACAAAAATCCACAATTTCGCACAAATTCGTGAATTCTGCGGATTGCGAATTCGCTTTCGCACGATTTTGCGGCCGGCGAATTCGCATATTTCGCCATACTTAGAAATTACTCAATGGCACCATATCTGCTGCCTATGCTATTATGACACTTTAGACAGTAGTTGAGACAGCTCGCATCCCAAAGAAGTCAGCCCAAGCGGCAGAACTGATTGCACTGACGAGAGCATGTGAGCTTAGTAAGACTTACTTGGCAATATTTTCACTGACAGCCAGTACGCATTTGGGGTGGCACACAATTTTGGCCGCTTATGGAAAGAATGGGGTTTAATCACCTCACATGGGACACAGATAGGGCATGGAGATTTAGTGCATAATCTTCTTACTGCCCTAAACTATCCTAAGAAAGTGTTAAGTGTAGTGCACACAAGAAAGTGACTAATAAAATACAAAACCGTAGACAGTTTCCAAACACACGCTGTGTTTGGAAACTGCCTACGCTTTTGTTAGGAAAGCGCGGGGCAGACTCTGGTCTTTTGTTTAAGTATTGCTGTTAATCGGAGCCCGTGAAGGGGGTCTGATTAACATCAATACTTAAACAAAAGGTTAGAGTGGCTGGGGAAACGAGCGGAACAGGAGGCAAAAGGGGCACAAAAACAGGGAAAAGTGAAGTGGGACAGACGGAAGAAGGGCACCAAAACGAGTGGGACAGAGGGCAGAAGGGCACCAAAATGAGTGGGACAGAGGGCAGAAGGGCACCAAAACAAGTGGGACAGAGGGCAGAAGGGCACCAAAAACGAGTGGGACAGAGGGCAGAAGGGCACCAAAATTAAGGGGAAAACGAGTGGAACACAGGACAGAAAGGGACAAACCGAGTGGGACAGAGGGCAGAAGGGCACCAAAAACAAGGGGAAAAAAACGAGTGGAACACAGGACTGAAAGGGACAAAACGAGTAGGACAGAGGGCAGAAGGGCACCAAAAACGAGTGGGACAGAGGGCAGAAGGGCACCAAAAATGAGTGGGACAGAGGGCAGAAGGGCACCAAAAACAAGTGGGATAAAGGGCAGAAGGGCACCAAAATCGAGTGAGACAGAGGGCAGAAGGGCACCAAAAACAAGGGAAAAACGAGTGGAACACAGGACAGAAAGGGACAAAACGAGTGGGACAGAGGGCAGAAGGGCACCAAAAACGAGTGGGACAGAGGGCAGAAGGGCACCAAAAACGAGTGGGACAGAGGGCAGAAGGGCACCAAAAACGAGTGGGACAGAGGGCAGAAGGGCACCAAAATTAAGGGGAAAACGAGTGGAACACAGGACAGAAAGGGACAAACCGAGTGGGACAGAGGGCAGAAGGGCACCAAAAACAAGGGGAAAAAAACGAGTGGAACACAGGACTGAAAGGGACAAAACGAGTAGGACAGAGGGCAGAAGGGCACCAAAAACGAGTGGGACAGAGGGCAGAAGGGCACCAAAAATGAGTGGGACAGAGGGCAGAAGGGCACCAAAAACAAGTGGGATAAAGGGCAGAAGGGCACCAAAATCGAGTGAGACAGAGGGCAGAAGGGCACCAAAAACAAGGGAAAAACGAGTGGAACACAGGACAGAAAGGGACAAAACGAGTGGGACAGAGGGCAGAAGGGCACCAAAAACGAGTGGGACAGAGGGCAGAATGGCACCAAAAATGAGTGGGACAGAGTGCAGAAAGGCACAAAAAACGCGTGTGTTTGGAAACTGTCTACGCTTTTGTTAGGAAAGCGCGGGGCAGACTCTGGCCTTTTGTTTAAGTATTGCTGTTAATCGGAGCCCGTGAAGGGGGTCTGATTAACATCAATACTTAAACAAAAAGTTAGAGTGGCTGGGGAAACGAGCAGAATAGGAGGCAAAAGGGGCACAAAAACAGGGAAAAATGAAGTGGGACAGACGGCAGAAGGGCACCAAAACGAGTGGGACAGAGGGCTGAAGGGCACCAAAACAAGTGGGACAGAGGGCTGAAGGGCACCAAAACGAGTGGGACAGAGGGCAGAAGGACACCAAAAACAATGGGAAAAAAACGAGTGGAACAGAGGACAGAAAGGGACAAAACGAGTGGAACACAGGACAGAAAGGGACAAAATGAGTGGGACAGAGGGCAGAAGGGCACCAAAAACAAGGGGAAAAAAACGAGTGGAACACAGGACAGAAAGGGACAAAACGAGTGGGACAGAGGGCAGAAGGGCACCAAAAACGAGTGGGACAGAGGGCAGAAGGGCACCAAAAACGAGTGGGACAGAGGGCAGAAGGGCACCAAAAACGAGTGGGACAGGGGGCAGAAGGGCACCAAAGTCAAGGGAAAAACGAGTGGAACACAGGACTGAAAGGGACAAAACGAGTAGGACAGAGGGCAGAAGGGCACCAAAAACGAGTGGGACAGAGGGCAGAAGGGCACCAAAAACAAGTGGGATAAAGGGCAGAAGGGCACCAAAAACGAGTGAGACAGAGGGCAGAAGGGCACCAAAAACAAGGGAAAAACTAGTGTAACACAGTACAGAAAGGGACAAAATGAGTGGGCCAGAGGGCAGAAGGGCACCAAAAACGAGTGGGACAGAGGGCAGAATGGCACCAAAAATGAGTGGGACAGAGTGCAGAAAGGCACAAAAAACGAGTGGGACAGAGGGCAGAAGGGCACAAAAAACAAGGTAAAAATGAGTGGAACACAGGACAGAAAGGGACAAAACGAGTGGGACAGAGGGCAGAAGGGCACCAGAAATGAGTGGACAGAGGGCAGAATGGCACCAAAACCGAGTGGGACAGAGGGCAGAAGGGCACAAAAAACGAGTGGGACAGAGGGCAGAAGGGCACCAAAAACGAGTGGGACAGAGGGCAGAAAGGCAAAAAAACGTGTGGGACAGAGGGCACAAGGCCACCAAAAACAAGTGGGACAGAGGGCAGAATGGCACCAAAAACGAGTGGGACAGAGGGCAGAAGGGCACAAAATACGAGTGGGACAGAGGGCAGAAGGGCACCAAAAACGAGTGACATTTGGCGCCGCAGACACGCGCGGTTTGGTTCCTAGCGCACATAGCCATGGTTGCAGCGCACAGAGACCCTCCACTGCTGCACACAGAGGAAACAAATTAGAGGGAACATTGCTCTTGAGTTAAGATCTGTTGGAGCTGGCTGCTCCTTCGCTAGCTCCTATCCCATGTAACCTACTAATAAACTACTCAAGACATCATCTGCTTCCTGGTTAATTACTACACACGTCTTTGAAATGGCCTGATGCACTGCCCCTAGCCTTGCTTTCCATCAGATCGATACCACATACACGATCTGGCCTTACGTCACATGAGAATGTCTTTGCGAGGCCCATGAATATTTGGGGGATCCCTAAGCCTCACCCTATACGTGATGTTCCCCACATGTTGATGAGTGACTATTTGTCCCAGTTAACTGACAGCTTGTCTTCTATTTATCAGCAGGTGCTGGAAGCTCTTCCAGACAGGTCGCCGGATGATGGTCATGTTCTGCGACCTGAAGATTTTGTCTTCACAAAATCGTTTCAACGGACAAGTTGTCTGATACCTCGCTGGTGTGGCCCAGAGCAGGCCCTCCTTGCTACCAGAACTGCTGTCCGAGTAACCAACAGGAAGAACTGGGTCTACACCAGCCACTGCTGAAAGATTCCCCATACCTTTGTGAGCCCTGCTGTGCTGACAGATCACCGCGATATTCTGGTCACCGAGAGAGGACGAGCTGTGTCACCTGAAGGGCCTGAGGAAGTTTTCCCGGACCATACGATCCCTGGTGCATCTAGATACCTGCTTCGATCCAGGAAGAGAGACACTTCATCGCAATAAGAGACTGTTTGAGCCACTGGCCTGGGTGATTGAAGACTGACTATAAAGGGGGGTAGCCTTTTAGTGACTACTCGTCTCAAAGTTAGTGAAGAAAACAACGCCTGCCCAGGACCTTAGGGCATGATGTATTTTGTTTGTCGATGAGATGAACATGCCTGAGGAGAAGAAATCAAATGCTGCAAAGATCTATAGTGGCTGCACAAATACTACCAACTGCTGGGTATGTGGAATGAAGCCAGCCCATCAGAAGAAGGGAGGAATGCCTCTCATTCCCCTGTCATTTTCACATAATGGATCTTGTAGAGCCTGGTTCGCACTGTTGTGGGCCCCTGCTGTTAGTAATATTGCTCCACTGGATGTAGGAAGACCTAATGCACCATTAAAGAAGGTTTGGTACCCTGATGATGAAGGCCTCCCACAAGCCAAAGGAACTGTATGGGAAATGGAGGAGTATCGCAAAGGAAATTCCTCCGCAAGCTTTGTTTTTCCCAACACTCGAACGGCCAAGGATATTGGGCCTCCTGTTATCGCTGTTACTAGAGCCCAAGCAAATCTTTGTGTGAGCAGTTTTGGCAGTATCCTGGTGGGAAAAAGTGAGTGTACTACAGTGGTGAATATCACGGGAACGAACAATAGCAGTTTTCTATCCTCACATAACACTTATTTCCTTTGTGGGAGTAAAGGTTACTATTATCTACCATTTGGATGGTCTGGAATAAGCTATGTGTCCTTTTTGCTTCCCCCTGTGTTCTTAGCACCTGCATCCTATCACAAAGACAAAAAATAGTTTAAGGACATTTCCTTGAACCGATTCAAAAGAACTATAAATAATGACAAAGTGGATCAAACTGACACTTCATTACAGCAATATGTTGAATTTAATTTGGGACTCTTTTTCTTTGTAGGTGCAGCTTTGAATAGTAGAAAAATAAGTAGGGGTGGGCGGAATTTGCGTAGTCGCGCTACGCAAAATTCGATGAAACAGTAAGAAATCTCCGCGAACACGCAGAAATTCAGCAAACACACGGAATTGCTTGTTCGCAATGCTTTTTTCCTGTTCGCGATAGCTGTTTGAATGCTCGGGGGAAATATCTCGCAAACACGTATTTTAGAGAACGTGAACAAGCAAAAAATTCTGCGACGCTGTGGAACATAGAATTTTGGGCAATTTCGCGTTCTCCGCGGAACGAGAAATTACCATAATTCCGCAAATTCCACGAGCGGAACGGAATTTACCGCCCAGGCCTAAAAATAAGACGCTTGACCCAAGTGGTAAAGGCTGTGACTAATCAAACAGCAATGGCTTTTGGAAATATTACAGAAGAACTCCAAATTACGAGAATTGTAACTTTGCAAAATAGAATGGTTTTAGATGTATTATTAGCTGATCGTGGTGGAGCATGTCGCATTATTGGGAGTAGCTGTTGTGTATAGAGAGCACGAGTGGTGAACCCCGAAACAAACATTGGAAGTGACCAGTGTGTTAGATAAGGCAACAATCATTGTCCACAGCAAATAAGGCATAATGTCAGTGGCAGCTCACTGTGGGAGTGCTGCCGGGTGTTGGGACGGGGGGAGGGGCAGCATGGGGGTAGTGGAGTACGACATACGACGGACATGAGTATGGTCAGTTTCTAAATAAATAAAACAATTTACCTTGCGCATGCTACTTCGCCAACTCAGTGATGCAGCGCTTGTAAGGTAAATTGTTTTATTTATTTAATTACTTACCTTACTCATGCACTTCGTATGTCAGACTCCACTACCCCCCTCCTCTGCCCCACCACCCCACAGCACTCCCACGATTAGCCGACACGGCATAATATGACAAAAAATCCTTGGTAATCTACAATAAAAGGAGTATCACACATCACAATGCCACAAGAAACAAACATTGGCAATGTACAGTAAAGTCATCACACATCACATTTCACAGCACATGATTAACCAAGGACCCCCGAGGATGGTGACAGATTACACTGTACTGGGGATTCCTGACAGTCCCCCCACCAAGGATCCTTGAACAGGGCAAGGCTTAGTTGGATGACACAGATGGAACTGCCGGACAAGGAAGGGACATGGACAGTAGTAGCAGGCTCCCAGGAGTTTTCATCAGGACCGTAGTCCTTCCAAGCAAGTAAATAGTATAAGATTCCACTAATATGCGTGAAATTCAAAACCTTAGCTGCTTCAAGCTCCCATTGGCCATTGACCTTTAGTGGAGGTGACAGAGGGGCACTTATAGTCGGTAGGCAGATCGAGCTCAACTGCCACCAGGTTTATGATCCTCATAATTGTGAATGGACCAAGAAAGCGGGGTCAGTTACCTGGATCCTGCCAATTGGAGGTTCATAGAGGATAACCATACTTGGTCCCCTTTCTGGTACGTAGGGGCAGGCTGTCTATGTTTGTCCGCTTTAGTCTTTGTCTGTGTTTGGTATTGTTCTTTATGTCGCTGGGCTTGTTGTTGAATGTCTTGCAATTTGTTATGGTACTCCTGCTCTGATGGAAGCTTTGCGGATACTTGGGAATCCTGTGTGGGGAGCATTCTTGGGTTTTGACCAAACAATCAATAGAAGGGAGATACCTTTGTGGTAACATGAATGCTATTCATATAGACAAATTCCACAAGGTGTAAAGCTTTATCCCTGTGAGTAGACGATGTGGATAGAAAACACCTCAAAATCTGTTCTAGGGATTGATTTGCACAGTCTGTTTGTCCATCCTTTTGGTGATGGTATGCAGAGGACAAACGGATGTCCATTCCTACTGAGGAGCAGAAACTTTGCCAGAAACGTGACACAAATTGCGGTCCGCGGTTGGAAACAATCGAGGTGGACAAGCCATGTAGCAGCACAATGAGTTTCTATGCACAGACCAGAAAGGTTAGGCACTCTAGGAAGATATCTCAGGGAAATAAAGAGCCAATTTGGTTAGTAATGTCCACTACCACCCGAATAATAGAGTGCCCATTGTAAACTGGATGATCCGTGACAAATTCCATACTTATAGTATGCCAGGGGGCTGGTGGAACGGGTAAAGGCTGTAATAACCCTGAAGGTGGTACATGTGCAGTTTTTGCTTAGATACAGGTAGGACATGTTTGAACATAGTCTTTAACATCTAGTACCACTGTGGGCCACCAAAACCATCTCTGACACAAATCGAGCATCCTTCTTTGCCCTAAATGACCTGGTAAGACAAAATCATGTTCCCAATGACAGTGTACTCAGTTCTTGGGTGGGGACAAACAACCGGGGTGTGTAATAAAGCAACCCACCTCTTTCTATGACCTCAGGGGGACAGGATATGGATTCCTTTTCTGCTCTAAGTTTGTAAAGGAAATCCTGGGAGGAACAAAAAGATATGGGGCCATATGTATCAAGCCGTTTTTGAATCGCAAAGACCGAAATTCGCAGAATTTCGGCCTTTGTGACTCGCAAACGGCCGTTTTGCATGTTTTGGGATGTATGAAATATTCCCAAAATAAGGAATTGCAAAGTTGTGCGATTCCTTATTTTGCCATAGCATTTAGGGAATCGCAATTTTGCGATTCCTTAAATGCTATGTCTGTAGCATTTTTGGCTAGCGAATTATGGTTAAGAATTCGCAAATTACCACCAACATTTAGTTGATGGTAACTTGCGAATTCTTCAAAAAATGCATATTTTGACATTTTGTAAGGTGGCATGTGATGCACACACATGCCCATAGGGCATGTATGTGCGCCATATGCACACACATGTACATTTCAGGGGTGCAGCAGGGAGTCTTTGAGACACCCCTGCACCCTTGAAATAATTCTCAAATTGCGATTAGCAATTTGAGAATTATTTCGCAATCATTCCTATGGGCCTCCTTGCCCATAGGAATGCATTGGAAATTATTCCTTAATTGCGAATTCGCAAAATGCGAATTCGCAAATAAGGAAGATAAAGGAATCGCTAAAAAATAGCGATTATTTTCATACATACCATTTTGCAAATCCTAAATAGCGATTCCTTAAAAATCGCTATTTAGGAAATGCTAAATAGTTTGTTGATACATATGGCCATGATCTTTTCTGAAGGTATAATGGGTCGAGAGTGTTCGGTGTCAGGATCAGGAAGGGAAAAACCCAGCCTTGACCTGGTGTCTGCTTTCTGTTGGGCACTGCCGGGTCTGTATGTAATGACAAAGTCAAATTTGTTGAAAAAGAGCAACCAGCAGAACTGACATGGTGTCAAGGATTTGGTTGCCTGAAAAAATTGGAGGTTACGATAGTCTGTGTAAATAGTCACAATATGCCTAGCTCGAAGAAGGTGATGAAGCCACTCCTAAAAGGCCATCTTAGTAGCTAGCAGCTCTCTCTCTACCACTGTAGAATCTTGTTCCACTGGGAGTAGTTTCTCACAGAAATACACCCTTGGGTGAAAGTGTCCAGAATCAGGATCTCGTTGAGAAAAGAGAGAAAACCACCTACCGCTATCTGGGAGGCATCAACTTCTATGAAAAAGGGTTAGGTTGGGTCAGGGTGGTGAAGAGTGTGGCTTCTGTGATAATCTTTTTCAGATGCTGGAAGGCATTCTCTACCTGTGATTCCCAATTGAAGGTAACCCCCTTCCACAGTAGACGTGTGATTGAAAATAATATGGTGGAAAACCGGGATATAACTGGCAGATCTCCCTTACAGATGGAGCAAGGGAGAGGTCAGCCTTCTCCACTCCTGAGGGCCACTACCAGTTCTGTGTGATGCCCTTTGGGCTCAAGAACGCCCCTGCCACTTTCCAGCGGCTGGTGAACCAGTTCCTCTCCGGTATGGAGGCCTTCTTTGCTGCCTATCTTGATGACATCGCTGTTTTCAGCAGCAGTTCGGAGTACCATTTGCGTCACTTCCAGGCAGTCCTTCAGGCCCTGCAGCAGGGAGGTCTGACGATCAAGGCCAGTAAGTGCCAGATCGGGCAGGGGTCGGTAGTGTACTTAGGCCACTTGGTGGGCCGGGGTAAGGTGCAGCCCCTCCAGGCTAAGATTGAGACTATCATGGCCTGGGAGCCCCCAAGACCCAAACTGAGGTCCGAGCTTTTCTGGGCCTCACAGGATACTACCGCTGCTTTGTCAAGGGATATGGTACTTTTGTGGCTCCCTTGACTGAGCTCACATGCAAGAAACAACCTCGACGGGTAGTCTGGGCTGAGGCGTGTCCACGAGCTTTTGACACCCTAAAACAAGCTATGTGCACTGCTCCTCTCCTAAGGGCCCCTGACTTCTCCAAAGACTTTATCGTCCAAACAGACGCATCAGAGCATGGCATTGGGGCAGTGCTGTCGCAACTCAACGAGGAGTGTCTGAACCAACCTGTGCTTTTCCTTTCTAGGAGACTGCACCCCCGGGAACAGAGGTGGAGTGCGATCGATCGAGAATTTTTTTGCGGTGGTATGGGCCCTGAAGAAGTTGCGGCCATATCTGTTTGGCTCGCACTTCCTCGTTCAGACCGACCACCGGCCCCTTCATTGGCTGATGCAAATGAGGGGTGAGAATCCTAAGTTGCTAAGGTGGTCCATCTCCCTACAGGGAATGGACTTTAGGGTGGAACATCGACCTGGAGTGGACCACGCCAACGCTGACGGTCTCTCGAGGTACTTCCGCCTTAGTGACGAGAACTCCCAAGGGGTTGGGTAGCTCTCCCCACTTTCAGCAAGGGGGGACGCGTGTTAGATCTGTCAGCCCATTGGGTGGCCCCTCCTTATTTTTCTCCCTTTTTGCCTTCTATTTTTGTGTCCTCTGTAATTTTTGGGTGTTGACCTTAGGTCTCTGGGCGCCTCATTATTACTAATTAGTAATGAGGCGCAGGTGCTCTTTTAAAATGGAGGAAGAGTAGGTGCTCTACTACAAAATGGTGGCCTGTCAACTGTCACCTCAGAGCCTTGGGCCATAGGATGACATGAGGGGTTCCAGAACCTTCTGGTCCACTCTAGTCACTCAGGGCCCAGGCTATATATAGGTGGAATGTTCGACGGCCATATTGTGTGGGGAGGTGACTAGGTGGGAGTTCAGGCTACTGAGTGGGGAGGTTAGTGCACTGAGGAGGGGTCTGATTGGCCTTAAGGACTGCTACCCTTCTCTGCTGACGCTACCCCCTGCGAGTTGACCTAGCCCTACCCCAAATCTCTGGGATCACCCCTCCGGGGGCCTCATCAACATTTGTGCCTCCTTCAAACAAGGAACTTTTGACTAACGCTGTCGGGCTGGGGGCATGTGAACTGGTCGCTGGGAGGGGTTGAGGGTCGCTGCCTTCTAAAAGGGTCCAAGACTTCTGCCGTTATTCGCCTCATCCCTGCTGCCGCCCAGAGCCCTAGCGCGACCAGTAACTGGGGTGCCCTGACCCATCTTCTCTGAGCCTTCTCTGGTGTTAGGCATTGAGGGCTTGACCGCCGCGGACCCTAGGACGCTAAGCGCTTCTTGCGCTCCTGTAAACTCGCTGCGACTGTCCTGGTGTGCCTCTGAGGGGTGGGTGCCATCTGTTTTCCGGCTCTTCCCCCTGCTGTGAGTGATAACTGTCCACCGGTTGCCCTGTTGTGGAGATTCTGGGAACCGGCATCGACGGGGAGAGAGAGAGCTGCCTCAGAGTGGTTGCTGGGCGACGGAGGCCTGGTGAAGCTCCGCCCGGCTCGATCAGCGTGAGGCGCCGGAAAGCGAGGGGAGGGATCAGCGGAGGCCGGGCCCAGGTAAAGTTCTTCCCGTGTGGATATCTAAGGGGGAGAAACACGGAAGAGTCGGGGAACGCCAGCTTTAGCCCCTAACAGATCTCCGGTGAGGGTCCAGCCTTCGGGGACTTGCCGTCACTGATTGGGACATCGACTGGAGGTCGAGGGCCCAATCGAGGAAAACTCATGCTTGGCCGGAACGTTTGACAGAACTGCTGTCCCAGAAGTAAGCCGGGATCTGGGGCTGGAGGGAGGGAAGACCCTCACTGGGCCTTAACTCTAGACGGTATCCCTGGCCCAAGTGAAGGGAGTGAATAGCGGGCCCTGGGCATTAGAGCCAGCGGAGCTGCATCACGGACAGAGGTCCCAGCTTAGTAGATTTGCGTACTAAGGAACTACTACTGTCTGTGTACAGCCATCCTGGGAACAGCACTATGCAAACAACAGATTGAGGGAATGATTATTTGCTGAAAGTAGTGGGTAACCATGCCTGACTGGAATTAAGACCTGTCTATCTGAAGTGAATGTATTACGCAGACTGTTCAAAGCTTGTATGATTTAATGTGATGTTCTGCCATCCTAAAGTGCATGTAGTGCAAATACAATGTTTATATGATTTGTTGGATTGGCCTACCTTCGTCATTTTAGGCATTCAGCTGCTTGATTCTGTTCAAAAGTGCAATTACTGCGGAACTGTCTCTAGAACCTTTTTCCTCTCACGGTTGTATTGAAATGAGTCATCAATGTTAATGTATCTTTACACCTACCCTGCTTATTAATGCTATGACTAAGTAAAGTTTGTTAATGTATCGAAGTCTTATGCCATGACATATGTTTACAGAAGCAGGTAATCCAATGGTAATGCAAAAGAGTGTTGAGGTATTAACTGTGACGCGACTGGAAACTTATATTGAAAGGAAAGATAAAGCTTTACTACCTTTTCTAAAGATGGTGTGGTGTCATTTTTGGTGGAGGTGCTCTGGATTGCTGTGGTGAGTGTGACGCAAGTACGACATGGTTGCCCTGAAGTTAGGCCTTTCCACTTTATGCCAGGGTACCCTAGGTGGACCGGTGACCCCGGGTCCAACAGGCAGTACCAAACTCCCACTTAAGCTAAGGATACTGCAACATCTGCGTGCCATTGCAAATTGTGATAATAACTATCCGGTGGCACGCCATTACACAGAATGTCACAACAGCAACAACAGCAGCTTACAGTTTTTTGGTGTGGATAGAATACCCAAACATATAAGGGGTGGGGACCGAGAGAAACAACTCAGGATCCTTGAATCCAGGTTTATCCTGGATCTGGATTGTAAAGTGCCGAAAGGACTTAACAGTGGGGAAGAACTTGCTAGGCAGATAGGCCTATAAAGAACTGCGGTACTCTCTCTAGTCAATAAACAGTATTGGGAATCTCCTGAACAGAAGTATGTTAGGATTTTAATTAAGATGATTTGCTAGCAGTAAGCTTTTCTATTTTTCACTTTTAATTCAGACAGGATAGATATTTTGAATAACGGGGGATTTTGAACTGTTGGTGTTTTTCCTATATAGGGTAATATATGAATCGCATCCGCAATTGTGAAGTCTCACTTTCTTCCGTAAGCACCAGCTGTCTCCCCCGAACATCCTGTCCTTATACACATATTAGACACTTTAGCAATAATTTAATTCGCACTTACACTGTCCCTTCACATCCCCTATACCCAGCACTTAGAGAAGGATAAAACCTGTGTCTCTTGGAGAATAGTTACACGTTGGGCAACGTTGACGTTGGAATACAAATATAGCGGGGCATTATTTAAGCGCTACCTTAATGAATGTACAAGAAAAATGATCAATAGCGCGCAAAGGGCAGTACAATACTATTACGTGGCAAATTACCATTTATATGATTGCAAAATTATGAAGACTTGTATGCAACATATTGGCACATTATATTGCTGAATAATATGAGTACTTGTTGTCAGCGAAAATGTATTTTAATTTTTAAATTAATTGTTAGCATTGCGCTATAATTATGATTATGTGTCTTTCCGTCTGCAATGCCTACATTGCCCATTATGCTGCTGTCAGTATCACGCTGCAATCATGTTATGTATATTGTGCCCGAAATGCCTATAATATCGGTGGTGCCGCAATTAATGGTTTCACAAATGTATTTTACAATTCGTTGCTGGCACTACGAAACAACGATGCACATACACATTCCGTCTTCTAATGTTAGAAATGTAATTGCTGCTTTGTAAACTGTTTTGACTACATGCCTTAATTTATAAAATTTCAATTATGGCGATTTATGGGATAATTTGTTTTTTACAGATGAATTTCAGTTTTACAATGCTTCATGTTGACATCGAAACAAAGTGTAAGATACAGTATTTTTTCCATTTCCATGAAGTGTGAAGTGTATTTCTATGGCAAATGGAGACACAGAAGTTACTTGATAGAGGAAAACGGTGAAACGCGTCGACCTTGTTAACTAGTGCACAATAAAGTTTTTGTGCCGTTTCCTAGCGTGCTGTCCTTCGATTCCAGTGGATTGGTTTGAAGCAGGGGAAAGCTTCACATATATTTATATATACATATATATCAACAGGAACTCATAATATTCTCCTGCTTAGACGTGGAATCACGGGCGTAGACCAACTTTTGTGCCAGCATTATTTATTTCTGCATGAAGTCAAGACGCATTTCGGCCTTATATATATTGAGAGCAAGTTTCATTTGGATGTTTAGTGGCCCGCTCCGGGCACGAAGCTGCCCCCCTTCCGACGCTTCAGGTCCGGTTGTTCTACTAAACAGAACAACACTTGGGAACGAAGTCACCTTGTACAGTTGGGCATGAGAAAAGCAGCAGAAGTGGTATAACCTGTAATGTGCATTATTCACCTAGGAAGGCACAGAGACAGCTGCGAGCAAGCCCCCAACTACATTTACCAGAATGCTTGACGTCACACGCCCTGTTGGGCGGTACTGTGAACATTGAAAATGAATGCGGGATACAAGGCAGTTGTACCTTTCCTTCTGCGCCTACCATTGAAGAAGGGAGAAATGTCTCCGAAACGCGTCTGACAAAAGGCTGCAAGAGACATACCAAATTCAGTGAGCTGTGCCTCTGCTGTTGCCGGTTTGAATAAAAGAAGGTTTAATCTGAACTTCGTGTTTTGCGCTTCACCTTGAGAGCAAGTTTCATTTGGATGTTTAGTGGCCCGCTCCGGCCACGAAGCTGCCACCCTGCTGACGGTTCAGGTCTGGTTGTTCTACTAAACAGAACAACACTTGGGAACGAAGAAAGCAAGATCACTCAAGAATGAACTGGTGCGTAGTTACCCTGTGTTTTAATCGCCATCAGGGCTTGGATCCATGCAAGGTTTTTTCCCATGTGGGAAGTGTAAAGCCTGCAGGGCCAATAAACGTACTCTGTCTTATGAAATCCCGAGTGCAGGCATACGGAGACTTATAAGTAAATTCTTGAAATGTGGAACACCTTATGTAGTTTACTGTCTCGTATACCCATGCGACCTACGATATGTTGGCAGCACAATCTGCGAACTAAAACTCCACATGGTCTTAACAGTAGTGAAGAACTGGCTATACATCTGGGTGAATAGTAGGAGCCTTTGGTTTCTGCATTAGATGATCTTAAGTGTCTGGATCCTTTAAATGAGTCGAGAAAAAGTGGTAATGATATTGATGATTTTAACTTTGTGATACTTACACCTTTTGTGTTTCTTCCTCTTTCCTATTCTCTATTTTCTGTTTCTCTTCTTCTCTTATCCCCTCTGTATTTTAGCTAAGTTTCATTTCAATGTTATCAATGGTGGAATGTGTCCTAATCGAACTACTTAGGATGATTTGGATTTTGTTGAGAGGCTCTAATCATTCTGTATTTACTCAACTCCGGATATATGCCCATCTAGGGCTTGATTGGTTTACATGAATTTAACAACGATTGCCCATCTTGGGCTTGATTGGTTTTCTAATTTAATTTTCGGATGAATTGTGCATGCGATAGTTGATCAGCTAGTCATTTAAAGATGGCGCTGGCTTAGAGGTACTATTAAGATACATGTTAGTCCTCTTTTGATGTTCATGTCAGGGGTGAAAACGTTTAAATACTTTGAATGTACGGCGCTTCGGTAAACATAGAGAAAGGTTTATTCCGAAACGCGTCCGCTTGTTTGATGCTTTGTTGCTGAAATAAATTCATGGTGACAAGTCCCCGCGAGTGCGATTCTTTCCTGGTGGAAGCCGTGGTGGAGAGAGAGTGGAGCTGCAATATTTATGCAGGAGTACCCCCGCATGTACTCGCACCTGCCTGGGAGTGCGCTAAATTGTCTTGGTGCTGTGGAGCGTATATATATATATATATATATATATATATATATATATATATATATATACATATATATATATATATATATAAATATATATATATATATATATATACGATCCCAACTCCTGCCTGTCGGACCTGAATTCCGACTTCAACACAGGTACAGACCACAAAAAAGCGCTTGAGGTAAATGCAAAGGTGGTTTATTAACCCCTCGTCTCCAGCATGACGCGTTTCGGCTACGTCACTGTAGCCTTGTTCACATGACAATAGGAACCAATAGCTGTGATTAAATACTGTGCACAATCAGTGGCTGGGCGTTAACAGCGCATAGACATAGAAAACATATTGTAAAACACACATTCTGAAGGAAATCCGTTTGTATACGATGTGGTAATTAAATAATCTCATTCATCAAATCATTTGGTAAAAAACAAATTTCATAAATACCAATATAGATATTGTTCCATTCTAGTTGCATGTTACATTTCAGAATAAAACCTCATAGAGGAAATGCGATATAATAAAAATATATCCAACCACATCGACTTCATGAAGAATGTGCAACAAGTTTAAACTGCATATATCTTAAAATTGTCTATATACAAAGCTGTAACATTGAACATAAATAGCCCACGCACAATCTGAATGTGCTAGTGCAAGTGATATATGTTAAAGTGCAAATTGGTGCATAGTGCAAAATAATTGTGAGCTTAGAGATAAAAATGGATTCATCATCTCATTTTACCAAGTTTAAAATTGTATCACTAATAAGCGGGAAAACATTGGAAGAAAACATGTTCAGAACCACTATAATGATGATCCACATGTTCTAATGTTATAGGAAATAACAGTATAATATACGGACATGTGCGATAAGATTACACAATGGCGGCATTTAAGATCGGAATATTGTGGCATATATATATATCAAAGTTCCAATTTTAAATGGACCATCACTCGCTGGAGAGTTTAATCCTCTTTCAGATTTATTGGCACTTTACGCAACAAAAGCATTTTGGAGGTTCGCCTTCATCATTGATGAAGACGGACTGCTAAAAAGAGTTTGTTGTGTAAAGTGCAAATAAATACCTAAGAGGATTAAACACTCCCATGAGTACTGGTCTGTTTGAAATTTGAGCCTTGAGATATATGCTAGCCTGCCCACCCATGACAGTGCACCCGCTAGTGAGTGCAGAGTAACCCTAGGGGTGAACTCCGCTCCGCTCACGGAGTTTGCGGAGTTTCCTGCACTCTGCGTAAAGCGGAGATCACTGAGTTCCGAAAAACTCTACTTCGCGTTCCGTAGCGGAGTTTTTTACCTAATTCGCGATCGTCAACATCAAGTTGGCGAGCGCGAGCTTGGAAAATCAACATCCTGGCGAGAGTTCTCAATGCAGGGGGCATCAGGTTTCTCTTGCAAGTGGTCGCAAATACTCATGACAGCTTGCGTTGAGAAACTGCCTGTTCACGTTGAGAAAGCTGGTGCTCGAGTCAAAATCTACTTGAGCGGCACAAAAGGAATGCAGGGACCGCTTGCACTGTGCATGGTGCCGTTTGCAATGATTGCACAGTGCGGACAAGCATCTGGCACTGTGCAATGACAGCGAACTACATTTTTCTATCATACTCCGCCTCTCGCGTTGCTCTGCGTAATGTGGCTGAGATTTGTTTGCAGTTCGCATAGTGCCGTGTAGTGCAACTCCGCGAACTCCGCACAGGGTTAGTGCAGAGGCATTAGGCAGGAAATAAAGCAAAGATATATCAAATAATGTTGGTATAAAAAATACTTCATAATAAAAGCAACATTCCCTGTAAACACCAGAAAATAGTGGCCAAAAATTATTACAACATGCAAAAAGTGTGCAAATTGATAGCCACTGGTTTCCAAATGGTTTAAAAAATTGAAAAAAAGAAGCAATACTCCACAATAATTGACAACAAATATAACTGGAAATTAGGAAACCCTTCCCATGATGTACATGGTAAATAAACAATGTCTGCTTTTTCATTAAAGTGTACAGAAAAGTGATGCATGGAATGTTTGAATTAATCTCATTCATTAGTAATTACTCGGGCCACATCCCAATCCATAATTATTTTCCATACCATGCCACTTCAGTTTGGATCCAACCATATGCAAAACACTCTTAACTCTGCTCCAATAAGAACAGGCTAAGTTCTCCCTGATCGGAACCAAGCAACCCAGGACTGGTTTTGCCCTGGTTAGAGCTCATCAAATAGGTATAGCTTTGTTCCTGTAACACAGTGTATGTCCAGACGTGGTTTCAGTGACACTGTGCCACTGGAACAAAGCTTACCTGAATTCGAAAGCTTGTGGGCATTCCCATATTGAGGAACAATTACCTTTTCTGCATTTTACTTAAGGATAATCCTGCTTCTTTTGTTTGTTGGAATTTCCCACACACCAGGATTCTCAACTCATCTTCCAACCTCTCCAGATTCTGTATGTGTGACATCATCAGACATTGCCAAGGAGCAGAAATAGAAACATAACAAGCAGATGGTTGCTGATAGTGTCATATGGGCTCCATTAGTGCTGCCTAGGAAACTGAGGCTGAGGGTTCTAGATCTCTGGCACCGTGGTCACTTTCCTTGGAGACTTGGAAGGAGGCAGTTGGAGCTGTGTTAGCTTGTGAGAGCTGCAATTTCTTTAAACACTGACAATTATTAGTGAGCTTGAATACTACTACAACTGGTAAGGTCATTTATGTGTTAGAATGCTTGACTGAGGGCCTTGTTGAGAGGTTTGTGGATGGGATACTCAGTCAAAAAATGACAGATACATCTTCCCCTATGTCACAAGTGCTTTAGATTATAATAATCTTGGAATTTGATGTATGGGATATCGTTGATGTTTTGAATCTAAAACATTATGTTAAGATTAAACTTAAATAGAATATAGACATTGTGTTACCTCCAAAGGCCTGTGTATTATCAGAATCCATGCGCACTTACATAAACACACACACATACTGGGGACAAATGATGAAACTTTACGTTAAAGTTCAGGGACTAGTGTTTATGCAGTAGGGGAATAGATGTGAGGTAATGTGGTTTTAGGTTAGAGGTTTAGGGTATAATAGTTAAGATTTTGAGGTACAGATTTAAGTGTTAAGGGTTTTGGATATAATGTTAAGGAGTGAAAAGGTTAGGAGTTAGGGTTATGACGGTTAGAGGTGCTAGGGTTTAATAATGTGAGACATACGGTATTAGGATTTACACTTTTGAGTGTAGTGTTAATGGATTAAGGGAATAGAGATTAACACATTGAGTATAAGGTATAGGGTTTAAGGGTATGACTTAAGTATTTCAGGAATATTTTTAAGGTTATGTTGAAGATGGTTAAAATTGTGGGTTTAGGATTAAAGAAACCCTGCTATTAAATTTCTTAAATAATATAGAGGAACATGTTTTACATATGAGGTATGCTAATGAGTATTTCTAGAAATTATATTAATCTGTATGAAAAATATGCAGGTTTACTTTTCATAGTAACATTGCACTAAATGTATTTCAATGGAATACACATGACTTTCCAGGCATCTATTTCTCAGTAAACAATATGAATTATCTAGGTACACACACTCAAACACGCACCTCTTGAGTATGTAGTTTGATTGTTATCTATAATAATTCCTACGACAATCATAGATGTCTCTCCGATCCTCTTCTTTTTTTAGCTTTAAACTAAGCACCCATAGAATTTTGTTCACTATGCACCAGTTTAGATGATTTCTCATTTCAAAAAAAGTATATTATTTATGTTTGCATGTTTAATTTTGTTGTGATTGGTTGCGTTTGCTTGTGTATTTTCAAAACATCTGTAAAGGTGGTAATTGAGCGTGAAGTGTTTTAATTGTTAGGGGCTGAAGTCTGTACATATTACGACTTACCTAATTTATGGAATTCTCTAATTGTCAAACGTTTCCTCAGTGGTTCAGAGTTGATGTTCTGAAGTGAAAAATACTTTTGTTGATTTATTGTCCTCAAAATTTTACAGGCATCTCTAGTTTTTGCTTAGCTATTTTGTTTTCCGGTAAGTTGTGTTTGTTGCTGCACTGTTGGGCTGGTATTGTTGTTATTAAACTCTGCTCTTCCTTCTGTCTGTTCATGTGAGTCTTGTGTTAGAGGGCAGTCAGGCTGTGCACCTGTGTTATGAACCTGGGTATTGGTAAGGTATAGGAGAAAAACGTACAGGCTGTGGGGAAAAGAAGAAGGATTACTTGTGTTCTGTTCAAACACTATTTACCATCTAGAGATATCTAATATATGTTGACATTAGGGCTGGACTTGTCGACCTATCAAATAGAACAAGCATTTGCAATAGGTCTCGCATTAGGAACGTTTGAGCAATTGGTATTGTAAATGACACATTTTGTATTTATGTTTTGTTTTTGAAAATAGCGAAATTAGGAGCTTTGTCATTTACAATGCAATAGTTATAACTTTCGTAAATGTGACACCTATAGCATTTGTAATGCAATATGTGTTGTATTTATGTGACTTACATGTATTGATATTACAAATAACAATGGCTTTTAATTTTTTTTAATAATTAATACTTAAATGAAAGTTATTGTAATTTATAATGGCAATAGCTTAAAGTTTTGTAAATAACGTTTGTGAAGATTATGTTCAGTGTATTTTATTGTGACGAAAATCCAAGAACAGAAGTGAAATAATAACATCTTTTTGTTACATTTGTAATAAACCTTGAAACATTGAGAGAACATATTTGAACCAGATGTTGTTGAATGGTTGCACAGATTGATGCTGTGGTGGCGCTGAGTGATGTTGTGATGGCGAACGAGAGATGCTGTGGCGTTTAGTGATGCTGTGGTAGCGCATAGTGATGTTGTGGTGCCCCTAAGTGATGCGGTGGTGGTGCGGAGTGATGCTGTATGCTATGCTATGTTTTGTTTGGTTATCCTATGTTTTGTTTTGTTATGCTATGCTATGTTTTGCTATCCTATGCTTTGATTTGTTATGCTATGCTATGCTGTGTTTTGTTATGCTATGCTGAGTTTTGTTATGCTATGCTACATTTTGTTATGCTATGCAATGTTTTGCTATACTATGCTTTGTTATGCTATGCTATGTTTGTTATGCTATGCTATGTTTTGTTGTGTTTTATTATGGTATGCTTTGTTTTGCTATGCTACGTTTTGTTATACTATGCTATGCTATGTTTTGTTGTGTTTGGTATGCTATGTTTTGCTATGCTATTATCTGGCATATGCATCAACGTTCGTAAATACCAGTCGGTAATACCGAAAAATAACGAACCGCTAATATGAACATGCAAACCGCGATGCATCAAAGTAATAGGTAAAAATCACAGATTCGGTAATAATCGCTATTAAAGAACGAGTAAACGCCAGCGCGAGTAACAAAAACCGTAATCGGAAATACCGAGTCGGTATTACCGGATCCGGTATTTGCGGAATCGGTAATACCGAAAACGGGAAAATAACGCGACGCTTCGGAAGCAGGCCGATGACATCACAACCAGGAAGTAGGACTCCCACGCTGCATTCAGTGTCCGGAGTTGCACAGAGGAGGAGGCAGAGCTCAGGAGCTGAGGTCCCACACTGAACCAGAAGCAAGCAGGAAAAAGGTAGCAGGACAAGATGGAGAAGGAGGCCCCCCAGCATGGAAAGGACACACCCCGAAAACGAAAACGAAAGTTTTCAGATAAGGAGCTCGAAATCCTCATACAGAGTGTGAGCAGCAACCATGATCGCCTATTTGGCAAGTTGTCGCTTAAGGTACCAGAGGCAGAAAAAAGGAAGATGTGGCTGCGCATCGAGGACAAGGTGAATGCCTGCGGAGTCACCCACCGCAGCATCGACGACCTAAAAAAACGATGGTACGACCTGCGTAAGAGGGCCAAGGAGAAGATTGCGCAGAGGGTCAGGGATGCTGCTGGCACAGGAGGGGGACCATCCAATGTGACGCCTAACACTGACCTGGAGGATCTAGTGGAGGCCACCTTAGAACGTGAAGCTGTTGTGGGGGTCACAAGTCTGGACACCTCAGGTGCTGCGGAAGGAGGACAAGGTAAGAGGCATGCCAGCGTAACGATGCAGCGTGTACTTAGTCCCTGCCCACTCCCCCATGCCAGACCCAGTGCACATGTAGCGTTGCCCTACACACACACCCTCACCACTGTGTTGCACCATGGGAGATGTAGTCAATACATGAATGGGTGCATGCCTGAGCCCAGAGATGAATACAGCTGCCAAGGGTCAAATGTCAGTCAACAAAAGTAATTTAATGTGAGATGCCACAGCTATTGTCACATACTATACCATGATAATAACTATGCACAGTTTCACACACAGATGCATCCCCCATCGATTCTGACGACAGTGCCCGCCTCGTCATCTCAGAGACGCCAGTGTTGTCAGAAGCGGAGTGCTCACAGGGAGCTGAAGTCATGTCCTCCCCTTCACCACCACGCCGGACAACACCTCCAGCGTCCTCCCGGCCCAAGCAACCACCACCGCCACCATCCTCGCGGACCAAGCAACCACCACCACCACCACCACCACCATCCTCCCAGTCCAAGACACCACCACCACCACCACCACCACCCTCGCGGACCAAGACACCACCACCACCAGTGCGGCCCACTCCGCAGAGCCACAGAGCAGATGTTGCCGCCCTGTCCGTGATGGAGTCAGATCAATGTTCATCACACCCAAATGTTCCACGCCAGGCTGTCGTCACTCCAACCAGCCACACTGCAGGCCGACAGCGCATCAGGCAGAGGGTTGTGTCCCCGGGTCGGGCTGCTGCAAGACCGGTCGATCAGTCCGGAGGGTACGGAGTAGTGGAGGCCGGGATGCTGCGTGTCCAGCGCCTGCAGGGGAGACACATGGGTGCCATGAAACTCAGCATGACACAACTATGCAACAAACTTGGCAACATGACAGCGGCAGTGCGTGAGCACACCACTGCCATATCTGCGGGCAACAAAGACATCAAGCTGTGCCTGCAAGAACTGACACGTGCCATAGTCGCAGGCCAAAGGAGTGAGCGCCGGCGTCACAGGCAGGTCATGCTGGCAGTGAATACCACAAACAAGGCCATCAATAAGCTGTGCAACAGCACGGCTGTGCTGTCACGCAGGTCCGTGTCCCTGCAAGTGGATCTAGGTCATTTTTGTGGGGATGTGGCAAAGGCCCTTGAGAGGGTGACCACTGCAGTGGAGCAACTGCAGCCAGGGTCAGCCAGTGTCAGCAGTCTGGGGGCGGAAGAGGGGAGTGAGGCAGCCTCCAGTGTCAGCAGCGTCTCCCTGCCGGACACCAGCGTGAGAAGGCGCAGTGGCCACAGTGCAACTGCCACTGACTCCCATCGTGTACAACCCGAGGAGTCACAGGACAAGAGACTGGGGGTACGCGGCAAACGGAAGTAAACATGTGGCATAGTCACACTGTCCTTGGTGAGGTAACCATGGACAGACCAAAGTGCCTCACGCGCCACCTGTTCTGAGAAGGGACATTGCTACTTTTATTTTGCTGCGGCAGCAGCTTGTTTGTGTTACGTTTTTCTGCACCAGTCAGGTGTCCATGCCCATTAAACCCTTGCAAAACTGTTCCTGTTGTCAAGTCACTCTCTTACCTGTCTCAGAAATGATTCCGTGTGATGTATGCCCGTCTCCTTTGCCCTTCAGCTGTGTTGGGCACATGTGCCTGTTGGTGTTGTGGGGGGGGTTGCTGGGCACGCAGTTCTTCCTCTCCCTCCACCTCTATGTGTATCCCCCTGCGCGTGGCGATGTTGTGCAGGATGGCACACACAGCAATTATCTGGCAGCAGGTCACTGGGTCGTACTGCAAAGCACCTCCAGTCTTGTGCAGTATTCGGAAGCGGCTCTTCAGGATGCCGAATGTTCGCTCAACCACATTCCTAGTACTGATGTGTGCCCTGTTGTAGCGCTGCTCTTGCGGGGTAGCTGGGTTGAGATAGGGCGTGAGGAGATATTCACGCAATGCGTATGCGCTGTCACCTGCAGGATGGGGAGAGAATGGTAATCAGCATTAATGGAATTATACATGTGGGGAAGGAGTGGATGGGGAGTACGATGATGCAGCTGTATGTACCTAGTAGGTGTCCCTCTCCGAATTCTCCGTTGATCAGGCGCCTGTGGAGGCCACAGTGACGGAAAATGTAGGCGTCATGTGTGCTCCCGGGGAATTGGGCTACAATGTCCGTAATGATCAACTTGGCATTGCACACCACCTGAACATTGATTGAATGATACGATTTCCGGTTGCGGTAAATGTATTCGGTGGCTGATGGAGGACAGATGGGGACATGCGTGCAGTCGACACACCCGATGACATGGGGGAATTGTGCCACCTGGTAGAATTCCCGTTTGGTGCGGGTTAGCTGCTGGGGGGTTCTGGGGAAGGTGATGTGGCGATTGAGAAATGTCAGCATGGCCTCTAGGAACCGGTGGAAAAAGCGTGATAAGGCACTTTGCGACACGCCTCCTGTCTCTGCTATTACCCCCTGGAAGCTTCCAGATGCAAGCAGGTGCAGGCAGCATAGCACCTGCACATGGGCAGGTATGGCGTTGGTCCGACGGGTCTCGTGCTGCAGTAAGGGTGTCAGGTCTGCTATTAGGTCCATTATCATGGCACGGTTCAGTCTGTACTTGGCGTACACCTGTTCCTCGGTCTGCCCCAGCAAAGTGATGCGAACCCTGAAGATCCTGTCCTGTATCATCCTCCTGCGCTGGGCCTGGGCGTTGATCCTCCACCTCCTAGCAAGCACGTAGAGGGCAGCCATTTTGGTGTACATGTGGGGTTTCCCAGGGCATTTATGAAGGGTAACTGATTGTCAGCACCTACTGATGTGGTTATAATTTTTTTTTCTGTCCTTCTGTTAACTTTACCTCCTGATTGTGATTCCACTTATTTTGCTCATGCTAAATAGCGATTTTGGGGATTTCCGGTATTAGCGAATGGTCATGCATACCATTTCCATTCGTTGTTGCCTAATCGGTATTTCCGAACTATGCTTTGGGGTTCGGTATTTCCGAATGTCTGTTTAACGATTCGGTAATTTACCGCGGGGCCATTTAGCGGTTCTTTATTTTTTTCCGATTTTTGGTTTGATGCATTGCAATTTATGGTTTTGCGTTCGGTATCGGCCTGTTTTTCCGATTCGCTGTTTTACCGGGAGGTATTTCCGTTGATGCATATGCCTGTATATGTTTTGTTTTGCTATGCTATGTTTTGTTGTGTTTTGTTAAGCTATGCTATGTTTTGTTGTGTTTTGCTATGTTTTGTTGTGTTTTGTTATGCTATGTTTTGTTATGTTATGCTATGTTTTGTTATGCTATGCTATGTTTTGTTTTGCTATCCTATGCTTTGTTTTGTTATGCTATGCTATGTTTAGTTTTGCTACCCTATGCTTTGTTTTGTTATGCTATGTTTAGTTTTGCTATCCTATGCTTTGTTTTGTTATGCTATGCTATTTTTTGTTGTGCGTGGTTATGCTATGGTATGTTTTGTTATGCTATGCTATGCTATGTTTTGTTGTGTTTTAATATGATATGCCTTGTTTTGCTAGGCTATGTTTTGTTATGCTATGCTATGCTTTGTTATGCTATGTTGTGTTATGCTATGCTAAGCTTTGTTTTGTTATGCTATGCTATGTTGTGTTTTGTTATGCTATGCTATGTTTTGGTGTGTTTTGTTATGCTATGCTTTGTAATGCTATATTTTGTTATGTATGCTATGTTTTGTTGTGTTTTGTTATGCTATGCTATGTTTGGTTGTGTTTTGCTATGTTTGGTTATGCTATGTTTTATTATGCTATGCTTTGTTTTATGTTATGTTATGCTATGTTTTGTTCTGCTATGTTTTGTTGTTTTTTGTTATGCTATGCTATGTTTTGTTATACTATGCTATGTTTTGTTTTGCTATGCTTTGTTATGTTATGCTATGCTTTGTTTTGTTATGCTATGTTTTGTTATGCTATGCTATGTTTTGTTATGCTATGTTATGCTTTGTTGTGTTTAGATATGCCATGTTTTGTTTTGTTATGCTATGTTTTGTTTTGCTATCCCACGCTTTGTTTTGTTATGCTATGCTATGTTTTGCTATCCTATGCTTTTTTATTATGCTATGCTGTGTTTTGTTATGCTATGTTTTGTTATGCTATGCTGGTGCAGGTGTGTGAGTGTGTGTGAGTGTGAGTGAGGGTGAGGGGGTGTGAGGGTGTGAGGGTGAGGGTGTGTGAGGGTGAGGGGGTGTGAGGGTGTGAGGGTGAGTGAGGGTGTGTGAGGGTGAGAGGGGGTGGGGGATGTGAGGGTGTGTGAGGGTCAGGGGATGAGACTGTGTGAGGGTGAGGGGGTGTGAGGGTGAGGGGGTGTGAGGGTGAGTGAGGGTGTGTGAGGGTGGGAGGGTGAGGGGGTGTGAGGTGAGTGAGGGTGTGTGAGGGTGTGTGAGGGTGTGTGTGGGTGTGTGAGGGTGAGGGTGTGTGAGGAGGAGGGTGTGTGAGGGTGAGGGTGTGTGAGGGGGTGTGAAGGGGAGGGGGTGTGAGCATGTGTGATGGTGTGAGGTTGAGGTTGTGTGAGGGTGAGGCTGCGTGAGGGTGAAGGGGTGTGAGGGTGTGTGAGGATTTGTGGGGGTGTGAGGATGAGGATGAGGGTGTGTGGGGGTGTGAGGGTGAGGGGTTGTGAGGGGGAGGGGGAGTTAGGGTGAGGGTGTGTGAGGGTGAGGGGGTGTGTGAGGGGTGTGAGTGTGTGGGGGTGTGAGGGTGAGGGTGAGGGGGTGTGAGGGTGAGGGGGTGGGGTTGTGAGGGTGTGGGGTTGTGAGGGTGAGGGTGTGTGAGGTGGTGTGAGGGTGAGGGTGTGTGAGGGTGAGGGTGTGTGAGGGTGAAAGGTGTGTGAGGGAGGGTGTGAGGGGGTGTAAGGGTGAGAGGGTGTGAGGGTGAGGTTGTGAGGGTGAGGAGGGGTGAGGGTGTTTGAGGGTGAGAGGGTGTGTGCAGGTGAGAGGGTGTGTGAGGGTGAGAAGGTGTGTGAGGGTGAGAGGGTGAGTGAGGGTGTGTGAGGGTGAGGGTGTGGGGGTGTGAGGCTGAGGGTGAGGGGTGTGAGGGTGAGGGGCTGTGAGGGTGAGAGGGTGTTTGAGGGTGAGATGGTGCGTGAGGGTGAGAGGGTGTGTGAGGGTGAGAGGGTGAGCGAGAGTGAGGGTGTGTGAGGGTGAGAGTGTGTGAGGGTGAGGGTGTGTCAGGGGGTGTGAGGGTGAGGGTGTGAGGGATGGTGAGGGGATGTGAGGGTGAGGGGATGTGAGGGTGAGAGGGTGTGTGAGGGTCAGAGGGTGTGTGAGGGTCAGAGGGTGTGTGAGGGTGAGAGGGTGACTGAGGGTGTGTGAGGGTGAGAGGGGGTGGGGGATGTGAGGGTGTGTGAGGGTCAGGGGATGAGGCTGTGTGAGGGTGAGGGGGTGTGAGGGTGAGGGGGTGTGAGGGTGAGTGAGGGTGTGTTAGGGTGGTTGGGTGAGGGGGTGTGAGGTGAGTGAGGGTGTGTGAGGGTGTGTGTGGGTGTGTGAGGGTGAGGGTGTATGAGGAGGAGGGTGTGTGAGGGTGAGGGTGTGTGAGGGGGTGTGAGGGGGAGGGGGTGTGAGCATGTGTGATGGTGTGAGGTTGAGGTTGTGTGAGGGTGAGGCTGCGTGAGGGTGAAGGGGTGTGAGGGTGTGTGAGGATTTTGTGGGGGTGTGAGGATGAGGATGAGGGTGTGTGGGGGTGTGAGGGTGAGGGGTTGTGAGGGGGAGGGGGAGTTAGGGTGAGGGTGTGTGAGGGTGAGGGGGTGTGTGAGGGGTGTGAGTGTGTGGGGGTGTGAGGGTGAGGGTGAGGGGGTGTGAGGGTGAGGGGGTGGGGTTGTGAGGGTGTGGGGTTGTGAGGGTGAGGGTGTGTGAGGTGGTGTGAGGGTGAGGGTGTGTGAGGGTGAGGGTGTGTGAGGGTGAAAGGTGTGTGAGGGGAAGTGTGAGGGGTGTAAGGGTGAGAGGGTGTGAGGGTGAGGTTGTGAGGGTGAGGTGGGGTGAGGGTGTTTGAGGGTGAGAGGGTGTGTGCAGGTGAGAGGGTGTGTGAGGGTGAGAAGGTGTGTGAGGGTGAGAGGGTGAGTGAGGGTGTGTGAGGGTGAGGGTGTGGGGGTGTGAGGGTGAGGGTGAGGGGTGTGAGGGTGAGGGGCTGTGAGGGTGAGAGGGTGTTTGAGGGTGAGATGGTGCGTGAGGGTGAGAGGGTGTGTGAGGGTGAGAGGGTGAGCGAGAGTGAGGGTGTGTGAGGGTGAGAGTGTGTGAGGGTGAGGGTGTGACAGGGGGTGTGAGGGTGAGGGTGTGAGGGAGGGTGAGGGGATGTGAGGGTGAGGGGATGTGAGGGTGAGAGGGTGTGTGAGGGTCAGAGGGTGTGTGAGGGTCAGAGGGTGTGTGAGGGTGAGAGGGTGACTGAGGGTGAGGGTGTGTGAGGGTGAGGATGAGGTGTGTGAGGGTGAGGGTGTGTGAGAGTGAGGGGGTGAGGATGAGTGAGGGCAAGAGGGTTGTGAGGGGGAAGGGGGGAGTGTGTGAGGGTGAGGGTGTGAGGGTGAGTGAGGGTGTGTGAGGGTGGGTGAGGGTGAGTGATGGTGTGTGAGGGTGAGAGGGTGTGAGGGTGTGTGAGGGTGTGGAGGTGCGAGGGGGTGAGGGTGAGGAGGTGTGTGAGGGTGAGTGAGGGTGAGAGGGTTTTAAGGGTGAGGGAGTGAGGGTGTGAGGCAGTGAGGGTGTGAGGGTGAGTGAGGGTGTGTGAGGGTGGGTGAGGGTGAGTGATGGTGTGTGAGGGTGTGTGAGGGTGAGAGGGTGTGTGAGTGGGTGTGTGAGGGTGAGGGTGTGTGGGGGTGAGGGGGTGAGGGTGAGTGAGGGTGAGAGGGTTGTGAGGGTGAGGGGGGTGAGGGTGCGAGGATGAGGGTGTGAGGGTGAGTGAGGGTGTGTGAGGGTGAGTGATGGTGTTTGAGGGTGTGTGAGGGTGAGAGGCTGTGAGGGTGTGTGAGGGTATGGGTGTGTGAGGGGGTGAGGGTGAGGAGGGTGTGAGGGTGAGGGGTGAGGGGTGTGAGGGTGATGGTGTGTGGGGTATGAGGGTGAGTGAGAGTGAGAGTGTTGTGAGGGTGAGGGGCATGAGGGTGTGAGGTTGTGAGGGTGTGAGGGTGAGTGAAGGTGAGTGAGGGTGGGTGAGGGTGGGTGAGGGTGAGTGATGGTGTGTGAGGGTGAAAGGGTGTGTGAGGGGATGTGTGAGAGTGAGGGTGTGAGGGTGTGTGAGCGTGAGGGTGAGGGGGCGAGGGTGAGGGGGTGTGAGGGTGAGAGGGTGTGTGAGGCTGAGAGGGGTGTGTGAGGTTGAGAGGGTGAGAGGGTGTGTGAGGGTGAGAGGGGAGTAAGAGTTTGTGAGGGTGAGGGTGGGGGGTGTGAGGGTGAGGGTGAGGGGGTGTGAGGGTGAGGGGGTGTGAGTGTGTGTGAGGGTGAGAAGGTGTGTGACGGTGAGAGGGTGAGTGAGGTTGAGGGTGTGTGACGGTGAGGGTGTGTGAGGGTGAGGGGGCATGAGGGGGTGTAAGGGTGAGGGGGTGTGAGGGTGAGGGTTTGAGGAACGGTGAGGGGATGTGAGAGTGAGGGCATGTGAGGGTGAGGGAGTGAGAGGGTGTGAGAGGGTAAGAGGGTGTGTGAGGGTGAGGGGGTGTGAGGGTGAGGGAGTGTGAGGGTGAGGGGGTGTGAGGGGGTGTGGGAGTGAGGGTGTGTGAGGGTGAAAGGTGTGTGAGGGTATGTGTGAGGGTGAGGGTGTGAGGGTGAGGTTGTGAGGGTGAGGGGGTGTGAGGGTGAGGGGGTGTGAGGGTGAGAGGGTGTGTGAGGGTGAGAGGGTGTGTGAGGCTGAGACGGTTTGTGAGGGTGAGTGAGGGG